>NC_072793.1:13992500-14592500 GCF_028583425.1 Eublepharis macularius | reverse complement strand
AACTGAATTAGTATGTCTCAAGGATAATTTATTCGTACTGAGGCTAGGGGTCCCAGTCGATAAGCCTTAATTATTGCTGGTGCAACACCATCTTCCAAGTTTAAGGCTTTTGCAAGCCATTTTGATATAAAAGAAGTAAGGTCTGAAGTGCCTTCAGCATTCTCCTCCATCCTGCGCAGTTTTAAATGGTTCTGCCTCCAGTAATTTTGCAGCGTCATAATTCTTTCTTGCATGGCTGATTCATTCATCTGCAAGGCTTTTACTTCCTTCTGCAATGTGAGGCTGAGTTCTAACACAGACTCTGCCGATTGGGCTGTCTCTTTTAAGTTATTTGTTAAGCTGGGCATAGAGGGGCTGGGTGAATTCAGCCATTTTTTCAGAAAAGATCTCTTGTAAATCTTGTTTTAGGGCTCTTAAGTCTTGTTTGCAAATTGTTGCGTTGTTGCCCTCAGCGGGGTACTGAAAAGTTGCCATTTTCTGCCTTGGTGTTGCTTGGGGGCCCGGGGATAAAACAGGGTCGCCCGTTGAAAGAAAGGCTTTTATGGCTCCTGAATCATTTGGCTTGGGGTTAGTCTTATTCCCAATAGACTTACCCATTGCAAGTGGAGTGGATTCCCTGTGATTTAGTCAATTTAATTGATTTATGTTGAGATAGGAATTAGGAGCTTCCTGCTCATGTGCCTGCCATGATGAAGTGTCATTCCCCGCCCCATGTAGTGTTTGGAGTTAAGTTTTACTCAGTCGGCTCCCATCTTGACCCATTACTTACTTACATAGAAATACCCCCTCATCTGCCACTTTCACCCCCAAGGTACCTGACAACCCTAGCTACAGACAATATGGTTTGGTTATATTGCATCAAATGGGTACTAACTAGAGATGGGCACAAACAGCAATACGAACAAAAAAAAGCCACGAACAGCCCAATCTGCTGTTCGCAAACAAGCTGTTCATGAGGCCCCATTCTAAACGAACAGGTGGTCATTGCAAGCCTCGTTCATTGTTGTTCATTGCTGTTCGTCAAGCTAGCACCTGCAATCAATTCTCTTGGCAACTTAGGCAGGGATTGTCTGAACTCTGTCTGAACTCCTGCTGTTGCTGTGGAAACCCCAGTCTAAGCCCAGTTTAGCTTGATAGGCAGGTCTTCCTTTCAAGTGTGGAGATCCAAATTTGTTACAACAAGGGAACAAGACCAGGGGGGAGGGGGGCTACCAGTTCGGACTTTGCAGGCAGTGGAGAGACCGTTGCTGTTGGCATTTTGATAGAGTGCATTGGAGCTTGAATTTTCTTTATGTGTGGTGGGATAGGGATCTACCCCTTCAAGTTCCAGGGCTGCTGCCAGTCTCTGGGGCCCAAGCTATTATTTATTATTGGTACCTTTCCTGGTGCCTGCTCAGGTCAGGTTTCTGGGAGTGGTGCAGTAGGGATCTTGACTTGGATGATGGCTGGAGGAGAGCCTGCTGGCCACTACGAACAGCCAACCATGAACATGTTCGTGAACAGGGCCATGTTCGTGGTTGTTCGTGAGTCCCTGTTCATGGATGGCAATGAACAACGAACATCATGTTCGAGTTTTTTTTCTGTTCGTGCCCACTTTTAGTACTAACTATGCATTTATTCTGTCAAAACTGGTAATATCTAAACACAGTTCTATACAGATGTGTTCATTATGTCATCTTTAGTACACTGTAGAAAACATAATCAGTTTTTTCAAGCAGAGTGAAAATATGACTGAACCTACCAGTGAACTATTAGGAAAAGTCTTTTTTTCAATTGTTCCTGACATAATTTGTAGCCATGGTGTTTAAAGGATTAGGTTAGACTATTGTTTAGGATGGATTTGATCCATTATATTGTATGTGGCTATGGCTATGTGTTCAATAATAATGAGTGGGTTCAATAATAATTCACCAAGTAGTAAGATATCGGTAATTCTGTTTCGTTAGAGCATCTTAACCTTTGTGCTGCAAGACATCCATTTTTGTAAACATCCCATTATTGTTTGTGTACTGAGAATATTGTACTGCGGGTAGTGAATGAGAAATTGAACTTAAGTGTTGCTGACTTCCTCTTTTGAAACAAAAAAAATTAGTGCAGCACTGTGAGCAAATATGTAATTCCCTAAGGCTTAATGTACATAAGTACTTGTGTGCACATACAGTTTCCCTGTGTAAATTTCAACAAAACTCTTCTATTGTTGCAGTCTTCCATGTTCAATTTAGAATCATATGCATATTCTTGATTTGTTAAGATGGAAATGATGGCTAATTTGACCTTTTTATTTGAAAAGGATATCTGACTAATGCTTCAGCGTCCAACAAATTTATACTTGCGAGAAATCAAGGCTTGTATGATTTTCTCCAAGTGGCAGCAGAACATGACATTTATGTGATGTTCTTAACTCTGTCACAAAGGTATCCTTCATTATGAATCTGGGAGCTTTCTCTGTCGCAACGTTCATCAAAGAGCTGGGTGTAAGCTGTAGGAAGGATTCCCCAGGCACTAATATTTAGTAACTCATCAGTCTTGTACCGGATGCTACTATAAATCTTGTAGTAGTCACTTCCATGTTGGTCATCGGAAATAAGATTTAGCTGCCAGGTTGTCAGTCTCTGACCTACTTTACTTATGAAAAAAGTAGAGATGGGATACCATCTCCCCCCCCATCAGATTAGAAGCAGTGTCCAAGACTTATTTAGTGGTTTCCACTGGGACTTCCAAGTAGGCCTGTAGGAACGTTTCCTTCTGTAAATGCAACCAATATGAGATGCACCATATATGGGGGAGCTGGAGAAGGGGAGAATCCATAGAAGACCTATATGAAGGAAGGGAGAGAAGGGAATCTTTGTGAGCTCTGAATTACCTTGTCCAGATGTTTTTAGCAGGTGAGCACTTAGCTGTTTTACTCTTTTCCTCTCCCTCCTCATCTGTTTCCCACAAATTGTACATTCCTGTGCCAGGAGAAAGTGAAGGCTTGATTATTCATTATTAGTGTGTTTAGTGCTTTGTACACAGTAGTAAAGTTTTTTCTTGTAGTACATATATAATAGACTGCTGTTTTATGTACTTGCAGTGCGAGACGCAAAAAACCTAATTCCTATGGATCCAAATGGGCTTTCAGATCCTTATGTGAAGCTGAAACTTATTCCAGATCCAAAGAATGAAAGTAAACAAAAAACAAAAACCATTCGTTCCACTCTTAATCCAAATTGGAATGAGACATTTACATTGTAAGTTGAATTCTAATACTTTTCCTAGCAATGGTTTTGTTTGCACATATTCTATTGTGTTTCTA
This sequence comes from Eublepharis macularius, assembly GCF_028583425.1. Lineage (NCBI taxonomy): Eukaryota > Metazoa > Chordata > Lepidosauria > Squamata > Eublepharidae > Eublepharis > Eublepharis macularius. Next base: position 14,589,205 of record NC_072793.1, on the reverse strand, counting down.
TAAGCTTATTGAAATGCTAACAGTTTTCTTCTTTTCGTTGTAGTAAATTAAAACCTACAGACAAAGATAGAAGGTTATCTGTTGAAATCTGGGACTGGGATCGAACAACTAGGAATGATTTTATGGGCTCTCTTTCTTTTGGAGTGTCAGAACTCATGAAAATGCCAGCATGTGGATGGTAAGGTGCTTTTTGGTTTACAGCAGGAAGGTTTACTTCAGTAAGAGAGAGAGAGAGAATAAAATAAGAGCAATAAAACACATTGAAGCATTTCTTAAAACATATCTTAGATATTCATAGAAAATATAGTACTAAAAATCCTAGTCATTAGTCTGTAGGTTACCATGACAAAAATCACAATGAACAAGAAAATGTTTTCTTTTTTAAAAAAGACCTAGTCATAATTGATGCTGTCCCCCCCATCAGGAGAAGATGTGTTCTTCCTCTTAAACAAGAATTGGGTAGACTTGGCACAATCAGTGCTTGTGTAGAATGGATAAAGCCGTTCATGTACTGGTCATGTGCTTTCCATGCAGTCACTCATCTCAGTCTAAGGCTGTGTTCCTATGTGTACTTACTAAGAAGAAAGTCCCATTGAACTCTGTCAGATCTTCTTCTGAAGAAACAGATATGCAAATACACAGGAAGGCCCCTAAGCTATAGAGATATTAAGGAAAATATAGCAAAGACTTTTTGTCTTGATCTGCATTTCCATCATTATAGGCTTTTGAGCGTTTTGTGGATTGTTTTTTATATTAATGATTTAATGATGTTGTTGTATTGTTTTTACTTAGTGAGTAGGGGTGTGCACCTCGGTATCCGATTCGGGTAAAATACCCGAATTGGGCCCGATTCAGAAAGCTTTGAAAATACTGAATCAAAGCTTCCCGAAGCATTCGGTGCCCTAGGGGTTAAGTTGAAAGGGCCCTTTTGCAAGCAGCAGGGCCCTTTAAACTTACTCATTCCCCACCCTTACCCCCCCACCCCCACTTACTTGGCACTGCGCTGGAGGAGGTGGCCCTCCCACCTCCCCGCTGGGCAGTGGCGGCGGCAGCGGCCCTCTCTGCCAGCCAGCTGGCCGCACTGGCCATGGCAGCGCAGCAACGGCAGCAGGAAACGCCCTCTCTGCCAGCCGGCTGTGGCTGTGTGGTGGCGGCAGGGAAGGCCTTCTCTGCCAGCCAGTCATGGCTGTGCAGCAGCAGAAAGGAATGCCTTCTCTGCCAGCCAGCTGGCCAGTGCGGCATTGCCTCCAGCCTTCCACCTGACCAGGTAAGTGGAGTGGGGGGGGGTGGAGATGGGGTTAAAGGGTGGGGTGGGCCTCTCCCCTCCCCATCACTTCAGCATGCTCCGAATCTTTACAGAGCATACCGAAGCATAAACCCAAGCGGGAAACCTGAATCTTTTTTGGGTGCACACCCCTATTAGTGAGCTTTCTCAAGGAAAAGCACAACTTTTCTGAAGAGGCAGTATTTTTTCAATATATAGAACTATTTTCCTTGCATTCCACAGGTACAAGCTACTTAATCAGGAAGAAGGCGAGTATTACAATGTTCCGATACCAGAAGCTGATGAAGATGGAAATGCAGAACTGAGACAGAAGTTCGAGGTAAGACTTGTATGCACATGCTGCAGAGGGAGTGTAATGTGTAAGCAGATCCTGTGGTGCCACATTACAACTTTCTGCATCAGATAGGAACTCCTTATCCCTTTTACATCTCTTTTACTTCATTGATCTCCAATTATACCTCTTTTTGATGTGTACTTCTTTGTCTTTATATTAGGAGTATGAAACCACTTGGCCATAGAACATAATATCTAACTGTTAACCAGGATTGTTGTTGTTTTTTTAAGTTACAGTGTTTATCTGATGACCAGAGCTGTCACAGAGTAGGCCTGGCTATTGATTCTGATATGTTTGAGGGTTCTGTCTTTGCTGTTTATAAAGGTTTTATATGTTACAATGATTTTTTCAAAAACATCCCTCTGTTTTCCTCATGAAACCATGGTTAGTGTTTACCACAGGCAGGCTGGTAGACCTACTACACTTTATTTGAATTGAATCCTACCAGCTTGGCTCTTTGTGTAAACCCAGTCACTGGGACTATAAACTCCAGGGCTTAGGTTTCTGTTTTCTTCTAACTCCTTTTTTACTGGTAAAAACCCCTGACATCACCTGTCCTGGCTGTTTTGGACCCCATACTGGCCATTCAGGCCCAAAATGGCAAAAAAAGGGTCTGAAAATGGTCGAAAAGGGGCCCAAAATGGTCAGGATCGGGCCACTGCTGGGTGGAAGAGTGATCCAGCACCCATCAGAGGCCCTATCCAGGCCATTTCGACCTTTTCCCCTTTATATCATTTTTTTAAAAAAATATTTTTAAAAAAAATCATTTTCTATAAACTTCTTTTTCTGCTCCATAAAAAGTTTTCTTTTTGGACAATGTGAAATGATAAAACAGGTTATGAGATTTTCTAATGCTCATTTCTATTAATATTCTGAATGTATTGTGTAATGTTTCAGTGCTAAATAATTGTACTGTAGAGTGGTAGGAAAATATAAGCTACAAAAAAGAGACTACAAAAATTACTAAGGTAGAGTTTACATAGTGTGATAAATGGAAACAGTTGCTCCCAGAATGCCTTTAAGTTCTGATTTATTTGTCTATTCACAAGGTGAACTGAACTTAAAGTGAGCTGACGCACTGCAATCGTATGCCAATACAAGAGCTCTTGAATCACTTCTTATTCACACGATTAAATAAATAATCACCTATTGTTACATCTGGTTGCAGAATTCACAGACGAGTGATCCAAACTCTCAGCAACAATATGTTGCTGGAACACCCTGGAGTTCTTTGTTTGTGTGGCCAGGTGGTTAACTTCAGAACAGCAGCCTCTTGATTGGGTGAACAAGCTTTATAAGATGTGCTCCTTAGCATATTTACAGTGCAACTGATTTATACTGATTATTTACGAAGTCAAGAAAATTCTCAACAGTCCTTTGGCAAGTTCCCTGGAGAGACGGCATAAAAAAATTCTGAGTAAATTTCTGAGGACGGACACTTCTCCTGGCCTGGTCACGTCTGGTACTAACAACTCCTTTTCAGAAGTTGCAAGATGTGTGTCTGCTCCCCACTTAACAATCCTGACTTTCTGAAATGCTATCTAGTTCCAAACAAGTTAGCCCAACATTCTAGGTAACTTGAGCTGTCAGATGCACCGGCTCCTGTGTGCAACAGTTGTCCACTCAACTGCCCAGAAGTAGATTCTAGGGATCTTAGAACCCTAACCATTGATGCTAGCTCTAAGCATAATTATTGAATGGAACGTAGAAATTCCAGGATCTTTCTAGAGTTCTAGAGTGGGAACAATGAAACATAGAGTTTCTATAACTTCTGCTTCCAACAATTACATCAGCCACATTGATTAAGTTCTCTTTCAGATGCCTCTCCAATTGCTACATGTTCAGTACCCCTTTATGTGCAGTAGTGGGGGAATCTTTGAGATTCTCTTACCTATACATCTGGTCCAATCATCTTCCATGTAAACAACCATAAAAAAGCAGGGCATGACTGATTTCATTGTGCCTTCTTTCCCTTTCCTAATGGATCAGATTAAAAAATGCAATTGAGATGTGACATAAGTCAACATTAATGAATGTCAAGCAATAGTTTTAGGAAAAGCCGAGGACTAAATCAGAACTATAGTCTTGGAAGATGACCTTCTGTAAGCAGAAGAACACCTGTATCCAATCCGATAACTGGGATCCAGTTATCGGAGTTTCTGAATATCCATAGTAACTGCTTCTCTGAGTTGTAGGGATGACTCTCTCTCTCTCTCTCTCCCTCTCCTTTTCCTCTAACATATGGAAGGGATGGATCTGTTTCTTAGTTTGCAAGCTATCAGGGATATATCTTTTTCCACCACATCATTACCCCTTCATTATTTTGCAAAAATTTGTTCCAGATCAGCTTAATTCTTTTTCCCCACCAGCAATCTTCAACTAAATTTATATGATAAAACATTAGGTAAATATTCTTCAGTTACAGAAAATCTGCAGTTTAAAAGCTGCATCAAAAATACTGAATGCTGGCAATAATTACCATTATGCAACTGATCTTTTAGCTGTTAGATGAGCATTCTGCTAGCTGAATATATCTAAATGATCTTCTGTAGAGATGGGTACAAACCAAAATATGAACCAAAATTCATGACAAACCAGGCCAGTTTATGGTTTGCAAACCAGCGGTTCATCAGATCCCATTTCTGACGAACCGCCACAAACTTTAGGTTCATTTGGTTCATCACTGTAGACAGCCTGGTGCCGATCAATCAGTTTCCTAGGCAACAGGGGATGGACTTCCTGCAGACCTTCTGCTGACCCGGAAGTGACCTTCTACTGACCCGGAAGTGATGGTTTTCTTGCCTAGATGTGACATTTTCACGAACCAAACGAAGTGGTTTGCGAACCGGGGGAGGGGGGGATTTGTGAAAGTTCATTGTTCATGGTTCGTGAAATTTGACGAACCATGAACCACATGGTTCATTTTTTTCCGGTTCATGCCCATCTCTAATCTTCTGTTATCCAGGATATAATTACCAAAGTGTTCAGTAGGGCATTAAGAGTGATTTTGCTTCAATACACTTTGGAGTGATTAGTCAAATTAAGTGCAGAGCTTGTAGAAAGCTAGTATTTTCTTCTAATTTTTACTCTTCTTTCCAAATTACTTTTTGAAGAGTCTCAGCAATGTCTGATTTTAAAATGAGATTTTCTTTAGTTTTTACAGGTAATGAATTACATTTCAGCATTGTAACAGTAAATAAGTACAATAATTGATATGTCAATATGTTTCAGAAACTTTGAACACTTTTAAATTGTCAGTAGCGCTCAAGTAAAACATATTTTAAGTTTAGTTCCTCAGTGGACAAGAAACTTTGCAACTAAAAAGTTTAATATACATAGTTTTCAGAATTTTATTTTCCCCATTGTATATAAAATACAGGAGAAGGAAGGCAGTATGGTATAGCTGGATCTCATCAGATCTCAGAAGCTAAGCAGGTTTAGTACTTGGATGGGTAACCACCAAGGAAGACTCTACAGAGGAAGGCACTGGCAAACCACCTCTGCTTCTCGCTTGCCTTGAAAGCCCCTCATTGGGGTTGCCCTAAGTTTTTTGGACTTGATGGCGCATATGGACACACATGCATAATATCCATGTAGTATTAAATTTCAGTCATCATTCCTCTAGACTTCTGTTTTATGCATTAATTACTTGGAGTGAGTAATGAAAACTCTACTATTGTTATGCTAGTGGTGAGGTAGAAGGCACTATTGTTCTGCCATTTATGTTTCCATTTTCAGTTGTAAGTGAGAGCCTTTCATGTCAACTGATTTTAGCTTTTTTCCCCCTTACATAATCAGCACTTGTTAGATCTAATACTACTAATTGTTGGGTGCAGGAGAGGTCACTACAATTGCTGCAGCAGGTGTACCACCTTTTGCTGTGTTGCTGGATCCTAGCAATGGCCATTTTCACATTGTTTACCGGCCACGGAACATCGTGCTGAGCTCCCGGAACGACAGTGTCTTCTTAGCACAATTTTGTGTGCAAACTGCAGTTCTCGCATGAAATCGCACTGGAAGACGCTGTCATTCCGGGAGCTTGGCATGATGTTCTGTGGCCGGTAAGCAGTGTGAAAACGGCCTATGTAAGCCCAGGGTCTGGATATGGGATTCCTGTCCCCACAAGAACTTCTTGTAAACAGGGAAGAGAGGATGGAGTTTCAGGTTTAGGGCAAGTGACCTTTTCAGAAATACCAGTTACAGGAACAAATGTTCTAGATGACAGAATAGAGGCTAACAGAGAATGAATAACTGTTATTAACTGTTTGAGCATAGGAGGTGCTGTACGCATCGTGCACATTCTTCAGTTTCTGTCTGTGTCCCCCATACCCACAAATCCCATTTATGGGTATGGAGGGTTCTATGTAAAATAAAGTATCTAGTGCCCGGTTTCATTTGAGTTTCATATTCCTGGAGGGGCATGAAACAGAAGCCAGGATGAAGACCTGGGCTTTCCTGAAAGCAATTGGGCATGGTATTCAGTGGCTTTGATAAAGTGAATGGGATACAGTTCCCAATAGTTTGGCAACACAGGCAACATCTGTTTTGCCAGGCAGCTGTTATCACACCAGGAAATGGTTTAGTCCTGATCCCAGTAGGGTTTCTGAAGAGCCAGTGTGATATAGTGGCTAGAGTGTTGGACTGGGGAGACTGAGATCCGGATTCCTGCTTGCCAAGGAACTTACTGGGTGACCACTTACTCTTTCTCAGCCTGACCTTCCTAAGGGGGGTTGTTAGAATAAAATGGAGGAGGGAAGATACGTGTGTGCCACTCTGACCTATTTGGATGACCTCCCCTCCAAAAGAGCGAGAACCCTGAACCAACAACAATTGAACGCCAGATCAAATTTATGGCAACAGAAAACAACCTTAGCAAAGAAACAGCCCAGCCGCTATTACCGAAGTTTACTAAATTAACCCAAATTAATTAATCAAGTAAACTTGAGTTCAGGAATATGAATCTGATTCAGTATTCCCTTTTGAGTTCAGTAATTCCGGATTTTACCGAATCAGGTAAAATTTGGTATTTTTAAAGAAATACTGAATCCAAATTGCACATCCATATATGCATCTATAGTTTGTCTCCAGTTTCCAGATCTACAGTTTCTAAATTTGTTCCTGTACTTGCAAGGTGTTGGACTCGCTTTTTTAAAAAATCATCGTTTGTTTCAGAGTAAACCAAATTCTGTTCCAACCACTGAATTCTTTGTGACCTGCAAAAAGTATGCAGTATAAGTAAATATGCACATATCGTACTAGTGATGGCCACAGGCAAAAAGCTATGCAGGACACTGAATCCTTTGCCATTTTCTGAGTACTGGAAATCCCATTGAGCCTAATCCTCCTGGGCTGTGATTCCACCAGTATGCGTAATTTCACTTTCAAGCCTATAGCTTCCACCTAAAGCTTTGGAGGAAGATTTTTCAAACTAAATATGTACAGATCCATCCATCATATAATATACATATATTATATTTAAAAATTTATTGCTTCATTTATACCCCACCGTTCTTTCCAGTGGGGACCCAAACTGGCTTAAAACTGGCTCTCCCCTTCCGCATTTTATCCCCACAACAACCTTGAGCTGAGAAGGTGTACCTGGCCCAATTTCACTAAGCAAGTTCCTATGGCAGAGTGAGAGTTTGAACCTGGGTCTCCAAGATCTTAGTTTGACACTCTAACGTTGTCTGAAAATTAAAATTTTTGAGTAATTATTGAACATAAAACAGATGCAGGTTCCCCAACTTCAAAGATACTGTAACTAGATAATTTTTAATTGTGAAGTTTTCTCCTAAAATTTGTTGAAACTGCAGAATTATTCCCTGAAAAAATAATTGTTGCTTTCCCACACACAGTAAGTGCCTTTTTCAATAGTGATTTTCTTAGTCGAAATATTCCTTATCCAGTAATAAGTTACCAGGAATATAATTTTCAACAAGTCCTTATAATGATGCATTTATATTGCTTTATCTGTTATAACTATGCTTTGAGATTGCAAAGAAGCTGTGAAAGACAAGCATATTATGAAAGTGTAAATATCTGCAGTTTGATTACTTTGTATGGTTCACTCATGGTTTAGTTACAACATTCTGCCTTCCTACCAACATTTATAGTATTTACAACTTCTAACTCTTGGTAAGGTAGCACTAGACAAGTGACTTGCGCTGTAATCCTAAACAGAGTTACACACTTTAAAATCATTCACTTCAGTGGGCTTAGGCTGGAGTAACTCTGTTTAGGACTCCACTGTTGGAGTATGTCAGAAATATAGTATGGTTTTAAGTCTTTTAAATTCCATGTATTCCATATTATTGTACATTTGCTATATGAATCTGTTATTTGCATTGCATTTTATCATTTATCTGTAGTTTGGCACACATTTTAACAACTGGCTTCAAAATAATTTCTGTGTATTTCACAGAGTATTGTTTTCAGTCAAGAAAATATTTTTTTTTCCTGAACAGTAATATTTTAAAACTTTGGAAGCTTTTGTTTTCCTACTTGGAAAAACTGATGCAAATCTACATGTAGTCTTCTCCTGACACCAGCTTTCTGAGTTTGTATGTGCTTGATGAATATTTATTTAAAGCTTATAAACAGTGTTGCCTGCATATATTGAATATTTGCTGTATAAAAATAAGTTGGTTATGTCAACCAAACACACACATTTGAAAGCTGTACATCACCATGTGGATCATGCATATAAATATGTTTTCCCTCCATTTGCACTTGGTCTGCTGGGATAAAATAATTACAGAAAAACAGAATATATTATCTGTGAATACATTACAAAATGCAAACAAGTGATTTAAAATGACCTAGTAAAAATGACCCAGGAAAGCAAGGTGGATGCATTTTAATAAGATTCTCCAAGTAGTGTTTCTCAGTTGAAAATACACAATAAGGCAATGGATAGATGGTAGATTGAATACTGTGATACTCAAGTAATAGAGAAGAGGGCATAAATCAAATAACTTGGCAACAGTAGCATCTTTGCATGTGAACTGGAAGTAGGATTTAATCATTCCAGATTGTGATATAGATAAGCACAGGATCAGTTTAGTCTTCAACTAGAATTGCTTGTGTATTAAGATGCATTAATGTATTAATGTGCATGTTTCAAGAACTATATATCAAACACAAAGGGGCTTGCAAAAGCTGGGCCAACAAAAAGAAAGTCATCCAGATAGCGGGCCATGTCCCGGTGCAGAGTTGGTGCCATAACTTCCGCTCCAAGAAGGAACTGAAGTGCTTGAAGGTAACACAAGAAGTAGAACACCCCATGGGAAGTGCCCTGTCCATGTAAAACTTGTCCTGAAATGAAAACTCCAGGAACTCAAAAGTTTTCTGGGTGGACAGGGAGGAGGTGAAATGCCGACATGACATTGCATTTGGCCATTTCAGTGCCCATCTCACATCTGTGCACCACTTTGACCACCTAGTCAAAGGACGTGTAGCGCACTGAACAGAGATGTTTGGGAATGGCATCATTTTGAGAATCCCCTTTAGGGAAGGACAAGTGATGAATCAGGCAAAATTCACCTACTGCCTTCTTGGGTACTACACCCAAGAGATAAACCCTCAAGCAGGGCATAGGCGGGGCTGTGAACAGCACCAGTACCCTGCTCTCATCCCAGTCCTTAAAAATCTTTTCCCGCACTACACCTTCCATGCCAGCAACAGAACGCAGGTTGGCTGACATGAGAGGGGCCCTAAGACCCTGAAAAGGAATACAAAATCTAAACTTGAACCCATTAAACAAAAACAAGGCGTTGAGACGCCGCAGATATGTTTGTAACAGGCGCTCAAGTACTCTCAGCCGTACTGGGCTGGGCCCCTTTTCCAACTGCCTGCTGCCCACCTCCACTTCCAGAACATTTGCCTCCCCCTCCCCGCTTAGATCTGGGACAAGCTGTATATGGGTGGGGGCCTAAACAAGAGGGGCATTCATGCCTATACTTGCATGATTTACAATTGCAGACCTCCTAGCAAAGTAGCCAGGTTTGAACCTGCTGCCCCGCGGGTTCCAGATTCCGCTGGGAGGTGAAGTATTAAGTGACCACTGTCTGAGTGGTCTCCCAAGTTTGGTTTAGCCAGGGACATCACCTGCAATCAAAGTTGCTGGTGACTTTGAACCCAGGGCAAACTGGGGTTAAGGGCCACCCGCATCCTGAACTCTTCGTCATACTGCAGCTACGCAATACTGGCGAAGTCAGCGTAGCCCTTGTAAATGATGTCTATGTACTGGAATAAAGATACAGCTCATAAGGACTGTGCTCTACCCAATATCCCAGCATAGATAAGGAATTCTGGCAGCAAACTGGCCCAGGTGCAGTCCATCCACCTGCGCCTAATCTTCTCCTTGTCCTTCTCATCTAAGTCGTCTTTATCCTTCTTCTCTGGCTCCCTGAAGAGAAAGGTAAAGAAATCAACATGTTCCCCCTTGACTATCTTGTCCTTGGTAGCTGGGGTCAAGTGATCACTGAGGGGCAGCGCTGCATCTCCGAAGGGCAAGGCCTTGTATGGGACCTGGCCATAGGCCAGTGGTAGATAAGATGAAAAGCCACAAGGTGAACCAGGGCAATGTGGCCAACCAATAGGTGGGAAGGCATAAGGCTGACCCTCTACACCCCGCAAGAGGAAGGGGTGGCAGCCCCTTGTGATGACTGCGAACATTGTACTCCTAAATTTTGTCCCAGCCAGCCCGGCTGTCCTACTAGGGGCCACATGGTAGCAGTCTGTGTGTAAGTTGAAGGTGTAGAGCCCAGGGACCCAGAGGAAGCTATCTGACCCCAGGGTCCCCATGGCCAGGTGCATGCTGAGGCAGGGCAGACTTACCCTTGGCCATGCCAGAATCCACCACAACAGCTACTTGCCTGCTCTCCACCAGCCACTCATGGTCAGGCTGTGCTGCAACGACTTCCTCAGCTGCGCCTTGGGCAGCTGGGACTCCCACCTCCTTCACATGCTGCTGCACCTGACGTAACCTTGAGAGCAGAAATCCTCATTAATACATGCCTATGAAATGCTGCATTTGAGGCCCGCCTGATTGGCCTTTGCCACTGAGAACTGCCTGCCAGCAGCATCCAAGTACCCCTGGCTTGTTCTAAAGCCATCGGGCAGTTTCAAATTTCCTGCATGCCTGCATCACTGTCCTTCTCATTCAAGGAAGAAAAAGTGGGCAAGGCCCTCTTAGGGGCTGGCTGCTTGCCCTTATCTGGTCTCTTGCCCTTTCCAGTTTGCATGGCTCACACTGGGCAATGACAACCAGTAAAACAGTATCCTAAAATGGCTGCCGCACTTAAAATTACCACCCACAATGAGCCACAGTGTCAGGGGTGATAAGCAGGCAAGGTCTGTAACTTGCACAGCAGTACCACCTAAGGCCCCTATATATAACAACACCCCCTTTGCCCAACCCAGGGCCCCACCCTGTGTTGTTGTGTGGGATGAGGGAATATCAGCAGGCATCAAAAGTCCAAAGGAATACTAGAACCCCAATGGGAGTCCAAAGGGAGATCGAGGGGGAGGGGTTTGGAGCAACTCACAAGTACTAAACTCAGGGGCCTAATCCCCCACACAGACACAGTGGCGGCTGCCACCACCACAGCAGATGCCCCGCAAACCCTAGGCCAGCTCGAGCTGCAAGGAAGGGACAAGCCTCTACTTCAGGCTCCAAAAAGCACTGCTGCCTCAAATGCTGCTGCCACCACCATCGCCGCAGTCCCACCCAAAAATGGACCTGTCAGTCACTCAGGTGCTCGGAGAAGTAGGAGCTCTGAACTGCATGCCCTGCTTTGGCCAAGCACGCTGAGCAACTGCTGACCAGGTAGGCAGAGCTGCTTGATAAGGTGCCTGGCTGCACCCCCTTGTCAGATACCTGGGTGCCCAGGAACACTCCATCTCTCCCTCCCACAGGGAGACAATGGGCAACACCCAGCTAAAGTAACTAGGCTGCAGGAGTACCGAATTATTTACAACTTGTTCCAAGCACCATAATTACAGGATTAGATGATAGCTAGCTGTATCCATGTGTTACTTCTGATTTCTTTTGTCCAGCAAGTGTGATTTGTGACTGCTTGTCTATTGGACAAACATGGTGTAGCTGTTACCCAACATCTGGAACTAATAGTGAAAAATAAACATAGTAACGGCACGTGGGAACAGTTCCTGGGGAAAAGATGAGAGGAGAAACTGTTGACGTTGTAGTAGTTGCTTTGAATAATAATGAGGAAAGAACTGTTGTGGGTTGAGGCTAAGTTTGCCAGGCCACAGCTGCAACTCAGTTAATACTGTCAACCCATGGGATGAAATTGCCAAGTGGAGTCTGGTCACCAGTGAACTTAAGTCATATCTGATTAAAACCCAGAAGTGACATGGCGGACATTCTAGCAATTTGCAAAAACTCAATGATAAAACCATAGAGAATCTGCAAAATTCTAGAGCACCCACCATGGTACTTCAGGTTTTATCAGATGAAATGTAAGCATGCTGGTGCATGCCCCCACCCCAGTTTTTCTTCCAACAAGGCAGAGAGGCCTGGCAGAGAGCCAGATTGGTGTAGTGGTTAAGAGCGAGGGACTCTAATCTGGAGAACCAGGTTTGATTCCCCACTCCTCCACTTGAAGCCAGCTGGGTGGCCTTGGGCTAGTCACAGTTCTCTGGAGCTCTCTCAGCCCCACCTCACAGGGTGTTTTATTGTAGGGATAATAATGACATACTTTGTAAACCGCTCTGAGTGGGCATTAAGTTGTCCTGAAGGGTGGTATATAAACCAAATATTATTATTATTATTATTATATCCCTAGCTGAGTCACTGTTTACACTTGCATTGATTGCACTGAGACAATGTATTACATCTACAAGTCATGGAGAGTCATTGATAGAATTGTGGTCTTTGAGTCATATTATTACAGCAGTCAACAAAGAAAAACTAGTTCTCATCAAAATAGGCTGTGTTTTGAGGTTAATGACAATTTATAGAGTTTTACTTTATTAATGGTGTCCTTCCCCCCACCCTTTGAGGGCACTGTTCTGCATTGTGTAACCTGCTGTTGGCAGTGGAATGACCAATGAAACTTTATTTTTTCTGATTTTTAGCTGTTTTTGAACAATAGTTGTATTTGGGCTTGTGTGCTCTTTATATTGCTGTTGTTGTTATTGTAATTCATTTTCCCTGTTTGCTTCTGCTAGTAATTATTTTATTTTGCTTTCCTCGTACTAACAAAGCAGTTTTTCTCCCTTTACTGTCTCTTTCAGGGCTGCCATATAAATATTCGCTTCTTAAAGGTAGTTTTCTCCTTTGCATTCTGTTTTGCATTCATACATGCAACATTTCCTTCCTGATTTTCTCTCACATTCTGGAATTCAAATTCTTTTGCATTCTTGTAACCTTTTAAAACAGTTGGTTTCGTTAATAGGGTTGGGGGAAACATAGTATTGTTGTATGTACTTTCATAGTTTTCTATAATATATAACTCTGCAATGTTCACCAAAGCTTGTTACCAAAGCTTGTTTCATTCATCAAATACAGATATTTCTTTTCCTTTTCTTTCTCTTCTTCTTTCTTTGATTAGATATACAAGACTGGTGTGTTCTTTTTCTTCCTAGTATTTGCAATACATTTCCTTTTGTTGACACATATTCATAAACCTATGTACTGTGTAGCATGAAGATATTGTGACACCATATCACATAGTTATGTTGTGATATGTTACATATACAGTATGTTTTGCCCATAAATGTTACACAGATATTTCAGGCCTTGGAATATTTATAGACCTTATGTTTACTGACAGAATTGTTTTATAAACATTTCAGTTTACTGAATTATTTCCACTGAAATGAAATACATTGCAGTATCTATTTATATGTACTATAATTGGAGAGCTAATCTTTCTTCCTCATGTATACAGTTTTTGGATATGTAAATACTAGAATCTTTACTTAAATAGATGTCATAAGTTATGTAGACTTAGTCAGGGCTTTTTTTCAGCAGGAATGCAGTGGAACGGAGTTCCGGCACCTCTTGAAAGTGTTCATGTGGCTGGTGGCCCTGCCCCCTGATCTCCAGACAGAGGGAAGTTTAGATTGCCCTCCACGCCACATGGCGTGGAGGGCAATCTCAACTCCCCTCTGTCTGGAGATCAGGGGGCGGGGCCACCGGCCATGTGATCATTTTCGCCAAGAGCAATTTAAACTTTAAAAAACTCCCACCTTGTTCCAGCTGACCCAAACTGACATCATTGTGCGGTCTTGAGTTCCATCACTGAGTTCCACCACCTCTTTTCCCAGAAAAAAAGCCCTGGACATAGTACATTATCACAGGGTTACTTATAGCCTAAAAACATCATGGTTGTTTAGGGTTTCTGGGTCCCCTTACGCTCCTGGTCAGAGGTGTGGACCTGGCACTCACCTTTTTAGATGTATTCACGCGCAAAGCACAGGAACGTTCTTGAGATGGCGTGATGATGTCACTTCTGGGAAGAGATGTCATCATGCAGGAGTCAGGAGTGCTCCCGCACTTCACAGCAGGCCAATTTGGACCCCAAATCAACCCTAGGGGCCCAAATCAGCTCTCTGCAAAGCACAGGATCATTTCCAGGGTGGCACGATGACATCACTCCAGGTGACACCATCACACACTCCCAGGAGTGTGCCTGGGAGGCCTATCCCACCCCTTTCCCCCTGCCAACTAGGTGAGTGGTGGTGGGGAATAGAGGGTGGAAGCAGAGGGTCCCCCACCCCCACCGGGGGATCTGGAATCCTTGGGTTTGTTAGTTACTACCAGTAGAGAAACTATGATAAAGTTGCAGAAACTGTTGATAAAAAAGGAGACACTTAGGGGTTATCAAATTAAAGAAGCAACTTTCAAAAATATTAAAATGTATATACATTTTGCATGGTTTTGTCTCAATTGTTTTTTTTTATATATAATTTTTTATTTTCAATATCTAACATACAACTACTACATACATACATAAACTACAGAACAGTAACTACAAAAGACTACAATAACACAAGGGATAGGAAAGAGGAGAGAAAAAAGAGAGAGGGAGGGAGGGGTGGAAAAAAGGGGAAGGTACCCTACAAACACTAAACACTAAACACTACATTTCTGTTTTCCCTTCATACTGCCATTATTCAAAAGTTAAAGCTTTATATTATATTGATGGAGTGGTTGACCTTACTAAATGCAAATTACAATTTAATTTCAAGTTAAATTTTTCTTCCCCTCCTGGGTCCCGGACGGAGTTCTCTCTGCGCAACTGCAGCCGCAGTGCTCGTTTCCTCCCCCTCCCCCTCAGACTTCTCCTTTTTGTCTTGCTTGGTGCACTGGAATTCTGGGTTCCTGTCCTCAAAATCCCTTAGTTGATCTTCTGATAATATCTTAAAGGCTTGATCTTTATGGGTGAACCAGATTCCTTCCGGAATATCAAAAATATTAAAATGTATATACATTTTGCATGGTTTTGTCTCAATTGTTGATTCTTAATGGAGGCTCAAGAAGCGAGCTCTAAATCTCTGGGGCATTCAGAACTTTGCAAGGGCGGGGATGAGAGCTCTTAGAATTTTAGGCAGCCCTTCTTCCTGCTTGCAATGGCTTCTGACAGCCCATGGAAAAGAGATGGTTTATACTGCTTCCCCTACCCTGAGGATAAAATCTCAGATTCTAGGTTTCTCTCCCAGGCCCTTGCAAAAGTGACACCTAACAAAAAGAAATCTGATCCAAAATGGTGACCCAACACAAAGGTCTCATTGAATATCTGCCTGAGATCCATGTTCCATATACATATATCTAAAATATATCTATACAATAAAATTGCTTGTCCTAATTTGGGAATCATTTAGTGTACTTGTAAGGTGGTAGTGGACTAAGGGTTAAGAACCACTAGCCTAAGTAATTTTGGACCTGAAACAGGCAGTAAACATGAATACTTTAATAGACATACAGGGCTAGATCCAACGAACAGTTAGTAGAAAGGAAAACATTAATTTATGTCATTTATAGTCTGCATTTCTCACTGGCTGATTCCGCACACGTTGGATAATGCACTTTCAATGCATTACACAAAAAAAATTCAGTTCCAAATGATCTCTAAAGAGGATTGGAAGTGCATTATCCAACGTGTGCGGAATCAGCCACTGAGACTCAAGGCGGATTACACAGTGTGTGATTAGTACAGTCAGTATCAAGAACATTTCCATAAACCATGCCATAGGGTATCCAGATACAAGTTCACAAAGAGCCATTAGCAGGAATCCAGTACAACATAGTGGTGAAATCTATGGTTCCTAACTCATTAGTGGATCATCTGAAATCCCCTCCTTACAATACATCTCTCCTATCTGAGTAAAAAGTCTTTTTCGATAATTCGGTTTTGCATTGTTTGCAGAAAGCCACGAGAGTGGGGGCTGTCCTGACCTCCTCAGGCAGGCTGCTCCACAGGGTAGGGGTCACCACAGAGAAAGCCCATCTATGGGCTGCTGTTGATTTTGCCCATGTGCAGGCTGGCACTTGCAGGAGACCCCGTTCGGAAGAGTGAAGCTGCCATAGTGAAGCATAGGGAGGGAAGCGGTCCCGTAGGTATGCTGGACCAAGGCTATGAAGAGCTTTGTAAGTGAAAACCAATACCTTGAACTCAGGACGGTAACTAAAATTAGTAACCAATGGAGTGATGTTCATGCTCCTGCTTGCTCCTGATAACAGTCAAGCCTCAGCATTTTGCACCAATTGGCATCTCCTAGTTAGTTTAGATGGGAGACCTATGTATAGTGCATTATAGTAGTCAAGTCTGGGTGTTACTATAGCATGGATCCAGGTGGCCAGGTCCACCATGTCAAGATAAGAAGCCATTTTCCAGGCTAGAGTGAGGTTGTAGAAAGCATTTTTTTTGCAGCTGCCTTAACTTGTTTTTTCTGGGAATAGCACTGGATCCAGTATAATTCCTAGGCTCTTAACCGAGTCTGCAAGGGCTTTACGTAGAGGTTGAATAACATGGGAGATAAGATTGCGCCCTTTGGAACTCCACAAGATAGCCTACAGCAAACCCAACATTGTCTTGTTACTATAATACAGAGCTGTTAATTAGAGAGATTCTATGTAGCTTTTAAAACTTATGGTACTTTAGTAGGAAGCTTATTTTCCTGACATTTTGTAAATGAAGGTTCTCTAACATCGTGCACATCTCCCCTTTACCTTTCACTTTAAAGTAAAGCAAACTGGTTATACAAACAGTTCAATAAAGAGTTCTTTTTGAATCATACACATTCGCTGGAGATACACAAGACTTCAGTTAGTGCTTTGAGGATCAACATGGAATTTACATTGTTCACAGATTTCGATTGCTTGATGGATTCTATTACTAATACAATGTGCTTTGAGGATGAAGACCTCTTACTTTAACACAATTGTAATAAAGAAGAGATTCATTATGAAGGAACAACTATGTCACTTTTAGAAAAACTGGACCATTCTTTGCATTGTAGTCAGTTGATAGCGAGTTTCCTCTGAAGTCACAAACCACAGGAGGGCAGTAGTGTATTACTATAACACAGTAGATACACAGCTTTTCCTTCCAAATATATCTTTAAGAATTAAAAACAAAAAGCCTGTATATTAATATAAAAGAGATCTAAATGGCGCAAAGTATTTGTCAAAATTGGCAGATGCAGGTTTATTTGGAATGTGTGTGTGGTTCCATTCCAGTGTTTTTAGAAGTAGCATTTCAACTGATACTTTGCAGGTACTCTTACCATAACTTCTATGAGTTGCCTTTCTTTTTCTGTCTTATCAAAACAGCAGCTTTGGGGACAATAAAGTATTATGAAAAACTGATTAAATCTGGCTCAGTGTGGTTTTTCTTAGGATTCCAGATACAGGGTGTATAATCCAAAGAAAGACTTGTTGCAATGGGAGAGAGTTAAGGACAGACATCTCTTTCCCCCTGACCTCTGGTAGTTTAGCTGGTTTGTGCCACGTGTTAAGCTATAACATGCAGATGATAGGGAATTTGTTGGTAAATTGTTTACAAACTGCTTGCATCTGTTTCTGAGACATTTCCAATGACAGGGGTTTACCCATGCCAACTCGAAGTCTATGGTGCTGTCCAGGGCTTTTTTTCTGGGAAAAGCGGTGGTGGAACTCAGTGGGTTGCCCTCGGGGAAAATGGTCACATGGCTGGTGGCCCCGCCCCCTGATCTCCAGACAGAGGGGAGTTTTGATTGCCCTCCGTGCCACATGGCGCGGAGGGCAATCTAAATTCCCCTCTGTCTGGAGATCAGGGGGTGGTGGGGCCACCAGCCATGTGACCATTTTCAAAAGGTTCCGGAACTCTGTTCCCCCGCATTCCCCCTGAAAAAAAGCCCTGGTGCTGTCTGATCTGCCAAGTCAAATGTTGCAACTTGAAACTGTACTTAATATATAGCGGGGAGGAACACGTCCAACCACAGTGAAATTTTCAAAATAGACCCCATTTTGATATGGATTGCAGCAACATATGTATGAGACAGCCCCAAAAGTACGAGGTATATTGTTTGTTCATTTTTCTTCATTTGTTTTTAAATAAAAAAGAAAAGGTGAATAATTCAATGTTTATAAAACAAAACAGAACATTACGGCTTAGGAAAAATGAGCAGACTTGTCAAAACTGGGTTTGTTGCTTTTAATTCCAGATTTCTAAGGCCATATTCCTTGCAAAAAAATAAGAAATAAACTTCTGCCTTGGTTTTCCTAGCCATAACACTGTACCTTGTCTGTCATTCCAGGGCTGGTACTCTTTGTCCTTAATTTGCTTTTCCAACTCTACCTTCTTTCTCCTGTCCACTGTTAGTCCTTCACTTTCTAATCACCCCATCTCTCACCAATCACTGGACCATTCAGTTGTTCACGATCCATGTTTCCTATTTCTCTCATTCACCACTACAATGTGGCTTCAACTTGAAGGAAAATCCCTGTACTAAGGGTTTACAATTAACAAAGACTGCACCCATTAAAGTGGGGGTACTTGTATTAGTATTTATATTACTTTGTATTTATAATAAAAATTATTAATCATGCCAACAGGATATATAAATTATATGTTCTCTACAGTGTTAAATTTTGTTCATGTTTCTTCATATAAATTGCTGCATATTTCTTAAGAATTTTAAATATTTCACAGATTTAAAAGGCCCACAGTTTATTGACTTGCAAACCTCCACAACAGAAGAGATGAAATAATGGAGAGGAAAGCAATAAATAGTAGAACAGGGATGGGAGGATGTGGGGATAACACTATTGCTTTGCATGGACAACTTTCACTTTTACCAGTCACTAATTTCGCCCACGATCCTGCTATTGTCAACAAAGCACAAATTTTAGTAACTACCAAGCCAACAAAAATGATTGACCCTTGCATTCAAGATTTGTTTACAAAATCAGTTAGTACCAGGGGTCATTTCGTAGAAAAAGAGCTGGAGGAACTCATTAGCATAACTCATTAGCATATGCCACACCCTCTGACATCACCTATCCTGGCTGTTTTGGACCCAATCCTGGCCATTCACGGCCAAAATTGGGCCCAAAATGGCAAAAGGGGCTGCAAATGGCCGAAAAGGGGCCCAAAATGGTCAAGATCGGGCTGCTGCTGAGTGGGAGAGTGATCCATCACCCATCAGAGGCCTGATCCGGGCCGTTTTGGCCCCAATCCAGGCTTAAACGGGCCCAAAATGGCCAAGAGTCAGATGGGCGAGGCCACCTGTCATGTGACCTCTTTGGGGAACTGCCGGGACTGTGTTCCGGCGTGTTCCCCCTCGAAATGAGCCCTGGTTAGTACAAAAATTTGAGATGTTAAATGAAATGGGGGGAGGGGTAGTAGTTTTGCAGTGTCATAACTATAGTATTTGGAATAGAATAGATTCCATTCTTTTTTCTGTCATACTAAGAACTTATTCCTAAACATGGGTTGATTTGGACAGAACAGCTTTTTCATACATTAACCAGAGCCCCTGCAGGGACAAACTTCAGTGTGTTGTACAGTGGACTCAGTGGTTTAGACAGTGGTGATTTTGTGTTTGTTTACAAAACTACAGTAATTTTGTTTTGTTTTATACCATAGAGGTAAAAAATGTATAAAGTGTATCTTACCTGTGGTTACAGGGTAAAAGAAAGGTCCAAGATAAGGTGCGTCCAAACCAAAGGAAGTAAGACTATGTGCATGTCTTGTTCCCCCCCCCCACCCACTTTTTGTAGTGCAGACTAATTTAAATTTAAAACCTGCCTTTCTGATTTGCCAGCTAGATTTTGTGTGCAAGTTTTATTTGATTTTTACTAAGTAATATTAACACGTATGAACAATGCAGTTTTTCAAAGCAGCAGTTCTTATAATTGTCTTACGGGCTGCTTGATACAATGTTAATCCGCTTTAGCTTGCACTAAATAATGGCTTGCAGCACTATGTCTAAAGAAGGATCCAATACCTCATGAACAGTCCATCACCTCAAACAAAAAGGCTGTCTTCCATATGTCTTATGGGCCTGAAAGAGAGTCAGAGCTTACTTTGCCCCTTCTGTGCTGTTTTCTAAAAAGTGGAAACCCAGCTGAATTCTACTGGGGAATGGGGAAAACCACCATGCTAATGGATTCTGCTGAACGGGTGATGGAGTTGTGGTTGGATCCCACAATTGTCCCACAAGGCAGCATTCTATTTTTTTATCTTTATCACTTTTTCTTCCCTTTTTGAATTTCTCCCTAAAATTCTTCCTCTGGCTAAGGCAACGTAAGTCTATTGCATGACAGTCTGCCTGGAGACCGTTCAGCATGCGTTGCTTATTGCTTGGTGAAATTTGACTTCTGAAACGGTATGATACAATATCTTAATTCAGAGGTTTAAAACTCTTAAGCTTTCACAACCAGTTTGTGAAAGTAGCAAATGTGTATTTTATTATTTGAAAACCTGAAAACGTAATGCTACCATGAAGATACAAATTAAAATTTTAGGCCCACCATCCGTTTTTATTCTGGAATAAAATCATATCTGATAGATTGGATCAGGGAGAAAGAGGTGGGAGAGGTCCAAGTCAGAAATACTATTGCTCCAGCAAATGATCACTGCAGCCTATCGAAAACCTTTGGGAGTCCCTGCCATGTAATCAATGTATGTTTCAAAATATCCCTAGGAGAGACAGTGGTAATACTAGCTCCTTTGTAACCACTGCTAAGTCACCCAGGATTGGCCTCAGCCCATTCATTCTCTTTCCCCCCTGCAACTCCCTGCCCTTAGGAGTAATGCACACCCACATATTAATTAGTTGCCTATATATGCAACTGAATGAGGTGGTGGGCGCTTGAAGTGGTAGAATGGACAGTTCCACTTTGAAGTATAAGTGGTGAGTTGCATTTTTTAAACGTTCCTCAACAATAGGAAGAATGGAAGGAGAGGGGTACAACTCCCGCTCACTGCCTCCCAGGCTGCTCCCACAGCAAAGTAGCTGAAAGTGGGTGGGGGGAACCAACCTCTTTCAGGTAGCATGCTGCCGCGCAACCTGCAGGTCCCCAGAGACCAGATGGGGAGACTCACTGCCAACCATTTCCTCTACTTCAAAAATCCCTAGATGCCAGAGTGAGTTAAGATAACTTATGCAAACATACCAAGCAAAAACAAGACATTATAGACTCTTAGGAAATCCAGGGAAATGGAAGGAAAGTTGGGGGGGGGGCGCTGAAGAAGATGCACATGGATAGGAATGTAAACAACTAAAGAAACAATATAAAACTCAAAGGCAAGGCAGCAAGACCTTTTTTTATAGCACTGTACTTATATCAGTGCAAGTTATCAGCCCCCACTTTATCAGTGCATCTCATCCGTTACCCTGTGGGCCACACTCCAAAGGAAATGTATGTAGGAGATTCCATGTTCTGGAATTTTAAAGTGAATGGGTGTCACTTCCACCCTTCATCGCAGTTGTGGGGGGCATTTAATTTGAAGGGCAGCTTGTATTACCCGCAGATGGAAAGCAAACATAATAATAATAATAATATGTTTATTGCTTTTCCGGCCGAAGCCATTAGCCATACAAACACCAACAAAATATGAACTGTACACTTGAACATACCCAATTCACACAGACATAACTCGTCATTATCACTTTAAACTATCTAAACTCATGAAGATTTTGTTTCTTTATCACCGTGGCTAAAAAGGAAGCCACTATAGCAGAGGTTTGATTGTCAGGAAAGTTATCAGACAATAACACTGAGATTGCCCAAGGAAGGAAGGGAAGCTTTTCTTTTAACGTAATAGGAATAATAAATCTCTCTCTTTCCTTACTCCACTTAGGGCAAAAAACTATTATATGATGCAAGGTCTCTAACTTTCCTTGTCCACAGTCACAAACTCGTTCAGAATAAGGGAGTCCAGAGAAACGACCTGAAAGCACTTTAGAGGGGAAGGAGTTAAGTCTAGCCAATGTGAAGGCTCTGCGTTGAGCTGGAATCTTTAAAGAATAGCAATAAGATGGAATAGCCTCTGGGGGTGAAAGTCCCAGGGATAAGCCCGAACATGTACGTCTGGCTCTCTGGAGAGTACTGCTGTAATCAAGATCCTTTAGTTTTAATTTTATAACTCTTAGGGCCTCATTTGTCTGTAAAGATGTTATATCAATATCCAGAATTTTTAGTTTCTGGTTAATTAAATTAGCTCGGCTACTCTTATAGGTATCCTGCGAGATCAAATGTGCAAAACCTACTTTCCCTGAATTGCCCTTGTAAATTTCCTTGTTCAAGAACAACTTAAAGGCTGTAATCCATGTTCTCTTCTCAATTGAGGGTTGGGCGAATTCCACCCTAAGTGCAGTACCTGCTACGCATCTCGGGACTGCCGCTATCTCCCTCAAAAATGTGTGTAGAGGGGTGTCAAGGTTGTCGGATACACCTTCAATCCACACTCCACACCTATAAAGTATCTGTGGGATAACCTTAGCATTAAAAATCCTAATGGCTGCTGGTATATGGAAAGCAAACATAGCAAAGAGAAAGCTGAATTATAGTCTTTCTCCCTGCCATGTTAGATTTTTTTAAAAAGTTTTTTGCATTAGGAAGCATTAAAACTAGCTTGCCCAAGCTGCAGCCAGACATTGTGCAGTCCATTCTACCTCTCCAAGATGCTACTGCCTCATTAGTAGACCAGGCCTATTGGAAATATGAATACTGCCCTTAACATTGTTAATGCTAACTAATGTTCCTATTTAACAAGGTTCTGAATGTTAAATTCAATTTCAGATCCTTTTAAGATGGGAACCTAGGTTACTGTTAACTACAGATAGGTCAGTGAATTGTTACATGTAGGAAATATATTTAACTAGTCGAAGCACCTTAAGTGTTTACAGCCAATCACAGGAAGTGCTTTTAAGAAATGCTTTGCCATTGCATTAGTGTACTTAGAAAGAGCCAACACGTTGCAATAGTTAGAATATCAGCTAGGTTCTATGACACCCAGGTTTGAATCCCCACTCTTGGGTTGTTTCCACACTACTTACCTTCATCTGGAATGCCGTGGAACATCGCAAAAAAAACGTGGACGATAGCGTCTTCTCGCGTGAGTTTTGCACGACATCACACGAGTTTTGCGCAACATTGTGCCAAACTCGCGCGAGAAGACGCTATTGCCCGCTTTTTTTTTGCTACGTTCTGCAGCGTTCTGGATGAAGGTAAGAAGTGTGGAAACAGCCTTGGTATGGAAGCTTGCTGGGTGACCTTGGTCCAGTCACACTTTCGGCCTAACTGAACTCACAAGGGGTGGGGGTGGGGAGGATTATGTAAACCATTTTGGGTCCTCATTAAGGGGAAAAGCAGATTAGATTTATCTTAATAAGAAATAAGACATCTGGGCCAGAGACAGAAACAGAGATTTTGCAGAAGTATCTTGTAAAATAATTCAGCATGTACATAATGGCTTTAAAATAGACCTAGTAATTTTAGATTTCTATTACTACCCCTGAAAATTAGGGCAAATATTTGGTCAGGCCAGTATGTAGAAATGTTATTAAAACCTTTCTTCAGTAGATTTACTTTGTTGAAGAAACCTCTAGGTGAGCTAACTGTTAATTGGGAATTGATTATGGGTGCCCATATCTCGGTCCCTATTCGTGTGGGGATTGATTATGGAGCCCCATTCCTATTTGTGTGGTTACAAGTTGGCCGACAGTCAAAAGTATGAGCAGTCACTGGGAAGGACGCTTCCGGATGGAGCCTTAAAGGATTTAAGTCATGGTTTGTCTTTAAAATGTTTGGTAACCACTTCAATAAATGGATTAATAACCTTGTCTCAAATACTTCAAATGTTAAATTGACTAGTCAGAAAGCTTTTCCATTCAGAAAAAAATCTTTTTGAATTATATGTCGATTATTGTGGTGCTTAGAGGAAATCTAGAGGCATAGCAGGTGACTCATTAAGGATCCAACATCAAATTGGATCCAGACTAAGTTTTTTGCTAATGGATGGCACATCCATCAGCGGAACATGACTTTTCTGTCCCGTCCCCACTGCAACCCACTTATCTCACCAGATCAGCAACGCTTTATTGGCATTCAATAAAACAATAAAACAATTTACAACGAGCAGGGCAGGAACCAAAAGATCAGCAAAATCAGTCGACAGAATTCACCGTATACTCCCTAATCCACATAGCAATTGAGAAATACAATGCAACCGTTTATGTAGTGTGGGGACAATCATCTGATAGTAAGAAAGAAACTAATCCTCTGTCGGACGGACCCTGACGATTGATCAGCAGAGGGCTAATCAAGGATTCCCGCACGTGAACATAAAAGTCACAATAAAATAAAACGTGAAGTGTGGATTCGGGTTGCATCCTTCCACAAGGACATTATCTGTTGGGGTAGGGTGTGTTTGTAAATCTCCCAAACAGAATTTCGGAGGGTAAAACGTTAAAATGTGCAACTGTGCTGGGAATGCAGGCCGGGAGACAGCCACGAGCCCCTCCCACAGTCCGAGTTCAACCGAGCCGATAAGGGAGCAAGCCGGGAGCGTCGTCCAAGGAGCCGAAATGCGGGGGGTCAGAGCCGAAAAGCAGTCAGAGCAGAATGGAGTCGCAGTGGAACCGGGTGGGTCTGTACGCAGGTGCTTCTGCACCGAAGGAGAGGGCGTCCTGGCTTAAGAGTTCTCACCTGCAGGACGGGGCTGCACTCTGTTACAACTCAAGGTCGTTCCGACGCTGCTTGAGTGCCTGAAGCCTTGCACTTCGCCTCCTTTCCTGTGCAGCAAGCTGCTGCCTCCCTCTGCGCTGCCTATCAGGTTCGGGGGAGCTAGGTGGGGATGCTGCCCTAGTCTCAGGAGCTGATGCAGGTACAGGGGCAGCTTCTGTCCCTGAGTCTGCCCTGGATTCCTCAACCTGCTCTGGCAGGGATTCCTGCTGCTCCAGTCCCTGCTGGTTTTCCAAGCAGCTGACGCTGGAGGAGCTTGGAGTATTCCCACTCCTGTCGTCCTCCCCGAGGTCTTCATCCTCCGAGGACTCAGAGGCCACGACAGCAAGCATAAAAGCTCGGCGTAGGCGAGGGAGAGACAGCAATGAGGAATAAGCGGCAGGGCTTTTGTACTTAGGGATGATAGTTTTGTACTTAGGGATGATAGAGATGACAGTGGAACATTTCCATACAGTGGAACATTGCTATCTCACCAAAATGCTGCTCCTGACGGGGGACAGGTGACCTTCAGGAATAGCATGAGTGGCAAATAATGGGTTTGCAGTTAGGGAAGTGCATTTGAATATACGTGGTCTGAATATATACCTGAAAAATACCTTATCAATGTTTTTCAGATATATTTTGGGTATTTGGGTGGTATTTGGGATTCTGGTAAGTGGATTCCCAAAAATTTGAGAAAAATACGGAAATATTCAGTGCTGGGATTTTAAGGCTCCGAAGACTCTTTTTCTTCATTTTTACAGTGTGTCAGTGTCTTCTTGCTAGGCCTTGGTGCTAGCTTGTCATGTTGGTTTGGATTCTTTGGTTTGACATTAGTTCTGCTGGGTTTGCAACAGTGTCCTTTGCTTTAAGTTGAATTCTCTGTTTTAACACTGGTTGTGTTAGACTTGTCACTTTGACCCACACTTCTGCTGAGATTTTCTGGTTTTATGTTGGTTCTGTCAACATTGGTACACCTCTAGGTTTAGGTTTCTGTCATTCATTTGTGTGGGGCAGCTTTAGAAACTACAGATGGTTCAAAATGCAGCCTCCAGATTGTTTTCCTAAGTCGGCCAAAGGAGTCATAGAATTATAGTTCTGCAACATCTTCATTGGCTTTCAGTTGCTTTCCAGGCCCAATTTAGAATGCTGGTGTTGACCCATAAAGCCCTAAATCAGGGGTCGTCAACCTTTTTGAGCTTGCGGGCACATTTGGAATTCTGACACAGTATGGTGGGTGCAGCAACAAAATGGCTGCTTCAGAAGACGGAGACAGCCACCTTCAGACACACAGTGAACATCCTTGTGCTGTGGAAGCAGGACCTTCTTAGCAGCCATACCAAAGTTATGGAACTCGCTTGGAATGTGCATTTGATTTTTCTAATCATGAATATATATTTTCTAATATGAATATATATTTGAAAAATACTTTTATCAGTATTTTGAAGTATCTTTGGGTTTCTGGAGCAATATTTGGGTTTTCTGGAATAGTGATCATGAGATTCTTAAAGATACTGGAAATATTTGAGGATATTCATGTCCAACATTTAAAGCTCCCAGGCCTGTTTTACTTCAATTCTGCAGGATTTCTGGGCAGTGGAAGGAAGATCTTCCAGGCAATGGGATTAGATGTTAGGGGGAGCACCAGAACTGTCTGCTAAAACACAATTGGATTTTGTGCTTTGACATTGGTTCTGTTGGGCTTCCAACAGTGTCTCTTGCTTAAATTGGTTTGGCTCGGATGCTCTGTTTTCACATTGGTTGTGTTGGGGCTTGCCACATTGGCCCATGATTCTGCTGGGACTCTTTTGTTCAGTGTAGGTTCTGTTGGGCTTGTTGAGGCTTTTGGCCACTGGTTGCTATTTTGTATTTCATTATTGGTGTCTTTGCCTGGAGACAGCATTGAGGTGTCCCCCCCCCACCGTATGAAACAATAGAGACAAGTAGGATGGCTGGGGGAACCTTATTCAGGGGCCCATAGAATTGGATCTCTTGAGCTGATTCACTTGAAATTTGGTTGGTATTTAATAAACAATCAAGACTAAATTCTCTACAACTTTGATGTCATTTGCTTCAAAAACAGTCACTCCCACTCCTATAAATATTCCCCCATAGGGAATAACAGACACACACACCCCAATCTGGAATTCTGAAACAGTATTGGAGACCCTGAATAATCTAGAATTCCAGTATGTAAACTATTCCCAAAATCTGAATCTGAAAAATACTATTTTTTCCAGGGGCATATCCTTAGTTTCAAAAATAAGGGGGAAATTACGGAAATGCTCTCATTAGCAGAAAATGTAGTCTGGATGCAGTCTATTATCTGTGGGAGCCTCACATAACCCAGTCAGTTGAACTTACAGAGGTAATGATCAGATAGATTTTGTATGTGGTCATGGACCAGGGCTGGACAAAGGATATAAAAAGAGGGAAAATCATACATGAAGATTTTATTGAAAGCAGCTCCAAATGATAAGCTAGAGAAAGCTTAAGAAGAGAAGCTTTTAACTGGGCCGTTTGATACACAGCAGCCTAGAATGAAAATGAAACTTGAAAACAATGTGACAAACTTCACAATCATCATTTGGGGCACTTACATGTTCTCTTTCAGTTGTACATAATTATTACATTGTGCTGATTTCATGTATATGTGGTGTACATGCAATAAAATAGGCATTCGTGAGATGATTACGCATGAGCTATATGCAATTTTTACACTTTTTCCTTCCACAACTACCTTTTTGTGTTGGAATTTGTTGGAAATGAAAGAAAGCCACAAACAACTGCCATGCCCAGAAAAACATAAATAAGGAACAGGGTGTTATAGAAGAGGAATCAAAAGATGGTTTCTTTTTGAGAAAAGTGCTAGCGTTGAGAAACTAAGCTAACTTCCTTGTTTGAATATTAATCTGACTCGTATATGCTTAAATCTCCTTTATCCTTCCATTTTTATAGGAGCAATTTGTAAACAATTCCTCGTCTGGAGTGGTCGTAAACAGTTTAGACTGCAATTTTATGCAACCATACAATTACAGAACAACCTTGCCTTAATTGGAAAATAATGTCCAATATAAAGTGTGCGCATCATTTCATGGATACAAAAACTTTTCATTACATTTCCCCCAAAGTTGTTGAATGTATATATTGGCTGTTTTCACACTGCTTACCAGCCATGGAACATTGCGCCAAGCTCCCGAAACGACAGCGTCTTCCTGGCACAATTTTGCACGAGAACTACGGTGAAAACGGCCATTGTTTCTGTCCTTCCTACTAAATACTTCTATAGCTTCAAGTTCCTGTATTTTTTAGGGCTTGGTGTTTTGAATGCCTGTTGAAGCAGAGTAATGAGCTGATTATTAATACTCATTATAGCATCCTCTAAGATGAGTGCATTTGAAACCACCATTAGAAAAAGAAACTCCACAAATAATCATAATATAATTACTATGGAATTACATGGTGATTTGTGCCGGTAATGTAAAATTATTACCACAAATTAGCTTTCTACTCTTAACAATAATCTAATTAAAATTATAAATAATCTTTTAAGACTGAAAAGATATGCTTAATACATGCTACAGTGTAATGATTATAGAGTACTGTATCCTTAAAAAACAGTACCCATAATTGGCTTTATTTATTTCACTTTTAACAATGTGGCTCCAATATGTCAATAATTTAATTATGTCATTATTATTTTTGAAGCACTCTGTATTTTTCACAATCTGTCCAGGTTTAAAAGATTCCAGAGTATTGCAAAATAACTTAAATGGGCCTTGAAAAGAAAGCCATAGTTGGGAGGAAGCAGTGATTAAAGCTTACGCCAGTCCTCTTATCATTTTGTTCCACTGGGGGAAATGGTAATAATAAAACCAGTATATGGTTAATATTGCTTGAATATCCGGTGAGAGCCCAAGCCATAGTCAAATGCTTCGTGGCATTACACCTGGACCCTGGGCCTATCTGGTAGGGGACAGGCAGTGGCCTCATCTCCCTTGTGTAGGCAAAGCAAGCAGAAAACACCCCCTTTGTGATCATACAGCAAAATGCGTATTTAGATAATTTAGAATTTTGGCCTGTCAGTTACAAACTGGGGTTTCTTAAAATTTGTTCATCCAAATAAAAAGGACTTTGGGTGGAGGGACATTGCTTAACTTTCTGCTCTGTTGCTTTCCAATATTTTACTGTGCCTGAATGCAATCAGGATACACGATAAAAAGTTTCATTCCTTCTCTCTCATTTTATCGTTCCCACAACAGAGTAAAGCAAGAAAATATCCACCTTCTATTTTCCCTCTACCTCTTCCAACATAGTGTTGCGTAGATCACTAACTGCCCATTATATTTTTGTCCTGAATATTCTGTTAAATCTACTCTTATGGTGAAGAATAATTTATTTCATGATTTTCTAAGATCCAGATTCCTAAATACCTGTTGTCTCAAAATGTTTTCAGTGCATAGTACAAATTCTTTAAAATTGTAGGTGCCTACCTCTTCCCACTGAACTCAGTAGAAAAAAATTGCATTGAATTTAAAGGATGAGGGTTGCTATGCTTTTGTACCACTTTGACTTTTTAAAAAATTTTGTGTCCTGAAGCAGGCTAATCTGAAGTTTTCATAATGTTTTTCTGTGTCAAGGTTATAGTTGTTTCGTTGTCTGGATTTAGACTAGTTTTTGAAGGATTGGTCCTGACTTTAATCTTATTTTCTCCTGTTAGAGCTTTTATGTTTTATAGGCTTTTTGGTTTTAGCTGTTTCTACAAGAAGTGCAGTCTAAATTCACTTTGGACATAGAACATTGAAGTGTCTGAACCACTAATGAAACATGTTGTCATTCTGAATGTACCTTCTACAATTTTAGGAAGCCTTCTGCTCTGGCAAAGCCGCATAAAATTCCTTTGCAATCTGTGTATCTTTTTCTATAGATGACTTTCTTATAATGATACATGTCATAAACTCTGACACAAGGACATGTCTGTCAAGTGCAGCCAAATGGATCGTGCTGGCAAGTTCGATCTCGTCAGATGTCGAAAACTAAGCAGGGTTGACTTTGGTTAGAAATTGGATGGGAAGCCTCTAAGGAAGGCCAGGGTTGCATAGGCAGACAATGGCAAACCACCTCTGTTAGTCTCTTGCCCTGAAAACCCCAAAAGTCAGCTATGACTTGATGGCATTTTCCACCATCGTGGGCACCATTGCGGAGAGTACTTCTGTTTCTTATCGAAATGGTACTGCGAAAACGTAGTTTTTGAAGCATCCAACATAACACTGTATTTATGTATCTTTATAATGTAGAAATGACTGGACAAGAATTATTTGCGAGTGAAAAGACAGGAAGGTTTGGGGGATTTTCCCATGCATCCTTGTGTGCATTCTTGAGCCTGACTAAAAGAAGCCTCCATTTCTTCTCAATGAGGTGACTATAGGAATATTTTCACAGGAGGAAGATGGCATACTACATCATAGTAATTCAAATGATGCCTGTAGACATCTCAGTCAAGTATGACTTCAAATCCTTGGTTTCAGGCATAAGCACAAAGTATGGTTTAGTTTACCTATGGTTTATTTGTGAAACCACTCAGAGGAGCTCTAAATTGTAGCTCATCTTGACAAATTCTAAGTCCAGAGCTTTCTCAGTAGCCTTTAAAAAATGTGGTTGCTATCCCAGCCTGCTTCATGATGTTCAGCTTAAGGAAATTGCACCATGTCAGCTTACTTTACCAGCTTTACTCCAGAATAGAGATGGGCACGAACAGGAAAAAAAACCCAAACATGATGTTCGTTATTCGTTTCCATCCATGAACAGGGACTCACGAACAACTACGAACATGGCCCTGTTCACGAACATGTTCGTGGTTGGCTGTTCGTGGGGGCCAGCAGGCTCTCCTCCAGCCATCGTCCAAGTCAAGATTCCTACTGCACCACTCCCAGAAACCTGACCTGAGCAGGCACCAGGAAAGATACCAATAATAAATAATAGCTTGGCCTCAGAGCCTTGCAGCAGCCCTGGAACTTGATCCCTACCACACCACTCCCAGAAACCTTACCTGAGCAGGCACCAGGAAAGGTACCAATAATAAATAACAGTTTGGCCCCAGAGCCTGGCAGCAGCCCTGGAACTTGAAGGGGTAGATCCCTACCGCACCACTCCCAAAAACCTTACCTGAGCAGGCACCAGGAAAGGTACCAATAATAAATAATAGCTTGGCCCCAGAGCCTGGCAGCAGTCCTGAAACTTGAAGGGGTAGATCCCTATCCCACCACACACAAAGAAAATTCAAGCTCCAATGCACTCTCTCTATCAAAATGCCAACAGCAGCTCTCTCTCCCTCTCCAAAGCCAGAGCTGGGAGCCCCCCTCCCCCCTGGTCTTTGTTGCCTTGTAACAAATTTGGAGCTCCACACTTGAAAAGAAGACCTGCCTATCAAGCTAAATCAGGCTTAGATTTAGGTTTCCAGGGCAACAGCAGGAGTTCAGACAGAGTTCCGACAATCCCTGCCTAAGTTACCAAGGGAATTGATTGCAGGTGCCAGACTGCCTGGCTTGACGAACAGCAACGAATGAGGCTTGCAACGACCATCTGTTTGTTTAGAATGGGGCCCCACGAACAGCTTGTTTGCGAACAGCAGATTGGGCTGTTTGTGGCTTTTTTGTTGTTGTTCGTATTGCTGTTCGTGCCCATCTCCACTCCAGAACCATATAAATCCACACACCCCTTTCCTCACACCGAATCAGTAGGCATCCAATTAAATTTAACCATGCAGTCACCTTTCAAGGGCCCAGCAAAATATTGCCACCTGCCCAGTTTTATCCCACAATTGGCAATCTTCTTCCGCCACTACTTCTGCTCCTGGAGCTCACAATGTGTCCCTTTTGGGGAAAACGGGTCAGCAGATCAACACAGTTCCCAGTCTGACAGAGGCATAGGTGATAAGGGCGAGGCACACACCTTCCAAATATGAGCCTGTCCCATTCCAGCTCCCTCCAGACTTTGCAGCTTTGGGTCTACCAGCAATGGCACAAGGAATGGCCAAGGGCCGCTAAAAGGACGTCATTGCCCCAATCACCCTCTTCTCATGTCAGATCGGGCGGGCTGTAGAAGCAGTCCATCTTGTAACGCATCTGAGCAGCAGCAGCACATGTGCAGGGCTGTGTCCCTTATGCTACTAGGTGCAAAGTGGGTACAAGTTCAGCATGTCTATAACCCACATTATGACCCAGCTGGGTGACAGTGCCACAAGTCTGGGGGAAGGAGCTGTGCATGGAAGCCACCCTGGCACAGCAGCAGCAATGGGACAGCTGTAGAGGTGACCTGCCTCCCAGACTTGTCCTGCTGCAATTCTGCTTTCAGTAGTGAAACAAGTATGCCAATATTCCTTTAAAAGTAGGAAGAGACAAGTGTCTTTACGAGAACTGCTTGTGAGAGGCAGTAAAGGCCTCTGTTTTGAGCCTCTCTTGCTAGGCATCTCTGTAGCCGGAACAAGTGGGGAGCATCACCAGCAAACAAGCCTGGTTTAAAGAAGGATGCCACAGTCACAGACGATGCTGAGCCATAGTTAAGAGTGATTGTGGTTATATCTACAGGATTTGAGTCCAGTGGCACCTTAAAGACCAACAAGATTTTCTGAGTATAAGTTTTTTAGAGTCAGAGCTCCCTTCTTCTTGTTATAATGGTAGATAATAAGCCAAGTTTAAATGTGGGTTTTTTTCTACCCTCATTAAATCATAGTTAATGTAATAGTCCACATTCAGAATATCCGTTAGTTATCCTTAGTTTTGTCCTAAATCTTAACGAGGCCAATAAAGGACCATTCTATTTTAACCCCAATTTGATACGAGGTATAAAATCTTAGAAATTAAGCAACAGTGATATTTAAGGTCACGTTTTTCTTGTGGAGAGACTTGTCATTCTTCCAGTATGAACATCCTGTGACTTCAAAAGTGTTTTATATAAAGAATTGCTCCTTTTTATTGATTGGCCCAGAAGGATGCATCAATAAAGCATAAAACTCTTAAGGAAAGCTTTGAGTGCAACAATATTTTTTGACCAAGATCAACGTTTGATTGAAAATCAAATTTGATTGTTGGAAAATGACTGCAGTGATTTGTGTAGATTGGAATATCAGGTGGTTTGTTCAGAGTGAAGGTTTTCTTTACATGACGTATGTCATAAGCTGTCAAAATGTTACTACAAAGAGTGGATTTCAGCTAGAACTTTTAAAAATACAGTATGCTTAAAACAGATTGCATATCCTAACACATTAAAAGCATGAATATTGGTAAGAACACCCTTCATGTTTGAAAATAAATTCACAAGTTAATTGATTTTGGCATGGAAAAAAATGGTTTTTGTTGCTCTTAACCAGATAAGAGAGTTCTTCTATCTGGTTATACAGATTTGCCACTTTGCATCACTTAACAATATCCATAGTATTGTTGGAATGAGTTTGTGCTTGTGGAACTTTTTGTTACGCAGTTCTTTCTCTGAGAAAAAACTTCTGATCAATTCCATGCAGACATTGCCTCACCCAGATGTCTCATCAGCTCTAAAACCAAGCTGCAGATCTCACAAAAATATTTTTTGTTTATTTAGAAAGCCAGACTTGGGCCTTCTGCTAACAAAGTCATAACTCCAATTGAAGACCGGATCTATAATTTACCCTCCAACAATCTTGATCAGGTTAAGCTGTCAGATTTCAACTTTCTTATGGTACTTGGGAAAGGGAGCTTTGGGAAGGTAAGAAACCGTGATAATATCTTCCATGAGTTTTGTTGTCATGTGTTGTTTTTTTTAATGAAGTAATAGGTATTTCTGGGAGGTGAGGCAATCCTATAAAATCATAGGATTTACAGAAGTCACCATAAATTGCATTTGGGCAGATGGTTGGACTATTATAGTTCAGCCCCTCATAGATGAACATATGAAGGCCACTATCCAATGTGCCAGAATATTGTCTGAAGAGATGACTCAAGCAGCTGAACACCTCTATCTGCTATGTAGGAAACACAGGCCATTTCCACACACATTGAATAATGCACTTTCAATGCACTTTAGCAATCCTTTGGAAGTGGATTTTTTGTTCCACACATGGAAAAGCCGTTCCAAATGTTCACTAAAGAGTATTGAAAGTGGATTATCCAACGTGTGTGGAAGCAGCCACAGCCACTCCAGGAGGAAACAAAGTAGCTGACAATGTTACTCCCCCAAATGGTCATTGCTCTTGCTTTGAGTATCACCAAAACACCCCCGAAAATATGCAAAAAGAAAATGAGGGTTGTGGTACAACAGGATTTGAATCTAGTGGCACCTCAGAGACCAACAAGATTTTCAGCGTATAAGCTTTCAAAAGCTAACCTCAGACCCCACTCAGGAATACCAAGAAGAACTGAGCAGGATTTAAAAGGAATTATCCACACACGTACAAAAACAAATCTGTATGAACACACCACTGGAACCTAAACCAGGTACTGCCCAAAATATAGAAGGGTATTCTGTTGTCTCTTGGCACAGGCACTATCACTGTTGTGGAGTCTGTTTACATGGACCCCATTCTCAGACCCTATGCTGTCAATGCCCCAGTTATGTGTGAGACACAACAGACTCTGAAAAGAATACCATCTGTTGGCAATCTTCCAGATGACACTATTTTGGCCAACACGGATCTCCCTACACCAAGATCCCCCACTAAGATGAACTACAACCCATCAGGAACACCATGGCTGTTTCCACACAGCTTACCTGTGCCCGTAACGTCCCGGTAGATCGCGCAAAAAATGCAGAAGATCGCGTTTTCTTGCGCAAGATTTACACGATATCAAACAATCTTCCGCATTTTTTGCGCGATCTACCGGGACGTTACGAGCACAGGTAAGCCGTGTGGAAACAGCCCAGCTCTGACAGTACCACAGCTGGCCTTGGTACCATGCTCTGTCAGTTTCCTCTGTCTCCCCACCCTCAACTACTTCAGATTTGGTGAAGATTCATTCCTCCAGATCAGTAACACAGCTATGGGCATGAACATGGCAGCACAGTATGCCAATATTTTCATGCTGACTTGGAGCAGTGCTTTCTCAGCTCCCATCCCCTTGCGCCCCTCATGTATTTGAAATTTATTGATGACATTTTTATCATCTGGACACATGGGAAAGAAGCACTCGAGGAATTTCACCAGGCCTTCAGCAATTCCCATCCCACCGTCAACCTGACCATGAATCAATCCACACAGGAAGTATGTTTTCTAGACACTACTGTACAAATACATGACAGAAGTTTAAGAACGACCTTATACAGGAAACATACTGATTGGCCCTTAAACAAAGAAGCTTCAAGGGCAGATGACTGAGATTGCTGAATTTGAGTTCATTTATAAATTCAGAACAATGGAACCCCTCAGGCTGAATAGGCACATAGGAATTTTATCTCACCACAGATGCTAATTGTTGCTTTAATCAAGGTGCATTGTGTCTTTACATCCTGATTCTTTTCTTCACCACTCCCATCTCTTGACTGGGATATAAAGGGTCAGAGATCTTCACTTCTTCTTGTATCTGAAGAAGTGAACTTTGACTCTCGAAAGTTTATCTCCTGAAACTTTTTTTTAATTTCTAAGGTGCTCCTTTCACTGGAATTTTTTTTGCTGAATCTAGCCACGTAAACTACAGAATACATTGTACGTAGGGCTGTACAACCAGGGATTCATGATCTGGCTGAATAGCCAGATTATGTTGATCTAGCATAATCCAGCTATGCTGGATCACATTCGAGAATTCTGTATTGGATCCGAGAATTCAGACTCTGAAGGGCCAGATTATTCAGCTGCAGAGGCTGTCACAGCAAAGCCAGAGCAGCAGCAGCAAGCAGTATGGAAAATATTTCCTCCATAGGACACCAAGGAGGCAGCTTGTTCAGCAGCCAGAGAATTGGACCCTGGGATCCTGTCCTGCTGAAACTTTGGGGGTCTAGTGGACAGGAAAGAGTAATTTCCCTGTAAATTTGGTGGAGTTTGAAAAATGAGCCTCCCAGATATTTCCCCCCATTATTCCCCTTAAGGAATGATGCCCGGATGAATTCAGTATTCCTGATATTTGGGTCCTCCTTTATTGGTTTTTTAGTCAGATCCAGGTTTGGGAGGGATTCCAAAATTAACCAGATCCAACAACGCTGAACAGAACCAACAACAAATCAGAGAATTCCAGCAGAGCCAACCTGGCAGCAGAACAGAAGTAAGGCAAAGGCAGAGCAGAGCAGCAGGCTCTCCAAACATACTGTCCTGAAGCTGTAAGCAGGAGGTCTGTTTCTAGGATATAAGAGAATCGCTGTGATTAGACAACGGCCATTTCCACACACGTTGAATAATGCACTTTCAATGCACTTTAGCAATCCTTTGGAAGTGGATTTTTTGTTCCACACATGGAAAAGCAGTTCCAAATGTTCACTAAAGAGTATTGAAAGTGGATTATCCAACGTGTGTGGAAGCAGCCAACAGTTACGTTCCCACTAACATATGATGCCATTCGCACATGAGAGCTTCCTCTCTTCCCCCTCCCTCCCCCTACCTGCAAAAGGGGGAAAAAACACCAAACTGCTGAAACCTTTAAAATGATGGACCCGGTTAATCCCATAAATTTCCGGGATTAATTGGGATAGGAATATCAGTATATCTGAGAATCCGAAATATGATCATGATTCTCAATATTCCTGAAGCAAGCATACATATAATGTATTTTTCAGGTACATTTTTGGGCCAGATATACTGAATTGCACACCCCTAGAATACGTTGTATGTTAGTCTGACTGGCTGAAATTTTTAATTCCATGCTGTCTTGTAACATCCAAATTGTAGCTAACCTAGCCCTGAAGAATATTATGAAAACTTCTAAAAATCTATGACTCCTAGAGGGAGGTTCTGTAGTTGGCTGCTGAGGGCTGGTGCTTTTCATAGACCAAACGTAGTTTTTATTAAACAACTGGTGCAATGACTTTGCAAAAAGCAGGAAAAAAAGAAGAAAAAGTTGTTCATACTGCAAGTTAGTAACTCCCTATAGACCAGGGAGCTGAGATATTACAATTACTTTAAAAAATAAGAAAGCGCCTCTTTTGCCGTCAAGGTTTTCACTGTGTCCTTTTAAAATGATCTTTTGTGTGTGTGCACGCATGCACGTGTATGCAGGTGATGCTGGCTGAACGGAAGAATACAGAGGAACTGTATGCAATCAAAATACTGAAAAAAGATGTGGTGATTCAGGATGATGACGTAGAGTGTACCATGGTTGAAAAAAGAGTTCTAGCCTTGCTGGACAAGCCACCTTTCCTAACACAGCTTCATTCTTGCTTCCAAACTGTGGTATGTGTTCGCTCTCTCTTTCACACACACACATATACACATGCACGCTCACAACTTTCCAAGATTTAGTTGTTTACTAAGGTCATGCTCAAACTCTCTTACAATATCATTTACAGTGTTCACTTGATGGAAATTACGGGATCTTGAGCATTACCAAGCTAATTTTGATAACTTTTGTATTTTTATCCGAAAGTCCAGGGAGCAGTAGAAAGCTCTCCACCCCATGTCCATATTAAGGACTGCATGTTTAAAAACATCATAAAATTCAATTCAGTCTGTCCTGCCCGACATATTTATTGTTTTTGTACTGTGTGCTAGGACCGCCTGTACTTTGTCATGGAGTATGTGAATGGTGGTGACCTCATGTATCATATTCAGCAAGTAGGAAAATTCAAGGAGCCCCAAGCAGTGTGAGTATCTCTCTTTCTTAGATCAAAATTGTTATTTAATATTTTGTTCTAGGATTCTGGGTCTCCCCCCCTCCCCCATTTATGGTATATGTGACTGACAGAGTGTGACAGTAACTCTGGGCTCAAAAGCTCATAGATATTGTGCATATATACTTAAACAAATCAAAACAATTACATTTTGAATGCCATTTATTGCAAATAACTGTCTGTATCTAAGGGAGTGCACGAAAAAAAATTTCAGGATTCGGGGGGGAGGTCCCAGAAAAATTTGGGATTCCCAAAATTCATGGCCAATTACCTCATCACCGTCACCATTATCATCATCGATTTCTTCTGCTTATATGACCATAGAGTTTAAGCATAATTAGACATGATTAAAATCAAATACATATATACAATCACCAAATAGCAGTACATTAAAAATACAAAATTTACAAAATATAAGGTGAATGATAAGTAATACTGCTTTGAAAAATAGATAAAAAATAAAACCCATATAATTAAAATTCGGCATTTAGATATAAAAAGAATCCAAAACTTTAGAGATTCTAAATGCAAATGACAAAATAGAATCTCTCCTAAAAACTAGTTTAAGACTAATTTTTGGCATTTCAATGAGATTATAATTGCAAAAATTTCCTGATCAATGTCTGCCAGTAAGTAAGAAATCGCCTATGGCTCCAATGGGAGATGGAATTTTAATAAAACAGGGAATATCCAGTAGGACCTAAAAACAGTCCATTGAGAATAGAACAATAACAAGTGAGCTGAGATGACCGATTATCTAATTTGGCTCGGGTAGAGAAATTGGGTTAATTCAGCCATTATTCATTAAGGGGAAATCAATCCAGGGGTTTTCAGGGGTGCTCCGAGAGTCATTTTTTAAGCAAACTTCACCAAATGTGCAGAGGACCTACTCTTGACTGTCCTCTAAAGACCGTCCAAGTTTCAGGAAGATTGAACCCTGGGGTCCAATCCTATGGATCCTAAAGTAGGTGACCACAGCCATTCCATGTGTTTCTATCATGGGGAGAAAGTCAAAGCTGACTCCCACTGCAGAAACATACATGGCAAGGCTACCATGGCCAAGGCACAGTCCCAAATGCAAACTTCACACACACAAAGCCAAACCAAACTGACCACTCCCTCAAAAAAAAGTGTCCTGTGGTCAAGCTGTCCAGCTGCTATCCATTGTTCCCAATGATGGAAAAGTTTCCAAGGTGGACTTTCAGAACAAGGTCCATGAGTGGGACCAGCTAGTTAGCCCAGGAAGTCAGGGAGGGAGTGACAAAACGAGAAAAAGTATGTAAGCAACTGCAATGGGAATCACCAATTTCCTCGCCCAATATTCCTTTGTTCTTGGAATTCACTCAGCATCTTCACAGCCCTTGTGATGTTTTGCCCTTTGTCCCAAAAGGGAGATTCTATAGCAAACTCCCTTCCATGTATAATGCCAGAACTCTGGTGGCCTCCACCACTATATGTTGACATACAGTGCCCTGATCCCTTTGGGCTACTTCATTGGTTGTATAGGCTTGCTCATCTGACATGTCACAGGCCACGGGATTAGAAAGGGCCACTCCCTTTGCTTGAGCAGGACAGATCCTCAGCAGGTTGAAAACTAGAATCAGCACAGGAGCTACTTTGAAGGCAAGACACTTTGATTATTATCTAGGATGGGCAAAATTGCCTTCCATGCTCCTGCATGTGCCACAGCTATGACGACAGTCCTACTGGCCTAAGGAATGGCAAGTCCCAAACTTTTCCACATACAAAATAACTGGCCCTGTTCCTCTCCCGGGCATTTAAGTCATTAAAATGAAGCCGTATGATAGTCCTTGTAATGCATATTTTTAATTTTCTTTTCGCTGCAATCTTTGTGTTTTTAGCCCCCTTCCCCCTTTTTAAAACCCTTATCTGGTTTTAAAAAAATAAAAAAGATGAAGCCATATGGCATTACATTATTTTCTGTTCCACAGTTTTCAGGTACCGTTTTGGCTTTTTGCAATCATAATTCAGCAGAAGGGGAAAAATGCATCCTATGGCTAATGTAGAGTACTTTCCTTTCAGGTTCTATGCAGCAGAGATCTCAGTGGGACTTTTCTTTCTCCAGAAGAAAGGAATCGTTTATCGGTGTGTACTGACTGAAGCCCAAATTAATCCTTCTTTGCAGTGCTGTGCCTGTTTTGTCACCAGTGGTGAGACATGAATGTGTGTATGTGTAAGGAAGAGTGGTTATAGGCTGTCATGAAGAGAGGAGGGGAATGTATATATGCCTCCACCATGGGATAATGACCAAACATAAAAATCAACTCAAGAGTGGTTTGACTTAGTTGCTGGACTTCTGGAGTAAAGAACATCTGAACAATTCCTGCAGCGTCTACTATATGCTGAGCTGAGGATTCCATATACGTGGTACTCGGAGTTGGTTTGATTAAAGAAATAGATTGTGGGATATCTGCTATCTATAAATATCCATATACTGTACAGCCACATATATTATTGAATTGAAAGGCGATTATATTTCATCTGGTGAGGGAGTTGACATCTCTGCCAATCTTTAGAAGAAAATGTAATGTGGAATTGTTTTAAATATTTTTGGTTAAGTTAATATGTTTGGGCACAGTTGGGTAGTATAATTATCTTTTAGAATTATTGTAAAATCTGAAGTATAGATAAGATTGATTGTTTTTATGGTTTACTTACGGAAACCATTTGGAACAAAATGGAAACGTGCTATATACATACTTTAAATAAATAAAATACTTGGATTCTGCGTTATCGATCAGCTCAAGTCGAGAAATATATAAAACAATCGTTGTACCAGTAAAAGATAAAACATTAAACAATCAGAAACAGCAGACTGACAAACAAAGCAGCATATTAAATTAATCCACCTTAATATAAGCTTTACAGATCTCTATAGACAGATCCGTGGCCAGGAAACAATGTGGTCCATTGGGAAGCTTTCTCCATATAACTGTGGCCACAATGAGGACAATTGCATTGACATTATCTGGATTTTGTTTCATTCATTAGTGAAGTCATGAACAAGACTTTCCCAAGCAATGTCAATTGGGGAGAAGAGGGTTGTACACGAGGGAAGAGAAATTCTTTAAGATACGAAATACCTATTTTATGTACAGCTTTGTAGACTAAAAGCAGCACTTTGCATTGCGCCAGAAGCTCATCTTTAGCTAACTGAAGCATTCTGTGCACCATCGGGAGTGTCCAAAGGTTCTTTTTAGAATAGTTCCCCATAGAGCATTTTGCAGTAGTTAATCCTTGTGATGTCAGGGTGCCTGGCCATTGGACGTCAGCTGAAATTTCAGGAACAGTGCCAAGCCAATGAGAACTCTCAGGCTATGAATCTGAGTCACTTAGCAGGCAGACTCCTGACCAGTGAACACCTGAATCTCTCACCAGCTTTACTGACATCTTCTATGGATTCTGTTTTAGACTGTTTATCCTCACTTCCTCAGCCCCACCATCCTCTCCAAATAATCTAAAACTGCTGCATAAGGAGGGACTTGAGTTCATCAGCATATCGGCAACTGTATTAAACATTTTAATTGCTTTATCGTAGGGATCTGAAATTAGATAATGTAATGTTGGATTCTGAAGGACATATTAAGATTGCAGATTTTGGGATGTGTAAGGAGCATGTGAGTGATGGTGTAACGACAAGGACCTTCTGTGGGACTCCAGATTACATCGCACCTGAGGTAATTATTATTTGAGGTTGTAACTATCATACACAAATTCCCCCAAAAGTATTATGAAAATTCAGATGGTTTACTGAATATCTTAGTTACTTAGGAGTTAAAATTCCTTTAAATCGCAATGATCTACTAAAATTTAATCATAAAGCTTTAACTCGTTCTCTAATTAAATTACTTAATCAATGGAAAAACATTAATCTAAATTTCTTGGAGAGAATAGACCTGGTGAAATCTAGGATATTTCCAAAATTTTTATTTTATTTTAGATTAATTCCAATTAATATTCCTGATATAGAATTTAAAAATTGGCAGAATAAAATCTCAAAATTTGGAATAACAAGCAACCAAGAATTGCGACCAATGTGCTGAAAAGAACCCATAAACTGGAGGGTCTGAACCTCCCTGATTTAAAACTTTACTATGAAGCATCACAATTAAAAAATATTTTAATAATGACGGATCCCACACAGATACTAGACTGGAAAAACATTGAACAGTCATTCACATAATAATCTTCAAGCATCTGTTTGGACGGCCCCTATACAAAGAACAAACAACATTCAAAATAATCCCTTTCTTAATTCCTCT
This sequence comes from Eublepharis macularius, assembly GCF_028583425.1. Lineage (NCBI taxonomy): Eukaryota > Metazoa > Chordata > Lepidosauria > Squamata > Eublepharidae > Eublepharis > Eublepharis macularius. The sequence goes on along the minus strand of NC_072793.1, from coordinate 14,547,338 downwards.
CCAAATTTGGGACAAACAGACACACAAATTAGTACCACCAAGGGGTCACTTCGTAGAAAAATAGCTGCAGGAACTCATTAGCACAACTCATTAGCACATGCCACACCCTTTGATATCACCAGAAGTGTGTCATTAGCATAACTGGTTTGCATATGCCACACCCCCTGACATCACCTATCCTGGCTGTTTCGGACCTAATCCTGGCCATTCAGGGTGAAATTGGGCCCAAAATGGCAAAAAGGGGCTGAAAATGGCTGAAAAGGGGCCCAAAATGGTCAGGATCGGGCCACTGCTGAGTGGGAAAGTGATCCACCATCCATCAGAGGCCTGATCCTGGCTGTTTCAGGACCAATCCTGGCTGTTTTGGGCCCGATCCTGGCCATTTCGGCCCAAATTGGGCCCAAAAAGGTTGAAAGGGGCCCAAAATTGCCAGGATTGAGCCCAAAATAGCCGAGATTTGGCTGCTGCCAGATGGGGGAATGTTCCCCACCTGGCAGTGGCCCAATCAGGGCTGTTTTGGCCCCAATTCGAGACGAAACCGCCTGATCCAGGCCAAAATGGGCCCAAAATGGCCATTTGGGGCATGTTTTGGCCTGGATCAGGGCCAAAACGGCCGGGATTGGGTTGCTGCCGGGCAAAGGAGGCTTCCCCTGTCAGGCACCAACCCAATCCTGGTGGTTTTGGCCATGATCCCATCCAAAACAGGCCCAAAATGGCCAAAAATTGGCCGTTTGGGCTCAATCAGGACCGAAATGGCCCGGACCAAGTCGGTGCTGGGCAGGGGAGGGTTCCCCTGCCCAGCACTCACCTGATCTGGGCTGTTTCAGCTGAAATGGGCCCAGAATGGCCAAAAATCAGGTGGGCGGGGCCACCAGACAAGTGACCTCTTTGGAGAACTGCCAGAACAGTGTTCTGGAACATTCCCTCTTGAAATGAGCCCTGCTTCTATCAGCTGCAAAAACAACTGTTGCTACCTGTTGGAGAGAGAAAAAGGTCCTGCAGGGCTCAACTTGGTTCCTAAAAATCTGGGATTATTTTACTATGGAGAAGATCTCTGACCAAATTATGCTGGTAGAACATCCCAATTACCAATCTAATTGCATGGATCCCTGGATCCCAGTGTTGGAATATTTAGGAAAAAATGATCTCATACGTAAAGTCATCTCAAATCAAGTATATTATGAAACTCTGAGTTATATGTAATACATTGTGCTCTCTTTCATATTTATTTATCTCTGCTTACAATCCATTTATACTTAAATATGTTCTGACTGTCTGGTCATTATGCTTAATTACCTATATTTGTCTATGGTTATTTACTATTTGCTGTCAGGCTTTGTTACAAGTTCACTTCAAATTGTATTTGTATTGCAACCGAAGTTAAATATTTTTTTTAAAGTATTATGAAAGACATATTAGAGCATTTCCAGGTGCCAGGTTCCTTAGATAATGACCATGCCTCATGATAATAGAAGTGATGGTTGGTGTCCAGTTTGGGAAAGGTACTTGTGATGGAATGAGCTTTTACATGAAAGGTTTACTAAGTGCAGCATCCAGGGAGTGAAAGAGAAAGGGTTAAAATACTGCCAGAAGGGAGAATGATTGACAGGCTACTCCCCCCTCTCTGTGATTGGCCAGTGAGAAGGTAAATAATTGGTGCTGACAAAATTGTAAAAGAAGTTGAAGTTTAGAGTCTGACAAGGGTCAGCCTAGTAACGCTCTGTGTGAGGAAAAAAGGAAAGTTTGCACTAACTGGGACAGCTTTAGGTTTAAAGAAAACTTCTAGTTAAGGAACTAAAGTGTGAAAGTCAGCACTAATTTACACAGACAAGTTAGAAATGGGGGTGGGTGTTGTTGGCAGAGGAACTGGGAAGTGAAAGGAGACTCCCTTCAGCCAAGTTATCACGAGTATGTCATTCGGAGAAGAATAATTCCTGCCCAGTGTCTAAAGGGGGGGGTTGGCTCTGGGGAGGGCCCTAGGTCTGGTGTAAAGGAAAAAGAGTGCTGTACTGAAGTCAGAACACCTAAGCTGTAAAGTGAAATCTATGAAGAAACTTTGTTAAAGTAACCTAAGTCTGAAACTACCAACCTCTCACGTTTGAGATCTGTGCCTAAATCTTGCAAAGTATTCAGTTCTACAATCAAAATTTACTTTTCTTTCCCCAACCCTACTTGTTTAATAAACCTGCTGTTTCCTTTGAATTTTACTCAGCTTCTAGTGCCATTTCATTAAAAGAAGCTGTGAGCTCATCCTTCTCCCCTGCCAAATGTTTGGGCTGGGATATAAGCCAAAAATACATATGTTTTAAAGTGTGAGACAAAAAGACCTTTACATTATACCCAGAGACACGCTTCCAGAGGCTGCCTAGCCACAGCAAGCAATCTTGATCGTTTTGGCGGGAAAATCTACTTTACAGTGGGAAAGTGAGTGGGGCTTACATCATACTATTCGTGTGTAGACTTTCTGTACTAATGAAAACCTGCTTGTGACAGGCAAATGATACAAGAAATACTGAAGGAGAACTGAGTAAAAGAATAGCCCCTTATATACTTACTTGATTTATTTGTGTTTATCAGGAAGGAGATCATTAACAACAGTGGGCACAGAAATACAGAACTGGGAGACAGCTTTATGGAGCATATCCAAATCTTTATGAAGTATACCGAAGTGATTTAAATACCCGAATCCAATTTTTTTTCAGGTGCACACCCCTATGAGATACTACTTTTCATATTAAAATGTTGCTACCTTTCAAAACATAACAGCAGCTTTCAAAGCTTGGGGTTTTTATTATTAAAACAAGAATTGTTTCATTACAATTGTTTCATTAAAAATATTTAAATTATGCTGCTGTAAATAGGGCTTGTAAGAATCATAATTTGGCTTGCATGGATGAAATCTAGGTCTGTGGCATTTTGATGTTTACTTAATAATCTGACTATCATGTTGAAATGTAGAACTAAAACAATTTGTAGCAGAATTTTTGCAGTTGTTTCATCCTTTGGAGTTAGTATGTGAACAGCATTCTATGACAGACCCTCCTTCACTCCCCCACACTGAGGAAGATTTTCCCACCAAGATCCAAGTTCACTTGCTTGTTAAATTTATTTTATTGTTAATTTTATTTTACCTTATGCTACCATGTTTTTATCCTTTTGTATTTATGCTTTTTGTTGTTATCTGCTCTGAGCACACTTTCAGGGAGAGCGGATTATAAATTCAATTAAATAAATAAATATGTCTGAGCGGCCTCAGATAGTGGGTCTCCGTTTATGGTTGTAAAGTTCTTTTTGTCCCACCCTGTTAAGCAGTTATATTTTTGGCTTTATAGCCTAGCCCAGAAACTTGATAGGGAAAAAGTAGGATCCCTCTTCTTTGTATGAAATGGCACTAGAGGCTGAATAACTCTCAAAAGAAATAGCAACTTTATTGAACAGGCAGGGATAGAATATAGGCAGTCAGGAGATGAAACTGCTGTGGTAAAATTTGCTAGTAGAATAGAATACTTTAAAATTAATAAGCAAAATAGTTTCCTGGCAGCTTAGTTTCAGTGTTTACAATCCCTAAGAGTTAGAGGTGTTTTGTTTAATACTTTGGTTAAAGTAACAGTGTTTCTTCACAGATTTCCCTTTTTCAGCTCAGGTGTCCTGATGTTAGTTCAACACTGTTTCCCCTTTACAACAAAACCGGGGTCCTCCTTAGAGCCAAACCCCCTTCTAAACACTGAGCAGGAATTATTCTTCTTCACCTAAGAAAACATAACCCTATTCACTTGGCCTGAATGGAGTCTCTACTTACTACCCACTCACCCTGCCAAAAATCACAAACACAGTTTTATTTTGGCTGTGTAAACAGGTTTCGCCTTGTGCTGGCTTATATACTTGGAATCCTTAACTAACAGTGAAATCCTAAGGAGAGTTACTTAGACTGGAGTAATTCAGTTTAGGATTTCTTTGTAAAAGTCTTCCTTAAGAAGAGGTTGTTACAGTTAGGGCAAACATTTTCCTTTTTCCTCACTTTTAGAGAGGAACCTGTCTGACCCTCCTTGTCAGGCTCTCTCACACACTCCCGTAAATGTAAAAAACCTCTGTCAGCAGCAGCTGTCATCCTGAGGGCTGGTTCTGACTGGACAGTCAGAGAGAGGAGGGAGCAGCCTGTCAATCAAGCTCTCATTCAAGGCAGTTGTCAACTCCTTCCCTTCCATCTCTCTGAGTGCTGCACTAAGGAAACCTTCTTTAAAGTGAATTCTGTCACACATGTAAGTACTCTTGAGCCAAGAGGAAAGACAGGGTCAGATATTTTGAATAAATAAATAAATATGGGGATTATATATCTAACTGTGTAGTCCTAAATGGAGTTACACACTTGTAAGCACATTAACTTTCAATGCACTTAAAATGGTATAAATCCATTGAGAATCATACTGTAAATCTTGCACTGCAGTAAATACGTCTTCAGGTATATGTTTGGTTTTCCATGTAAGATAAAAATCTTTTAAAAATTATCTTAATCTTACAGATTATTGCTTATCAGCCATATGGAAAGTCAGTAGACTGGTGGGCCTATGGTGTACTGTTATATGAAATGCTTGCTGGTCAGGTAAGGTTTGCATTAATTCCTTTGCATTAAATGTTTTAATGAACAAGCTCTGTGTAAGATAAATGATAGATGTGAAAGACCCCATGCATGAAAAGAGACTGGATTATTAGATCAGTTTTCTCCTTCAAAGCCAAACTGTATGCACATTACATGCATAGTTAATAGTCCATTAGCCTTAATCACCAACCTTTTTCTTTGTGCTCACAATCTGAGACCATGCATTTAAACCTGCAATGAGTAAAGCAAACACTGCGTGGCAGAGTTCAGCTAAAAGTAGTTTATCAGTTGCTTAAATTCTGAAAGAAACTCCCATGAAAGCAAGTTAGAATTGGGTCAAAGCTTTGCTGTTCCTTCTCAGTGGAAGTAGCATGGAGGGAGGTTTTATATATAGCAGCTACTGCTATGGCTCTGCATCCTTTTATTGCCTACAACTCTCAGGGATTTCTGGGGAAAGAAAAATAGTAAAGAGTCCAGTAGCACCTTTTAGACTAACCAACTTTTCTATAGCATAAGCTTTCGAGAACCACAGTTCTCTTCGCCAGACGCATGGGGAAAGAAGTGGCTTTTGTAACCACTGGTTTTGTATTCACAATGGAGGCTATCCCTGTTCTCAGTTTTCTTCTCTTGAGACAAAGAGTGCCTGATACCAGCTCAGCTTTGTATCTCAGCACCTCCTAAATCCGCACAACTACCCAAGTAGGAAACAGACAAGTGGTATCAAGATCATGACCTTGAAACCTGTCTTTTTCTCTTGCCTCTCCTTTTTTCTTAGCATCTAGCCTAGAGACCCGAAATCTTGCATGCTATTTTGTGCCATTTTGGTTGGATTTAATAAAGGGTATTGCATGGATTTATTTTGGATTTTTCAGTATACCACTACAGCAACCAGGACAGTCTAAGGGATATCTAGTCATTTTCTAATTGGAAATATTATGCTAGCATCCTTTAGGAACAAATGCTCAAAGTGCTAATCTCCAATTTAAGATGGTTTGCCTGCAACCTTTTCTGGATGCAACGGATGTGTCCCTTATTCCCCTCTAGGTTTATGTTTAGGTCTGTCATTCATTTAGGGCCGCTTTAGAAACTATTGGTGATCTAAAATGCTGCCCCCAGATTATGACCGGAGTGGGCCAAAGGAAACATAGAATTACCATTCTGCAACATCTTCATTGGCTTTCAGTTGCTTTCCTGGCCCAATTCAGAATGCTGGTGTTGACTCTTAAAGCCTTAAATGATCTCTCTGCAAGATATAGCAATGCCCATTTTCTGCCATATGCACCTGTTTACTTGCAGTTCCCCCACAGCTTGCGGTTCCCCCACCTGTTTACTTGTAGTTCCCCCCCCCCCACTTGCATGTTCCCCCACAGCTTGACATGTAGTGAGTTGTTACACGAACAGGGCCTTCTGAGTAGGTGTGCCAACGTTATGGAATTCACTAGGAATGTGCATTTGGATAGTTCCAGTCTGAATATATATCTGAAAATACCTTTATCAATATTTGGGGGGGGTATCATTGGGGCTATATTTGGGTTTTCTGGAATACTGATAATCAGGTCCTGAAAAATTCTGGAAATATTTGGGAATATTCAAGGTATCAAGTGTTCGCCATCACCTGTCACACCCGGCCACACCCTGCATTCATGATTGTACTCATGCTGTATGTTATGGTTAACTGCTCAGGCTATTCTGTACTTGGACTGCAGATGTTACCTTATTTGTTTTGCGAACCCATGATGTGAAGCTATGTGAAGAGAGGTGTTCATCCCCACTGTTATCTGTGTGTTCATTGTGCCCTCTCTCCTCTGCTGGGAAGAGGCGTCTGGATGGCCTTGAAAAGCTCCTACATCATCCCTACTATTTTCCCTCTTAGCTGACTGTTAGATTAGAGGCGGGGGAGTTTAGTAATTCCCTCCACTTTGAAAGCCTATATATGTTCGATGTTTGCACGTAGCTGTCATTCCTGGCAAAGATGGAGTAAGAACCTGATAGTGGCAGCTTTTCAACAGAGTGCTTTTACTGCTACAAGTGGAGTCTTTTTGAGAGTTGCTTGGCAGATCCTTACACACAGCCAGCATTTTGAGGACCGAGCCTGTTTTTCTTCAGTTCCACAGAATTCCTGTGCAATGAAGAGTGGGGGCAATAGGATCAAATCTTAGGGGGAGCACTAGAACTGTCTGCCAAATCATGGTTCTGTGATTTGACACTGGTTTTGTTAGGCTTACAACAGTTAAAATTGATTTGGCTTGGATGCTCTGATTTGACATTGTTTGTGTTGGGCTTGCCACATTGGCCTGTGATTCAGATGAGATTCTCTAGTTTGGTGTTGGTTCTGTTGGGTTTGTTCGCTCTGTTAATGTTTGGCTATTCTTTGCCCTAGAGAAAGCATGGATTTTCTCCCCATAGGAAACAATGGAAACAACTAGGATGGCTGCGGGCACCTTGTTCACGGGCACATGGACTTGTACCCCTTGATGTAATTTGCTTGAAATGCAGGGCTGGGGGAGGCACGACTAGGTTCCATGCTATTTTGGTGTCATTTACTTGAAAAACAGCTACTCCAGCCCTCCAGAAATAGTCCCTCATAGGGAATAAAGGACCCAAAAAATTCTGGAAAACATATGAATCTAAATTCCAGAATGTATTGGGGAATTGAATAATCCAAATTACTGGTATGGAAACTGTTCCTAAAATCTGAATTGGAAAGATACTGATTTTTTTCCCCCAAGTGCACATCCTTAGAACTCCCTGCTTTGACACTATCTTGTTGGCCTTTAGGAACCAGGCAAAGGTAGTTTGCCTCTGTTATTCGTTTGGAGTGATCTGTATTCTGGTAATCATCTTTTATTGGATTTGCCATTAATTTGGTCAAGTTCATCATATACTTGATCATTGTATATTTTGTAAATTTCTGCCAGTTTTAGAATTATGTTTTTAATTTGATTTTGAGCCATTTTGGAATTTTTTTTGTTTCCAAAGACACCAAGTATTTTAACTTAATGGGTTTAACAGGTCTCTCTTCTTCCACACTGTGTCTGTCTAATGCTGACCATAAATCCTTTGGTCTAGCTGCTCTGCCAAGAGTGTTAATCTGAACAACACTAAACAAAAAGATACATGTATTGGGGTAGGAACTTCATAAGTTTGTAGTGTGTGGAACCTCATAGGTGTGTGGACATTAATCAGAAGCAAAACTAATAAACCATATGAACTAGAGTTATGTGTAACCTCTCCCCCTGTCAACCTGCTTTTAAACAAATGTTCTCTTGTCAGTATTACTTTTTAAACATCTGTTAAATATTTAGCTTTTGTTTTAACAGCCCCCATTTGATGGTGAAGATGAGGATGAGCTCTTTCAGTCAATAATGGAACATAATGTTTCGTATCCAAAAGCAATGTCCAAAGAAGCTGTGTCCATTTGTAAAGGGGTAAGTAAACTATTATGATGATAAGAGATTCACTTTCAGCAAGGTATATTAAGTGTAATTCAGTTTGGCTGCTGCTATGGTCACTGCATTTATAAAATGAAGTCATTTGTGAGTTCCTTCTAATAAGTCTCAAATAGAGATGGGCACAAACCGGGAAAAAACGAACCATGTGGTTCATGGTTCGTCAAATTTCATGAACCATGAACTTTCACAAACCTGCCCCCGGTTCGCGAACCAGTTCATTTGGTTCGTGAAAACGTCACATCCGGGTCAGAAAATTGTCATTTCTGGGTCAGTAGAAGGTCACTTCTGGGCCAGCAGAAGGTCACTTCTGGGTCAGCAGAAGGTCTACAGGAAGTCCATCTCCTGTTGCCTAGGAAACTGATTGATTGGCACCAGGCTGTCTGCAGTGACGAACCAAAAAAATGAACCAAACGAACCAGCCTAAAGTTTGCGGCGGTTTGTCAGAAATGGAAACTGACAAACCACTGGTTCGTGAACCATGAACCGGCCTGGTTCGTCATGAATTTTGGTTTGTATTTTGTTTTGTGCTGTTTCTGCCTCACTCCTCTTATTCCAGCCGTTGTTAAAGTCAAACTTATATGCATGGTGATTTATAAGCCCAATTGAGCTCACTGGAGATTACTTCCAAGTAAACATGTAAACAGTTGGGGTTTATAGCCACATCTAAATTTCTCCTGGAGCTCTTTTTTCTCAGAAGTTCTTTTTTCTCAGAAGTTCCTGCAAAGATCACCTTATTATTATAACGCATGGTCCTGGTGCCTAGGAATTGGGAAATGAGATTGCAGGTTTATGAGAAATTGGGAAGGGGAGTTGCCAGATGTTTCTGTCATTCTAGGAAAAGGCGTGTTGTAGCTATGGCAGGCCGCATCGTATAAGAAATCGGAATCTAAAGAATGTTAGAAGAAATCCCTTGAAATATGAAATATAGGACACTATATTTCAAGATGATGGGGAGTTTTCATGACTCTTTTCTCCCCAGACCAAATATTTGTACTGTTGTTTATATTAATTTTTTCTTCTTGGTTCAAATGTTGCTGTACTTTAATGGATCCCCTGAGTGGGGTTTGCTTGTTAACTTCCTTCAGGTTTTGAGTTTGCCGCTGCTGTCCTTTATTGCAAAATGTTATATTGTCCCTGTTTTAAAAAATAAGAAAAGAAACTTTCTCATCCCTTACAGCAGTTCTTTGTTTTGTAAGAGGGATGAAAATTTTCTTTCTGGAACATGTTTTAGTCTAATCCATGCTATTCTGCTAACTATCATCAGCAAGAGAGTAATCATGCATCTCTTGTTATAGGGAAATTTATTTTGGTTAAGAGTTTGTTTTTTAACCATCTCTTCTATACAATCCTAAAAAGCAGTTTCTGGTACTGCTACTGAAGTGAACATCTTAAATATGTTGTTAGAAATAGTTGCAACCTGTTATTATTCTAGCTCAAACCACAAGTCTTGTATTCTTAAATTTTTTATATCCCCCACATTCTGTACTTCTTTCTGTGGGCAGAACTGTAAATTAATTATTTAGCCTGGTTTGCATCCAAAGAGAAAAGCTACATTTATAAGGAAATAGGTAGATGATGCCGGATGGATTTTCCCACAAAGAAGAAACAAAGCTTCAGTGAAAATCAGGTCTCTATTGATGATCATATGGTCACGGCATAGCCTGTATAAGATTGACTTTACTTATTAAAAAACAAGGCATTTATATCTGGTTGATTGCAGTCATAAATTCAGGTATTTAATTTATCTTGTCAATGATTTGGTACCAACTGCCTTGAAAACATTTTTTCTAGTAATGTGAAAAGATAAAAGTCTGCTGAGGGCCTAGTTACATGTCACACAGTCTTTGGATCATATATGGGTCCACCACAAGGACTTTAAATCAGAGGTGCAATGTGAATTCACAGAGACGGTCTTAAACTTTCTTCCCTGAAACCTAGTGTGCTACAGTGGTTAGAGTGGTGAACTAGAATCTGAGCGACCCAGGTTCAATTCCCCACTCTGCCATGTAAGCATGCTGGGTGACCTTGGGCCCAGCATACTCTCTCAGCCTAACCTACCTCACAGTGTTGTTGTGAGAGAAAAATGAAAGAGAATTATGTACGCTGCTTTTGGGCCGCCATTGGGGAGAAGGGTGAGGTATAAATAAAGTTTTTTTAAAGGCACTTTCTAAAACTGAAAAAGCCCCAGGGGTCACTAGTTGCCATATTGGAGATACCTACATTACCCCATCAGTACACATTAAGCCCAACAGGGCAAATAGCACTCCCCAGGCCAGGAAAATAGCACAGCACAAAATCCTTAAGCTACCCTCTCCCTGTGTGCCATGGTTCCCATCCACATTGGGCCTCTGTGTACCTGGGAATTGAATTGCCAATGGGAAACTTGCATTGCACTGATGAAAAGTCCTCGTGGCAGACCCAGAAATGACCAAAGGACAGTGTAACATGTAGTTAAGTCCTCAGTAAGAGAGATGGTTAAAGAGATGTTTCTCCTTTGTTCAATACATGTGTTAGTTGCAAATGAAAGACTGCTGAGACCACACCGAGCCTTTAATGGTATGTCCAAAACATGTTCAGATGATAAAGAGAAAATCATTCTTCATAGAGTTTTCAGTGCAAGGGAACATACCAAGTTTAACCGGGTTTCTTTTTTTGAAGTATCTTTTGTTTTTGGAGATGTATAGGTTATAAACAGTTCTAGGAACAGACAGATCCTGCCTAGATTTCTACAGGTGGGGGGCATTTTTTGCCAAATCCTACCTCTTGCAACAGCCCAAAACACACCCCAAAATGCTGCTCTGGGTGGGGACCTCAGGAATAGATTGGGGGGAATCAGAGGTCTCATATGGGAGAGAGGATCAGTGAAAATCATCCTCTCTTACACCTGCAGAAATCTAGTTGGAATCTACTACACTTGCTTATGGTAGATCTCTGGTCAGGTCTAGGGGTGTTCTCTGAGAAAAATGTCATTTTAATTTCAGGTCTTTTACCATTTATTCCTGATTTTTGGGTAGAAGAGTACCAGTTTTGGATTCAAACCCATGTTTTTATTCGGGTTCTATAATTTCATGGCCATTGCTTTCAAAGGCAGACATTTGAGTAGCTAGTGCAGCTTTTTAAAAAAGGTAATGGCATCGAATTTTCACAGAATATAGTCCTCCTCCTAGTCTAAAGATCCCTTAAATTTCAAGCAGAATGAACAAAGAGGATTGATTTTACAGACTCCTGAAGTAGGTACCCTTTGGTGTAGTTCACTCCACAGTTTCCTATGGGGGGAAATGCAGTAGCCCAGTAGGACAGAGCCAGCTGTCAGCATTTTTTTTAAAAAAAATCCTGGCTGCATCTTTACATAATCTTACAGAGTCAAGCTACAAGTGACGCCCGACACGAGGTGGACACGAGTCAGGTTCCCGAAAGTTTTGATGGGAAGTGTAGGTATCTTTTCTGACTACCGCAGCTCAGCTCCTTCTCAGCCACTGGGGGCTGGAGTTTACCAAAGGAATTCACATAGTTAACAACATAAAACCTGTCCAACTTGCAGAGTTGAAGGGAGAGTGCCTGCATAGAGATTGCTAGTATTTACAACAAATGTTTATTACAAGCAAAGCCCGCCGGCAGTGGAGTGCAGGGAACTCACCTTCTGCTGGCCCAAGGGAGCCCCCTTACACCATTTCACCAGCAGCTGGTAAAGCTGCTGGCAGCCGGGACAGTTGGGAGCGCTACACTGTAGCCCCCAGTGGCTGAGAAGGAGCTGAGCTGCGGTAGTCAGAAAAGATGCCTACACTTCCCATCAAAACTTTCAGGAACCTGACTCGTGTCCACCTCTTGTCAAGCGTCACTTGCAGCTTGACTCACAGTGACTGACATTTTTTTTAACCTTTCTACTGAAAACTCTGCATTTGCCTTACTTTCTTGTTGTGGTCCATTTCCTTTCATAAAGTAAGGAAGGCTTCCTTTGCAGAAAACTCCCCCCCTCCAATCGCCTCATCACTGCAAACTCAGAAAATAGTTTGCATTTTTTAAAACGTGTGCGTGTGTGAGAGAGAGAGAGAGAGAGAGATAAATCCATCATCCAATAGCTATGAGACACATGCCTTCATGTTGGGCATCCACTATAGAGGTACCTTAATTACTGCTATTATTTAAGGAGTTCTTAGTTGGGGGAGGTCTCTCATTCTTCTGAAAATGTCCAGCTCAAAGCATCAGCTGCAGGCCTTAAAAATTCCTTTTCTGAGGCTTGTCTCCAACGGTGATTGGCTGAGAGCGCTCTCCTGATCCCTTGCAAGGATCTGGGTGGAAGACAGAAATACCATTGCCTGAGAAATCAGGAGAATCGATGGAAAACAAGAGGCCTGCTGCTGTTGACAACAGTAATTACCAGAACATGAAAAGCAACATAGATTTTTTCAGGGTATGTTTTCGCAATGCCTAAAAAACCCAGATTTGTGTTTACCATTCCGGAAATCACGGTAACAACCTAAAACAGTGATTTTCATGTGTATTTTGGTTCTAGAACTCCTAATCTGGTTTTGTAATAAGGCATAAAGAAAAAATGTATTCTTATACAATGAACCTGTTGCTGGGGGGATTGTGTCATGTCACTTTTCCCTGTAAGTCCACAACTGTCCTGACCTCTGTTCGTTCCATTTTGAAGATCATTTTTCATTGTTTGATGTGTTTTTCATATCTAGTTGATGACTAAACACCCTGCTAAACGTCTTGGTTGTGGGCCAGAGGGGGAGCGAGATATCAGAGAACATGCATTCTTCAGGAGAATTGACTGGGAGAAACTGGAGAACCGAGAGATACAGCCTCCATTCAAGCCCAAAGTGGTAAGCAACACCTCCGTTCGCAGGCAAGTGTAAGCTGTTTAAGGTCACACCATGGAACAGAATTTTTTGCCCATGAAAGTCCCACAGCCGCAGGCATCATCTTTCCATGGGTCAAAAGGGACTCCTGGTGGAAGAGGGAGATGCAGGGAAGATCCATACATGTTGCACTGACAGTTGTGAATACAACTCTAAGACTGAAATAATGAGCCACATTTCTTTCAAGGCTTTGAAATTATTCTTTCTCACCTATCTTTGCGTTTTATCAATTTTATGAATTTGTTGCATATTATAATAAAACATTTTTTTCTCTGAAACACAAAACAGGTACTCAATACATTTTTGTCAACAGCCAAATTTGGATTTTCTAAAGAGCAAATTATAGAATTGGTCAAAACAAATTATAAGGATTATAAATCCATCCCACTAGACAGTATTCTCTAACATCATGTCATTTAGATACCCTTGTCATAACTGAAGTATAGGTCATGTTTTTAAATGAACGATTATGCGGCCAGCTGGCATTTTACTATCAATTATATTGTGCTAAGAACTCTATATTAACACATTCTCGTATAAAAGGAACCATAACTAGCTACTACAATTTAATATTATAATACTTATTCCTGTAATAGCTATGTATACATTTGGGACGAATAAACTGTTATTGGGGTAAAGTTCTCGATTAGCTGTCTACGCGCAGATATGCATACATATAAAAGTTCTTGCCTTTATATTAGCAAACTGTATCAATGTATTGTCGAAGGCTTTCATGGCCGGAGAAAGGTGGTTGTTGTGGATTTTCCGGGCTGTATAGCCATGGTCTTGGCATTGTAGTTCCTGACGTTTTGCCAGCAGCTGCTGGCAAAACATCAGGGACTACAATGCCAAGACCATGGCTATACAGCCTGGAAAATCCACAACAACCAAACTGTATCAAACTTGTCCATCATCATTTCCAAGTGCTTGGGAAAAGATGTTTGTTCAGTACTTCACTTTTTATGAGTCTTCCATCATAAACACACAATCTTATGAACATTTACGTGTGAACAAAACCCAATAAACCGAGCAGGGTTTACCACTTCCATCTGATCTGGATGAAAATATATTTCACAGGTGAGCTGTGATCTTTCACATTCATACAATTCCCACCTTTGAGCTGTAGCTGTAGCAGGTGAAATATTTAGGGCATACCTGGCTTAATCATCAGTCATTAATCCCATTACTGTTTTAAACATGGAGTAGAAATATATACACACCAGTCAGTGAAATAACCTTACTGTCCTCTAATCTGCTTCCGGATAGATTCGCCTGTATAGTTGATGATTGATTTTGTTGGTGGTTTAATGGAGTGTTTGGCTGTAGACTTCCCCCATCTACATTGTTTTCATCAAGCTACCTTTGGGCAGCTATATATACCTGTCTTCTGCCAGCTTATTGCTTCTGTAAAAAAGTTGACCTTGCCACAATCACCCTGGAATACCATTTTTCCAAGAAATGCTTGGAGTGTAATCTGGAATCAGAATCTTACGATGTGCATAGTGTTGTTGGGGTAGCTAAATTTCAGGAAGATTTCAGTAACAATGATTTAATTCTTTAGTTCCACATTTCTTTTCTAGCAGAACTGATTTCACCCCAATATATGTAGTTTTACATATCATTTTCTTAATGAGATATGTTAACAACAAATATGGCATCAAAAGTAACATTATGTGTAGTTTAAATAGCAGAAATGCTTTGATAATTGTTCTTATGAATTATACTCAACTGAGGGAAATCTAGTTATCTCAGTACCAGTCTGAGCACCTTGAAACATCTGTGCAGACAGTAATCTGTGGACATCATATTTCATGGAGGAAGTGGTTCTAAATCCAAGGTGCTACTGTTTAGTACAAAATAAATTGGAAAGAGCATTCTCTATTCTTAGCTTGTGGGCCAGAATTTACCCCAAACACCCATCAAGTTAAGGGCCTTTTTGATTGTCACAAAGTAGCATGTCTTTAAAACACAGTGAAAGGTAATAGGGTGTATCATTTCAAACACATTTCCGTTTATAGCAAACCAGACATTAAGACAGTGCATGTTGGCAGAACAGTGACACGCTCATGACAAATCCCACTGCAGGGCAGCTATGATTCAGTCATAGCCATGGCTGTATAATGTTGTTAAGAGAATGTAATATGATGCTTGTGCCTCTGAGAGACAGGGTCCTATTTTTTCCTTTAGAATGTTATAAGAAATGCCTGTGTTAAATATGTGAGAGATGTATTACTTACCGCACCACTTGTGATTCTTGTGCTAATGATCAAATAGAAATTCACCAAAACCTTTGTATTACAAGCCCTGTCCCAATCCAGATGGGGAACGTACGTATGTAGATAGAAGCAAGCATTTGCAACCCCAACCGGAATGAAGAGGCAGACACAGGCTTGGATTAAAGGGCCATTTATTAACAAGACCATAACTTAACAAGGCAAGGGCCAACTAAGCGGTACAGGTCAAGCCCTGGGGTCAACACCTGGACCTCCGCCTTGACCTGCCTGGGTGAGCCCCATCGCCCCGGGTATAGGCCATTCCATGAATGGCTGCAACCCGGCCAGCCAGGCAATGGATCCCCCCAGCAAGCACCTAACGCCGCAGCCGTCCAGCATGAGGGTAGGCCTTGTATTTGGGGATCCCCGCAGGATTCTGCCAGTGGTACAGTAGCCGTCAACAAGCATACCGCAATAAATGGCAGGCCCTGTTCCCCACACTTGGGGAAACGCCACTGGGAGCTCACCATCCCGCACCCTATTCCCAAAATCTCCTGCCAACGCCAGGGCCAAGCCTCGGCTTAGACCCCGCGTCCAACTGCGGCCGGGGGAAAGCGGAGCCGCCAGAAAACGGCTCCTGGCTCCGCCCCCCGGCCAAAGCCCCGTATGCCCGGGAGGAGGGGAGCCTGCCTCCTTCCTCCGGCAGGGCTGCAAAACTGACTCCCTGCTCAAGCTGCAAGCAGCCGCAGGGTGAGTCACAGTATCTTTATCTGAAGTAAATTCTTCCTGCAATGCGAGATGGTTTCGGATCTCCAATTTCTCCCTTAATCCAGTTTAATAGAGTTACGTATGCATATACCCAGTAGTTGTTTAGGAGTGGGAACAGAGAACTGGATTTAGTCCTTCTCTTGAACAATTGTTAGTAATGTTTTCTGTGTCTACGTCCTTAGGGAGATATTCCCCTCTCCTGGTGCGTTACACTAGCTAGAGTAAAAACAACACAGAGGGAAAGGGCTGTACCTCAATTGCCCCACCGTCATGACATCAATCCAAACCACCCTCACCACCCCACAGCTGCTTGTAAAATAAAAGACATTGGGAGACTTGGGAGCGCCACCCTAAGGAGAGTTACACTCTTCTAAGTCGATTGGAGTCAGTGGGCATAGAAGGGTATATAATCCTGTTTAGGATGGCCCCATTACTCTCATCTAATTGCACTCCTGGATAATCTGAAATACACGTGCTAAAACTTTGTCGCTCTTTCAGATCACGTATAAAAACTGTTAAGTCTCTTGCTGTAAAGTTCTGTTAGTAACCCACAGAAAGCAAATACAGCTAGGTTTTGGTAACAATGGACAGAATACATAGTAGTATTAGAAGACAAAGTTTTCAGAAATATAGTATTTCCATGGAGCTGTTGCAAGTGGTTTTTTCTATGGGGATGATATTCTTGGATTGTGCTTGCAATATCGTTGCCGAGCATATCTCAAGTCCCTTCTCATAGGCATTTTTTTCTTTCCCCAACTTTCCAGTTTCCAGTGGCCTTTCCCCTCAGTCCCAACCATCTCTGGGTTCACCTGGGTCATTTCCACACGGCTTACCTTATTCTGCAAAGTAGCAAAATCTCGCACAAAATCTCGCAAGAAGATGCTGTTATCGCGTCTTCTCGCACGATAACAGCGACTTCTCGCGAGATTTCATGCGAGATTTCACTATTTTGCAGAATAAGGTAAGCCGTGTGGAAACGGCCCTGGACAGCTGTGAACTAAGTGATTACAGGTGGACTAGCAGTGATTTCCACAATCACCATAGCTGAAGGAAGTGCCCTGCCCAATCATAAGAACTGCTGGGCGCATCCATCGTATTGTATTCCAGTCCATACGAATGCCTAAGAACAATTATGACTGCTTTTTTTCCTCAACAGTATTGTGTCCTTCATTAATTTCATCAGTTTTTATGGCATAGATTGAGGCAGTTCAAGTGCAGCTAGTGCCCATTTCTCAACAGCAGTGCTTTTTTTTTTCTTTTTTAAAAAAAGAACAAGGTGCTAGTACACAAGCTGTTCTCCCCTTTCAGCCCAAGTCCCAAATGCCTAAGAGGGGTCAGAACTCCATAAAGAGGTGCCAATTCCAGTGCATTCCCCCTGAAAAAAATCCCTGCTCAACAGTATAACATGTAATATAAACATGTTGGGTAACCCCAGGGCTTTGTTTCTGGGAAAAGAGGGGGTGGAACTCAGTGGGTTGCCCTCGGAGAAAATGGTCACATGGCTGGTGGCCCCGCCCCCTGATCTCTAGACAGAGGGGAGTTGAGATTGCCCTCTGCGCCGCCAAGCAGCATGGAGGGCAGTCTCAACTCCCCTCTGTCTGGAGATCAGGGGGCGGGGCCACTAGCCATGTGACCATTTTCAAGAGACCACTTTAAATAGATTCCATTTTAAAATCTGTTCTCATTGTTATAGGGTGCTGAAAACTTGTTCATGGTCTATTATGGAACCTAGCAACCTACATATGTCATGTAAAGGATGTTGCCAGAAATGTAATAATTGTCAGACATTCACATTGATGGCTGATTCAGACATTATTCTATGCATGTGGAAGCTGCCAAAAAAGAACTTGCTTGTGTCACCTTGTGGCAGGCATAATATTTAAAAGATGCCTCGTGTAAAGCCTATATAAATCTGCATGCTGCCTCTGTGCAATCCCACAGGTGAGCAGACACTGCAAGCATATGGGCTAGAATTTTCTAAATGTCACATCCACTGTGCAGAGTCCTGGCCCCAGAGGATCTTTCTGATGGCCTCCATTTTTGCGCTATGATATTTAAGGTGTTACAAGCAGGACTTTTTTTCAGCTGGAACGTGGTGGAATGGAGTTCTGGAACCTCTTGAAAATGGTCACATGACTGGTGGCCCTGCCCCTTGATCTCCATACAGAGGGGAGTTTAGATTGCCCTCCGCGCCACCCAGCAGCACGGAGGGCAATCTAAACTCCCCTCTGTCTGGAGATCAGGGGGCGGGGCCACCGGCCATGTGACCATTTTCAAGAGGTTCTGGAACTCTGTTCCACCGCGTTCCTGCTGAAAAAAAACCCTGGGTAACCCTACTTTAAATAGATTCCATTTTTAAATCTGTTCTCATTGTTATTGTTTCCCTTTGTCTTACAGTGTGGCAAGGGTGCTGAAAACTTCGACAAATTCTTTACCAGAGGACAGCCCGTGTTGACACCACCTGATCAGCTGGTTATTTCTAACATAGACCAAACGGATTTTGAAGGGTTCTCCTATGTCAATCCACAGTTCGTTCATCCGATCTTGCAGAACGTAGTATGAGCGTGATAGACATGGAAACCACACAGTGAAAAATTGTCCTTAACCCTGGAGTTTTTAGACCTTTGCCTTGTTGATTCCATTTGGGTCTGAAAATTATAGGGGTAGGAAGTAGGGGTAAGAAGTAAAGAAACGTTTTGAGGTTTACAGCAACGAATGTGTGGTCTTCAAAGATCACCATACAGCTCCTATTGTATTCATTTAGGAATTGCTGCTGCTTTTAGATTCTTATGAAATTAGTCTTTGTCAATGCATTTTTATAACTTCTGTTGTCCCCATTTGAACCCTATATCTCAATTATTCAAATTTTCTCCTTATAACAAATGTAATGGTACCACGTATGTTTGGAGAAATTACCTGTTAAAAATAATTAAGCAGATAAGAAATGTGTGCATAGCCCTCTAGGACCAGCCCTGTTGTTGGTCTGGCTCGTTTTGTACAAAATAATTGAATAATAATAATAGTCGGCTTGCTATAAAATAATTGGAAATGAAAGAAGATTGACAGGAACAGGCCAAATTGAGAAAAATTGCCTGTTCGTCCCTCAGATCATTTAAAATCTGCTGATCAAAGAAGATGCAGAAGATCTGAGACAAAACAGTTTGAAATGGGAAAGTAGATAAGTGGGATATTAACTACTATCTGTGATAAATTAACTCAAAACTGCAAAATACTGGTATATGTGTTACTTTTAATCTCCATGAGATTATTTTGTAATTTTAGCTACCATTTTACCACTTAATTTACTCCATTACTCAATTTTCTTATTAAGCCAGTTGTAATATTCCATGTTAAAACATTTTACTGTCTCTGAAACAAATCTGCAAACTCCCAACCCCCTCAATTTATACTTATTTATTAAGTAAGCTGCATGATAGGTTTAGAGTATAGAAAGTGTTTGCACAGTGAGTTCATGAAAGTGGAGTTCAGTGTCACTCCAACCTTTTCCAAGAATAATTAAGGATTTTAAAATACATATATATGTTTAAACATTGGTTTAAGAGCCCTGGAGCCAGAGAAAAACAAAGGAAGAATTAAAATCAGTTGAAGATGCTTTTGTTCAGCTGAACCAATCCTGGTTGAAAATGCTGAATACATTTTTGCATGCCTATGCATTTTTGCATATGCAACATGCAATGAATTTTGCATGTTTAATAATAAACATTAAGTGAATCAATATTATGGATAATTTTATCTAGTATAAAGAAGATGATATAATTTTTATAAGAAACAGCTGTGCTATATTTGTGAAGGTTCTTGTTCTGGATAGCCTTTTATTTCGCTTTAGCTTAATGTTTTATTATGATGATTTTGTTTGTGGTTTTTTTTTTGAGGGCCTACATAACATTGATCATTTAAGGCAATCTCTCCTTTAGTCTTGCATTATAGCTAAATGATAATGGGTACTTGCAAGTTTTCTACAGGGCTTGCACCACAAATGAAAGGGTCTGCATGTTACACATGCATGTGCTCCCCTGTTTAAAAACTGCTCCTCAAACCCCCAAACTGCTAAAGAGAGTGTGTTTCCGGTGCACATTTTGCTCTTGCACCAAATTGCAAAACTCCAGGCAGTTTAAAGGACAGTTTAGAATTTTTGTGGTAAGGAGGATTTGAACAGTCAGCTATGAAAAGGGTTCTATGAGCTGCCTGCTCGGAACATGTATGTTTCCTCTCTATACCTGCCGATTGCCAAAAAGGGAGGGACTAACTGCAGTAATTTATATTTATTCCCTGGCATTTCAGTCACCTTGTAGAGATGGTTTATAATCTTCCGCCCTTCTATTTTTATTAGAAAATGCTGATTTTTAACATCAGTAAATATTTGATTTCTGTTTCGGGGCTAGCATGCATCATGGTACTCTTTTTTTAAAAAAAAATTATCCCTTTACTCAGGGCTTTTTTTCTGGGAAAAGAGGTGGTGGAACTCAGTGGGTTGCCCTCAGAGAAAATGGTCCCGTGGCTGGTGGCCCCGCCCCCTGATCTCCAGACAGAGGGGAGTTGAGATTGCCCTCCGTGCCGCAAGTGGCGCGGAGGGCAATCTCAACTCCCCTCTGTCTAGAGATCAGGGGACGGGCCCCCCAGCCATGTGACCATTTTCAAGAGGTTCCGGAACTCCGTTCCACCACATTCCAGCTGAAAAAAAGCCCTGCCTTTAATATTTGCAAACTTAGATGCTCAATGGGCTCATGTTAATATCAGGAATCTGCCACATCCCTTGCTGCGTGAAGGCTGGTCTGCCTACCATTTTTGCAGCATGAAAGCAATCTCTCATCAAATGAAATGTGTTCTGCAAACCATAGTATGAAGAAGTGGGGTCCTCAGCTTACTAAAACATTAGATTTACACTACGTCTGAACTGTGCCAAACAATTTCATTGCCCCCGTTCTGGAAAACTCTTGCTTAATTTAATAATTGTTGTCTTTTTCTTCTGTGATAACTGATGACCAGTTTAAGGGCCTCTTCACATGAAGTTCTGTCTTCACAAGAGTACCTTGATATTATGGGAAACATGTATAGCTGTGCACATTGTCATGTGTGGGGAATGTGCAGCTGTCTGTTCTGCAGCATCTCTTCACATGTTTGGAACCCTTTGCTGATCATAATCTTCCGGGATGCATGAGTGCATGGTAAAATATGCAGATACACGATACACATGATGATATACACAGGGCCCCAAAATCTATGTAGAAAACTTTGTGCGTCAGCTTGATCTCATAAAGGCAATGACAGATTCAAAGAGGTCTCTCTGTTAGGCAAAACTCTTATTGTAGAAGGATATTTTAGTTGTTATAGTTAAAAGGGCCTTCTACAAATAGAAAGGTGGGAAGATGTAGGAATCTTTACGTGGGAATAAGAAGTTTATTTGCAAAATTAATTATTATATTAATAGGTGCTTTCAAGTTTTTTGTTTACTCCCCCCCCACACACACACACACACTCAGCTTAACTGGAAATCTTGTATAGGATTGTCAGAATGTTTATACCCATCTACCTTCTGTTACACTTTGCAAAAATATTCCTGCATTGTTGACCTCTTTTAATTCACCTTTTCTTGCCCTCTGGAAACTACTGCCATTCCCATTCTCCCACATATTAGGAGAGAAGTACATTGTATTGTCGAAGGCTTTCACGGCTGGAGAACGATGGTTGTTGGGGGTTTTCCGGGCTGTATTGCCGTGGTCTTGGCATTGTAGTTCCTGACGTTCCTGACGTTAAGATTAACACATCAAGAACCAATCCATATGCAAAAGAACCTCCTCAGGATACAGTGAAGCCCCCTCCATTAGCATTCCACACCCTGGGAAACTCTTACAGGATGACTCAGCCCAAACCCACCTTCCTGAATAAATTACCTGCCAACATCTTCTCCACACTGTGACACTGAGAGATCTCTGTCTTTTGGTGCTACACCTCTGAAGATGCCAGCCACAGCTGCTGCCGAAACGTCAGGAACTACAATGCCAAGACCACGGCAATACAGCCCGGAAAACCCACAACAACCAGAGAAGTACATTGTCTTGCATAAATGTGTTGTCACTTCTCGTCTCCTTTTTATCCGTATCGGTAGTTATTCACACAGTTTATTCTGGGTTGTCAGCTGAGAACCAATCAAGTGGGTGGCAGTATTTGTGGTGAAAATCACTCCAATGAAGGGACGTCAGAAAATTACTCAGACATCAGGAGATGCAAATGCTTGAACATACAGTTGACATCGAAAAGCAATCTCAGAGAAGCGCACTGTGAATTTCTGAATAGGGATACCAGGCTTTTAAAAAAAATCTTCTATAAAAAATAGCATAAACATGAAACATATGGCCAGTCTAAACACACCGTTATAAACATACTTTCAAGCAAAAATGCTAAACTATCTGGATGAGCTTGTTGGTATTTTTTAGTCTAATTGTTTTTAGCCAAAGATTATTCAGCTCAATTTTGACACTAACTTCTTTCACGCTTGCCTTTTTTTCTAAGCCGTTGCCACAGTTTTAGAGAAATTAAGTATATTTTGACATTATTGAACAGATAACTTTGAATGCTCAGACTGAACGCTTGGTGGATTATCTATAATTGGCACAGCTTGGAAAAAATGTCCTATTGAACTCAAGCCATTTTTGCCACTGTGAGCACATGACTATATTAGAGCCAAGCTACAAGTGACGCCTGACACAGGTTGGACACTCGTCAGCTTCCTTCAAGTTTTGATGGGAAATGTAGGCATCCTGGTCTTGCAGCTTGGCTCTCCGACTGCTGCCCAATGGACTTTTCAACTGTCACTTGTCCAACATTCCGCCAAGCTGCCTCCATTTCCCATCAAAACTTGAGGGAAGCTGACGTGTCCAACCTGTGTCAGGCGTCACTTGTAGCTTGGCTCATGGTGATCATGTTCTTGTGGGAATGAGGTTCAGATGCTCTGCATCAGTATTCCTGATAAGGAAACTCTACCTCAGAATATTTATTTTTCTTCACATAAATTCCCTCTACCCTCTGTTGCTAAGCCACAAACATGAGTTGTGAAATCCATTCCAGAGGGATTACCACACACACTGGGCATATGGATGGGCATATGTATGATGACATCATTGTGTCTGATGCTCCTCAGAATAGTGAAAAGGAAGACCGGCCTCTGCCCTGCAGAAACTCACAATCTACAGTTTGGAGCAAGAGAGAGACGATGAGCGCCAGGTTTTGAATAAGTCAGGAATAGAAAGGAGATCCAAAAGGCTTGTGAATCACCGTTCAGGAAAACCAAATGAAAGATTGACAAGTAGCTGATAGTGACAGGGACTTATATTTTTAGTAGCTACGGGGCTTTTTTTCAGGGGGAATGCGGGGGAATGGAGTTCCGGCACCTCTTGAAAATACTCGGCAATAGTGCTTGAAAATAATATGATTTCAAAAAATCCCGTGTGTTTCTTCCTCATTTTCCTCTTGAGAGTTCTGCCACCCAGAAAAAAAACCCTGTGTAGCTATATGGAAATATTATCAGCAGTGAAAAGCTTTTGCTTTGGGGCTACAACTAATGTTTCTAAATTGTAACCTCAGGTTGTAATCTGCTTTATGCATTGTGCAACATTGCACTACAAAAAAGTCATTTGCTCTTGTTTGTTTCTCAGCAAACATATCATGCTACTCCCTGATATGTGTGACTCGCTCACTTGGCTGCTTGCTACTGTTCAACAGCAGCCAGTGTAATGTAGTGGTTAGAGTTTCAGAGTAGGATGTGGGAGACCCAGTTGAATGGAGGTGGAGGGCAGAGGCTGGGAGTAGGGCATCCCCCCCCCCCGGGACTGGCAGCAAGTAAGACGTTCTTTGTTTTAGTATAACTGAGAGGTCACCAGTTATTCAAAAACATGAAGAACTTTAGCAAAACAGTAGACATTAATTTAGGGTAAAGGGTAAAGGTAGTCCCCTGTGCAAGCACCGAGCCATTACTGACCCATGGGGGGATGTCTCATCACGATGTTTTCTTGGCAGACTTTTTGTTATGAGGTGGTTTGCCATTGCCTTCCCCAGTCATCTACACTTTACCCCCAGGAAACTGGGTACTCCTTTTACCGACCTCGGACGGATGGAAAGCTGAGTCAACCTTGAGCCGGCTACCTGAATCCAGCTTCCGCCGGGATTGAACTCAGGTCGTGAACAGAGCTTGGGCTGCAGTACTGCTGCTTACCACTCTGTGCCACAGGGCCCAATATTAATGCACTTAGATATTTATAGTCCACATTTCTCCCCAGTGGAGGCCCAAAGCAGCTTACAACACGTTCTCACCTTTTCCATGTTACCCAAAGAGATGCATCTAAAGTATAAGACAGCGAAGGCAGTTAATACAAGTTCCTGGCTTCCCCTCGCAGATGTTTCTTAACCAGGACCAGCCTATGCTCACCATATCCTGTGAGGGTTGACCCTTCAGTGATGGCTGCATTTCCATTTCTTAACAATGGAAAATAGTGTGTGCATGTGTGTTTTAAATTCTCTTACAAGTCAACATTGCAATTTGATTTAGATTTAACACACACAGGCCTTCAGCATTAAACAGTGTCTGGAATCAAACCATATTTTGATAATCATATATCAGTATTTTAGCAACATATCTATCTATATCACAGACTTCTGCTGTGGGCTTTTTGGGGGGTTGGAGTGTCCACTATGAGATGTGCAGATAACAAAGCACATTTTGGAAGAAAGGTTCCAGGTTGCTAAGACTGATGTAACTTTGTGTTTTTATACGTTCAGTTCTTTGTAAACCCCCCCCCCCCGTCCTTTCCCATCAGCCCAGATCTCTGCCCAGAAGGAGCTCCTCAGGGACAAGCTGAACTGGACTCTTGGTGTGTGTGTTTTATAGAAGAACTATTTATACACAGCCATCAAAATGCAAGGGATTCCCTCCCAGTTAAACTCAGCACCAAAATGCCAGTACAGTATGGGCGGGGGGGGGGTAGTATTTACAGTATTCGGTTTACAGAAGTTATGCCCACCAAGGAATTTGGGGAACTGTATACTCATGTGATTTTTGTCCTCCGTGTTGTCATTGGAATAAAATAATCATCATTGCTTTTTGTTGATTTCTTTACATATGTAAAATATCAGATACTAGGAACTCAAGTGTAGCTCCGTTCTGCTCAAACAAAGATCTCTTTACTTGCAATATAGTCAAATGCAGACTCTAGTGGCTAAATCTTTCCTTCCTTCAAATCCATAACCACCAAACCTTTTTGAAATGTTTAAGTGACTTGACTGTGATTTAGCACTGGCAATTAATTACGATATGATTTCCTATCAACCGATAAATGTGCCAGTAAAGCTTGGCAGTTATACAGTCTTATTGTGTGAAACAAGCAAGCATGGACTTCAGCCCTCCCTGTGCATACGAAAATATTTAGTGGGAGGGGGGCATAGTTGTCCCCTTCATTTTATCACCAGTCTGGGATCTAGGAACAATGGACTGCTTTTCTCAGCTCTGCCAATGACTCCCTCTGTGGCCTTGGGCAGGGTACTAAGCCTTTCTGCCTCAGTTTCCCCATCTGTAAAATGGGGGTAATAATACTTATTTCCCTCACAGGCTATTGTGAGAGCTGTTTGGTTATTGTTCCTGGTGCACTTTTAATGTGAAGAGTTCTATTAAAAGTATTATACTTTTTAATATGGGATCCAGTTACTCAATTTACAAGGTTTTGCTGAATATGCCATACTATTTATACTTTTTATACAACTTTAATAGTTCTGCTGAACAGTTACCAAACTTATCCTAATATATTTCTTACGGGCTTTGGAGTGTGCTTAGCTCTTGTCAAGCAAAATCCTATTCAGTGCTGAAAACGCTGCTTTTGCAATATCGTATTAGGCACAAATGACTAAGGTTCAGACTGAGTAAATAGATGTCTTAACAGCATTGATTAGTATACGGCAAAACTTCCCAGTTGTTAAGGAAATTTCTAACCATGTTTCATAAAGCTGCCCAAGAGAGAATCTGTGGTTTTGAAAGCAGCCGATTCTGTCTGCACAAGATCTCCTTCAGCTGGTAATTCAGTTCGGCTCTGAAATGTGCTGGTCCCCTTCTATAACTAGGCATTATGATCGCCTCTAGAAGAGAGATTTGATTTTTATCCATGGTTCACATGTAGGAAAGGATAAGCCAGTAACACAGTTCGCACAGCAGGCAGTCGACTGGTGGGTTCTTTTCTACTGAACCTCCTTTCCGAAGGGGGCATGCTGTACTAGGGATTTCTCCTATGCAAGCCTCATTGACCCTGGGCAAGATGAAGAGTTCAATATACAAAGCACTTAAGCGAATCACTTTTCAGCAAAAGCACATAGATGTTTTATTCCCTGTCCGGAGATATTGTATGCTCCTCGGCAGTTCCTGTGCAAAGCAAGCATTGCTGCCAATTTCCCATTTGCTTCTTTCCCCTTCCATTGAAGTGAGCTGGGGAGCATTTGCAGTAGAGGAGACTCCCTATTTATCTGAGTGCTTGTAGGTGCACCGACACCCACAAGAATTTGCTAGCTTTTACTGTAAGCAACCAGTGAGTAATTCCATTGGAGTCAATTGGGCTGCAGATGCGTAACTTGAGTTTTCAGTTGCCATTCCTTCTGGTATGAATAGCGGAGTGAATATAATAAACTGCTTTCTAGAAACAGTTTCAGATGATCGCTTTTCATTACTTAGAGGAATACGTAAATCAATCTAATGAAATGAAATATGGTTTTGCTTCATTCAGAGTCTAAAATACACAGGTCACAGGCTATGGGCAGGTTGCAATCCCTAAAAAAAGCTTTTTAGTATGCATGAGTGGGACCTCTCAAGTCATGCTATTTACTGTGTAATCTTTTAGCAAATGTCAGAATCAATAATGCTTTTACAATTTATATACACCACTTTAAGGCCCAACATTTGTATTTGTAACAGAGGGAGCATTTTCTAATTAATAAATGCAAGGTACTGTTGGAAATATGGAAAGATCATACATTTGCAGAGGGAGATCTAAAATTATAGCAGGCAAGATTTATGTACAAATTATTGCACTTTTTCCCTTAACAATTAATCTTTGTTTGCATGACATGTTTTTTTTTTGTTAAATATTAATGGTAGTTTGAAAGCAAATGAGTATGAATAAAGATGCTGATACTTATTTTGTGGTAGAGTTGTTTGTCTTTGAAGCTTGTGGCAAAATGAAATTTGAGTTGGTTGATTTAATCCAGTATGATAAACTAATTTAAATACCTGTCCCACAGTTCTCTATGCATATCCACACTTTTGACCCTTATTCAAGAACATTTGTGCACTTGTCCATTGTTAGCACTATTCATATATTTGTTGTAGTACAACTTGGTGCTGTATTGGATATGGATTAACACACATCTGACAACCTATCTGTATAGCTACTTAAGAGGGTTCAGTAGGAGCTTCTTAGATTAGCCTGGTACACTGTGTGTTGGCAGGTAAGAAAGGCAGGAGCCAGAGGAAAGAAAGATAGTAGCCACATGCCATGCTTCTCCATTCCTTCTCCCTATAAGTGATTGGCACAGAGAGGAGTTTCATTTAGAAGCCCTCTACAGGTCATTTTTCCAATAAGGGGGGAAGAGGGAAGGAGGCATTCAGTATTGGGGTGAACATTATCATGGACTTGGAAGACTTTTTCCTGAATCCTTATGAGGAAGGCTCTTGATTAGGATCCAATCATTATATGTTGCTGACTGCATTTTGATATATTTAAGACCAATTCAACAAATGGCTCCGCGAAAAAAAATTGATATAATATGAAATACTTTATTGAAGAAAAACTGCCAGAATGATATTTTCCCAACTGAAAATTTGCAATATGACCTAAAATCCTACATCACATGCCATGGAGTAGAATTGGGGTTAAATCATGATGACCCGTATTTGACTGATTTAAATGTTACACTTGCCACAATGATGCAACAAGACTAGCTTCCCCAAGTATAAAAATAGTTAGAATTGCTTGTTGAATGGATCGCTTTTGTTAACCTGTAAGCCATGATAGTTCAGCTCCATTTTCTTGGGATGTAGTCTGTGTGATGGTGGCAAACTGCTGTAGCACCAGGGCTTTTTTTCAGGAATGTGGTGGAACGGAGTTCAGGAACCTCTTGAAAATGGTCACATGGCTGGTGGCCCCGCCCCCTGATCTCCAGACAGAGAGGGGTTTAGATTGGGCAATCTCAACTCCCCTCGTCTGGAGATCAGGGGGCGGGGTCACCAGCCATGTGACCATTTTCTCCGAGGGCAACCCACTGAGTTCCACCACCTCTTTTCCCAGAAAAAAAGCCCTGAGTAGCACTAAACAAAGTTGATTACTTATGAGGAGGCTAATTATCAGTGGCATCCACAAGTTTAATGTATGTATACTGCACTGAATATCATTACCAAAGAGGAAAACAAGATGAAATTAAACCTACTGGGTAACTTTAATAGTTTTCCATGTTCCATATTTTTCCATTGATATAGGACTACCATGTTTTCACAGTCCTTGATAAACGGAATATTTCCAGAGGTTAATAGCCAACATAAGAAAAGGTGCTGTAGTTAACACGCCTTTGTTTGGTCTCAAACAGAACTTGCTGGTCATCAGTTGAAATGTACAAGATTATTGATAATAATAATATAATAATAATAATAACATTCGATTTATATACTGCCCTTCAGGACAACTTAATGCCCACTCAGAGCGGTTTACAAAGTATGTCATTATTGATAATATTCAGGTGTGGCTGGAAGT
The DNA here is from genome assembly GCF_028583425.1 of Eublepharis macularius. Classification (NCBI taxonomy): domain Eukaryota; kingdom Metazoa; phylum Chordata; class Lepidosauria; order Squamata; family Eublepharidae; genus Eublepharis; species Eublepharis macularius. The sequence goes on along the minus strand of NC_072793.1, from coordinate 14,518,643 downwards.
TCATTGAGCTAACACTACTCCATAAAGTTAATTTCAGTTCTTTTACTTTTTAATTTAAAAACACACAATGTGCAGAGTTTTAAAAAATTTCTAGGCATTTGAACCAAAGGCCTATAGTGACTTCAGTGGCATCTGATTATTTATTTATTCAATTCAATTTATTTATTAGTCCAAGTTGAGCATATGATCCATATGACTCCATGAGAATCTTTAATTCAGTAGACAATTGCTAAAGTATCAATGTAAAGAGACAGTGTGGTATAGGGGTTGAGTGCTGGACCAGGATCTAGAGACCCAGGTTCGAATCCCCACTCTGCCATGGAAGCTTGCTGGGTACCTCACACACACTCGGCCTAACAGGACGTTGCGAGGATAAAACAGAGCAGAGGAGAATGAAGTAAGCCGCTTTGGATCTCTTCTAAGGAGAAAGATGGGGTATAATGATGAATTTTAAAAAACAGACTGAAATGATGTTCATGGGCACATCTAACTTTTGAATATCGGCTCTCGGACATTAAATTGGAGCACGTGTTGTGCCCAGGCGGAGGAGGGGGCGGGAACAGAGGGACTCTGGGCAGCTGTGCCCAATTATTGGCTCTCAGCTGGGTGATTTACACTTCTTTCTGAAGCCTTGCCAGTGGCTTGGTATGGACAGATTTGAGAAATGGTTGCTCCAATGTGGTCTGTGCTGCTTGCTTAAAAGAAGGGGCTGCAGGCAGGTGTTCTTGGACTCCTTTAACATTTGAAGGCATCTTGATGCCTCATTAAAGTCCTTCTGTGGTCCAGTTCATTGTTAAGCCGCAATTCGGCAAGCTGCCCTTTTCATTTCATTATCCTGTGCCTTTTTCAATTTTTAATTAATCCTATTATAGAGTCATTCTTATGATGATGTGTGATCATTAACAGTTCCTTGCGCACTGGCAGAATTGCCACTAGAGCAGGAAGGGTGCCACTTTGAAGTCATTGGTGTTGCCAAGATTTGAGAACCCTGTAACTAGGTTTTGAGAATGAAAGAAAGAGCAATTTTAGTTTCCCCTCTCTATATAAATAGTTCCTGCAAGTCCTTTCTTGTCGGCTTTAGAAAACAGATTGATTTGGCTCTTTATGTGTGTGCATGGCTTGCAATTTTGACAGTTGTTTAATAGTCAAAATTGTTTCCACTGTAAGGTTCTAAATATGCAACCCAGAAGGCTCATTTTGGCTACAATCCTAAGAACACTTTCCTGAAAGTAAGCCCCATTGACTAAAGTGGGACTTCCATCCAAGTAGAACAGTTTAGGCTTGCTCCCTCCCTTTCAAAATCGCACCTTTCACAGTACTCTAATTCCAAAATTATAGATCCAGAGGAGTGGCTTTTTTTAAGCCACTCCAATAAATATGTCTGGCCCCTTCTCAACATCATTTCTGGGCCAAGTGGATCATGGCACTAATGAAATGTTAGGTGTGGTCTTTTACAGAAGATTAGACTTCATGGTATACGGAATAGATCACTACCATAATGGGCCTAGGGCAAAGTTTCTTCGCTACTTTTGTGGCACTTGTACAACATTACATGAATGGGGAAGGGGAGCAAAAACAGAATAAATGCACAAGTTGAATGGGATAGACTATTTTAACAGACTCCTCCGAAACAAACTGAATTATCAATGTGAAAATGGTCTAATCTTCCTTAACTGTAAACTCCTTAGTAGAAAAGTTGCAATGATCAGGATTTATAATTTTGGAAAATCAAAAAGAGTCCAGTAGCACCTTTAAGACTAACCAATTTTATTGTAGCATAAGCTTTCGAGAATCACAGTTCTCTTCGTCAGATGCATGGAGGGCAAAAAGAGAAACTGGTCAGATATAGAGGAGGAGAGGGGGGGCGGGGTACAAAGAGAACTGTGATTCTCGAAAGCTTATGCTACAGTAAAGGTGGTTAGTCTTAAAGGTGCTACTGGACTCTTTTTGATTTTGCTACTACAGACTAACACGGCTAACTCCTCTGGATCTATAATATTTTTAAAAGAACACTATCCAGTTCAGCCTCTTGCCTGCTGGGACTGAGAGTTAAATGGGGTCCTAATTTTACTGAGTTATCCAGGCATTTGTCCCACCCCCCAACAAACTACTAGAAGAATAGAAATTTGCAGACTTTTTGACGATTTGTGCAGATCATATATAATAGATTTTCAACCACCATGCACTCCCAAGGCAGCTCCATCTTTTACTATCTGCATAATTTTTGCTATGCAAAGACTTCTTTCTATAGAGATTAAGGTTTGTCTCAAAGCAAGGGCATGCCTACCACCCAGGGCCTTAACACTAAGAGAGAACAAGCTATAAATAGGATTTGCCTACTGACGAGAAATAAAAGGTTGTGTACAAATTAGCTAACAAAATAAATATTCTCCAGTGTCCTAAAAGGCCAATTATCCTTATTATGAACAAGTAACTAATTTAGATAATCTTGGTCTTCAGATGAAGTTGGCTAAGATTTGATGGGTCTGAAAGCTACATGTATTCTATTGGAACATTGGCAGAACACAAGAATTGGCTAACAACATCTCACTTTATGATACTTGCTTCTCAGCAGAATCAGAAGTTTGATACTTTTTCTTTGTTTTTTTCTAAAATCTTGGTCTCCTGTTCTTTTCCTGATTCCATGCAACTTAAATATACATGTGATAATGCTCTGCTCTGGAGCTGATTATGTAAAGTCTAGCCATTAACCCTGCAGCTTAGTCAACACTATTTGGGGGGGGAAAGGGTTAGATTGGAAAGTCAAGAATTAGACTATTAAAAAAAGAATTGCTCTGGATCTGATATGTAAAGTCTATCTAGCCATGAACTGCGGCTTAAAGTTATTGGGGGGGGGGAACAGGTTAGATTGGAAAGGCAAGAGTTAGGCTATTAAAAAAAAGAATTGCCAGCAGGCTTGCTTCTGATCAATTCTATTCCTGTTGCTGATTCCTGATTTCCCCCTGAATTCTTGCTGTGGCTGACAGGTTGCCTGCTGTGGTGGGCAGCATCACGTCACACCCACACCCATGCTCTTGGTTCCACTTGCTGCTCAACAGAGCAGTGGGAACAAAAATAGGGGGTCGTAGCTTTACATTACGCCGTGATGTCACTTCCAGTTGCATACTCAGAACTGATTCCATGGTATTGTGGGATGCTGTAGGAATTCCCAGTGGTAAAGACCTGGTGCTAATTCCATGATGTTACTTTCAGGTGCACAACTAGATGTGACATCGTGGCATTGCATGACGCTGGTTTCCGTGGACTCCATTCCCTTCCCATGCTCCAACGGGTTTACTCACCAACGGCAAACCTAAAGCCTGCTGAGAGACAGACAGAGGTTTAGTCGTTTCAATTCTACATCAGTAGAGTTTACTGCTCTTATAAAATCTATGGTCCAAGCATAGATCTGTTCACACATTTCAGTTCTTAGATTGTGTGGCATTTTGCTCCCTTCATGAGACCTGTGTTATGTAACATCTGCAATTGCATCTCACTGTAAGACTCCAAAATGGCCTGTATTATACTGCCTTCCTTACTGTTCCCAAATTATTTTTGCTGCCGCCTGAGGTTTTCACCTTAAATCTCTCTATTTGATTTATAGTATAGGAAGGCTTTTTATATTTGATAGAATGACAGAATGGACAGCATGTGGGGGTGGCTGTTAGGTAAAGGGGATCCTTTATTTTAGATAAAACAGACATTTTACTTTAACAGAAATTGTTTATTTAAAAGTACATATGCATAATAATTTCAGAGTAGTTCATAAGCTGAACGGTTACAAGAAAAGTACAGATCTTTAAATGTTTCCAAACTGACTCAATCACAAAGGCTTCCCCCCACCCCGTTGCCACTTAGGTGCTAATAATTAGACATGGGCACGAACAGAAAAAAATGAACATGGTGTTCGTTGTTCGTTGCTATCCACGAACAACGAACAACAAACATTGACGAACATGACCTGTTCAAAACATGTTCATTGTTTGTTGTTCATGGGGGGCAGCAGGCTCTCCTCCAGCCATCAAGATCCCTACCACACCACTCCCAGAAACCCTACCTGAGCAAGCAGCAGGAAATGTACCAATAATAAATAATAACTTGGCCTCAGAGCCTGGCAGCAGCCCAGGAACCTGAAGGGGTAGATCCTTACCACACCACTCCCAGAAACCTTAGTTGAGCAGACAGCAGGAAAGGTACCAGTAATAGATAATAGCTTGGCCCAGAGCCTGGCAGCAGCCCTGGAACTTGAGGAGGTAGATCCCTATCCCACCACACACAAAGAAAATTCAAGCTCCAATGCACTCACCCTGTCTCTCTCTCAAAATGCCGACAGCAACTGTCTCTCCCTCACTGTCTGCAAAACCAGAGCTGGGAGCTCCACACTTGAAAAGAAGACCTGCCTATCAAGCTAAATTGGGCTTAGATTGGGGTTTCCAGGGCAACAGCAGTAGTTCAGACAGAGTTCAGGCAGTCCCTGCCTCCGATTGCCAAGGGAATTGATTGCAGGTGCCAGATTGTCTGGGTTGACAAACAGCAAAAAACGAGGCTTGCAATGACCACCTGTTTATTTAGAATGGGGCCTCACGAACAGCTTGTTCGCAAACAACTGATTGGGCTGTTCGTGGCTTTTTAAAGTTCGTATTGCTGTTCGTGCCCATCTCTACTAATAATATCCACAAAGAAAAACCACACAGACTTTCCTCAGATTACAGCACCTCACATCTTCTCGATCTTTTCTTCAGAACCGCTTTCATCAACACTTGAACAACACCCTCAGAACCCCTCTCTAAAACCTGTGGCTCACTCTGCCCCTTAGGATACAATTACCACCCAATCACATCATGCTTCACTCATTCATTCAGCCGCCTTCCTTCTTGCTTTAGAAGACTGCATTGTGAAATATAGCAAACATACATTCAAAACTCCACCTCAATTAGCAGAAATAAAATCTGTTTACGTGGCAAAACGTTAAAAGTTGCAGTCCCATTCTGATCCTAAAGGCTGATTTACGTAGCTGCTTTGCAGCGTGTGTTCCACAGATTTTGCAATGATAGGAAGTACTAAAATACTCCATGACTGTTGCATGATTTCCCTGCCTCCTACCATTGACAGCCAGTGCTGTTGTATAGAAATCGGGAACTGAAAATGTTGTGAACTTATAAAATATGGCAAATTCTAGTATATGATACGGAGGGGGCAGTGGAGTGATGTGCCGCTGTCATTTTCTGGGACAGGTACGTACTTACCACTGGCTGACAGTAATGCCAGCCATATTTTTCAGTTGTTCTATTGTGACAGAATCTGGAACACAAATCATACACCTGTGTCTTTGCAACTCCATTTTGGTAACAAGATTCTAATATTTTCTGTTCCCAAAACATTTATGATGATGTGGAACTCTGCAACTACTGAAAAGGTTTTAATGCCATTGTCCAGATGTACAACAAATTGTTTGTTTGTGTAATGTGGGAGCCAGGGCAATGTACTCACCCATACCCACTCAGTAAATATGTACTGTTCATCAGAACATAATCTCACAAGAGAATCACAATTCCAGCAAGGCACCATCACAAAACAACCTTTGCAATAATCCACAGCAGTCTTCTATAAACTTGAGCTTTTTGTTCTTTTCAGAAATCTTTGTCAGCAGAATGTAGGAAAAGAAATAAGCTGATACAACACAAATATCTCGTACTCTCCAAGTAGGCACACCTGTTCCAGCAAAAGGAAAAAAGGGGATAGATGCACCACTCTGTTACAATTTCAGGTCAGATGGACCTCATTAGAAAACAGTTGTGGAAATATCCCAGCAGATTAAATTCTTCTCTAGGGGACAGTTACTGCCTTAGAATGAGAGTCGTATGGATGGATGGTTATTTTGGAATTTGGCTGATTCATAAGATAAACTGCCAGATCGGCAAACGTGTATATGAAACCCCTTAGCAACCAAGCATCATGCTGATCTGACTCACACAACAAAAAAATGCCAGGTACATTTGCAAAGTTAATGGCTAACATGCAAGTATCCTTCAGGCATAAGCAAGACACGTGTTGCTGGAAGCAATTCTAAAAACATTCCAGAGCAGTCACAATAGCTCATCTTTATGCAATCTTGGAATCCTCAGTCACTGCCCAACAGCAAAGATAAAAACAGATGAGGTTTATTGGAACTGCTGGGCAGAGGGTCTATGAATGGGTGGTTTCACAAATGTCTAAAGTAAGGCTGTGATCACCTGATTAAAGCAACTTTAGGTAATTCATCATATGAATTTTAATATATTAAATATGCATGCATTTGTTTCAACAACAAATAAATATGTAAACAAAACAATTGTACCGGGGAACAAAAATCTTTGTTCTTAGATTAAGCATGCATGTACCACAGTAGAGAAATTCCTTCTTGTAAGAAAAAGGGGGTGTGTGTCTCTTAAAATGGTGCCCTCCACCTAGGCACATAGGCTCCTATTGTCCTTCTTTACTAAGAAGAATCCTCATTTCCTTGTTCTCTGGGAAAACCCTGTCCTTATTTTGGCCTTATTAAAATTCTGGGGTTGTCATTGTTTCGGGTCCAGCTCACTCCCCCAGGTTAAATCATGGAGAAGGGATTAATCTTTTTTTTCTAGTACGTGTATGCATAAAGTGCCATCTAGTCACTGCCAACTTATGGAGATCCCATAGGGTTGGTTGCACGGGGCATCTTCCACTTGACAAGGTCACACTTTTGCTACAGGGCACAGGCCTTTTCACAGCTGCACCCCTCCTCTGCAATACTGCACCAGCTAAGGTGTGGAAATCTTTCTCTTGGGTCGCTTTTTAGAAGGCCCGCAGTAAGATTTTTTCAGAGGGCTTTCTCAGTTTGAGGAATTGGGGTTTTGCATGCATAATGATTGTTGCTGTTGTATGCTGGGGTGTTTTTTTTATGACTGTATTTTAAATGATCTTTATTAGCTGCTCTGAATTTGGAGGGCTGATGAGACATACGTTTGTAAAAGAAATAAAATGTAGCAGAACTGAGTACCTTCATTTCAGGAAGGCATTTGTGGACCATTAATTGATGGTGGCTATTTTAAGCTGCCTATGGAGTTTCATCTTCACATAGAATGTTTTAATTGTAGCATATTTTAGCTGATTGCTTCACTGAGTTTATTTTATAACTGTTGTAACAGCTTACTTTCAGGGGCATTATTAGCTGGCAAGCAGGGTGAAAATACTATAAATCAACTATAAGGACCAATTGCACCAATAAGATCTTAAGCATGCTTTATTGTGTCATTCCATCAAACTTTACCTCCTAATAAATGGTCACAGATTGTAGCCCTGGCATGATAAAGGACATTAATAGTCAACCACTTGCTTATCTGTATGCAATGCCTCCTCTGAACATAGGAAACTTCATTTATACTAAGCCATGCTATTGGTCTTTCTAGCCCAGTACAGTCAACTTCAAATGGAAAATGGTAGCCTAGTTCTGCTACCTGAGACCTTTTTGAACCATAGATGCCAGAGTCTCGATCTGATAGCAGGACTATTCAAAAGCTATGGCTCCTTCCCACTGTACTTAGATTAACTGGCAGCCTAAGTGCAGATAAGCCCAATAATGTTTAGGAAATGCTTATGAAGTGGACAAGACTGCCATATTGTACAATATCTAAGTTAAATTAATTTTACACCGCTAGATAACATGAACAAAAATAATAAATTAACACACTATCTTTTTCTCACTTCAGAAGTACAACAGCTTTATGATGCAGACATGCCTCTTGTAACTAGAGATGGGCACGAACAGAAAAAAAAGAACATGATGTTCGTTGTTCATTGCCATCCATGAACCTGAGCAGGCACCAAGAAAGGTACCAATAATAAATAATAGCTTGGCCTCAGAGCCTGGCAGCAGCCCTGGAACTTGAAGGGGTATATCCCTACTGCACCACTCCCAGAAACCTGACCTGAGCAGGCACCAAGAAAGGTACCAATAATAAATAATAGCTTGGCCCAGAGCCTAGCATCAGCCCTGGAACCTGAAGGGGTAGATCCCTATCCCACCACACACAAAGAAAATTGCTCCAATACACTCTATCAAAATGCCAACAGCCAATGTCTCTCCCTCTCCACTGTCTGCAAAGTCAGAGCTGGGAGCCCCCCTCCCCCCTGCTCTTTGCTCCCTTGTTGTAACAAATTTGGAGCTCCACACCTGAAAGGAAGACCTGCCTATCAAGCTAAATTGGGCTTAGATTGGGGTTTCCAGGGCAACAGCAGGAGTTCAGAGTTCAGACAATCCCTGCCTAAGTTGCCAAGGGAATTGATTGCAGGTGCCAGACTGTCTGGCTTGACAAACAGCAACGGACAGCAACGAACAAGGCTTGCAACGACCACCTGTTCGTTTAGAATCGGGCTTCACGAACAGCTTGTTTGCGAACAGCAGATTGGGCTGTTCGTGGCTTTTTTTTTGTTCGTATTGCTGTTCGTGCCCATCTCTACTTGTAACTAAGAGAAAGTTAACTATAGTTATGCTGTGCTTATCCTCTGACAAGCTGGGTCAAGAATGGCTCAGATGATGTCTCTTATTGGATCAAATGGGAAGGTTACTTCATGGTAAGATAACGAGGAATGTGGCATCATGCAGTTTAAGACTATTTATTTATAGAGAAATGTATCCCCTGCTTTTCTTCCCAATGGGGACTCAAAGTGGCTTACGGCATCATTCTCCCATCTGCCTTTTTATCCTTACTGGAATAACACTGAGAGTTGGTTAGGCTGAGAGAGAGGTGACTGGTCCCAAAGTATCCAGCGAACTTCCATGGGAAAGTGGGAACTCAAAAATCCAGGAACAAATTCCTTGTAATACCTTTATTAAGGCCAAACCAATGACATATAACTATCATTCTGTGCATAGCTGGGCTGCTTAAAATCCCATGTACTGCAATTTAGGCAGCCTAACAGTGCTCAGGATTGCAGCCAAAGGTCCCATTCTAAAGCATACTTACCAGAAACTTGGTCCCACTAAATTTACAAGCATATTTATGTATGATAAGGCTGTTGTCCGGGGTCAGCAGCCCAGCCCCCGGACTTGCTGGCAGACAGCGGCAGGGGGCAGCCGGGAGACAGCAGTTCAGCTGCTCTGTCTGGCAAACAGAGCCAGACCCTGCCTACTCCAGGGGGAAGGGGCAAAAGGCCAAAGCCTCAGAAGGCTGGAGGGAGCAGGGAGAAGCCAGCTAGTCCCACCCACCATGGGGGAGAAAGGGGGCTAAGCAGGCTAGAGGAAAAGGGCCAAGGCAAGGGGAACAGGGACACAGCAACAGCCCAGACAGAGCCCTTACCTTCCAAGGAGGAGAAGCAGCCACCACAGCCCAGAGCCACACCCTGGCTAGAGGACAGCAGCCTGGCTCAGGAGGTGCTAGGAGCCAAGCCCCTCCAGGTGGAGCTGCCACAGGCATTCTGGGGGAGGAGATGGGTAGCCCCTCCCAGCATCAATGAACAGGCAGCACAGAAGCTGGCCAGGGCAGCTCCTCGCGAGCAAGGCCAGGCAGGCTCAGCAGCACAGAAGCCGGCTGGGGCAGCTCCTCATGAGCAAGGCCAAGGAGACCTCAGCTGGGGATGGCTCGCATTCAACCCCACCCTGCCAGCAAGGCAAGGAAGCCAAGAAGGGATTAGTGGTAGGAGGGAAACACCTGAGGGAAGGCACAGCTGGGCCAAGTCAGGAGAGGGAACAAGCCCAGAAGGAGGGCAGGGCGGGGAAAGGAAGCCCTATATAAGGTGGCTAGGAAGAGCTCTGAGGTGGTGGGTGTGAGTGAGGAGTGATGATGTGGAGTGAGAGCAGTAGGATGCAAGGGTGGTGGCTTGGAGGAGAGTTCTGGAAGGAGGAGATGAAGGAGGATGCAGAGGGTAAGCAGGCCAGGTTGAGCAGGCCAGCGAGTGGACTGAGAGGGAGTCTGGGTGAGGTATACCGCCCCTCCTTCCACAGAGCAGGGTCCTGCAGAGTCCCTGGCCCCCCTGTGACGTCAGGAGCAGACTGCCCAGTGCCACGCCCAGTGGCAGCCGCAGCAAGCCCTGACAAGTTGGTGGCCCGTACGGGGAAGGTCGTTCCAACGCAGGCGCCAGGCGAGGGGATGCATCCCAATGCCACTGCAGAGCTCAGACCATGGCTAGAGGCACACCTGGACGAGATGTGGAGGAAGCTGGAGGCAACCTTCCAAGCAGCTCAGGTGAAGCTAGCACAGGCGGTGGAACACCAGATACAAGCCTGCACCCCCACAGCCTCTCCACCAGTGGTATGCGCATTCGCGTGGGAAATTAACCCACCAGCCGGCAAGGCGGTGCAGGGGCTGTGCGCCACCGTGAGAATAGGACGGCAGACCCTACAAGCCCTATTGGACTCAGGGAGTGCAGTATCAGCAATTCGTTCCCAACTTATCCCAGCTGACACCCCAGTGCATCGCTGGGTCCCGGTGACAGACATGATGGGCCGCACCCAGCCGTACCCTATGGTCTGGATCACAGTGGAATACCTGGGAGCGCTCCGCCGCCTGGAAGTGGCCAAGGTAGCCCACTTACCGCTCCCTATGCTGCTGGGGAGAGATGCCCCGGGGTTCTCCAGGCTACTTAGGGAGGCAGCCGAGGGACTGGCAAACCCATAGGTTGCCCCAGCGCTGCAAGTGGAGGAGGCCCCCGACCCGGATGAGGGTCCCTCTACCAGACCAGGAGCAGGCCCGCAGGCCAAGGAACCAGCGGGACCCCTGGCCGACCGCCCCTTCTGCGAGGCCCAAGGGGCAGATGAGTCCTTACAGCGCTTGCGGGAGACAGCAGCTCGTGAAGAGGACCGAGTGCAGGATGAGCGGAGGTCCCAACGGCTTCCCCGCATTGAGAAGCAAGGAGGGGTGTGGGTCCGCCTAGCCCGTGCCCCAAACGGCCAGGGAGAGATCCGCCAGCTACTGGTGCCGGCAGCTTACCGGGCAGAAGTCCTCCGCACGGCCCATGAACACGCTTGGGCCGGGCATCTGGGGCACCACAAGACCCTGAAGAAGATCCTCGAGCAGTTCTTCTGGCCCTCTGTGAATGCGGACGTGAAGGCCCACTGCCGCTCGTGCCCCACCTGTCAGCGGGTGGCAGCCCGGCGCCCACCAAAGGCCCCCCTCTCCCCGCTGCCCGTCATGGAGACGCCCTTCCAGCGCATCGCTATGGACTTTATCGGCCCACTGCCACGCACGCCCCGGGGCCACCGCTTTGCTCTGGTGATTGTGGACTATGCTACACGATTCCCTGAGGTCATCCCGCTTAAGACGATGCAGACCCCGGGGATGATACGAGCCCTGTCCAAGCTTTTTGCCATGGTGGGACTGCCTGATGAAATCTTGACAGACCGGGGGGGGCCGTTCCGGGCCAAAGCCATGCGTCAACTCTGCCAGAATTTGGGGATCCGGCAGGTGTTCACCTCGGCATATCACCCTCAGACTGACGGTTTGGCAGAGCGTCTGAACCAGACCGTCAAGGAAGCCTTGAGGAAGATGACACGGGACAAGCCTCGACAGTGGGACCTATACATCGACCCCCTCATGTTTGCCCTTAGGGAGACCCCGCAGGCGTCCACTGGCTTTAGCCCCTTTGAACTGCTGTACGGGCGCAAGCCGCGGGGGATGCTCTCTCGGCTGGCGGAACAGTGGGGTCCCCGCACCAGCAGCCCTGCTCCCCCCATACCGGAGTACATGAGCCAGCTCCGTGGGCGGGTGCAGCAGTCCCAGGCTGAGGCCAACCGCCAGCTGACCCACGCCCAGACAAAGCAGAAGGCGGCCTATGACCGGGGCGCAAGGATGAGGACCTTCCAAGTCAGAGAGAAGGTCCTGGTACACCACTCGGTGTTCCCACGGGAGGAGGGGGACCCATGGAGGGGCCCTTACCAAATTCGGAGGGTGCTGGGCCCCACCACCTATGAGCTGCAGTGCGGGCCAGGCCGACGCCGACGGAGAACCCTGCACGTGAACCTGCTCAAGCGGTGGCATGAGCGGCCAGAGGATGGGTGCGCCTTGGCCGAAGACCCCTTAGACCTCCCAGACAGCGAGCTGCCATGGACCGCTGACGCCCCAGAGTTCGAGGAGCCGAAGGTGGATCCACAGCTCAACCCTGCACAGAAGGCCCAGCTACAGGCCCTGTGGAAGCAAGCGCCCGGGGTCTTTTCAAGACGCCCCGGGGTCACGAACTTGGTGCACCATGCCATCCCCACCCAGCCGGGGCAATCTGCACGGGCAACCTGGCGACCCATCCCCCGGAAGCAGTGGGAGGCGGTGGATCGGGAGACGGAGGAAATGCTGCGCCTGGGGGTGATTGAACCGTCCCGAAGTGAATGGCGCAGCCCCATCGTGTTGGTGCCAAAGCCAGACGGGTCGACTCGCTTCTGCATCGACTACCGGGAACTGAACAAAGTGGCCAAGTTCGACGCATACCCCATGCCGCGGGCGGACGTCCTAGTGGGGCAACTGGGGCCGGCCCGGTACTTGTCCGCCCTCGACCTGACGAAAGGGTACTGGCAGGTACCAGTGCGCCTGGAGGACCGGGAGAAGACGGCCTTCGCCACCCCCCGGGGCCTCTTCCAGTTCCGCCGCATGCCCTTTGGCCTCCACGGGGCAGCGGCTACCTTCCAGCGGCTGGTGGATCAAGTCCTGGGGGACTGTCGGGACTTTGCAATGGCTTACATTGATGACATCGTCATCTTCAGTCCCGACTGGCCCTCCCACCTACAGCACCTGGAGAAAGTCCTCACCGCACTCCAGAAGGCAGGGCTGAAGGCCAACCCCAAGAAGAGCCACTTGGGATTCCAGGAGCTCAAGTACCTGGGATTTGTCATCGGAGGTGGACAGATCCGACCCCCGCCTGAAAAGGTGGCCTCCATAGGGGATGTGCCCCAACCACAGACCAAGCGTCAGCTCAGGAGGTTTCTGGGGCTTCTTGGCTACTACGGGCGCTTCATCCCCCATTTTGCGACCCGCTCAGCCCCCCTGACGGACTGTCTGAAGAAGGGCAGCCCTAGTCGCCTCAGCTGGACGCCGGAGCGGGAGGCTGCCTTCCAGGACTTACGCACTGCACTATCGGACACCACCAAGCTCTGGAATCCGGACTTTGAGAAACCCTTCGTACTGGCAACTGACGCATCGGCCTCAGGCCTGGGGGCGGTCCTGATGCAGGAGCAAGATGGAGGGAGGGTGCCCGTCTTGTTCCTGAGCCGCAAGCTCCAGCCAGCGGAGCAGAAGTATGCCACCATTGAGAGGGAGGCCCTTGCCATCAAATGGGCCGTGGGGGCTTTGCGGTATTATCTGGCGAATAACCCCTTTACATTGGTGACAGACCATGCACCCCTCCAATGGATGCACCGGATGAAAGAGCACAACCCTCGCATCCTGAGGTGGTACCTGTCTCTACTGCCATACCGGTTCACCATTACCTACCGCCGGGGGACCAGCCATAGGGATGCGGACTTCATGTCACGGCTCTTCGAGCCAGACCCCCCCGAGCCAGCGTCCAGGCTAAGAGGGGGTGTGTGTCCGGGGTCAGCAGCCCAGCCCCCGGACTTGCTGGCAGACAGCGGCAGGGGGCAGCCGGGAGACAGCAGTTCAGCTGCTCTGTCTGGCAAACAGAGCCAGACCCTGCCTACTCCAGGGGGAAGGGGCAAAAGGCCAAAGCCTCAGAAGGCTGGAGGGAGCAGGGAGAAGCCAGCTAGTCCCACCCACCATGGGGGAGAAAGGGGGCTAAGCAGGCTAGAGGAAAAGGGCCAAGGCAAGGGGAACAGGGACACAGCAACAGCCCAGACAGAGCCCTTACCTTCCAAGGAGGAGAAGCAGCCACCACAGCCCAGAGCCACACCCTGGCTAGAGGACAGCAGCCTGGCTCAGGAGGTGCTAGGAGCCAAGCCCCTCCAGGTGGAGCTGCCACAGGCATTCTGGGGGAGGAGATGGGTAGCCCCTCCCAGCATCAATGAACAGGCAGCACAGAAGCTGGCCAGGGCAGCTCCTCGCGAGCAAGGCCAGACAGGCTCAGCAGCACAAAAGCTGGCCAGGGCAGCTCCTCGCGAGCAAGGCCAGGCAGGCTCAGCAGCACAGAAGCCGGCTGGGGCAGCTCCTCATGAGCAAGGCCAAGGAGACCTCAGCTGGGGATGGCTCGCATTCAACCCCACCCTGCCAGCAAGGCAAGGAAGCCAAGAAGGGATTAGTGGTAGGAGGGAAACACCTGAGGGAAGGCACAGCTGGGCCAAGTCAGGAGAGGGAACAAGCCCAGAAGGAGGGCAGGGCGGGGAAAGGAAGCCCTATATAAGGTGGCTAGGAAGAGCTCTGAGGTGGTGGGTGTGAGTGAGGAGTGATGATGTGGAGTGAGAGCAGTAGGATGCAAGGGTGGTGGCTTGGAGGAGAGTTCTGGAAGGAGGAGATGAAGGAGGATGCAGAGGGTAAGCAGGCCAGGTTGAGCAGGCCAGCGAGTGGACTGAGAGGGAGTCTGGGTGAGGTATACCGCCCCTCCTTCCACAGAGCAGGGTCCTGCAGAGTCCCTGGCCCCCCTGTGACGTCAGGAGCAGACTGCCCAGTGCCACGCCCAGTGGCAGCCGCAGCAAGCCCTGACAGCTGTAACTCTGTTCACTCCTCCTGTTTTTCACTTTATCCACATCTTCTAACTCTTAAAAATACCATACCAACCATTGTCTAGTACAGGAGACATCATGTGTTCTAAGAGCATTATAGCTTTTATAGACTATCAGCCGGGCGTGGTGGCGCATGCCTGTAATCCCTGCTGTCAGGAGGCTGAGGCCGGCGGATCGCCTGAGGCTGGGAGTTCGGGGCTGCAGCGGCTGTTGGCAATGCCGGGTTCGCACTCCCGCCTAGATGGGACCCGCTCGGTTTGGGATAGCGTCTGTCCACGAGGTTGCATCAGAACTACCAAATGAGATAACTGGACTATCATATTATGCTCATCCACACAACTGTGACACCCCAAAAATGCAAAAGAAAAGATACTGAAGGCTGTTTATTTCAACCCAGTTCTTGCATTCTTGCTGGACACAGGATTGAGCTGTGATTGTTATAATCAAAGGAACAGAAACAATCAACGCCTCCCCTCAAACTAATTTCTTGATTTAGAGGTTAAAATTATCCCAAATAGGACGGCCACCCTGCTGGATGTAGGTTGAATCTTGACATGCATTATCCTTTGCCATGTTGAGATTCAACCTACAGCATTACACACTAGCTGAAATGAATTGATATTTGCCATCAGTCTTCATGTTTGTATATTTTATATTATTTTAATCATTAAAAAATCTCACCTTCCCAATTGCGACTATTAAAATGAACATATTGCCATGTATAATATTCCTTTCCCAAACTATTCCAATAAATATTAATATGTCATTCTTTGAAGAGCTAAATAAAAATATAAGCCAATTTATTTGACAAGGGAAAAAACCAAGAATTAAGCTGAAAACGCTTCAAGGTCTAAAAGAGAACGCAGGCCTGGCTTTACCTGACTAGAGAACTTACTATCAAGCGTGTTGTATAGTTTGGATGAGAGAATGGATTTCATTGGAAAATCCAAGACTTCTAGCTCTTGAAGGTCATGATTTACAGTTAGGATGGCATGTGTTTATATGGTATGGAAAAGTAACTGGACACAAATACTTTAAAAACCACCTGATAAGAAAATCTCTCATAACGATATAGGAAAGAATTGTACCACAAATATATGAGAAAATCCCACAATGGGTCTCCCCACTAGAAGCATTTATTCAGTCAAATATATTTTCTATGGATAAAGTTGTTCGGTAAAAAGAACTCTTAGATGATAAAGGAGTATTAAAAACAGAAGAGGATCTACTAAATCAAGGTATTAATTTGGATTGGTGGTCAAGAGCACAAATTGAATCTAGATATAATAAAGACAAGAAATTGGGTGGTTTTTATCTAGAGCAAAAAGATTTTGAAAAATTATTATGCGACTCAGATGAAAAACTAATTAAGAAAATGTATCTCTTTTTAATGCAAATGAAAAGGAATGAAGGGGTGGAAAAATGTAAAACTTTATGGATGCAGAATCTAGGAAATAACATTGACAGCACAATGGAGCAAAATATGGAAAGTGAATGTAAAAATAACTAAATCTGTTGCATTCAAAGAGAACTTATATAAGATGTTTTACAGGTGGTATCTAACACCAGATAGATTGGCCAAAGTGTATAAAAATGTGTCAAATAAATGTTGGAAATGTGGGAAACATACAGGGACATTTTTCCATATGTAGTGGCCCTGTAAGGAGGTGCATAAGTACTGGATAATGGTGCATGACTTGATACAAGCTGTGTTACAAATTTCAATTGCTTTCAAACCAGAGAGCTTTTTGTTAATTTGTATACTGGACATAGACAAAGAACAGATGCATTTTACCATTCATGTAATAACTGCAGCTAGAATTCTATTTGCATTCTACTGGAAACGACAAGCGATACCCAAACCGGAGGAACTAATAGAGAAGATAATGGAAACTGCAGAAATGGACAAATTAACTTCTATATTGAATGGACAAGTGGAAAAAGACTTCTTTACACCTTGGAATCCCTTTTATGAATGGATAAATAATAAAAGTACAGAATAGAATCCAACATGATGGCAACAATGTATGAAATATCAGAACTTACAGTTATAAATTTTATTGAGATTAATTAGAAGCCTTGGAGAATTATAATGTTGAGTTAAGCAAGCCTACTGAAACCATACCGAACTGTACTGAAAACTTTATTGCTCCTTTTATCTGTTCTTTTTTTCTTTCTTATTTGGAAAAAATAATAAAATATAATCTAAAAAAAAATCTCACCTTCCCTCATGGCTCAAGGTGGCTTGCAAGTCACAATTAAAACATGACAACCCTAATCCTAAACATGCAGTGACAGTGTTGTCTTCTCATAATTCTGTAACATTAAAAAAATCCTTTTTGCACAGAATATTTAACGGAGTAAATCTTTTATTAGAAATTATAGAGTTTGGGGTAATAAAAGCCTCTATTTTTACAAAGAATCAGATCTTGGCTGCTTCCACACGTTGGATAATCCACTTTCAATACTCTTTAGTGAACATTTGAAACTGATTTTCCATGTGTGGAACAAAAAATCCACTTTAAAAAGGATTGCTAAAGTGCATTGAAAGTGCATTATTCAACATGTGTGGAAATGGCCAGTGAGTGAACATGAGGTTAAATATTTAGGAATAAGGCCTACAGCTGATTTAATACAGATATATCACTAAAACTATAAAGTGGTGCTCAAAAGAAAGAACGAACAAACGAATGAACGAAGATTCAAGTAGATGGAGGAAAGAAAAACTTTCTTGGATCACAAGAGTTAATGCAATCAAGGGGACAATTCTCATAAAATGTACCTTTTCATTCCTTACAGTTGCTCTTAGTTGGTTACAGAGAGATTAAAATGTATAGAATCATCCCTTTTCCTTTCTCCTCGCAGCACTCCAAGCACATCTACATACAACAAGCCTATTTTGCACAGGCCGGAGGGTAGGGGGGTCACAGGGGCACTCCTAGCCATACTGTGAGAATCAAAGAGCACAGAAATTCAAATTGTTCTCTGCTTGGAATTAATGTAAGACAGATAGGACAAAGCTAAAAATGAGGAAACAAAGAGTCCTGAGAATGAGGTATGGGGATCCTAGAGGCTGGTTCAAGGTTTGTTTTTGTTGTTTTACCTCGAGTAAGGTACTCCCATAATCTCATCCTCAGTTAGGCAAATCAGGCTTTTGTGATGCTGGCAGCATCACAGGAGGCTTGTCTCAGATTTGGCTGGTCCAGGAGATGGCCATAACCATAGGCCATTCCTGTCACAACCTCCAGCACCCCCGTGGCACACCACAGCAGTGCCCCCCCCCCGTTTCATCATACCACCTCAAGCTGCTGCTTGGGCAGAGAACTAGCTGCAGGTGTTACACACAAAGTGATGCTGGGATGGGTCAGGAAATGCTTTTTGAAAGCCGGGAGAAATGGCTGTAGCAGGAAGTGTCATGAAACAGAACTGAATTCTGCCTTTAGGAATAGAAAGCTGGGCTAATGCTGTATCAAAGAGCATTCAAGAAGAGAAGTCACACTTTAGCAGTCACATGGGCTGGCTTGGAAGCAGGCCTCTTTTAATACTGCTGTTTGAGCAGTCTTTCTTCATCTTTATATTACAGAAAATTTTACCTTTAAAGGGCCCTCCAGTCCCCTTGTGATAATTGGTTACCAACTGCAGTTCTTAGAAACTCTAAATTAGTCCTAGTGTAATCAGTTGGGAGAGCTTGTCAGCCACCGATTGCTATAGCAACCCTTAATCTCAGCTGTTGCCATGCCCAGGCACAAAGCAATATCTTTCTTTTCCCTAAAGAGAGGAGACGTACATCGGCTCCCACATTAGTAACTTACCACAGGATTTAACTCCAGCCTAAACTGGAAACTGCCCCTATCACAGTAGAATTGCCATATAAGATGTGGAAAAGAGCAAGAGTCCAGTAGCACCTATAAGACTAACAAAATTGGTGGTAGGGTAGGAGCTTTCATGAGCCACAGTTTCTGAAGAAGTGAGCTGCTAGAGACAGGCTAACACAGCTACCCATCCTGATCTATCTTCATATAAGGTGTGTTAGAAGATAATTAGAATCTGTAGTGGTTCTGGGAGATTTGTCCATCAACTGAACAGTTCCATCCGAGACATTATTAATGCACCTGAAAGAAGAGTGTGGATATGAAATGGTGTGGATCAAAGAATATTCCCATTCCTTTTGATTGGTTATACATCTTGTGTTTTTAAGGGACTTAAGGACGAGATTGCATTCCAGAAGCTCTCTGGTTTCAATTTCATTTCTCTCTTGTAAAAAAAAAATGCTTCTGTAAAATAACACAAACTCTACACTTTGGTGATAAATCATATGCTGGCCCCAAAAACCTAATGAAAGGATTAAATATTAGCAGAGTTTATCATTTAGCAGTGAAAGCGTAATTATAGGTGATTGTGAGCTGGTTTTGCTGGCTGGTGTGTGTGGAGGAGAGAAAATAACAAAGCAGACACTTGTTTATATTTAGAAAGGAAATAAGAGTTCTTTATTGTAGGAACTCCATACTCTGATAGGAAAGGAGGAGAGATTCTATCTACCGATATCTAGTCTAAGGGTGAGCATGGATGGTAGGACAAGTCCTGCATCCATGGTTCCAAGATGGGGGGAGGAGAAGGTATCTGGAACAAAGCTAAAAAGAGAAAAAGTGAGAAGGAGGATGTCACGAGGAGGAAGTCCTGAGAATAGCAACCTACATATCAAAGGGATAATCAAGAGCAGGAGACAGTAAGCAGGATGACCTGACCTCTCTGTCTTTCTAACTCTTTGGTTTGTCCCCCTTTGAAAAAGGACAGTGCTGGGTCCTCCTTTTCCAATGGGGCGAGCGGGGGCTCAAACCCAGCAATCTCCCTTTCCCCTTCTTTTTCAGCTGTGCTGCAGTGTGGAGTAGAAAAGGGGGGAAGAGGAAATGCAAAGCTTACTTCCACCATTTTGAAATAGGAGGAGCTCAGTTCTGCCCCCCTCCCTGTATTGGTTATGAGCAGAGGTCCACAAGGACACTACCCCTGGCCATCCTGCCTGGATTAGGCGTTACATCCCAGGAAAGCTCCCGTCCCAAATACTATGGAGGCTTCCCTGCATGAAGCAGTCTTTGGGGGGATCAGGCTCATTTCGAGGGGGAACGCGCAGGAACACAGTTCCAGTATTTCACATGTCAGGTGGCCCTGCCCACTTAACTCTCATCCACTTTGAGCCCCTTTCAGCCATTTTCAGCCCCTTTTTGCCACTTCGGGCCCAATTTCGGCCCTGAATAGCCAGGATTGGGTCCAAAACAGCCAGGATAGGTGATGTCAGGGGGTGTGGCATATGCAAATCAGTCATGCTAATGACACACTTCCGGTGATGGCAAGGGGCATGGCATATGCTAATAAGTTATGCTAATGAGTTCCTCCAGCTCTTTTTCTATGAAATGACCCCCGGGGGGGGGATCACCAGGTATGTAGAAGCAGCAGACATTAGGGGGAGAAGCAGTTATTCCTTTCCCTGGTCTACCTCACTCCTCCAAGTTTCAAATCTCTTTGGACTTCCTGAAACTCTGTGGAGGAAAAGCCTCTGGATGGAGTTTTCAAGCAAAGAAGGAGCAGGCAGGAAAAGATTAAACCCAAGTTGTCCTCCCTCCTACACACACACTTTATCGTTGTCTGAAGTGGTTTATCCTGCAAGTATTCACATACAGTGCGTAGTTTAAGTCTGGGTTTTAACCTGAATGCCACCTATTTCGTGCCAGGAAAATCTTGTCTGCTACATTTCTACATGAGTTTTCTAAAAGCACAGATAGAGGGTTAGTTTTTTTAAAACCCTCTGAACATATCTGATGTCCCTGCTAAAACATAATTGGTAAAGTGTTAACCTAATGAAGGGGATTACTTTAAAATCCTTTTACTAGTAAGCCTTCTATGAAAAACAGAATCCTTCCCC
Organism: Eublepharis macularius; assembly: GCF_028583425.1. Lineage (NCBI taxonomy): Eukaryota > Metazoa > Chordata > Lepidosauria > Squamata > Eublepharidae > Eublepharis > Eublepharis macularius. Next base: position 14,498,112 of record NC_072793.1, on the reverse strand, counting down.
CCCAGGGCTTTTTTTCTGGGAAAAGAGGTGGTGGAACTCAGTGGGTTGCCCTCGGAGAAAATGATCGCGTGGCTGGTGGCCCCGCCCCCTGATCTCCAGACAGAGGGGAGTTTAGATTGCCCTCCGCATGGCGTGGAGGGCAATCTAAACTCCCCTCTGTCTGGAGATCAGGGGGCGGGACCACCAGCCATGTGACCATTTTCAAGAGGCTCCAGAACTCCGTTCCACCGCGTCCCTGCTGGAAAAAAGCCCTGCTTCCCCCAATCCCAGTGGCTTCCCGACCATCTTAAAGAAATTTTGAAATTCTGTGAAAGAGAAATCTCCTCATGAATGCCTCTAAGGTGCTCTGACATAGCATAGCTCACACACACACAGTTAGCTAATCCTGAGTGTACTTGGATAGTTCTAGCTACAGATCTAGCAGCCAGGTACTAGAGATACCACCTCCTCGTGCTGCAGGCTAAAATTAGGCAACTTCAGGAAATGCTGAGGCACTAACCCTTAATTTAGCATTCTGGTGCCTTTGTTAGATCCTGTATGAGAGCGAAATGAGGGCTATTTTAACAGAACGTACGTTAGTATGACTTCCTGTCACAAGCTAGGCTTTGTTATCGTTGTGTGACTCAAGCTGAGAAACTAGATGTGATGACTGCACACCCCTCTCTTTCAGGAAATCTCCCCCAGTCATGGCTAAACAGTGAGGGGAGCCTGTTTTTACAGCAAAAGGGGCACACAGGTTGGGGGGGGGGGGCTATCCCACTGCTAAGGTTTCTTTCCCTGCAGCCTCTCCTCCAGGAACTTTTCTCCGTAACAAAAGCCAGCTGTGGGGAAAAAAACACAAGATTTTCACAAACACCAATTTTATTAGTTGGGTTTTTTTTAATGATTAACTTGGCCAGTTCCTTTTTTTCGTAGTCTTTTCTCCCCCAGTCTAAAATCTGTTGTACAAATATGAAACTTCTCCATGTTTACCACCTAGCTGAAGCTATAAATCTCTCCTTATGATCAGGGCTGGTGCCACCGTTGAGGCCGTGAGGCGGGGGCCGCAGGCGTCACAGGGCTGGAGGGGGTGCTGGGGGCGGAGGCATGCGCAGCGCCACCACTGGCCAGCCCCACGCCGCCGCCACTGCCGCCACATGCCCCTGGGTGGGTGCAGCAGCCGCGGGCCAGGGACGGTGGGTGACCAGGGCAGTGCGCAGAGCGTGGGCGGCCTCCTTGTGCCGCCCCAGCCACCCACCAGCCAATGGCCCCGGCATCACTGCGTGATGATGTCATCATGTGATGATGTCATCACGCAGTCCAGGGGGTGCCTCAAGGATTGCCTCAGGCGCCAGTAACCCTGGCGCCAGGGCTGCTTATGATACACTAATTGGATCAGGTTTGCTGGTGGAATTTCCCTTTCCTGCCAGATCATCCCTAGTAGTTAGCATAACGTCTCTGCCAAAAAGGTTAACGAATGTGTTGGTCCACAGCAAAATCAAAAAAAGAAGGCCGTGTAAAATCAACCAAAATAACACAACGCAGCGTGCCACTGATGACTCCAGCCATTCCCTGGTTTGATTAACGTTCTCTTTTCAATTAATTCTTTTCTCTTATGACTAAAGACACATGGTTACCAGCAAATTCCAATTCTAAATATATATTTGGCAAATTCAAAAACCCTGGGCTCTTTCTTTGCTTATTAGCTGTCATGTGGATGTGAGAATGCCAATATGGCTGAACTTTTTTCTTTGTTTTGAAGAAGCAAATGGCTTAGCTCAGGAATGGTTGCCTTTTTGAGCCAAAACACACGAGAAGAAATACCTAGATTCAGCACGTGTTCTCTTACCTTGCCATTTAACCAAGAGCCTGGATTTCTTGTTGCAATGGTACAGGGATCTATCTGCCATAGCCTGTCATCCATAGCTTGACATCCATAGCCTAATCTTGGCCCTATACGCCAAGATTATGCACCCCCTAATCCACCTGCTCAATGTGGAGGTAGATACGCTGTTACCCAGGGATGATTTCCTGACTTCCTCAACTGTTCTGTCCATATAAAAGTTTAGTGCCCTTCGGACATTGAGGCAATGCCACTCCCTTTCCCTCTTATATGTGGGGTCTGGACAAAATGAAGGTAATACTATTTCCTCACTCCAATGAAATACTGAATTTACTGTGGGAATGAAAGCCAGGTCCGGCCTTAAGACCACTTTGTCTTTATGGAATACATCCAGTTCCCTGTCCACTTATCAGTGGGCTCTAAGTTCAGAATCTCATCTTGCTGAGGTAATACCTATTAGAAAAATAGTTTTGAGTGTTAATGCCTTCATGGGGCATGATGTCATGGGTTCAAAGGGCTCCTTAGTTAGTGCTTTCAAAACTATATTGAGATTCCATGTGGGGAATCTATGTACCCTTGGGGGGTTGATCAGTGTGGTACCCCGCAGGAATCTCTTAACATGCCGGTGTTGGGAAAGAGGTCTACCCTTCTTGGAACCCCTCATCGCTGCGATGGCTGATATCTGTCTTTTAAGGGTACGGGTACTAAGCCCCTTATCCAGACCTTCCTGTAGGAACGAGAGAATCTCCCTAATGGGGGCTTTTAAAGGGTCTTTTCCTCTATCTGCACACCAGACTTGAAAGACTTGCCAAGTTTTATTGTAGCTCCTGTTTGTGGAGTTCTTTCTCGATGTCAGCGTTGTCTGGATCACTGTCGCCGAATATCCCAACTCTTTCAGCTGCCTGCATTCAACCTCCAGACTGTGAGATTCCATCGAGCTGGTTGAGGGTGTAGGATTGTCCCCTTGTGTCAGCAAGTCCTCTCTTAGAGGAAGATGCCACAGGTCCATGACTGATAGACTCATCAGCTCCTGGAACCATGCTCTCCTCGGCCAATAGGGCACGATCAGTATGATCTCCATGCGTTGCTCACTGATTTTCTGTTGTATCGGTAGGAAGGCATACAGCAGCCAGCAGGGCCAATCGCAGCTTGGTGATCTTTTTCTCTCGATATGTAATTCTGAATTTGGTGGGTTTGATTGCTTGCGAACAGGTCTATTTTTGCTGCAACCAAAAACTCTTTGCTTTCTTACATGTCCACCACATATGAAAAAATGTTCCTTCTTGTTTAGTACATTTCCAACATACACTTGACGGCCCCTTATACATTCTAGCCAATTTTTCAGGAGTCATATACCAACGATACATCATTTTGTAAAAAATTTCTTTAATACTGGAGCTTAATGTAAATTTCAGCCCTCTTGTCCACATGTTTCCCATTGCTCCATCAAAGAGGCGTCTGCTGCCAAGGCAATCTTCTTGACTGTATCCTTCACCTTTTTAGGCAAATTACTCTCTGCTGCGGCTAAATCGGAAGCCCAAGTAAGTGCTGCCCTTGTGGATAGTGAGCTTGCCACTGATGCTCTAAGAGAGTAGGCTGAAGCTTCAAAGCCCCTGCGAAGGGCTTGTTCTATCTTTCTGTCACGGGGTCCTTGGGCAGCCCTTCAGCTTGGAAGAATTGGAAGCAAGGCTATTCATCAGGTTGTCCACGAGGGGGGCATTGAATTTAGTAGCAGCCTCTGGTACTAAGAGTAGCACTTACTAAAGATTGCATGGGTGGCTTTGGGCTTGGCTGGAGCCTCCCATTCTGCTTCTATCAGATTGTAAAATGCTGCTGGAAGGGGAATCCCCGAGGGTGCTGCCACCACCCTTTGGGAAGATCCCTCTCTGATCCCTCTGGGAAAACTGGGTGTGGATCCTCTTTCCCCTTGGGCTTGTGAGTTATCTGCAGTGCCCTTAATACTTTTGGAAGCAGTATGGCATAAAGCTCTAGTAGAAAGAGCCTTGTGTGCCCTGTGCCAACTGCTTCCTCCTCCTCCTCTGATAAAACACCTTCTTCCCTATCTGAGGAGGAATCTGACTCTTGAGAGTCCTCGGATTGAGTGTTTAACAGGGGGCTACGCTCTCTGCGAGGTTTGCCCTCCTCCAATTTCCTTCTCTTAGATCTCAGGGGAGAGAGTGAGGCATCTGCCTTTCTTTCTCCTTTAGACTTCAGTCTCCCTCTAGGGGGATTTTTCTGTCTATCTGAGGATTCACAGGCAGCGCTTCTCTAGGCTTGTGCTCTTAATTCTCTTTTGATCTCTGTTTCCCATTCTGGGAAAGGATGCAGTCTGTTCGCCTCTTCCCCACTCCACGCCGGGCCGCTGTGGGCTCAACCTCTCCTCCCAACAGTCTGAAGGTGGGGAGGGGGGAGTTACAGCCTCCTAGCTGGTGCCCTTGTCAGGAGCCTGCCTTATACTGAGGATCTCGTATTGTTAGAGACTGCCAGTTTAGACATTTCAAGTAACTTCACTGCACGAATCCAAGGATGCACGAGTTAAAAATTTATTGACAATCTAAGAGCTCAGTTCAGTAGACATTTCATTGACAGGAATAACCGTTCCCTCCCCCTGCTAAGCATTAAACTCTTCAAGCCCAACCCATTCTACTCCCCCTTTAGTTATGCTCTAAGCTAAGTTCTAATTAGCTGAAGAAGGTAAAGTGAAAGTAAACAAAGTTGTTGTTTTGACTAGGCCTCTCGGTCTTCTTCCGCCAACTGGCCGCGTCTCCCTGGTAACGTTGATAACATTCCCACTGATAACATTCTTTCTCACAGCTTCTCTGACATGTAGCACTCAATGGCACTCTTAAAGCAGGGCGCGGGAGATCGGGCTTGCAGCCCGACAATGAACCCCCCAAACCCTCCAAAGTATGGCAGGGGCCACCCTGACAAGTATGCACGAGCACTGTCGGTTCCTCTGCCGTCCAGTGAGTCATTGGAGGGCTAGTCTGAGGACTGTGGATCTAGGCAGCATTGGCTCAGATGCTCCGCACTGCTTTTCTAGCAACTCGGTAAGAGGGAGGGGAGGGACCACCAGCCCCGCTCTTCCTTTGAGTCAGTCTCTGATCCTTCTTCCCAAGTCTGTAGTTGTCGTTTGTTGCCAGGATTGCTGCTCTCTTAAGAGTGCAGTTGGAGCCGTCCTGCTCTTTGGCAGGGTCAAAAAAACTGGAGACACCAGGAACGAGCCTCTCCCCTCCAGGATCAAAAGAGTCGGCTGACCCTGTTCAGAGAGGAGGAGCTACATTCCCAATTCCTTCCCGGAGAAGGAGGAGGGGTAATTCAATAAAAATGTAATGTTGAAAAGAGACGCAACTTGCATTTGAGACGCAACTGGGTTTGATTGCTCTTCGGATTTCATTTCTGGAGTAGCCATTTGCCTGAAGTGCATCGTTCTCCGGCCATGAAAGCCTTCGACAATACATTGAAAAGAGACTATTGTGTTATCCATGATTTCAATTTCACACGTGCACTCAGCTTCTACTCCCACCAATTTCCATCAGCAGAGTCATCAGAGGGGGTTGCAATAGTGTTTATTTACAAACCAACAGACGGACATCCTGCAAGGGAAATGACAAGCATACTGGCAGTATTCAATTCTGCCTTCTGTCTCCACTGTATCTTAACTGGCTCTCTGCACAGAAAGACATCTGAATTCACATAACTATTTTAGTACCCCATTTCTTTGGATGCAGGGCGTTTAGAGAAAAATAAATGTAATAATCCTGAAATGTTGCCCTTTTTTAGTGGCATAGTAGCCCGAGCTCCAAGAGAATGCTCCAGTGTTAGTACAATAAGAATGTGCAAAACCAAATGTCACGGATGTACTTTTCTGGTGTTTTAATTATTAGTGAATGCAGGATGAAGCTGAAAGCCAGCAGCCATCGGATAGCCACAGTCTTTTCACTGGCACTCATACAATATCCCTGAGGAAAGCTGGCAGCTGCTAGTAGATGCTGTGGCTGCTTATGCTGCAAACTTAAAAGTCCTGTACAGCATGAGGACACTCCAGCCCAGCCCAGCTCAGATCACTGGTTTCCCAGACGTGCCTCTCGTGACAGTGTTCTTTTAATCCTTGGAAATCAGTACAATTTTAGTATACACTGTCTCAGACAAATGAAAGAGTAAACGAACATTTGGCATCATTTTGCCTTCCATGAAAAGTTTTATGGGTCTAGGCCAGGCACAGTGAACAGGATCTAGCAAACACTAGTTGCAGTACTAAATTCTCAAAAGGGATTAGTTATGCCTAACTTTTGCTGGATTGGGCCTAGAATGTAGATTTAAAAAGGCTTTCCTAGATGAACACAGAAAAGGGAAAGAAGAATGATTAACGGTGAAATCCTAAACAAGTGAAATCCTACGCTTAGGCCGGAGTAACTCTGTTTAGAATTTCACCTTAAAAGTTCCAGGTGCCCATCTCAGAAGAAAGACTAGAGAAATTTAGAAAAGAAAATGAATGAAAGCCAAACTAGATATGGCCCAGACAGGGAGAGCCATGATTAGGATCTACCACACTGTTGTAAAAAGTAGACTACAAACTCAGTTTGAGCTTGGATAACATTAGTGGGGTGGAGATATTTAACTGTTTTCCCCTGTGCTAGTTTCCTAACGTTATTTATTTGAATGGTTTCTGTCCCACCTGTCTTCAAAAGGTGCACACTCACACACAGTTTCTTCTTCCCTCTTTTTTGGCAAGCCTGTGAGTTTCCTAGTTTGTAGAAACATACCCCCATCTGTACATGCTCTCATTGTATGGGTTTTTTGATCCACACTCTGGGGTTGTGTTCATCATTAGACATAAAGATTTTTTAAAAGCTCAGTTAGTTGATTTTTCCCCCTTGCCCACAGATTGGTTCTTCTTACCCCTCCCCACACAATTAGTTTTTCTCTCTCTATTGCTTTTCCTCCCTCTACTTATACAGAGCAGGTAGAAAGAAGAGAGTAAGCTGACCATCCTTGTATCACTTGTAGGTAGGCAATAACATGACATAACATGGTTCAATTCATATATCACTCAAAGTCATGGTTTCCTTGAACTGTGATTACGTTGTGAAACCAGGATTTGGTTCGATGATAATGCAAATTCAGGTTTGCTTGAACAAATTGTCACTTTTGTTCTTTGTTTTTTCACCTTTGTTCTTCTCCTCACCTCCCCACATGGGTCCGCCTGACATTCTGGCCTGTGTTATGTGGGCTGTGCAGGAGAACAAGCCAGAATTAAGCCAGGATATCCGAATTCACATGTCATCATCAAGACTAATGGTAGTTAATAACCCAACTTCAAACCATAGTTTCAGTTCCTAACTAACTATGGTTATGGTCAAATCCAGACATTCACACTAACGGTAGATACTTTTTAAGACTTTGCATGGCGTCTGAACTGAGCCAATACATCTACAGTGTAGATTCCTTGTCCGCAAGGCTATCTGAAACCCCTTGACAAACAGAAGATCTTAAAGTATAGTTTTTTTATATTTAATTTTTATTTTTTATTAAGAAAATGGGGGTGCAGAATAAGAAGGGATGGGGAAAAAAAGATTTCTTATTTAATCATTCTAATACATTGCACCGTTCAAACTAATATATTTCTTGTCACCTCAATATGTTCTGCAGATCAGCAATTTGTTTACAAATTTTTCCATTCGTTTTAAATAACGTCCATAAAAGTTTTCCTCTTTAGTAGAAGCTAGATTTCTTCGGTCTTCTTTTGTATCCAACTGTAAAATGGGTCCCAAATGTCATTATGCATTGTATTGTCTACATCTTTCAATAAACTCGACAATTTATCCATTTCAGCTGTCTCAAGAGTTCTTTCGATAAAGTTTTCTTGCATTGGAATGGCTGTCGTCTTCCAAAGTTTCGCATATAGTACCCTGGCTGTTGTAATTATATTCAACATCAAATGTTTTTGTTTTTTATTAACTGGAACCAAGGCTTTTTTTCCAGGGGGAACGGAGTTCCGGAACCTCTTGAAAATGGTCACATGGCTGGTGGCCCCGCCCCCTGATCTCCAGACAGAGGGGAGTTTAGATTGCCCTCCGCAGCAATCTAAACTCCCCTCTGTCTGGAGATCAGGGGGCGGGGCCACCAGCCATGTGACCATTTTCTTTGAGGGCAACCCACTGAGTTCCACCACCTCTTTTCCCATAAAAAAATCCCTGACTGGAACCAATATGTGGTTTAATAAAAAGAGTTCTGGTTTCAGAGGCAATGAAATCTCAAGTATCTGTTGAATCATCTTATGGACCATCTTCCAGAACTCTGCTGCTTTTTCACATGTCCACCACATATGATAATATGAACCCGGGATATTCTCACATTTCCAGCATTTATTTGACATATTTAAGGACATTTTAGCTAACTTAATAGGGGTTAAATGCTACCTATAAAACATTTTGTAAATATTTTCTTTCAAATAAGCTGATTTTGTCATCCTTAAATTGTCCTTCCACATTTGTGACCACCGTTCTAGTTCAATGGTGTGTCCCACGTTCTCTGCCCATTTCATCATTGTGTCTTTAACTTCTTCCCCCTGTAGTTTTTCATTTAGAAGCATACTATTTATTTTCTTTATCATTTTAACATTGGGACCACATATTATCATATCAATATTCTCCTCCTTTTCATAAAAGAAGATCTTAAAGTATGTTGTATGTATGTTAATGCAAATGTGTAACCACATTGCTTGTTTCATGAGTATATTTGTTACGGATTCTGTGAATTTCAACAGTCAAACTTATCATGTTCGAGGCCATTCGTCCAGGCATGAGCACCTGATCATACAGCCTGTTCATTTCATGTCACACAGCCACGAATGCTTATTAAACAGGTTTGCAACAGGGTTTTGCAAAAACTGCACATGTGCAAAGATGTTGCCGATTCAAACTGATCAGCAGCGATTAGCAACACTGGGAACGACTGAAATGAACACCGAAGGGTAGAGTTTTATTAAAATACAGCATTTATTAAATATTGGTTTATATGACTTGTGACAGATTTAAATATCTTGTTAAACAATTGCTGTGTGCAGCAGTTATGCAGCAAGGATGGTGGGTGAGGGAGTGGTAGAACTCAATCAGGCTATGTGAGAACAGGCATGCACAAAAAGCCAGTTGTGCTGTCCTGCCTGAAAACAACCTGATGAACAGCCACAAACAAGTCAACAAACAGTCAAAGCAATAACAACAAATCAGCTCCATGACTAGCAAACAGGACATGAGCCACCTGGTGGGTTTTGATCATTTCTCATCTTCATGCAGGAGCCTGTGCACTAATGTGCAGTCTGGACACTTATGAACAGAGTTGAAGGGTCAGTAATGTATACGTTTGCTGAAAGCAGCAAGTTGATACAGTGATGTGCGATGTTTTGATTCTCTTAAACAATCAGCTAAACAGACTTTACGAAGGTAGAGGAAGAGGATTTTTTTAAAACAAATTATTTGTTTTTCTTTTTTTATTTCTATGTGGAATCTTCAGTTTGTGCTTCAAAGCAGAGAAGTTCTACTTATTTCAGTTGCACCTTCATACTTGTATAACAATAGCTTTGTGGGTGAGGGAGCACAAATGTTACCATGTACTTTGAAAGCCTCTTCCATCTTCTACTCGAGGCACTGTGAATTATTACTAACTAGCTTGATATCTGTGCTTTGCTATGGTATTTAACTACTTTAAATCCAGTTATTTTACCTCAGAATACATTCAATGACTTCCAATAGTAACTGCATATTGTTTAGAATGTGGGGGTGAGAACCAATTAGGCTGCATACACAAATGACCTCTGTGTTCTGTTTCAGGGGGGAGAGGTGTGGAATGTTGTGAGTCCCAATCAACAAATGATCTTGAAAGGCTGGCCCAATCAGGGAAGAGTGGCCGAGCTGGCAGTGGGCAGGGGCACAAGCAGGCAGCAGCCTGCCAGCCACACAGGGAAGCTGTATCCCTTTGGGAAAACACATTTTACTCCTTTTTACCCCCTTAGGGGGCAAATGTCTTAAAATCCCTTCTTGGTGGGTGTTTCTTTTTTCTTTTTAATAAAGATTTTTATTGAGTAGGTTAACATACATATTCCGTACTACATAATATAACTGTAATTACCCCTATATATCTATATCTATATCTATATCTATCTATATATATATATGTCCCTACCCTTTCCCCCTCCCCCTTTTCTTTTTAGACCCCCAACAGCACTATAACCTCTTTATTTCTTATCATTGTCTCTATTCTAATATTTGTCCCTAATATTAAAGGTAAAGTTCATACATATCTCTATAAATTTTAATAGTTATCCAAAGACCACAGTTGTCCTCTCACGTCCCAGTTATTCTCCAAATAGTCCTTAAAGTTTCCCCAATCATTTAAAAATTCACTTGGATTTTGCTCTTTCAACTTTCTTGTCATTTTATCCATCTCTGCCATGTACAACAGTGGGTGTTTCTTCTTAGTGGGTGTTTACACCATGAAAAGAATGTTCTCCCCAAATTTCATGTTTCTAGGTCCCGGGGTTTGGGCTGGGCATTGATGAATCAGTCAGGACACTTGTCTTTATATATATACTAGCTTGATGCCCATGCTTCGCTATGGCATTTAACTACTTTAAATAAGTTATAATATTTATGGGTATGTAACATTTTTGGGTTTGTCGGGGGGGGGGGGTTGAGTTGGTTTTGTAGTTATAATAGCACAGTACCCGAGCTTCATAAAAGTGTTTGAATAAAATGAAGCGTGTTGATGGCAAAAACTGATGAAGTGAACTTCTAAATGTAACATTTATTGAAGATTTTTAAAAGGAAAAGATTGTAGTGCAAGAAATAAAGTGAAAAATACGTACAACTGTTTTTTGCTACTGAAGGACCTCTTTGTAGACCACATTGGTGGTTTTCACCTCAGGTGCTAGGATCACCAGGCTGCTGGGTGAGTTCACTCTGGAGCAGGCCACGTAGAACTGCCCATGTGAGAAGCAGTCCTCCCTCAAGTCAATTCCTGCCACCTTCAGTGTCTACCCCTGGGATTTGTTGATTGTCATAGCAAAGCAGGCCTAGAGGGGGAATTGCAGTCTCTTGAATTCGAAGGGGTTTTCTGATGGTAGGAGTGGTATGCGTGGTATGAACACCAACTCCCCCCCCTCCCCGAGCACTACTGATGAACAATGTGGCCTCAATGATGTTCCTGCAGAGGGCTTTCACTTGCAGTCTGGTGCCATTACAGAGTTTGGGTGGGTTGAGATTCCGGAGCAGCATCACTGGAGCCCCCACTTTGAGGGAAGCTTGTGGGCTGGGAAGCCAGGAGGCTTGAGCGTGTTGAGGAACTCCACAGGGTAGTGGACCACATCATCCATTTGCACCACTGAGTCCACAGATCTGCACTCCATTTCTGCCCCTTCAAAGGAGTTAAGTTGTGTTTCATTAATGATGGCAGCCTTGTTGTTCTTGGGGGTCAGAATGGCACACTTGCACAGCCAGGCCATGGTCTTCTCCATGATCGTGACAATATCAGGGCATATCGTGGCTGTTAGGTCTGCTAGGGTCATCACTGTGCCCAGGTCCATAGCGATAGTCATCTTTCCCTTGGACTCGGGATACGCTCCATCCCCTATTTTTAGTAGGAGTTCAGAGAATTCTCCAGTGGACAGCTCACCTCTCAAGTGGACCCTCATGTTCTTTCCTTGTGAGAGTTTCCTGATGAGGGATCACAGATATGACATGTTGACACACACGGTAACCTCATCAGCTCAAGTTCCCCTTGGGACTACTGGCAGAGTCTGCCAGAAGTCTCCAGCCAGCAGCATTGTGACTCCCCCCGTTGCCCCTGACATCTTTGAGGGTTACGCGCAGTGCCTCAGAACACCCCTTAAGTGCCATGGTGCTCTCATCCCAAACAATGAGCTTACAGTTCCACAGCACTTGGGCCATGTTGCTTTGTTTTGAGATGCTGAACAGGGGTGTTTCTGCATGGATGAGGTTAAGAGGCAGCTTGAAGGTAGTGGATCATCTGCCATGCCTGAGTGAGCCTGGACCTTCCATGGAAGTGAGCGCCTCTCCACTCATCTTCCAGGATTGCTTTGCTCATAGAGAGACTCTGCCACTCTGTGCACCTTGGGGTGACCTTGCTGGTACTTGGCCACTGCTGCTTGGTGCACCACAGGAGCAGGACGTGCATATTTCCTTGCCACAGCTCTAAGTTGCTTTCTCCTTTTAGCGCCAGTGTATCTTGCATGACATCTGCCAGAAGGCTTCTTGGCAGCAGTAAGAGGTGATGGCTGTGAGAGATGTGAGGTGGAGTTGGACTGAGGGAGGGGTGGTGTGGTGGGTACTTCAGCAGGTTCATGTGAGAGGTTCGCATTGAAATGGCCCCTAGAAAGGTCATGTACCATCTCCCCATGAACATTTAAAAACTCAGTTGCCATACTCACTTTTATACAAAATCCCTATTCAGGAGTCTTGTACAGTCTTTCTTCAGCTGTCTGCAGTTTCCTTTACCTGATTTTTACCTCGGAACACAGAGTTCCACCAATCAGGCCATATATGGGAAGAGTGGCTGAGTTGGCAGGTGGCGGGGGCGGAGAATGAGCAGCCTGCCAGCCACACAGGGAAGCTATATTCCTATGGGAAAACAGATTTTACCCCCTTAGGGGGTGAATTTCTTAAAATCCCTTCTTAGTGAGCCTCTACATCACAAAAGGAACATTCTCTCCAAATTGACACAAAAGGAACATTCTCTCCAAATTGACACTCTCCAAATATACACACACACACACACACACACACACACACACAGATAAATGGTATAAATCACTATTAATGATAGCCTGCAAGAGGCCCTTTGTAAAACATAGATTTGCACTACAGCCTTTGGGAGCAGGGTGTTGCATCAAAGCATAATAAACAGGAAAAGTGGGACAGCTCACAATGTCTCCAAGGTCACTTTTCAGCCCACTATGGAGTCTTTTATCACTGGTGTGTGTTTGGATTTCAGTTCAGCAACAAGCAATTGCAGACGTGTCTTTCACCTAACAGGGTCAGTCTTCTTGCTACTGATTGATGTGCTTCGAATTCTCCTCTTCCACTCACCTTGCTTTGGCTATAACTCATTGCAGACACTTGTTCCCAACAAAGTACTTCTCCCCTTTCATTCAGAGACAGAACAAGGCCCACCTCTGATTTATTTCCATGTGCTCATAAGGATAGTCCCATGGTCATTTTGGAACATACTCACCAAAAGGTTCGTGGGTCAAATGCAAATCTAAGCCTGTCTGTTATGCACATAAGTAGACTAAATACAAGGCAATTGGGTACCAGAAAGCTTGCTTTTTTAAAAAATAATTTTTATTGTTTTATATTTTAACACGACAACAGACAGAAATAAGAGATAAAACACAAGGAAAAGACAAAAAACGGGGAAGGGGGAACTTCCATCCAATTTGACTATAATTTAACACACGTTCATTAAATCCATTTCTGGATGATAATACCTTGTAATATTATTCAATAACCTTAGTCAAATTTCAGATACGGTGTCCATCCAATTAAAGAACATATTTAAAAGAGCTATATTCTGGAAATCCCATTAAATAAATTATGACACCATTCCAGATGCTTGCTTTTACCTGCCAATTGTAAAAGAGGAGTTATCTATACGGAACCCACGCGAAGTTCAGGCACATCCACACCCCTGCCCTTAGCAGCTCCCTGATCCATCCCATCCCACCTTTTTCTATCCCTTTTCTGCTTCAGAGCTTCAGAATGGGGAGGGTGTTTGCAGCACATGTTTTCTCCACTAGGTCTCTTGTGCACGGCCTGGACAGACACAATCCAGCCGCCTAATTCTAAATTCCTAATGAGACTAGTGTAGCAGGCTGCCCACGTTCAGCCAATTCCTTTGAAGGCCTGTGAGAACCAGCAGTCTCATGAGACATCGGGATTCTTGGGCAGTACCTGCAGCCTCTTTTCCCTCTTCCATTGCCCTGGTTGGGTAAAACTGCCAGCAGCTGTTGGTAGTGATTGAAGTGCTGCCTTAAAAGGCCCATATTGCAATACTGTTGATGCAGCATTTTTCCTTGTTGCTGCTGTTGTCTTGGCTGGCTGGGCTGATGGTGGCTGTAGTAAAATTGGGGCCTTAAAGGGCCCAAACTGTGTTGCTGTTGTTCCAGCATTTCTCCTGTTTGCTGTCGTTCTGGTGGGCTTTCCTGTTGCTGGTTCTACAAGTTCCCAAGTGGATATTCTGTGGCTCCTGGGTAAGTCTGGGGGCAGCCCTGGCAATGGGGGTGAGCCTGTGTGATGGAATGCACTTTAAAGAAGGTTTCCTAAGTCCAACAATCAGAGAGCTTGAAGGAAAAGAACAATTGCCTGGAATGAGAGCTTAATTGACAGGATGCTCCCTCCTCTGCGATTGACCATTGAGAAACAGCCTTCAGACTAACAGTTAGTTGCTGACAGGATTGTTCAGACAGTGTGTGTGAGAGTCTGACAGGGAAGGCCAGAGAGGTTCCCCTCTGGAGTAAGGGAAGAGGAAAATTTTGCCTTTACTGTAACATTGTTGTCCTCAAGAAGAATTCTAGTTAAGAATATTTAGTATAAGCGTCAGCATCAGCTGAAGCCTACTTGACACAAACACCATAGAACTGGGGGTTCTAAATTCCTTCAAGCCAAGTGAAGTAGGGTTACATCTTCTTAGGAGAAGATTAATTCCTGTCCAGTTTCTAAAGGGAGTTCGGCTCTGAGGAGGACCCCAAGTCAGTTGTGAAAGGAAAACAGTTTAAACTAACTCCAGGAAACCTGAGTTGCTAATTAATGCAACTCTGTGAAGAAACACTGTTGCTGTAACTAAAGAATTAGGTAAAACACCTTTCACTGCTAAGAACCTTTCCTTTAATCTGATTAAAGCTCCTTGACTGAGTCTTGAGCAGTCAAAACCCCTCTGTTAAGTAGAAACATTTGGACACAACACAAAACCAATGGAAAAGTCTCGCAATAGCAAGGGTAAAATTTGGAGATCTATTAGATAAAAGGAGTAAAACTAGATTATGATAAGACACGGATGAAAAATTATCTAGATACTGTGTTAAAAATCTATTTCTGAGGCTATGCATAGTTAAGAAACAAGAACATAAGTAACTAAGCTTCATGGAAAATATTTTACCTATTATTCATAGTGTAATCTGTACGATCAAACAAATTCTACCTTGGCACTTTCATTCCCTGACTACCGTTATTCCATCCCTGTCTGTTCAATAACGTGGTTGTTTCTTTTTGAACATTATACAGTCTCCAGTGCCATTTTCAACACAAGAAGAGGGCTCCTGCTTTCCCCCCATCAAGTTTCTGGCCTGGGCTAAAAAGCCAAAATTATAACTGCTTATCAGGGTGGGACAAACAGACTTTCAAACCTCAAACAGAGACATGCTTCTTGGGGCTGCTCAGCCAGAGCAGGCAAACTTGAATTTTGGTGGGAAAATCTACCTCATAGTGAAGGGTCATATCCTGCTCCTGGGCAATCCAGTTACTCAAATGCTACACTGCTCTCCCAATGATTTTTTTTGTATTCTAGTAAAAAAGACAAAGCCCAGGAAATGGTTATGCAAACAGGAGTAGGCTTAAATATTATTGGCTAGGATTACTGGATGGGAACAGGGAGCAGACCTGTTATCCCAGTAGTGTTTTTATGTATCTACATTCTTCCGCTTCAGTTGAATGGCTACCCATTATTCCTATGAGAAAAATAAAGTGACCTCCCTTTCTTTCCTTCCTGTAATGGACATTTTGCTAATTAATGCAAATAAAATCAAGTTTCTGGGTTCCATCTAGCATGATCAAGAAACAGAAATCAGGCTGGGTGTATAAAGAATTAGCCAGTGCAGATAAGAGCAAACTTTTTTCTCAGGAGCTCCCACTAAGTATACTCACAGGGTCCAAATTCATGGCCATTTTTAGTATATTTACCATAAACTCCACTATGATCACCGTAAGTCAACTATGACTTGAGGGCCCTCTCCACCACCACCATAAATATTCTGTATAATACGCAGGTTGGAATATAAAGCTGGACATGCCTTTTATGCACATAAGAAAGGACATACAGTCAGACCAGTGGTCTATTTAGTCCAGCATTCTGTCTCATACAGTGGCCAACCAGTTATTCTGGAGGGCCAACAACAGGCCACAGAGGCCAAGGCCTTCCTTTGATGTTGCCTCCTGGCACTGGTATTCATAGTTCTAGTACCTCTGGTCATGGAGGTTCCCTTTAGCTGCCATAGCTAGTAGCTGTCGATGGACCCATCCTACATGAATGCAATTAGTCTCCTTTTAAAGCCATCTATACTTGTGGCTAGCACTACATCCTCTGGTAGGATGTAGTGCTAGATTAAAATTCCACATTTTAATCACTCATTGAGTAATGAAATGCTTTATTGATTTGGGGGGGGGGGCAAGTATAGACCACAGGGAGTTTGTTTTGGCATACCAATTGAAAAATTGGGATATCTCCTTTGACCCAAATTAAAATCTGTCCGGGGTCTGAGGCACAGCCCCCAGACTTGCTGGGAGGAGGAGATGGGAGATGGGAAGACAGCCACCCAGTCTCCCCAGCAGGCTCCCAGAGCCAGAACCTACCTACACAGGAGGGAGGGAAAGAAGCACCCAAGCCTCAGAGGGTTAGAAGGGGCAGGTGGAGGCCAGCTAGTCCCACCCTCCAGTGGGAGTCTAGGAGGCCAGGCAGGGAGAGTGGGATCAACCCAGAGGGGGCCAGAGCAGAGGGAAAAGGCAGTGGGGACAGCCAGCAGCTATCCAAACAGGAACCTTACCAGCCAGGAAGGAGAAGCAGCCACAGCAGCTCAGAGCCACGCCCCAGCCTGCAGCCCAGCTAGAAGGCAATAACCTGGCCCAGGGGATGCCAGGAACAAAGCAACTCCAGGTGGAGCCACCTGAGGCACTCTGTTAGAAAAGCTGGGCAGCCAGCCAAGGAGACACAGCTGGGCCTGCTTTCAGCAATTAGCTTAGCCAGAGAGGCTTGACAGCCAGCCAATGAGACACAGCTGTAGCTGGCCAACACAGCCAAAGTAGCTACCCCCAGCTGCAACTGTTTGAGGCAGCCCAGGACAATGCTAGATGGCAAAAGAGGGGTGTGGCCTGGCAGGTGGAGCCTGGGATGAGGGGTAGGATATAAGGAAATCCACCCACAGGGTTGAGTGGGAGGTGGAGGAAGGAGATCAAGGGGGAGGACTGGATCAGGTTGAGTAGGCCAGTGAGTGGACTGAGAGGGAGTCTGGGTGATGTATACTGTCCCTCCTTCCACAGAGCAGGGTTCTGCAGTATCCCTGACACCCCTTTGATGTCAGGGCCAGGCATGCTGGTGCCCTGCCCAGCGGTGGCCGCAGCAAGTCCTGACAAAATCTGCCCTCCTTTCCCAGCATGGAGAGCCAGTGTGGTAGTAAAAGTAGGACTGGAGACCCAGGTTCACATTCCCAGTGACAAGGGAACTGAGCTAGTCATTGTCTCTCAGTTTAACCTGTCTCATGGGATTGTGGTGATAATAAAGTGGAGGAGAGAACCATATACTCCATCCTGAAAATGCTATGAATGAATGAATGAATGGCCCAGCCTCTAGTGAGAAAGACTTTTACAGGAAGCCCCAAGAGGGAGACAACCAATGCTTCCTACTTATGATTACTTTGTGGGTCACAGCATACATTTTTGAGAATAAGGTTGTCTCATGGGAGGCTTGTGAGCTGAAATATGTACAGGCCTGATCCTCATCTGCTGGGAATTTGTGTACACACCTAACCACTAACAAAAACAAAGGCTATGGGAAAGACTGTAGAAAACCGTTGCCAAGAGGGTCTCCCCCCAAATTAAGCTGTATACAAAATCCAATGGAGTAACAAGGAGGACACTGTTCCCAGCCTGACAATACACTAGCAATTTTTGTTTTGCGTGATAAAGCTTTCTCAGGGGCTTTGTGTTTCAATTCATTTCTAGGCATAGAACTAGTCTGGAGCCAGTGTGATGAGACTTGCCAGTGTGACGAGCGTCCTCCTTGTTACTCCAGGGGAGAGATTGCAACTTGGAACGCGTCGACTGTTGTGGAGGCAAGGGGATCCCTTTGCATATTCAAGCCTGTGGTTGAAAGGATGCGGATTTGCACAGCACAACAGCACTTCCATTACTTCTTCCCCACCTAAAGGAGAAACTTCCCCTACATCTTGAACATTCTTTGGAGCTGAGAACATATTACAGACTACTGGTGGATGTAGACAGAGAGACATTGTTTTGTATTGATTTGTACATATGTAATTCCATATGTTGTTCTACATTCATTGACTGTGTATTGGTTTAAGTACACTATGTATTGGTTGAAGTATTCACTGTGATAGATAAAAATGATTTTTGCAAGTGGCAGTGATTTATATATGTTAGAAGGGTGATTTAACAGTAAGCAGACGCTATTGGATTTTGTATACAGTTTAATTTTTGAGGAGACCCTCTTGGCAACGGGAATTTGTGTACTGCAGTTCCAAGAACTTTGCTTCATGTGTTCCAGCTGTAGCTTTTTTTTACTGCCATCCATGTGTTCAAAGGCATGCAGTAAAATGATGTGGGAACTATGTTTCACTTCCTTAGGCAAGACACCAGGTAGCTTGTCAACCATGGCAAAGGCATTCTCCATCCATTGTGTTGTTTTACAGGAATCAAAATATCGAGTTCTTAAAACTCAAGGAAACTGAGCTTTATCAAAGTGCTTTGAATGAATTGTTCTCTTTTGTTAAAAAAATATCTGGGGAATAGTACTGAAAGCTACAAAACTATATGTTCTGCACACTTTTCCCATTGCTGTTTAATAAAAAGACTCCTTCCTACGTCCTATAAACTGCTGCCAAGAGTGCTGCTGAACTATCCGCCTCTGTAGCCCAGTTACGCACATGCTGAAAAGGGACGTGCTTTCAAAAGAACAAAGTTCTATGTTCAACACAAACCATAGATTTTAAAGTTTTTACACAGGACTATAGCATTGGCCAAAATCAGATCTCAAGGACCATTTTTCAACTGACTGCTCTGTTTCCTCATCATGAATTGGAATTTGGCCTAACAAGCCATTACTTCACTCTCTTAAGCCACATCAGGAGATTGTGGCCCAGTGAACTGTTGCTGCCAATACCACTGTACCTAACGGGTTCAGATGATTAGCTTTCAGTTCTGCAGCTGCCTTGAATGTGTGACTTGGGCAATGCACTTAGCCTTTTATAGTTTCTATCTACACACCCAAACTGGAGGAAGGTTAAGCACTAACAATCCCCGTGCCCGTGGAAAGGTTCTATCTTCCTTTGGCAATAGGAGGTGATTGTTGCTTTCTAGCCTAAGCACCCTGTTGCTTCTCCAAATATAAGTGATTGCAGGGCTTTTTTTTCTGGGAAAAGAGGTGGTGGAACTCAGTGGGTTGCCAGCACAGGGGGCAACTCTTGGTAGGAGGTGCTGCCCCTGGTACCACATGTGCACTTGCAAAGTGCACACATGCTCCCAGGGCCAATGACATCACTTTGGGTCAGCTGGAACAAGGGGGAGTTTTTAAAATTTAAATCGCCCTCAGTGAAAATGGTCACATGGCTGGTGGCGCTGCCCCCTGATCACCAGACAGAGGGGAGTTTAGATTGCTGTCCACGCCACTCCAGCTCCCCGCTGTCTGGAGATCAGGGGGCGGGGCCACCAGCCATGTGACCATTTTCAAGAGGTTCCGGAACTCCGTTCCACTGCGTTCCAGATGAAAAAAAGCCCTGAGCAACTGTCTGCATTGTTAAAAGAGTTAAAATGCAACACTATCTAATAAACAAAAGCTACCACAGTGGTAAAAAGAACATTTTTTTTGGTAAAAATTTTTATTAGGTGAGTAAAATTTCAATAGTACAAATTTTTAATTAAAACCCTCCTTTCCATATGCCCCCACCCTTTCCCCTCCCCCCTTGATCTAAGACTTCCAACAGTTTTCCAACCCGCTGTCTAAATCTACTACTTATATCTCTTTTTCTATTCTTAACTATCTTCATATACCACTAGAATATATAATGTATATTAAACTAAAAAAGTCTAACATCAAATTATCAATTGCATTATGTTTCTAACTTATCTCTTCTCGTAAAGATCAGTATCTCCTCCCTTCTGTAAAATTAATAGTTATCTAACAACCATAATTCTCCCTTTACGTCCCACTTCTTTTCCAAATACTGTTTTAATTTCCCCCAGTCATTAAAAAATTCTTCTGGATTCTGTTCTCTCAACTTTCTTGTCATTTTGTTCATTTCTGCCATGTACAGCAATTTTTGTATCCAATTTTCAATAGATGGTACTTCTTTTGTCTTCCACATCTGAGCATATAAAATTCTTGCCGCTGTTGTCATATAAAATAATAATGTTCTATGTTGCCTGGGAGTCTCTTCCAAATTCAAATTTAACAACAGTAGTTCTGGGTTCTTATTTATTTGGATTTGTAAAATTTCAGCCATTGCTTCTGGTAAAAAGAACATTTTAATATCTTCTTTCTCCTCCCCTGATACAGCAACGTACTTGGATCAAAACAGCCTTTAAAAAATAACGCAAACATTCCCCTAACACCTCCCCCAATTAAGAACTTCCTTTATTGATTACAATTCACCCACCAAGTAATTAAAGTGATGGGTAATTGAGCTACTAATTAAAACAATTACCATTTGCAGTCTTAATAAAGATTCTTGTTACTACTTAGTTTTCAAGGGGAGAGAAATGGAGACATACTTCTGCTTTTGAAAAATGACCTAGCAATAGCAGAAGAGGCTTTGTCTATCCCTGCATTCTACCCAGCACATTTTTGCAGATAGAAAATAGCTGTGAGGGTCAGGCTCTTTCTCTTACTGCCCATTCCATATGTCTCCTGGGAAATACAAGGAAAAGAGAGAAAGAGGAGATTTAAAAACTTGAAATCAATGAAAGCCCTACAATACCCTTTCAATGAAGTGTGCACCTCAATCCGGAACAATTTTCATCAAATGTAAATGTAATCTATACTTCTATCTGATGTCTGGCTCCTTTTAGAGAAATGACTGTGATCTAGGGGGTTGGCTTCTGAAGAGCAGTCTCAATTAAATCACATAAAAATCCTAATGACAGTGGAATCTGCAAATGGATATTTCATTTCCAAAAAGGTTAAGGAACTATTTCCAGACGTGTATGAAGGCATGGGATACCTACTGCAGAATCAAGCTTTCTTCAGATGCTGACTTCCAATAAGGAAGCCTAAAGTAGAAAAACAACTCTACTGCATGAAACTACTAGGAATAGCTGAGCAGACAGAACAGCAGGGATTTTTTTCAGCGGGAACGCAGTGGAATGGAGTTCCGGCACCTCTTAAAAATGGTCACATGGCTGGTGACCCCGGCCCCTGATCTCCAGACAGAGGGGAGTTTAGATTGCCCTCTGTGCCACCAAGCGGCGCGGAGGGCAAACTCCCCTCTGTCTGGAGATCAGGGGGCGGGGCCACCAGCCATGTGACCATTTTCGTCGAGGCTGATTTAAACTTTAAAAAACTCCCCCCTTGTTCCAGCTGACCCAAAGTGACGTCATTGTGCGGTCTTGAGTTCTACCACTGAGTTCCGCCACCTCTTTTCCCAGAAAAAAAGCCCTGCAGAACAGAATTACTTTCTGAAAAGGTCTATCAGTGGTAGCTATGGGGAAAAGAACACTGGTACCATCAGCATATCTCCTTGAGATCTGAACAAAGCAATAATCAGGGACCACTACATCCTCTTTACAGTAAGTGGTATGACTCACCCATTATCTGTTGCCAGGGGTTTGGATGTTCTGTGCCCAGGCAGTATAGTGACAAATCAGACTAGATGGAAGGAGAAGAAAGCTTACAGCTTGAATGTTCTATCTGTAAGCTGATGCTTCAAGAGAATGCTTTTTGGTATCTTATCAACACAAGAGGGATTCCAAAAAAGGTCAAGGAAAGTAACGAAAGACTCGAAAGCTGAAGTTGTCGCTGATGACATTCTGATACACCGAAGCACCAGAAAAGAACATGATTTAAAACTAACAACTGCAACATGCAGAGAATACAACCTAAAACTGAAGCACAGTAAACTGCGGCTATCTTGGTCATATTCTAGAGCAGTGAAGCAACTGGCAGCATTCAAACACAGTCAAAGCTACGTATAGAACAGATAAACATCTCAAAAAGAACAGGAAAACGTTACTGGAATGGTATCATATGTTATTCCAACTCCTATGTAATTACTTAGCAGAACAAAATGTCAAAGAAGAGGAAGATTTGGAAGAGCTGGAGCACATGATATAGCAACAGTTGCCTGAAACTACAAAAAAACCCAAGCAGAATTATATAGAAGACAGAAAATGATAAAGCAACGGCCATCTTATAAGCTATAAAAGAACAGAAGCATAACCACAGTCATCAAGTCTCTGGCAATAAAAAACTTCTGGAATGAGAAAATGGAACTGAAAACAGAAAATGCTTTACTTCTTAAAAGAGAAAAGAAAATAATCCCCAAATAAGCCTCGAGATTTTGGAAACAAAAACAACAACAACAACAACAACAACCATTTGATTTATATACCGCCCTTCAGGACAACTTAATGCCCACTCAGAGCAGTTTACAAAGTATATCATTATTATCCCCACATCAAAACACCCTGTGAGATGAGTGGGGCTGAGAGAGCTCCAGAGAGCTGTGACTAGCCCAAGGTCACCCAGCTGGCTTCAAGTGGAGGAGCGGGGAATCAAACCCGGCTCTCCAGATTAGAGTCCCACACTCTTAACCACTACACCAAACTGGCTCTTTGTGGAAAGAGTCCACAAAGAACATCTCGGAACAGTATTCTGTAAGAGACTCCATCAAGATCAAAATCTTGGAAGTTCAAGATCTTGGAAGATATGGACATGGACTTTGGAGACAATTTTATAAAATGGACGAAGTCAATGTATACATCCCAGACAGTGCAGATAGTCATTAATGAGGAGTTAACTAAACCATGTGGAATACAAAGAGGTACAAGACAAGGTTGCCCCTTGTCAACCTCGTTATTTATACTGGTGCTTGACGTTCTGAACAGGCACATTGTCTTTATTTGAGGAATTACAATTAATATGTAACCATTACATCCATTTAGAAACATAAATGAGTATCATACTCAAAATACACAGCTTTCGTATAAAAATAATTGTATAAA
The DNA here is from genome assembly GCF_028583425.1 of Eublepharis macularius. Classification (NCBI taxonomy): domain Eukaryota; kingdom Metazoa; phylum Chordata; class Lepidosauria; order Squamata; family Eublepharidae; genus Eublepharis; species Eublepharis macularius. Next base: position 14,475,051 of record NC_072793.1, on the reverse strand, counting down.
AGCTTAACAATGTAAGTACAAGAATCTGGGCTTTCAGAGTTGAAGTGCAAAAACAAATGTCACTCCTTCGCATATTCTCTGCGGATTCTGTAAACTGCAGCCAGAAATCTGGCACTAGCAAGCGTAATCTGGGAATTAGAACCTGACAGGAGCTTATTAGTTAGCTCCAAATCCAGAAGGCTCGAAAATTTCTTCAATACAGGTTGGATATATTTTGTGTGAATTTCATGATAAAGCTTACAGGCAAGAATGATGTGCTCAATTGTTTCTACTTTCTTGGTCTCGCATGGGAAAACATGCTCAGCCATTGGGACCGTTTTGTAACGACCTTCAAGTACTGCAGTTGGAAATATATTTCATCGGGCCAACAAGAAAGCCCTACGATGGTGTTCCACACAACTTGTGGTCCAAATGTCCCTTAGTCAATCATAATAAGAGACAGATGTGGAGTCTTGCAGATGAAGCAATCTATAACCGTTTATTAAACGATGGAGGAACATGGTTACACAGAGAGTAAAAGGTCCCCTCGTGTCCAACGCTCATTAGAGCTACAATAGCCATACAAAGCAATGTATACCCTTTGGTATTCTATTCGCTCCAAAAATACAGTGGCCCCCATTGGCTCAAGTGGGCAACCACCTCTCATGATACAAGTGTCCAGGGGTATTCTTATTGGAAGAAACAACTTAGGTCAACAGCACAATTACAATATTGCCTGATTGTTCTTTGGTAAAGGGTATTGTTGGTCACGTATTTATCCACCAAATGGGACAATATCAAGTTGTGTCCAATGGTGGATTGCCCTTCCCTAAAACAGGCATGCTCATTAATTAATAAATTTTCCTGTACCAGCCAACTTTGTAATTTCTCCAGGAAATGACTTGCATATAGTTTACCCAAGATACTCAGGAGGCTGATCGGTCTGTAGTTGGCTGGTTCCTCTCTTCGGCCCACTTTAAATATAGGAATAATAATAGCTTTTTTCAAAATCTCTAGAATAGCCCCAGTTGAATCAATATAAGTGAATAAGACCAAAAGTGGAGCCCACCAATCTACATTATCCTGTAGTAGCTTAAGAGCTATCATGTCTGGACCCGGGGCTGTACCTTTCTTATGCTTATTGATCAAAGTCTCAACCTCTTTGGCCACCACTGGAGGCCAAGATGGCAAAATCATTATGGCCTCTTTATTCAGGGGGAGTGATGGAAAGTTGGTATTGGAGTACAATTTTTGGAAAAATGACTCCCAGGTCTCAGGGAAGATAAAAGAGTCAATAGGAGAGAAATTCTTATGCAATTGGTTCCTGACCAGTTTCCAAAACTGGTTTGAGATATTCCCATTCGTTGGCTGTGTCAAGACCCTGCCAGGATATTTTTCAAGAAACTCCACTGGTTGGTTTAATGAAGATTATAAAAATCCTGTTCAAGGTATAATGGAGATTTTGTTAGGAATGACACAGTTTTAACAAACAGTAGTACATGTAGCTCAAAGTACTGACCCCCCTATCTGTGGGCTGGACATTCTGCCTGTGAGAATCTAGGCACTCAAGGTCGACTTGTCAGTAGGCTAAACATCCTCTGAAAGAAAAAAAAAACTACAGCTGTCTCATCCCCCCTGGCAGGGGGAGGAAGTTAGATGCTAACCTCCTGACATTTTCCGCCCACCTTAGATGCTTTGCCCCCCCCCCCCCCCGTTTTCTAGGCATTTTTAGATATTCCAAATTCTTATGACCTGTCCACACTTCAGATGGAATTTTGGCCCCTTCTAGCCAATGTCTCCATGTGGAAAGAGCTAGTTTTATTGCTGCTGCATTTTCCCCCCAGTAGCACTCTGCATCTGAAAACTTTTTTGACACATATCTGCATGGATGCAATTCTCTATCTGCCCCCACCTGGAGAATTATTCCTGCCATGGCTCTGTCTGATGCATCCACTTGTACAATACATTGTTTATTCTCATCTGGGTGACTGACAATGTGTCAGCTGCTGCTCCTTTGTCCTCGGTTTTTAACAGTTCAGCGAGAGGCAAAGTGATGGTGGCAAATTGCTTAATGAAAGGTCTATAAAAGTTAGCAGAGTCCAGGAATGATTGTAATTGCTTTTGGGTGTCTCCCATTATTTTACAGCTTGAACCTTGCCAGGGTCCATACTTATCCATTTGTTGGACACCCAATACCCCAAATAATCCAATTCTGCCTTGTGAAATTCACATTTGGACAACTTTACATAAAGTTTGCTTTGATGCAGGGTGGTCAACACCTCTCTGACCAATTGTACATGAGACTCCAAACGTTCACTATACAGAAGAATGTCATCTAGGTAAACAATAACCCCGGGATTGTTTTGCAAAAAAAAAAAAGGATGGGGGCTTAAGACTATGCACTGATTTTCAGGGCCTCAATGCCATTTCTGTCTAATGCCTACCCCTAGCCTCTCATAAAAGATCTGCTAGGAGTGCTAGCTCAGTGCAAAATCTTCATGAAATTAGTCCTACGGGAGGCGTACTACAGAGTGAGAATAAAGGCCGAGGATGAATGGAAAACTGCCTTTAATGCTCCCCTGGGTGAATTTGAATATTTGGTGATGCCTTTTGGCTTGCAAGGGGCTCCTTCTGTTTTTATGAATTTAATAAATGAAGTGTTGCACAAGTTCCTATATAAAGGAACTTTTTTGCTGGGAATGATGGACAACCAGTTGGAAAGAAGTTTTGGAACTTTGTTTTTATATTTGATCACGGCATGACATAAAAATGGAAAACTCCAACATTGCCTACAATGGAGGAATGGTGGATAAAAGTTTTGGAGTTTGCTTCAATAGCAAAACTTAATTCACTGATTAGAGAAAAGACAAGTTACATTTTTGACTGAGCAGAAACTGCTTATTGACTTTTTACATGAAATAGATAATAATGACTTGATGTCTGGATTTATGGATTAAGAATCATGAATAATAGAAAAAGAGGGATCTTATGTTTAACTTAGAATGAGTGTGACTTTGAAAATGATGCATATTTGTTGCGGAGAAAATTAGAACTCAATTTGTAGTTTAGTTCTAGGGTTTTTTTTCTTTCTTACTTCAATCATTCAAATACCTTTAATGGCATACATCTTTCTTATTTGTTAGTGTGTCTTTTTTTAGAATGTTGTGTTTCTTTTATCTCTGTTTATTGTTCATAGTTTTTATGCTATTGTTTAGAGACTAAATAAAGAAAACATTCTTCCCCAGAAAGTGGGTGAGGCTTTTGCGAGAGAGAGAGAGAGAGTCCATCAACTGAACCAGAATGAATGTACAAATAGAGGAAATGGTCAGAAATTGTGGCATTTGTGCAAAACACCAGAAACAGAGTTGCAGAGAACCCACGATAATTCATAATGTGCCAAGCAGAAACTGAACTGACAGGGACTGAAGTAAATTAATTGGAAAATACATCATCCAGCACAACCACAAAAAGCCAACCACAAAAAAGTATACTTGCAAAGCATGGATTTTGTGAGGAGTTAGTGTCTGACAGTGGGCTCCAATATGTATCTAAGGAATTCTGCAATGTGTGAAGAACTGGGGGCTTTACCCAGCCCATATTAGCCACAATCCAATGAGTTAGCACAGGAAGATGTACAAATAGCAAAACCAATTATCATTAACAGTTACTGGATCAGGCCCATGACTTTAAGTGTATAGGAAGTTCCCCACTTACCTATACCCTTTTGAAAGTCCTGCCATTTAAAAAATTTGCTCCCTACCCCAAAACACGCACATGCTTTTTTCTGCATAGTTGGTATTTCCTCTGTGCTTCTCCAGCATTTGTCTCCTAGAAAATTAAATGTTATACAATTGGCTGTGCATTGACAGCAAGACCATCTCTGCCCTTTGGATTACTAGCAGCACTAGGGGGAAAAAATGGACTGGCAATGTAAACTTTGAAGGGGACAAACTCTGTCTACACTTTAACCCTTCTCAAACAGAAACAATTCAATTTCACATTATTGCTGGGATCTTAAACATAGTAGCTAAAAATAAAATGCACATCTAGAAGCATGTTTAGGATTGCAGCCTTAAATCCAATAATCTATTTTTTAAAATTTAAAAAAGCTGCTGCTATAATTGCAAGGTTTTTTTCCTGAAGTCAGAACATTAATGGGAAGCCTTTTTGAACTGCCTTAGAGAAGCAATTCTTTTGCAGGTGGAAAGGTTTGCCTTGAACAGCTGCCTGCATGATGACAAGTTTACAGAAGAAAAATTTCTCTGAAGAAAAAAACTGTTTCCAGGCATGTGTGGGCCCAGTTTGGATTGGGACCATGGCACCATGTTCCTCGCATGAAATCACCCTGGGAGGCCGCTATTTCCCCTGTTCTGTAAGCGGATATGTACGGATGGCTACACATAAGGCTCCCCAGCAGGGTAAACAGCAGCTCCCTAGTCCTGGGGCTATTTCAGGTCAGGAAAACATCTTAAGAGGGAAGGCTTTAGCTCCCTGTCCTGATATACCATGATCTGAATCCAAACTGGGGGCACCTATGCCTGGGGATTTAGTTCCCAGAATTCCAGACGTACATCTGTTGACTATCCATGTATCTGCCCATGTGGACTTTGTAACTTGTAAATTGGCCCTGTCAGTCCTTAACAATCCCAGACACACAAACACACAGAAGACAAGCTATTATGGCAGGGAGGGAGCTAAAGTGATAAGGAATTCTGAACTGATGTGCAAAAGAAGAGTCAATTCAGGTGGCAGCAGCTTAGACTTTTTCTTTACCCCTCTTCCCTGTTGTATTAAATTCATGAGACTAGTTTGGTTAGTAATTAAGAGCTGCAGAACTCGAGAACCAGGTTTAATTCCCCACTCCTCCACTTGAAGCCAGTTGGGTGACCTTGGGTCAGTCACAGCTCTCTCGGAGCTCTCTCAGCCTCACCCACCTCAAAGGGTGATTGTTGTGGGGATAATAATAACATACTTTGTAAACCGCTCTGAGAGGGCATTAAGTTGTTCTGAAGAGTGGTATATAAATCCAATATCCTCCTCCTCCTCTATTCTTCTCTTGGTTAGTCAAAACATAACAAACAATTTATAAGAAAGTGATTAAGCCTCTTTGTTGACATACCACTTTTGAAATACTTGCTGCCAGGGCTTTTTTTCTGGGAAAAGAGGTGATGGAACTCAGTGGGAGAAAATGGTCACATGGCTGGTGGCCCCGCCCCCTGATCTCCAGACAGAGGGGAGTTGAGATTGCCCTCCGCACCGCCGAGTGGCACGGAGGGCAATCTAAACTCCCCTCTGTCTGGAGATCAGGGGGCGGGGCCACCAGCCATGTGACCATTTTCAAGCGGTTCCGCAACTCCGTTCCCCCGCGTTCCTGCTGAAAAAAAGCCCTGCTTGCTGCACCAAATTTGACTGCTTGAATAGCAGGGAATAGCATCCATAACCCTGAGTCAATAACTCTTGATGGGATTATCATTGTTGCCATATTTGGAATATAGTTTCCTAGATGACTGAGCATTGCTAATTTGGAGAGGATTTGGTGGATGGTAAACTGCTGTGACAGATCTGGCTGTGTTTTCAATCTATCTCTCTGTTCTTAATCTATGCAGTTCGTTTTAATGTTAGTTTTTAATTTGCATGTTTTTCTTGTTACATGGGCTTACTTATTTTTCTGTCCTTGCAACTTTTTGCATTGTCAGCCACCTAGAGTCTGAGAAGAATGTACATTTTAAAATAAATAGGAATATTTGTCCATCATCCTCATTTTTGAATTAGTATAGGCAAAGGCCTGTACTCTAACTGCACCAGGCTTTAATCATTTGGGAGTTCAGATACATCATTCCTAGCATGGAAAATTTGTGATTATTTACGAGAATAACCAGAGCTGAAGAATTCAGTGCACAGCGAGAAAACCTTATGCATTTTTGTTCGTCTTTGCCTTTGAGATGTCTTTCTCTAGGTTTATACACATTAGCTTAATGACTAAATTTGCTACCTATTCATCCTGTCTGCTGGAGAGGAATTTATGCTGTGACCGATGCCACATTGATAGCAGAGTGAAGAAATATCACGGAAGAGGCTTATTTGCTTCTATCTTGACTGTTTTTTTCTAAAGAAAAACTCAAGGCAGCTAACAATATGAAATATAAATTAGTGAAAGCAGGCCAGCGGAAGAGAGACCTCACTGCTTCCCCATTGTTTGGAGAGTGGCTGGCTGCTGACAGAAACCTGGACCAGGCAGATGAAAGAAAGGGGACTTTCTTATCTTCTCAGGTAAGCTTTGGAATAGCTGATTGAGAGGAGAGGAACCTGAAAAGGGTCCTGCTGCCTGAATACATTCTCCACTGTGTGAGAACACATTGCTAGCATCCTCACTTTTGGGTGCAACCTATAATCTACTGCAAGAGCCAGCTCTGGACAGAACAGCTGATACCAGATGTGGCTGATGTGAGTAAAGTTCTACGATGATAGAGATAGGCACATAGCCCACATATTTTCTCGTCACTCGATTATGAAATCCTTGGTAATTTGCAGCTCAATGTGTGAATGCCTTCCACTGTAAAGCATTGCATCTGAGGTGACAACAAAAATTCTGCCTGTACCATGGTATGGTCTACTAGCATCGATTTAGATACCGAAAGCATTCTTACATGAATTCTGACAGGCTTTCTATGGGATTGGATCATGAGATACGTGTTACAGATTTATGCATTTAAAATCGTTTATCTGGCTTTCCACAGTGTTCAAAGAGATTTTTTAAATATCCTTTTTAAATATGCCTGCCCTGACCTGGATAGCCCAGGTGAGCCTGATCTTGCAAGATCTCAGAAGATTAAGCAGGTTCGGTCTTGGTTAGTAATTGGGTGGGAGACTTCCAACGAAGAGCAGGGTTGCAGAGGCAGGCAATGGCAAACCACCTCTATTAGAGCCAAGCTACAAGTGACGCCTGACACAGGTTGGACACTTGTCACCTTCCCTCAAGTTTTGATGGGAAATGTAGGCGTCCTGGTTTTACAGCTTGGCTCTCCATTACAGCTGCAAGACCAGGATGCCTACATTTCCCATCAAAACTTGAGGGAAGCTGACAAGTGTCCAACCTGTGTCAGGTGTCACTTGTAGCTTGGCTCTTAGTATCTTGCCATGAAAACCCCACCAGGGTTACCGTAAGTCAGCTATGACTTGAGGGCACTCTCCACCCCCCCCCCAAGATTGCGCATGTTCAAAATAAAGCCACACAGATAAATAATAGATCCACAAACAGCAGCAATTTTAGCATCTGAAAACAGCCGAAGGAGATAGTAATGAAAATAACCCAACAATAATTTGACTCGAAAGCAAAGGTTCAGCAGTTTGTTTTTAAGGGCTTGTTGATTTATGCTATTACATTATTTTAAGCTGCCTTGAGGAGGATTCTGAAGAGGTGCCAGAGAATCATCTTCAGTAATCAAGCAAACACCAGTTGGTGCCCGGGGGTGCTTCATTTCACCCCCCCCCCCCGATTGTCTTCTGGAAATGTTCTTAATACAAAGGCAGGCCCATAGGAGTGTGACTGGTCCCTCAAATGGGTTCATTCCAGGAAAAACACAACTGTTGATTAACAAGAATGTGCAAACTCTCCATAAGAACTGTTACCTTTGTTTAAAAGGATCTCTCATTATAATCCTGCTAGCTTTAGGCTATAATAAAATGGTTCAGGATGGTGCTTTAATAAAGGGAATGGGATTGTGGAGTATAGTGTGTATTGCTGGAGTATAGTATGTACTTTTGGTTTGCTGTATGTCTTATCTTGCTTTCACGGCATTGTTTTATACTTACGTAGTAACATTTTCCGCATTGTTTAATCTATCATGTCTAATACTTATGTTTTGTTTCAGATTTCTGTAATTCTAGCCCTATTACACTGTTTATTAGATCTTCTTATCTTATTAACTGCTTTGACTTACACTGAAATACACCTTGAGCGTCAGTGAGAAAAGTGGATCTTATGAAACTTTCTTATGAAAATAAATGGGATAGGAAAGTATTTTTCATTAAAAAGTTAAGCATGTCCTTTGAGACTCCTGTTGAGCAGGATTTACAGCTGCTTAACTTTGTTCTGAATTTTGCCTTCAAGTCTTAAAAATACATTTTAGGGTTTTTTTAAAAAAAATACTGTATAAAGTGGAGGGAAAATGACTGGATATTAGCGGGGAACAGTATATATATGTTCCCTGGTTGTAGTTTCCTGGTGGGAACAGGAATTTCTGAATAGAAAAGTTTTAATTTGCGTTTGTGTATGAGGATAGATTTTTCTAGTTCACAATTCATTCTCTTAAACTGAATATGCACAGCTCACTTAAACAACCTTCTATATCAGTTTGCGGTGTAGGTACGACATTGAAGAAAATGGTTCCCGTATCTTGCCAGGGTCTTGGGCAGTTCACATGGCTGAGGCCTTTCTGCACTGAAGCCTCTGTCGCCTGTGGGCAACATAGGGTTGCCAGCTCCAAACTGGGGAAATTCGTAGAGATCTGGGGGTGAAACCTGGAGAAAGTGGGGTTTGGGGAGGGAAAGGACGTAGGATTTTCTCCACGTCGCAATGGGTCATGTAGCAGGCAAGTTTGGAATGTGACACCGTAAGGTGGTTGCCCCTGAGGAAGTCTCCAAGGACGAAGAACTAAAGAGATAAAGTGCCAGCTGTAGTTCCGAGCATACTCCAAGATTGTGTTCTCCATCTGCACCTCGGACTCTTCCATAATCTACAAAAAGAAAAGATATAAGAGAAGAAAACAACACCCTTGAATCCCCAGCTTGGGGACTCTGTGTTATGAATTCATGAAGTATATGTGTAATTAATGCGAAATGTAGATTATACACTTACTGAATACACCATTCGTAGGTTCTTACCTTGCATGACTAATATATATTCTGTTTCAAATTGTGAATTAAAAATATTTTTCTCCTCCAGTTTTTTTGCTATTCTTGACTGTGGTCCACTGGGGGAAGCCCTATTTGTTACTACCAGGAGGCTGGCAACCCTAGGGCGACAAAGGCAGTTTGACGACGACCCCCACGGGTGCTTCGCCGGAGGGCGCCTTTCAGCTCCGACCAGAAGCCTGAAGGCTTCTCTCTCTCTCGGGGGGGGGGGGCGGGAACGCGACCTACAGGCCAGCGGGGGTCCCGGCCGAGCCCGATCGGGGCTGGCGCTGCTGCGTCCCGCCGGCGTTGCTGGAGGCGCGAGGGAAGCCGCCGGGGGAGGCGGGCGGGGAGGCGCCTCTGCAGCAGCCACGCCCTTATGCGCCCCCCTTGCTTCCCCAGGCGTCTCCCGGGGGCTTCGCGCGCTCCGTCCTTTCCCTCCTTGCAGCAGCTCGTTGCTTCTCCCGCCCCCTCGGAGGAGAGGATAAAACCCCGCGCCGGAGCTGCGGGCAGAGCGAGCGAGCGAGCGCGCATCAGTCGCCGGTTCCCGCCCCTTCCTTGCAGCGGCCCGGCACGCTGCGGATCGAAGCCGCCGCCGCCGCCCCCCTCCGTCCTCCTGTTAGGCGGGAGCAGAAGCGAACCCCTGCGAGTGCCCCGCCGCCCAAAGGTAAGCGGGCGCGCCCTCCCCGGACTGCGAAAGGAGCCCCGCTGGAGGGCAGGGACGTACTGCGGGCGGCGCCCCCGACGCGGCTCTTGTCCCCCTCTGGGAATTGCAGGGCTCTGCTTTGGGACCCGTAGGAAAGGACCTGGCGGGCAGCAGCGGGCTTCCTTGGGCACGGGTGGGGTTGGAACAGGCTTCTCGAGACCCAGAAGCAACTCCGAATGGCGACAAGGGCGCGCTTGGCTTGCCGTCCTCCGGGGTGGTGGAAGTGGCGCGGGATAGCCCAGGCATTCCCTGCCCCTTGGCAGCAGGGGGTAAGAGCAGCGATGCCGCCCAAGTGCCGCCCTGGCTTGCGAAAAAACCCATGCCTGTAAGCCCCGTTGCTGCCCTTGATGATCGTTGCCTAGTTTGCTTTTATGAAGACGCTTGCTAGTTCCCACACATATCTCTTGATGGCGCTTTCGTGAATGCGTGAACTCCTTTCGCTCCCTTCGGAGTGATGTGGAAGTTTTTGGGGTGTGCTTTTGATCTCCACCTATCGATGCAAAATCCCTCCCGTGCTGCAGTGATGAGGCTGCACCAGACAGGAGCCGGGCAAGAGGCTTCTGCCCCAGCTTCTCTGCCTTTTCTCACCAACCAGAGACTCTCAAGCTGAGCCCAAAATAGAGTCCCGGATCCCTGGGTTTCAAACAGGTGGCTGTGTCCCCCCCCCCCCCATCTTCCCTCTATGCCAGCCCTGCTGTCAGGTTGTGTGGGAAGGTGCCACCATGTGTCAGGAGCGCTGGGATTGGGGGAGTGCTAATCAGCCCTGTGCAGCGCTTTGTCCTAGGTGAGGTGGCAAAAACAGCACGTGCAGGCTTGGCCCTGCTAATGAATGCAGAGCGATCCCACGCTTTGGAGAAGCCAGGCGGAGGAGAGGGGCTTTCAGAGCACTGCAGCGAAATTAGAACCATAGAGTTGGAAGGGGCCCTACAGACCATCTAGTCCAACCCCCTGCCCAGTGCAGGATCAGCCTAAAGCATCCCTGACAAATATTCATCCAGCCTCTTCTTGAAAACTGTCAGCGAGGGGGAGCTCGCCACCTCCCTAGGCAGCTGATCCCACTTTTGAACTACTCTGATTGTGAATTGCTCAGTAAAGAATCCCAGGGAGGAGGAGGAGGGCTGGAAAAGTGAAGTGGCAAGATGCCGAGTGCCGCCAACCCCCTCGGTTGCAATCCTGTGCTCCCACTCATCTGTGAGCAGGGCCCATGGAGAAAAGCGGGACTTAATTCTAAGGCAATGTGTGTGTTAATGCTCTCTCAGAGCCAAGCTACAAGTGACGCCTGTCACAGGTTGGACACTTGTCAGCTTCCCTCAAGTTTTGATGGGAAATGTAGGCGTCCTGGTCTTGCAGCTTGGCTCTATATTTAATTGAAGTTTACAGAACTCTCCCCCCTCCCACACCCAGCAGAGGGGAAGGGGGGCGCCCGGTGAGAGCCAGACACCTGCACTTCCCTCCCAACCGCATGTTCTCCCTCCCATAGACTGCTGCTCTGTAAACTTCAATTAAATGGAGAGCCAAGCTGCAAGACCAGGACGCCTACATTTCCCATCAAAACTTGAGGGAAGCTGACAAGTGTCCAACCTGTGTCAGGCATAACTTGTAGCTTGGCTCTTAGACTTGAATCAAATGTGGCGAACATTCATCAATAGAGGCTGAGGGCCAAACTTGATATTATGGCATCTCTTGGCCTGAAATTGGCCATTTAAGAATGCCGCAAGGGTTCATAAACAACATGTCATATTTATATGAACAACTAGTTTTTATATTACTTTCACAAGCAGGTACACACCGTCACTTTTTAAAAAGTTATTCCTTGAGTACTAAAGATTATGCATGAAATTGGCTTTAAGTTTTTGGGCTGCTGGGGAGGAATAAATACCACTTCTTTGTTATATTCAGGATGTAATTTTATATATTTAAAGTAGAAGAGGGACTTAGAATAGTCTATAAATCTACGAAGCAGTGCAAAAGTAAAATTATCTGTGAAACTGAAACAATTAAAATAAGTATACAGTATGTTGACGGTGTAAAAGAATCTGGCATGGCATGGTTCGATTAACACAAGTTCAGAGTAATCGTCAATTAAGTCATTTTGATGGGGTGATGGTGTTGTGTTCGTAGCATAATGGAATTAAAACTCTGGGAAGAATATTAATTCACTAAATTTGGACATGATCCAGCCACTTAAAATACTGTTAAGTTCCACTAGGAGAGTTGTATGTGACGTAAATGTCTCCTGTATATATCAGTGGTACTTTTAAAGTGCTTGACTTGAGCTAGATTGATGTTCATTAAAACTTCATTCCTTAGTTACCCAGGAGTAAGAGCCTATTGAAAACATACTTAGTATGCATAGGTTTTTATACTGTTTTATTTGTTTGGGATGGGGACTGCGATGTCTTTAGATATGGTTAATCCTTACCAAGATGCGTGCACGCAAAAATGGCAATGAATAGCTGCTTCTTTTCTACAGCCCTTGTTACCAAGGATAAACTGGTTAAGAAGATATGTTCAATATTACTTACATAAGGTGTCTTCAGATATGGCCATAAAAAGATCGGGGGGAGGAAAAGATGGCTATACACACTCAGCTGTGTATTTGCATGCTTGGAGAAATCAGCGAGGACCTATGACCTAATGAATCCCTTGTACCTTGAACCTGATGCGTGTGAAAGTAGCAACTGAATGTATGTACACAAAAAGATTGTGCAAAGAATTCCTTCAGCTGTCTGATGCTCTTGTCTCGCATTTGAAGCCTTGAAATGTGAATTTGATGGTCTCAGCGAGATCCAGTATTGGTTATTGGACTGGGAGTATAGAGGTCTGAGTTCAAATCCCTACTCTGCCATGAATTGAGTCAGACCAGGGCTTTTTTTTCAGTGGGAATGCAGTGGAACAGAGTTCCGGCACCTCTTAAAAATGGTCACATGGCCGGTGGCCCCGCCCCCTGATCTCCAGACAGAGTGGAGATCAGGGGGCGGGGCCACTGGCCATGTGACCATTTTCACCAAGGGTGATTTAAAAAACTCACCCCTTGTTCCAGCTAACCCAAAGTCACGTCATTGTGCAGTCCTGAGTTCCACCACCTCTTTTCCCAGAAAAAAAGCCCCGAGTCAGACTCTTAGCCAAATCTTGCATGGTTCTTTGGAAGACAAAGTAGGAGCTGTGATATATCATTATGAGATTTCTGGAGGAAGGCTAAAATTAAAATAAAGAAATAAATATTTGATTTATTTATGGAAAATATTCCTATGTCACCTTTCCATCGAAATAGGGCCCATGTGGTGGTGAACATCAAACATTAAAACATTTCAACATCAAAAATATTTAAAATGATATGTAATATTTATTGTGGCTTTTAAATGATGTGATCCGCCCTGAGCCCGCTTGCGGGGGAGGGCGGAATAAAAATCTAAAATAACAAATAAATAAAATAAATAAATATACAATAATTCAATAAAATCACGCACAACACCAAATTCAACAAGATACCCACCCAAAATCACAGCACATAACACAGCGGTGCTCTTCAGCGGAATTGCTTCATACATTCAGCTGCCATATTCAGTCCCAGAGAGCCAACATACACTTTCCGCTGGGTATTTGTTAAACCTTTTTTGTTTTTAATGAAAAGCTGTGGTGGGAGACTTTAAGTTTAACTGCATGAATAATGTGAGAGGGGTTGTTTACAGATCTTTCCCCCTGTTGATTTTCTCCTCAAAACCAGCTGCCTTTTCACTTTCAGGGAGAAAGACTGGGATATTTATTTCTTTTTCTTCACATCTGAGAAAGTAACTTGGGAAGGGCCGGTGGAAAAATTGCTTTTGGGAAAACATTTAAGTACCCTGTTCTTCGCTCTCCAAAGAATATTTTAAAATTGTCTTGGAGGGGCCATGGCTCAGTGGAAGAGCATCCGTTTATTGTTGTTGTTGTTGTTGTTGTTATTATCATAATATTTCCATTTATAAACCGCCCATCCTCAGGGGCTCTGGGCGGTGAACAAGTTAAAATCAATTAAAAAAAGAAAACAATTCTAAAATCAACATACAATAAACAATAATGAAATAAATTAACCAGATACATTAAGGTGAGATGGTGGGGAGAACCCCCCACCCCAAAGGTGGGAGGCTGACATGGCACCGCCCCCTTCAGCCACCGAATGCCTGGCGGAACAGCTCTGTCTTACAGGCCCAGTGGAACGATAATATGTCCTGCTGGGCCCAGGTCTCCATTGACAGAGCGTTCCACCAGGCTGGGGCCAGGACTGAAAAGGCCCTGGCCCTGGTTGAAGCGAGGCGGGCTTCCTTAGGGCTGGGGACCACCAGTAAACATTTATCTGCTGATCGTAGTGGTCTCCGGGGAGCATACAGGGAGAGGCGGTCCCGAAGATAGGCCGGTCCCAACCCGCTCAGGGCTTTAAAAGTAGCATGCAGAAGGTCTCGAGTTCGATCTGTGGCACCTCCAGTTTAAAGAATCAGGTAGTAGGGGATGAGAAAAACCATTACCAGAGGCCTTGGGCATCTGCTGCTGGTCTGGGTAGACAATACTTTGATAGACCAGAGATCTGATTCAGTATAAGTCAGCTTCTTGAGTTCGTGTGAGCGGATAAACAGCCATCTTCCTGATACGTTGCTTTTATAGATACAGTGAGGACATGGGAAGTGTTCAAAAAGTGTTCCAGCTTCCAGTTTCAAATGATGCAATTTTAGAAGAACTCTGCGATGAATGAGTAGATGGGCAGGATTCTTTTTGTAGTCCCAACAGTCCGCTGCACAATCCCTTTTTTCTCTGTTGATTACAACTGAGTGAATTAACAGATTAATCCACAATCCAATTAACCTAGAGTTTAGGGTTACAAACTGATTAGCAATTCAATCCTATGCATGGCTGCTTCTGTCTAAACCCATGGTTTTCACTGTAAATCACATGGATTTTAAATTAGATAAAGTGGATTACAGAGCTGCAGTCACAAAACCTGAGGTCCTATAACTATTTTAGTGAAGCTCTCCATTTTCTGCCTCCACATAGTTAAAACACCCTGTGGAAACCATGTAAGGCATGTAATAATTCTAGACTAGGCAATAGAAATTCATCCTGTTTGAAGGAAGACGGGCCGTTTCCACACAGTTTACCTTATTCTGCAAAATAGCGAAATCTCACTCGAAGATGCTGGTATCGCGTGAGAAGATGTGATAACAGCGTCTTCTCGTGAGATTTTGCGCGAGATTTCGCTATTTTGCAGAATAAGGTAAGCCGTGTGGAAACGGCCATGGACACGCACACAAGGAAGTCAGAGGTCAGAGGCAAGACCAGGAGGAGATGAGTGCTGCCTTGCAATCCTTTTGTTCCTGCTCCTGCTGCTACCCTGGCCGATTCCAGATGGCCAGAAATTGCGGTTTTTGTGCGGAAATAATCGCTTACCGGCCACGCGTTCATTTTCGTCTCCATCCGCTTTGTCTCGCAGTGTGCCGTGCCGTCCCGCTTCTGGATGTTCGCACGGCCAACTGAGGTACCCGGGATTGGTTGTTTCCTCCCCATCACAGTTGACGTCGGGGGCCTTCATTGGTTCGCATTTCGTTTTTTTTTTTTTTAATTTTTTTACGCGTTTTGCGCAAATGCGCAAACGCGCAGGTATGCGAATATGCAGTGTCGACGTTTGTGCGCTTTTGTGCATTTGTGCGCATTTGCGCAGTTTGATGTGCGCAAATGTGCGACTGCACAAATGGCGCCCGGTTTAAAAAAAAAAATTAAGGGAATATTGTTGCCGGCCGGGCGGCAAAGGAAGGAGGGGAAGGGGAGGGCCTCTCCGTGGCGACGAAGCGTCCAGAAGTGTGCAAACCCGCAATACCGTGTTCACACCATCCGCTTATAGAGCGCAACTGAGCACCATGGACCGCAGGTAAGCCGGGATGGGAAATTGCGGGTTTTTACGAGTGCTGTCGCTGAAAAAGCGAAAGCACTCGCTTTATTTGTGCCCGTCTGAAATCGGCCCGTTTTCCCTGCCAGTCCTTCATCCCTTTCTGAAAAAAGCCCCTACCTTGAGGGAAGGGATCACTAGTGGCAGGGTGGGACGGCCAGGCTTCTACATCCCTGGAAACCACTTTCCTGTGTATGTGTAGCAGTAGCACATCCTTTTTTGTATGAGAGCAAAATCCCTCTTCCTTCCACAATGATAGGAATAGCAAGAGAAGGGGGCACTTCCAAGCCCATAGTAAACTCTTGGAGTCTTCTTCGGAGTGCTCTCAAAGTCAAATTTAACCTGAGCTCAGCCAGTGGACTTTTGCCCATTGCAGTGGCTGTCACTGCTGCCGCTAGCCGGTCACTGATGTTCCTGCTGCTTGCCCACTCAGCTATCATTGGCTTCTTAAAACCGTTCTTTCCTACACATATCTGTGATTTTCAGATGGTTTAAGATGGCTGCTACACATAAAATATTTCTGTAGAGAAACCATTTAATATATCCCTGACCCAGAACCATTGTTAGAAACATAGGAACGGCTGGGCTGGTGGATGGCAGGAGCAGTCTGGCAGCCATCAGGCATCAAGTCAGAAAGCTGGGAAAGGGGGTCAAAGTAGCACTTAGGACCAATATACATGGTACACCAGTTGGGTCATGGGTGTCCAACTTGACGTGTAGTTACATGTATGATCAGGTGAACTTACCTCGAAAGCATTCTGTCGCTCTGTTAGGCTTGGGAGCACAGCAAGGGAAAGGAGGGGTGTGATGGAATGGGCTTTTAAATGAAAGGTTTACTAAACGCAGCACCCAGAGAGTGGAAGGGAAAGGGTTAAAATACTGCCTGAAGGAAGAAGGATTGACAGGCTGCTCCCCCCTCTCTGTGATTGGCCAGTGAGAAGATAAGTTGGTGAAGACAGAATGGTTGAAGGAGTTGTAGTTGGGACTCTTGACAAGGAGGATCAGACTAGTAACCCTCTGTGTGAGAGGAAAAAAGGGAAACGTTTGCCCTTACTGGGACAGCTTTAGGTTTAAAGAAGACTTTAGTTAAAGTACTTAAGTGCGTGAAAGCCAGAACTGATTTACTCAGACAAGTTAGAATTGGGGGAGTGTTGATGGCAGAGGAAGTGGTAGTAAAAGGAGACTCCCCTTCAGTCAAGTGATCAAGGTTATGTCTTGTCCAATGTCTAAAAATGGGGGTTTGGCTCTGATGAGAACCCCAGGTTTAGTGTAAAAGGGAAACAGTGCTGTACTGAAGTTAGAACACCTAAGCTATAAAGTGAAATCTATGAAGAAACCTTGTTAATGTAACCTAAGTCTGAAACTACCAACCTCTCACTTTTAAGATCTAAGAACAACTGGAACTAAGTTTTAAGAAGATTATTGTGCCTAATGCTTGTGAAGAATTCTGTTCTACAATCAAAATTGACCTCAGCTTTACTTTCCCTGCCTACTTATGTGCCAACCTTGCCAGTTTAATAAACCTGCTGATTCCTTTGTAACTTTACTCAGCCTCGAGGGCCATGTCATTTAAAGAAGACATGGGCTGGGATATAAGCTAAAAATACGTATGTTTTAAAGTGTGGGACAAAAAGACTTTTACATTATACCCAGAGACACACTACCAGAGGCTGCCCAGCCACAGCAAGCAATCTTGACCATTTTGGATGGAAAATCTGCCTTCCAGTGGGGGAGTGGGTGGGGCTTACATCATAAGGATTATCAGGCTTCCCTCCATGTTGTTTTAGCCAGCATGTGAAAATGGCATAGAACAGAAATCTGAAGCCCCATCTCATCCCTCGCAAAGCTCCCAAGCTGAATAAAGCAATGGTATTCTTTGAAGTTCCCCCAGTCATACATGTGACTGTAAGACAGATTGAACCCCAGTGACCCAACTCGTGTAACACGTATCGTGTATTTTGGCCCTTAGATATCTAGCTAGAGAAGATATTTGTTAATATTATTTTAGGAAATTCCTAGAGATTTGGAGGTGGTGCTTGGGGGAGGGCAGATTTTAATGAGGGCAAGGACGTGGTGCCATGCAGTCCACCCTCCAAAGCTGCCATTTCCTCCAGGGGAACTGATCCCTGTAGTTTGAAGATTAGCAGTAATTCCAGAAAACCTTCAGGCCCCACCTTGAGTTTAGTTACCTGAGTTCTTGTGTTCCCTTAAACAACATCCTGACCTTCCTAGGAGTCCTGTCCCACGGTTTTAAGACTTTGACCAAGCATTCCCTCTGCTTCTCATTAACTTCCCTCCAGGATGACTTGTCTGATTCTAGTAGCCTATGGGATTGATTAGTTCTTTGCCTTTGTTCTGCTTTCTCCCCCAGTGAGCCCATTCATCACTCTCGGCAGTCTCTGTGCTCTACAGTCATACTAGTCTTGCAAAATGAAAAGAGAGTTCCTTGGATGCTTATCTGTTTATTTTTCTCTGAGGGAGAAAAAGAACAACAATTTAAACTGCATTTCCCTGGTTATTATTATCTACTATTTTGGTTTCTCGATTTCTACTAATACTACGTAGTTTGAAGTGTATCATAGAACAGATGCCCTTTTGGCCTTCAACAGATTCCATGTGTGCTTTCCTCTTGCCCTATATATGTGTAGGAAGATTTGTATCTAAACATATTATGAGAGCCATATTTCTTGCCTGCTATCTTTAACTTGCCTGCTATCTCTAACTAAATGTTAGAGACATGATGAGTAGGATAAGCAGGAGGGAGTAAATCTTGATGCCCTCTTCCATTTGAACTCCATCTTTCAGGGCTGTCAAGAGCCATTGTGGGGTTTCAGACAAACGTTCCCTATGGCACCCCACTCTATCCCTGCACAACCCAGACTAGTTTTCAGGCGTCAGATGAAAACAAATCACAAGACTTGCCCTGGGTCTGTGGGTCCCCAGGCCCCCATGAAAAACAGCAGTCTCAAGTTTACCAGGTAATTAGCAGAGCAAGATTTGGGTCCAGTAGCACCTTAAAGACCAACTAGATTTCCAGAGTAGGAGCTTTTGAGAGTATCCTGGAAATCTGGTTGGTCTTTAAGATGTTACTAGACCCAAATCTTACTCTTCTACTGCAACACCAACACAGCTACCCACCTGAAACTATCTTCGGTAATTAGCAGTTTACAGACTTCCCAACAGGCATTGCCATAGCATCTTTAAAGGAACAATTGGAACTGAGGCCAATCAGCCCAATGTTTGACCTTGTTGCTAATGAAGTATATAAGCAAAATAACATCAGACACATGTTTCAAATTTGGAATGAAACTGAAACCCGAACATCACAAATGTTGGCTGTTTACAATAACTAAGTTAAGGTTAGTGTCATAGCTCTTCCTTAATCAGTTAGAAAAGCTGGAGGAGTATAGGTAAGAGAAGCTAATCCAGTTTCTTCTGATTATTTTTGTTCCCTTGCCATTTAATGACAGCATTTTTAGTTGCTCTCCTCTCATTATTGTCACTTGGGCACAATCAAACCATACTTTGTCAAACAGCTTGAAAAGTGCCCAGCCATAGAAAAAGGTCTTGTATGCTTGACAGAGTTCCTTCACTAGCTACCTGAGCACCCTCTGCTCCAGGTCTTGCTGAGAAAAGCTTCCCATTAGCAGAGTTGTTCGTTATTATGGGACCCTGCATGGGACTGCGTCTATGGAGAGGAAGGAGTTGCTCTCTCGGCAGGTATCTTTTAAAAGAACGGATGCTTGAGACGTTGGGAAAGTAACTATAAAGCACATACAAGTGCTGTTCTGCCTTTGTTTCCGTGTTCCCCTGCTTTGAATTCACAAAAATAAAACATGTTTGGGCTAATTTTAGTAACAAATGTGACTTTGCACGGTTGCATTGGAGTCTAAATTAAATGCAAGATTAGCAGAATTTTGCTGCCTACATTGGTTGCACGAAAACAAAGACTTGGGAGTGAGGGAATAATTTATCACCAGAGATCTTCAGCTGATTGAAGCGGGTTGCTGTTGAGAAAATGATTTTCAAAGCCCAGGTTTAAATTAGAGCAATGTGGGGCTTGCTCTTATTTTAAAATGTAACTTTTAAAAAGGGAAGGCACAGCATCAAAAAAAGGTGGGAACCATTTGAGAAGCAGACCCCAAAAGGGATGATAAAAGTGGTCATTAGAAAGAAGTATTTTATTGTGGCCAAACCTATTTCTAGCAGTAATAATTAGTCTTCCCCAAGGCAATTGGTCATAATATATCCTGAGATTGCTCAGGCAATATGATGTGCTTTGGGGTACATTATGAGCAATTTTCCATGAAGAAGAATAACTCACCCTAAAATACATGAATGGGAGGTCTTCTGTGTTGGGAACTCATATGGAAGCTTCTGGGAGAACCTTTACACATCATATGTCTTAGATATACACACCTAAACAGAAAGTGTGAATACAGCAAAGACTCTCTGGATTCACATTTTGACATACTTGTCTGGTCACTGAGTTGACAGCAGTTTTAGGCACAGTGTCATGTTCCGCATGGCCAGGCTCTTTCTCAGGCCTGTGGATTGGCAGAGAGCCTCTTACAGACCGGAAATGCTGGATTGGTCTCACCGTTCTCGCTGGGAGGAATGCCTAACGGCATCAAAAAGAGTTAAGAAGGTCATGCTCCACTCTCCACAGCGCTTCTTCCACTGGGGGCTTGGGGCCTGGAACAGCAGTGGAGCACAAGTCTCTCTTCTTTCTTCTGTTCCCATCAGGACCAGCTCTCTTGTTGGCGTTGGTGGGGTCAGGAGGAAGAGGACAAAAACAGCTACAAGGCATAATAAAAGGCCAGAAGGTCCCTGCCATGGTGAGTGGGAAGGCGCCCACTGGCATCCAAGTATCCAAGAGTCCTCCGCAACCTTGATCTGGCCTCATGGGGCTCTCTGTTCAGTGTACACTTGAAGTAAAAGTGATTTTGTTGCTGTATAATGCGCAAACTATTCTTTTGGAAGAAGAGGGGTATAAGATAACATGAGTAATAGACGGAGCCTGTGTAATATAGCAGTTAGAGTGAACCAGGACTGGGAAGACCCAGTTTAAATTTGGTCCTGGGTGATAGGATCGAGGTCACCCAGTAACCATCATGACAATCTAAAGCAGTCTAATTTCAAAAATTACAAAAATGGCCAGAGGCCTCTCAAATAAATGTTGGAAATGTGAACAACTGGAAGGAACATTTTATCATCTTTGGGGGACTTGCAACAAAGCAAAAAAATTGTGATTACAAGTACATATGTTAATGCAGAGAATCTTAAACTTACAGTTAATTCCCAACAAATAGTAAACTATGGATAACGATTATGGATAACAGCAGCATGGCTCTTACATGCTCAAAAATGGAAGTGCAAGGAGCTACCTTCACTGGAAGATTGGACAGGAAAGATGATGGACTTAGCTGACATGGCCAAATTTACAGTGTTAATTAGAGATAAAAACACTCTATATTCATGGCAAATTGGAAAATCTTTATGGACTATCTGTGAGAGACAAAAAAAATGAATTAATGATTTGTGGTTTTGATTTTTAGGAGTAAGTTTCTGAGATATCAAGAAGATGAGACACAGAAAAAAGATATTAATGAGGCCACAAGCTGACTGATAATAAAGGAGGAAGTGTTGTTGGCAAAAAACTGTAATGGATTAATAATATGCCTATTATGTTATTTACTGTTTTTACTTTGTAGACTGATTTGTAGGCGATTCTTGGCCCTTTGTAGTTGTCTTTTTGTTATGTTTTACTTTCTTTTGTTCTTTTAACTTCTCCACAGTAAATAAATAAATAAATAAAGCCATGTTGGTTACTGGGCTTGTGGGGAGGCAGGAGCCCTTCCTCCCACCACCAATGTTTCAAGCCTGTTTGGACTCTCCTTTGTTTTTTAAAAGCCATTCCCTGCCTCTTCTGGCTGACTGCAGGGAATCCAGCTCTTTAAAAATGCTAACATGTAGTTTGACCCTGACGTATACCCTGCAAGGGAATAAAAGAAGAATGTCTGGGTTGGTGTGTGACGTCCTTGTTACCTGTAGCTTGTGAACAAAGCCAATGTTTTCATGGAACCAATGTTAGACATTACAGGCACATGGGCCACTGTTGAAACATTTGCTGTTTGAGATCCCCTCTAGAGTGGTCTTATGGCTGCAGGGAAACAGCGCTTTCTGTGTAAGGCCTCTTTTTGCCTTTTATCTATCCTTGTTGTCCTTAGTGAAATTAATTTCAGTTCTTTGCCCACATTTTTTATTTAAAATACCGTTTTCCTGCAGAGCACATCTACTAAGTGTGAGGTCCAGCAAGAAATAGATTTGGGTGCGCTGCTTTTTTGTTTTTCCCCACCTCCTCTCAGTTCTTCGCCACACTCCTGGAGCTGTTTACTAATCTCCATCTGGCAGCACCTTTGTCACAAAAATGTGTAAATTCAACTATGTTTTTGGAACAAAAGAATCTATAATTGATCTGTATGCTAAATTCAGCACTAGTGTGTGATGTCTTGTGATATTCTCTCTCTCATGCACACATGCACACGCATACATGCACATGCACACACAGAGCATTTATAAGATGGCAGGAATGGCAGCATTATTCAGTAGGCCACATGGATGGCAATTTCAGATATTAATTTTTTAACCCTGAGAATCACATGCTTCTCCCTGGCGTTTATCAAGAATATCTGACTAGTATTTGGATATGGTTAGTAAAATTCATGATCTTAGGGGTGGCTTTGGACAATTCTTCCCCTGCAAAGCGGGCTTTTTGCAGGTTGGTATGCAGTGGAGATAGGCAGTTTCAGGATTTGGGGATGTAAGAGAGTTTTTCAATTAACATAGTGGCTAAGAGCTAAATGAGATGTGATGCTGTAGTTTGTTCTCTCTCTCTGACCCTTTTCACACTCTTGCTCCTGATCTTGTTAGAAGTGAAAGATCATTTATTTAGCCTGTTTTTGTTTGGTGCATTATGCCTCTCCACCTCTGTGTTGGGTTTTTCTTCGACGTTAATTGTCTGCACAGCCCTCTGCCCCATTGGAAAAAGAGTACTGATTTGAAGAAAGATCCGCTGAAAATGCTTACCTAATTGCACTTGCCATTTGTTTTGCACAATTGTTAAACTGCTAAAGCAACCAATTGCCAAAATGATGCCTAAGTATCTCTCCTCCTGTCTCTCTTCCCACATGCGGGTGGTGCATTTTTTTTTGTTTATTTTGCATGCTACTGTTCTGTACACCCAGGCACCCTACAGCCCTCTTGCCACCCAGCCTCACCAAGTGCCAAAGCACCCTGCCCTTCATTGCTGTGCCACCCAGGACTCAGCCCTCAGGAGCCCTGCCTGCCTGGCGACCCACTCAGTGTGGTGGTGTCCCCCTCCCCATTTGACTCACCAGTGGTGACACTGGCACAGCCAGCCAGCTGGCCCACCCAAGCATATGTGAGCAGCGGCGCACACAGCTTGCCTAGCAGCCGCTGCTTCCTTTGCTGGCCTGCTTGGCTTCAGCGCTGAATTGCATTTGCCTGGGACTTGGCCCTCAGGAACCAGAGCGGCAGCAGTGCTCCTTTGCTGCCATAGCCACCAAGCAGCGGCTGGGTGGGCAAAGGAAGGAAGGAGCAGCTGCTGGGAAAGCTGCATATCCTGGCTGTTTTACTGCTGCTGTGGCTGCTTGTGAGTGCCCGGGTGGCGACTCGAATGGGGCTGCTGTCGTGCTGAGGGGCTCACCAAGCAGGCAGGGGTCCCAGGTGGCACCGTGCTGCTTCGGCGCTCGGTGCAGCCAGATGGCCAAAACAATGTGAAAGAACCGTGGAGCATGATGGATGGACTGAGCACCTTCAAAACTCTGGAGCCATTTTAAAACAATATTGTGGAAGCTGAAAGGAGAGGGGTGGGAAAGGAGTGGAGGAAGAAAGGGGAGAGAGGAGCTGAACAGGCCAGTTATCGCACAGGGGGTGAGATGAGGAAAGGCAAATGTAAACATCTGCACGGGGGTCAGACCTGGCATGTTATTGCATTGAGGAAAATGTTGCAGGAAACCCTCATTCACTAAACTTGGGCAAACCCCAAAATACCGTCAGGGTCACTACTAAAGGTATTGAATGCTGTGCATAAATCAGAAAAACAACACAGTATAGGGGCAAATGGAGGGCAAAGACCCCATGTGTAAAAAATCTCTCTCTCTCTCTCTCACTCTCTCACTCTCACTCTCACTCTCACTCTCACTCTCACTCACTCAGAGCCACCCAGAGGAACATTTCCAGTCAGAGAAATTAAAACTTCCCCAGTGTGTTGACTCTCAATCCAGATTCCCTCCTCCCAAATTTTGACTTTTAAAGGAGAAATTACATCTCTAGAATTCCATTTACAGAATTCCAGCATCAAATGTAGTTTGGCACTAAAAGGCTAAACTGTGATTCAGGAAGTCTTGATTTTAATAAAGTCCCTGTTCAAATTTAATCTCTTCAGTGAAATCACTAGGTGAACTCGTATCTGGTATATGGGAATAAAAATACTGATGTACTCTGTACATGGCTCTCTCTTCCTAGTATATAGTATTGCATATAAAGTCAAATTTTCCCAAGTGCTCTTCTCTCTAATTTTCTTAATACGTTCTAGTTTAAAGTTGTAATCCTAAGAATACTTTCCTGAGAGTAATCCCCGCTGAATAAAATGGACCTACTTCCAAGTAGGCCTACTTGGGATTGCTCCCTAAATTAACATGGTGCTGCAGAAGCAAAGTAGATGAGTTGTATATGTTATACTTTCTGCCACTTTTCTTTGTTTTCAGAAGATGTTTAGCAGTCACAGCCCATGTCTGTCAGTCATCTACCCAGGGTTTGAAGAGCAATATGTGGGGTTTTTAAAAAATCACATTTAGTGTCCTATTTGTTTCCTAGAAAAGGTTGTGGTTACAAAAATATGACAACTCAATGGCAGAGATGAATGGTGCAGTTAGTGTGTAGCAGGTGGTACCCAGTGACCCAGCAGGGCACTTCAAGTCCCTTTCCACCTGAAGAGGAACAAAATTAAAATATGTTGAGAGCGGAATAGGCAGCACAAGAAATTACCTCCTCCTCCTCACTTCATGCTCAAAAACATCACACTTCTGCTTCCTGTCTGAGCTGATTTAAATTCATAAGACAGATTGAAGTCTCCCCATCTTCACACATATTTTCCTAGTAACAGTATTAATTAGGGTTCCCTGTCCCCTAGTGTGGGCAGGGGATCCCCCGCTCCTTGTCTGAGCCCCCTGCCGCCTCTTACCTGGCTGGCGGGGGAAGAGAAGGTGCAGGGAATGGGCCCGTCATTCCCAGCACAACAATGAAGGCTCCAGAGGATGCAAGCAAGGTAATTTCCCCCTATACACAACCCCCTCACTACACCTGTTCCCTGGTTTGACCCCAGGA
Organism: Eublepharis macularius; assembly: GCF_028583425.1. Classification (NCBI taxonomy): domain Eukaryota; kingdom Metazoa; phylum Chordata; class Lepidosauria; order Squamata; family Eublepharidae; genus Eublepharis; species Eublepharis macularius. Next base: position 14,450,146 of record NC_072793.1, on the reverse strand, counting down.
GAACTGGCAACCCTTGTATTAATTGATAGTGCCTGAGCACATGTTAGAAGGGGTTTAGTTAAATGGCAAGGCTTACAGGGCCCAAACCTGTTTTTGTTTTGTTTTTTTTGCTTAATTAGGGCTGCCAACCTTCATACAGGGCATGGAGTTATTCCAGAATTACAACTGATCTCCAGACTGCAGAGATGCATTTCCCTGTATGAAATGGCAGCTGAGCTCCATCCCTTCCCCAAATTCCACCCTCCCCAGGCATTGCTCCTAATATCCAGGAACTTCCTCAAGTCTGAGTTCGCAACTCTGCTCTTTTTTCCCCCTCACTCATCTCCCTCAGGGTTGCCAGGAAATGACAGAAGGTCTTTACCATCACTTGCTCACAGTACTACCTTCAGTTCTCCAGCCCGTGTTCTGCAGCTTAGCATTGTCACCCACAGACTCTCTTCCTAATTTTGAATCCACATAATTCGGTCTCAGCTAAGCATCCTGTCCTTTCTTTGACTCATTTGATAAGTCACCTTGGATTCTCCACAGGTTATTGATCTGCCCTGACCTAGAGTTCCTAGGATATCCAACTATCTTTTTTACAAATGTATGTGTGCCAGCACGGGACCTTGACACTCATGCAGAATCTCTTCCGTTTGCACTGAATAACATCAAGAGCCTCTAAAGGTAGCGGAGCCCTTTCCCAACTATCTTTTCAATAACCATCTGTGCAAAAAAGTGAGGTAAATGGTAGGGAACTGTGTAGCAAGAAGGAATGAGGATGGACTGCAGCAGCTCGAGGGTAGAACGCATGCTTTGCCTACAGCAGGTCTCAGGTTTATGACATTTCTTGTTAAAGGATCTCCTGCAACTCTGAAGGGTTGATACCAGTCGGAGTAGAAAATTCTGAACTTGATGGATCAGTGGCCTATCTTGGGTAAGACAGCTTCATGTGTACATACATGAATGCCAAGAGAAGAATGCATCAACTCATTGCTTGTTTCCGTGGAGCCATTTTTCCAGCAAGGAAGAAGAAATTTCCTTCACTGTTCATGAACAGCACGGATCCCACGTTCAGATTTTTTGTTGCACAGCATTCTATAATGAAACAAGCTGGAAATCCACCAGAGAACACAACACATCTGCAGCCTCTCCACCGTGGAGACAGCTATCTCACCATGAACCCGAGCAATTTTCTCCCCTCCAAAGCAATCTGACAACTCTTCACTTATAGCAGAAGGGCACGAAGGATCAAGTTTGCCATATGCTTTTTTTCCCCAGCTGGTGCCAAAGTCTCTGTCACAAGGTTAGCAGATGTGTAAATGAGATCTGTAAAGCTGGTTCCAATATGCACTTTAGAAATACAACAGATTGTAGGAACGTTATTCCTCTTTTGTCTGCCTTCTGTGTGCACTAGCCAGGTCTTTGGCACTCATTTCATAGCCAGCCCTCAGAGTATAATTTTTAATATTTTACTAAGGGTGAAAAAAGACATTGACACTTTCTAAAGCATTTTTTTAGGTGAGTAGCTGTGTTGGTCTGCAATAGAACATCAGGCTTTGAGTCCAGTGGCACCTTAGAGAACAACAAGATTTTCAGGGGGTAAGCTTTTGAGAATCAAAGCTCCCTTCAGACACAAGTAGGAACAAAGATCTCTGAGCCTTTATGCCGGCTGGGGTATTACAAGGGAGGGCATCAGGATGTAGAGGTACAATGCAGCTTGATTAGATGGCAGGGATGTAGCAAAGGAAGATGTCAGGATGTAAAGGTACAACGGTACAGAGCAACTTGATTAGAGCAAAAATTAGCATCTGTAGTGAGAAAAGAATCCCAAGTCTCTTCAGCCCTAGGAGGGTTCATTGTTCAGAATTTGTGGATGAACTCCATTTCGACAGTCTCATATTGTAATCTCCCCTTGAAGTTTCTCTGTTTGAGGACAGCCACTGTTAGGGCAGCAATGGAATGTTCTAAAGGATTTGTCCATGTGCAAAGGGCTTTTTGAAATTCTTGCCAGATCCAGATGTCTTTGCGACTGTATTGTTGCAGAGTATTGTTGCAACAATGCCAACTGTATTGTTGGTATTCCTTTCCGTTTTTTGCACAATGCAGCTGCGCTATGCCAAATGCCAAGCAAAGACAAATTTCAACATAGGACCAAACTGAAGAGTTACAATGTACAATGTAAAATAGTTGAGGTGTGTGTGAATAGTACACTGCGCGAGTGAATAGTGAATAGTACACTGTGTGAATAGTACACTGAAATGTTGGGGAGATTTAAAAAGTTACTTCTAAAGCAAGAAATTGCTATCTGAGAATAGTGGAGTGGAGGAGGATAGGGACACCTTCTTTGGGAGGCCATAAAATGGCCCCCCAAAGTGCTATCTCCCTGAGCCTTAGTGGAGGGTGGAGGACAGGTGGGAGCAGGTGCCCTGAAAGTTGGGTGCATTTTGCTTGCAAAATGCCACCCCAAGCCACCTAGAAAGATGACTTGTTTCCCCCCATAAAGAATAATGGAGAGTGTAGGAGGATGGGGCACCTTCTTGGGGGGGGCATAACATGGCCCCCCAAAGTCCAATCTTTCTGAAACTTGGTGAGTAGTTAGAGGAGAGTTAGGAGAAGGTCCCCACCAAGTTTGGTTCGATTCGGAAAGAAAATGCCACCCCCCCCAGGCTCCTGGAAAGCTGGGAGCAAGTTCCCCATTGAAAATAATGGCCGAATCTTTCCAAAACAAACCCGAATAGTTTAGATTCGGGTATCCCAAATCGGTTTACTGATTCGAGTTTCCCTTTACTCCGAATCGGTTTCCTGATTTGGGTAAACCCGAATCAGGAATACCGAATCAGGCTGGCCCTGCACACCCCTACTTCCCGACATGTTCTAAGAATGTGCTGAAAGCCTCAAAGGCTGTACAGGCTACAGAGCATCCCATGAGCATGGCCTTGTCAGCAAACCAGCAATCACCAAATTTGAAGCCCAGCAGGCAAACGTCATCAGGGTGTACTAGTAGCAGCCAGAAGGCTGACTGCACGTCACATTTTGCCGTAAGGGCTCCCAGGTCGCAAAACCGTGACAAGGCATACAGCAGGAACAAAGGATGCATACCACACTGAGCAGAACTCTGGGGGAATGGCATCATTAACAGACAAGCCACGAGGATAGGAGAGGTGATAGGTAAGGCAGTACTCCCCCAGGGACTTTTTAGGGACCACCCTCATGGGAGAAACCTGCAGGTTCAGGAGAGATGGGGAGAGAAAGGGGATTGCTATTCACCTGGCTGCCAGGTCCTTTGAGATTTTTGCAGCCATGACCTCCGGCAATTCCCTGGTGAACTTAAGGTTCCCTGAGGTCATGGCCACCCACGGGCCCATGAAGGGGATGCAGAAGCCACGACTGAATTCTTCCCATAGATAGCCAGCAGCCTGTCTGTTGGGATGGGTGTCCAGGAGGGGGCAGAGGGTCTCAGTCATGGCTTTTCTTGTTGTCATTGGTTTCTTACTGTGATGACATAGAGTGGTATGGCAACTCGAGATTTTGGTAGCTGAATGCTAAGGAAGACTTGGAAACATTAGAATTTACACTCGACAGTCAATGGGTTTTTGAGTTCCTTTTGAGTTCTTACGCTCTGGCTTTTTGTGGTTGGCTGTTTGCTGCCATTTTCAGTCTATAAGCCAGAATAAGCATCCTGCCTGGTGGATGGGATGGCCCTGAACCAATCTTTAATTTCTTAGGATTGGTTGTATAAATGCTTCTGTTATTTTATTTCTTATTTGAGAGCCATTCTGCGTCTTTAACTTTTAAAGCTTTTTTGTTTTTTTTCTGTATTCTTAATATTTCCCCCCTCTGAAATACATAACAATAATACACTATCTGTAACACATTAGATGGCTAGAAAAGAAATACAGAGAAATACAAGCTAATCAAACATAACATCTGTCATGATCTGGCTGTGCCAGGAAGGCCTAGCAAGGCCTCAGAAGCCTGTTAGCAGTGGGAGTAGGCCTGTCTACTATTCCCAGGAGCCCCTGGGCCATTTTGGCACCCGTTTTGGCCAATCAGAACACGGGGCTAGTGCCATATAAGTCTGGGAGGGGGGAAAAGCCTGCGTTCTTTCTCCCAGGGAGCAGGCCAGAGGAGGTTTCTGCTAGGGGGAGCGGCCCTCATCCAGGTAGGGTGAGAAGACAGGCCTAGCAGACAGAGGGACAGTGAGTTCAGTTGTGCTAGGGCCTTTTGTTTATTTTGCTTTCACCCATCTATTGTTGCTAATGCACCCTGCTTGCTTGCTTGTTTGTTTGATATTAACTGACCTCCTTGTAAATAAACCCTTTTGTTTGTTGTTACTCTGCTGGGTCCTCACACCTGTTTATTGGCCAAGCTTCAGAGGTCAAAAGGGTTGAGAGGGTACTCTGGGCCTTCCCAAGGGACCCTAAATCCCAGAGTGGTGGCAGCGTAAGGTGGCTCACCCTACCTGAAGCATGACAACATCTAATAACAGCAATAGTATGTTTCCATAACATACAAATAAATCTTTAAATCATAAGTACCGTTGATAAAAGAGACCTTTTTTGAGGGTAGAATAGGATAACAATGCCAAATAAATAAAGAGTGATGGTGCTGATAGGTAACAGCACTTTTGGAGTGGGTTAAGATATATATAGTAATAAATGAAAAAAATAGTGAGCCAGTTCAGATACAAGGAGGTCAAGAGCTGATTCTGGAATGTGAATATGGAGTCATACATTAGTTAACAAAGAAAAAATCTTTTATGAGAATAGACCAAGAAACAATTTGAGACGTTACAAGTAGCAATTATTTTATTCTTCAGCAACCTGAATCTGATTTGACCTTGAGATGATGGTGGCTGCTCGAAATGACCACTTGTCAAAGCCCCCACCCCATTACTGTTGGTTGTTTATCTCCAGCATAATGTTTTCCATTTTGTGCCCTGCATGCATCCCTGTTCTCTTAAAGCCTCTGTGTAAGCCAGCATGTGCAAGCTTGGGTTAATGCAAAATGCTGAAGGCAAAACAAGATTGCTGGATCGCTAGACTGTAAGCATTTAGAATATGAACGAGAGCGCTGTCCTGAGAGTATGATATACGGTCACCCCGAAGGGTCAGTGGATGCATTTTGTAATTGGTAGTTGCAGCACACAGAATGCTAACTTGATCCCCTCCCCCTTCCCGTTCTATGCATACACTTAGGCTTGATATACAGAGCTGCTTTTCTGCCTATTGATTGGAAGCACCACAATGACAGTTGAAAGCCTTAAATGTGCCTCTACTTTTGATAATGGCCGTTTTCACACTGCTTACCGTCCACGGAACATTGTGCCGAGCTCCCGGAACGACAGTGTCTTCCTGGCACGATTTCGGTAGTTCTCGCGCGAAACTGCAATTTCGGCAGTTCTCGTGCAGAATTGTGCCAGGAAGACGCTGTCGTTCCGGGAGCTCGGCACGATGTTCCGTGGCTGATAAGCAGTGTGAAAACGGCCAATGTATCATCTAAGCCCAGCATTGCAAATTTCCTGGAGTTCTGTATGCTGTTATTTTACTTTTCCCTTTCCCCCACCTTTGTTACATTCTTAGGTGGGCCCCAACTGTGGCAAGCAATGGATATTAATATTGCGTGGATGGAGCCTTTCAGACCCATGAAAGCCGTATTACATATCAGGAACAACCTACACAGAGAAGGACTTGGGGCAATTGTCACAGCTGGCAACTGAAGTTTGTAACAAATGGGTTGGGAAATGGAAATTGTAGGAGTGACTCAGTGGGAACATAAAAATGTATGTTATAAAAAAGTAGGTTTGGGACTGTTTTTAAAAATCAAGCTATAGGTTCAGAACTCTTTTGTAAGAAAGAAGAACCAGCCTTTCCCTCCTTCACTTCTTCAAGTTCTAGCCTGTTATTTGAAGCTTGCTGAGTTGCTATCATGGAGAGCTAGTGAAGTGTACTCAGGGCCGGCGCGCCCATAGAGGCCAGGTAGGCGGTGGCCTCAGGCGTGAGGGCACTGGAGAGGCGCCGTAGGGGGTGTCGGGGACGGAGGCGCGTGCTGCGGAGCTGGCATGGCTGGCCCGCAGCTGCTGCAGCCAGCCAGCCTTGTGCCACTGCTGCCGCCGCCACACGACCCAGCCAGGTGCAGCAGCCACGAGCCGCTGCTGGGGCGGCGTGCGGAGTGCGGAGCAGCCTCTGCCTGCCACCCCAGCCATCCGCCGGCGAATGCCCCCAGCTTGCGCTGCGTGATGACGTCATCGCACGATGATGTCATTGCGCACTCCATGGTGCGCGCACGCTGCATGCACGCGCGGTGGGGGGTGCCGCAGGCGCCAGAAACCCTGGCGCCGGCAGTGAGTGTACTGGTTAGCATGTTGGACTCAGAGCCAAGCTACAAGTGACGCCTTACACAGGTTGGACACTTGTCAGCTTCCCTCAAGTTTGGATGGGAAATGTAGGCATCCTGGTCTTGCAGCTGTAATGGAGAGCCAAGCTGTAAAACCAGGACGCCTACATTTCCCATCAAAACTTGAGGGAAGCTGACAAGTGTCCGACCTGTGTCAGGCGTCACTTGTAGCTTGGCTCTCAGACAAGGAGACCTGGGTTCAAATCTCTGCTTTGTCATAAAATATATTGGGGGACCTGGGGCAGTCATTCTCTGTAAACCTAACCTACTTTAGGGTGATGGTGAGAATAAAATGGAAGAGGAGAGAAACCATGTGTGCTCCTTAGCAGATCTTGTTGAGCGGCTTAGAGGAAGGGTAGGATAGAGGGCTGCCAATTCTAGGTTGGGAAATTCCTGGAAATTTGAAGGTGGTGCCTTGGCAAGGTTGAGTTTGGGTGTGTGTGTGGAAGTAGCTCATCAGGGATTCCTAGGATTCAGGTTCTCCTAGACCAGGCATCCCCAGTGTGGTGCCTGTTGGTGCCATGGTGCCCATTGACACCTAGCTGGCACCCACCAAGTGGTTTCAGAAAGTAGGTGGGGCTGTTACCCAGCATCGTTATTGATTGCCCATTGGAGACCTGATTGGCTTTGCAGATAAAACTAACATTGCTTCACTGGCAGCTGCCACCATAGTGTTTATTTTACCCCCTCTCACACTCTTTTTCCCCATAAGACTAACAAAATTAGTGGTAGCTCATGAAAACTTATACCCTACCACTAATTTTGTTAGTCTTATAGGTGCTACTGGATTCATGCTCTTTTCCATGGCTACGTATCTTGATCTTTTCCCCCAGTTCTATTTTATTTTTATGAAATTAACATCTGAGTAAATATGCATAGGATGAGGCTGTAAAGTTATCCAATAATGCCTGCAGATATCAAAAAAGTCAGCAAATATATTCTCAGCTGCCCTGCTTAACCGATTTGCAAACTGTGAAGTTGAAACTTTTCTCTTGGTTTGGATCCACTTTCTACATGTCAGAGTTGAAGAACTGGAAGATAGCAGTGTTGGGACATTAAATAACTTCTTGTTCCCTCCCCCCCCAAAAAAGGCCTTGCTAGATTACATGCTGAAACACTGGGAAATCCCATCTATAAGTTAACGGAGTTAAATGTTGTCTGCTTCAGTTTGTGTGGATTCAAGTTCTTCTTCCATGCAAGGTGGAATATTAGGCAGAGCTTAAGATAGAAATATTGCTTTTATTATACTTTTTTTACAGTTCCTGCCCTTCTTTCTATTTCTTTTTGTCTTAATTTCCTTCTCCTCCTCTCCACAGCATGGTAAGCAACATAGTCCCTTAATGAGGATCAGCAATATTGTCTTGAAGGTACAGAGAACCTAAATGGCAAATTTCTGAACTCAAACCAGAGACTGAAGTCATAAGGATACATACAACAGTGGGGGGGGGTCTCTGAGTAACAGCTGATCTTGAAATTTGCTCCCCTCCCGCCCCAGGAGATCAGAATATCAATTCCATCATCATTTATGAATTTCATAAATAAGGTGTTTGGCAGCATCCCTTCCACCACCTCCTGCTCTGTACTTTCAAAATTAGTCACTTCCCTTCTGTGTTTAGGAATGAACTACAAGCAGCCAATTGCTTTTTTTGCTCAGCTGTGAGTCACTAACATCTTACATAATGATATTCCGCGGTATCATCCTCTTTACAGTTGGACCTAGATGATAGAGGGATGCCTAAAAGTATTGTTACACGCAAACACGTGTCCTGAACTGCTTCTAGGCCAGACTCAGAAAAGAAGCAGACGGCAGAGTCCAGGGACAAGGGTAAAACTTACTGCTTTATTCGAATAGACGGAAGAGAGAGTGGGTAGAAAGTGTAAGGCCCCTCAGAACCCAAGTGCTCTTCGGGGTTTCAAAGCCATTACGCAAACTTTTATCACCTTTGGTTCATTAGCAGAAATTACACATTCAATAAGTTACTGGTCAAGTTAGTTATGTGGACATATGACCTAATGTCATTCCATTGGTTTGGCATAATGAGGGGTTGTCCCGTTACTCAACACTTGCAAAAGTTGTTTATCATTTCAAAGAACAAACAGTCCTTTTCTGGCACCTGTAGTATCAATAAAGTAACTATCCTGCGGATGCGTGCCATTCCAAAGGCCGGCAGTTCATCTGTTCCCATCCATTAAGACAAAAAGAGGCCATTGTTACCCTGTCCCATATGGAGACAAGAGGCAATTCAAACTAAAACCAGTATCCTAATTCTGAGGTTTGAACATATCTAATCTACTTAGCAGAGACCAGGCAGGATGGGCAAGTTGTTTCGTATCTCTATGTGGTACACAGAATTTTGTATCTCTATGTGGTGCAAATCGCAAGTTTGTTTTGCAGTTTCAGGAATGCAGTTCCAATTGTAAAGTCAGCATTTTACAAGTTTGCACAGCTAAAGGAAATGTGGGTAAGGGTTTTTTTCTACTTTTTGTAGCAATGTGAGAGCCAGGCTTCTTCATAGTAAAACAAAATCATATACACAATTACATTAATATAAACTCCTTCTATCCTGCTAATGATTGTACTATATCTAGTGTTGCGTAAGTGCCTCTCAGGTGTCCTGAGGGTTCCTGCTTACTACACTTTTGGGGAAGATTCGAGTGCATCCTACAGTATCCTATAAGTGTTTCCTCAACCTGATGTTCGTGCTCATTGTATAACGGCTTCAACCAATATTCAGAAACTGTCCGCCACACTTTGCAGACTTTGTCCAAGTTCTCAAAAGCACCTTAGCATGCCTTTACAGTACGCGTTGTTTAAAATATCTTCCTACCTTCTTGGCAAACTAACCATTGAAAAGGGACACATGTAACGGTCAGTTTGTTGCTTCCTAAAGGTAAAGGTAGTCCCCCTGTGCAAGCACCAAATCGTTACTGACCCATGGGGGGGATGTCGCATCACGACGTTTTCTTTACGGGGTGGTTTGCCGTTGCCTTCCCCAGTCATCTACACTTTACCCCCAGAAAACTGGGTACTCATTTTACCGACCTTGGAAGGATGGAAAGCTGAGTCGACCTTGAGCTGGCTACCTGAACCCGGCTTCCGCCAGGATCGAACTCAGGTCGTGAGCAGAGCTTGGACTGCACTACTGCAGCTTACCACCCTGTGCCACGGGGCTCCTTCCTGAACGACACAAAAAACTGCTGAAAAGTAAATGACTTGGGGTGCCACTGCCAGCTTTTTCTGGCCTACAGCTGTGCTTTTAACAACTGTGTGATACTGTCTCAAGATAGAATTATAGACACGGCAGAAGGGGCTGGTTAATAAGTTGGCACCTTTGTGGCAGAGATAAGCTTCCAGCAGTTGTTTTGTGAAAGTGTGTGTGAGAGAGGCACCATGTGCTCCTCAATATCACAATGTTAAAAATGCCCCTGTTTTCATCTATGAAATCTTGGCAAGTGAGGTATTGATCAGGCATCGTGACAGGAACTATACCCTGAATGAGCTGATTTGAGATCATTTCTGCTTACGATTTTTCCCAGAAAATGAACAATCACACCTTCCATTGGAAAAGAGCAAGAGTCCAGTAGCACCTAGAAGACTAACAAAATTAGCGGTAGAGTATGAGCTTTCGTGAACCACAGCTCACTTCTTCAGATATCTGCGTATCTGAAGAAGTGAGTAGTGGATCACGAAAGCTCACACTCTACCTCTAATTTTGTGCGTCTTAGAGGTGCTACTGGACTCTTGCTCTTTTCCACTGCTACAGACACAAGGCTATCCATCTTGATGCCTTCCATTGTAAAACTTTGGGATGTAAAAGAATCAACAATGTATCCTAACATATTGCTATCTGCATATCATATATCTAATAGCGAACCTGACTATTGTGTAAATCTGTAGATGGGGCCAGGTACACACATTAGATATTTTCTACAAGGCTCCCCTGCAGTCTGCAGAAAAATTCCAAAAGTAAAAAAAGAGGGGGGTTAAATCATACAAAACAGAGGTACAGTGTATGCACAGACAATATGACTCTGTAGGCCTGCTGTGGGAGCAGAAAGGGGAGTCATTGCTACTGTAAACCAGATTGGCAGAAGTAGTGGCAGTGCAGGTGGGAGAGGGAAGAAAAGAAGCTGGGAACCATCCCCCTCCTTGCCAGAGATCCCCCATGAATAGTGGGGAGGGGGTTTCCAGATAGGGCAGCAGGCAGGCAGACCAACAGGCAGAGTAGGGGAGGGGTACGTGAGATTCAGCCTCTCTTGCAAGGTTAGTGGGTACCTGGGGGCGGGGAGCAGGAACCTGAGAACAGGCTAGCAAGCAATGGAGGGAAGGGTGCCCCCCCACAGGGCGGGCCCCCCACAAAGTTCACAGGTCCCCCACTTTTAAGTACTGAATTTTACCTGAGTCATCCTGACTTTGGAAAGGTCTTTATTTTAGTTAGTCTGCTAAAAAAACCTCCAGTGCACCTGTGATGAACTCAGCTTCAGATGCTGAGATTTCCAGTCAGTAAGTGTATGATTGACATGTCCCCCCCCCCCCCCACCAATGTGGCTAGCCTGAAAAGGCAGTTGGGGATGGAATGTTGAGGGGGCTGACAGTTGGAGGAAACTGACGAGTGACAGAGAGTGGGAGCCTGGCTTTTGAGCAGAGAGGGTCGGCCAGAGAATCCTCTGTGTGAGGAAGTAATGTTTATGAAGCACTTTTAGTCTTTGAACTAAAGTGGGTAAAAACCAGCACTAACTCCTGCTTAGACTTGAGAGATCTGGCAATTATAGTGGGCCAAGGAAGTGGGTAGAAAGGAGTCTCCCCTTCAGCGCCAGGAATGGGGTTATAGCTCATAACTATAACACCTGCCCAGTATCTAGTGAGGGTTTGACTCAGTGGAGCACCCTAAAGTCTGGAGAGGAGGGAAAGTCGTGCTGTGTTTGTGTGTAAAAAGTGAAACATTTGTGAAGCAGTACCAACCTCTCAAAGAAACCAAGTGTTTTTGTGCCTCACACCAGTGAAGTTGCTGTACAAAAACCTTTCTGTTACTTCAGTTTAAACACCTGCCTACCTGCCTTCTGACTTCACCTACTGTAAATAAACCTTCTGTTACCTTTTGAACCTCCCCAAGCCTTGTGTGCCAGTTTCTGCTAAAGGGAAGCGCAAACCCTTGATCTGTCCCCTGCTAAGACTTGGCTGGCTAACCATTCCATTTTTAATATTCCTTAAGGGTGGGACAAAAAAGAAAGTTGAAGCTACACATCAACCACGCTACCAGAGGCTTCCCAGCCCAGTATACAGCTTCATAGGCTTAAAGACAAGGAGTTTTACCTCAGAGCAGGGGAAGGTCAGCCCAAGCCTGAGTTGGACATGAGTTTGTGACAGCACCCAATGCATCTTTGTAAATTTATGAGCTTTTCTATTCAGTCTCTTTCATTTCCTCATCTTGGGCCACCTTTCACCTATCCACAGCTACATACTCAGAGGATTTTCTTAAACTTAAAAATGACCTAGTTCGTAACACTAACTTTTGCTGTTACTCCCTTTCGCTATAATCTTGGCCTCTGCTCATACATACAGGTACCTGTATGCAAAATTCATGCATTTACTTTAACTTGCCTACCACTCTTTGCATGGAGAAGTCCTTTCATGTGCAGTGGGATGCCAGTGTGTGTGGGGGGAGTATCAGAGAAACTGAAACATCTCAAAGCCTCTCTTCCTTTTGTTCCAGTAAAAGAGGCACTTCTTCAGACTTGTTCTTTATTAATGATATGCAGCGTTCTAGCAGTGTAAAAGTAGGGCAGCAGTTCCATTCTGCAGATATTTCTCTTTTTGCATGATCCCAAAATATAAAGCCAAGCCCATTTTTATGCAGGATTATACCCCATCACTGAATATAAACCAAGTTATGCTCTGAGAATACTGAAGCGTTGCACCAGCTCCCCAACAGGATTTGGCCTACTAAAAACTGCCTGAGAGATTTTGGCAACCAAGTAGTATTTTATGTTGGCCTAGTTGAAGAGCCAGATTCAGGTCCAGTAGCACCTTAAAGACCAACTAGATTTCCAGGGTATGAGTTTTCAAGAGTCAGAGTTAGACTCTGACTCTAACGACTCTGCGGTTCGTGGTTCGGTGCCGATGATGATCCCAAGGTCGCGAACTGCAACGAACATTTTCTGTTGGTGAACCGGTTCGCGGTTTGTGGTATGGCCCCCATGGCACTTAGAGAGCCCATATTCCCGGGGAGTGTTTTGCAAGCTCTCCTACAGCAATCACCCAAGTTTGGACAAGGTTCCAAAAGGGATCTTGGAGTTATACATTCTCCAGTCCAAGGCCCCCAGGAAACTCCCACAATAATCCAAGCTCAGTTATACTCTCAGTCTCCCCAAAGGCTAGCAAGTGGCAAGCAAGAGCTCTGTCCCACTCCACTGCTCACTGAAAGTGAAACCCAGGCTGGGAGCCCACGGCTATTTATAAGCACAGGTCCCATTGAGCAACGCAGGAGGTCTGTGTTTGGCCGTCAGAGCTGCCTATCAGGGTTTGCAGGGATGAGATTGGAGTTCCCATGGCTACAGAACACCCCTTTTCCCCTCCCTCCCCTTGGTGTCTTCTCCCAACTTGTAACCGCTTTGCAGCTCTGTGGTTGGAAGGAAGACCTGCCGATCAAGGTAAGCTGGGCTTCCATTCGGGTTTCCAGGGCGACAGAAGGAGCGCAGACAGAGTTCAGGCATTCCCCCGGCTCTGTTTCCAGGGGAATTGATTGCTGGCGCCTGTCTGGCTTCCCGAACCGTGGCCGAAAGCACCGAACCAGCCTTCTTCCGAATGCTGGTTTGTTGGACGAGGACAATCACGAACCGCCGGATTGCGATCGCGTGATTGCCAATTTCGTGGGTTTTTGAAGTTCGTAATGTGGTTCGTGCCCATCTCTAGTCAGAATTGCTGCATTTTTTTTTCAGATTAGACAAGGCCTTTCTGCAATCAGGCAACAGTACAGTAACTAGGGAAGCAAATGAACACAAGATGAAAATTATTTCAGTGAAGTGAGCATAACCCTACAGATTCTTTATATACTGCCAGTGACTGGAAGAAGCTGAAAGAAATTTCAGCAAGCTAGCACTTACCAAAAATTGCAGATATTCTCACTGGGGCAAGAATAGTTAAATCACCTAGCTATCTTGTCTATTGACAATGAACTTGGAAGAAAAATGGACATTAGTGAGCTAGTTCATAAGGACCAGAAAATAAAAGCTTTAAATTAACTGGCCTGATTTTTGCAGCCGCATTGAACCACTAGAATAATTTTTAAAGACATTGGCAAGAGAATTTCTGTTTAGTGACCAAAAAGTTACAAAATAGTTATCATCCTTGTAGGACTCTCAGGCTGGGTGCTACTATTAAACAAAAATTGCAAAAGCAGGCATTTTTCTGAAATGTCAACTATGTAACATTAATAAGTAAAACAAACTTTTCCATGGGTCATGAGATTGTATGGGTTGAGGGACAGTGGAGTTAGTGTGTACATGGGACCTGAAAAAATATTGCCTGAGCCCTGTTGCCGGAGATTGGGAGCCTGAGTGAGTTACTCATCCCTGGAACTCCCAAAAGGAAAGTACTACACATAGAGGCTTTGTATTGCTGTGTCTTTCAGGGAGGAAACATCTGTCCAGTATTGATGTTCAACCTCTCAGGATTCCAAGATTCCTAGGAAGACAATTTGAAAACAGCTAGTCTAGATTATCAGTTGTACTTCCTCAATTTAAATGTCCTTTTCAGATATGCCTGGTTAGATCTAGTCGCACTATGGCCATTTTATCTAATCTGTACTTTAGCAGGAAGCCATGGAGACACATGGAGAGCAACTGTAACACAGAGGTTAAGTGGTTTGGCTGCGAATCAGCACTCTACTGGTTCGAATCCCACCACTGCCATGAGCTCAGCAGGAGGCCTTAGGTAAGCCACTCCTCTCAGCCCCAGCTCCCCAGCTGTATTGTGGGGATAATAATAACACTCACTTGTTCACCGCTGTGGGTGGGGCACTCATCTGTCTAGAAGAGTGGTATGTAAGGGCAGTTATTATTATATCTTTCCCATAGTATCATCCTACTCCTTTCTCATCGGTTGGTGCTGCTTGCTTGTTACTGACTGGCAGTCTATTCCAAATGGGTTGCCAGCAGCTGGCCCAGAATCACTTTGTATTGGCTTGAGAGAAAGGAAAAGGATGTCAAGATAGATCATCCAGTTCTGCCAAAGCAGTGGGACATGGCTTTACGCCTTATACCTATAGTTTCTATGAATCTTAAGCTGATACTTATCCAGCAAAGAATTATGTTTAGGGTTTATTGGATACCACAACACCTTTTTAGTAAAAATGTAAATACAGTGTCTAATTGTTGGCATTATACCTCACCGTTTCCACACGACTTACCTTCCTCCAGAACGTCACGGAACATCGCGAAAAAGATGCGGAAGGTAGTGTCTTCTCGCACAAAATCGTGCCAAGAAGGCACAATCATCTGAGAATTTTTGTGACATTGCGTCTTCCTGTTGTGAATTCACGCAAGAAGACGCTATCTTCCGCATGTTTCTCGTGACGTTCTGGAGGAAGGTAAGTCGTGTGGAAACGGCCAAGGTCATGGTCTTGGTCGTGTCCAGTTATTTGGTCCTTTGGGGAGGAAGCTATTACTCATATTAATTTTATAATAAAATACTCATTTATTTTTGAGGATATTTATGTACTTTTAAACTATTTGCCTGTCTCATGGAACCTAACTGATGGTTAATGGCAACAGACACTCCATGCCCGTACAGTTGCTAAAAGACTTATACTACAGCATTGGAAAGACAAAAAGCCACTTCCCATAATTCATTAGATTGAAGACCTTACAACTTACCAACATGTGAGCATATCGCACAGAGACGATAATTGTGTATGGACTTATTTTTAGGTATCCAGAGTCCTTTTATATGTTATGTATACAGTTGCCTCCTTCCTTCCCTCCTTCCTTCTGCTATGCACAAATTAAAAAATAAATTAAAAATAATTTTTAAAAAGGAAAAGGATGTCAAGATAAAGGGTTACTACTTACACATAATCCCCCTTTGGTATTTTCACAGCAGTTTGCCTCACCTTTATCAGAAAGCCACTTTACTGTTTTATACAGTTGTCTCTCAAGTACCAGACGAGTTCTTTTTGTGGATCCCTAAAATCAAAGACATTTTGTCCAAAGTAATACATTTAGATTTGGAAAATAGGCAGATTGGGTGGAAATTTCAAGTGAGTCATTTCTTACTTGAGGTTGGCCCTGCATTACATTAGCATCACTTCCAATTTTAAAGATTTCTGTCTTATGGCCCTTGTTTTTGGTACTTTGTCTAAATGTGATTATCATCCTATTAGATAGTGCCTTTGGATGTGTTTTCTACAGTGACTATTTTTTTAAAAATGTTTTATAAATAGTATTATTATTAATGTAATAATAATAATAATAATAATAATAATAATAATAATAATAATTTATACTCTAGTTGTATGCGTTCAGTTCCTATTAATGACAGTAATGTGTACCAGCAGAGGAAGGACAAGCAGTTCACAGCACGTTATACATGCCTAAGCTGCCAGTTTTTCTGTGCCTGTCCCTGAAACGGAGCCAAAAAAAAAAAAGCGAATTGACTGTAGCTAAACGGCAGTTCTAGGATTCAATATATCACAAAAAATAATAATTTGTCAGACTTATCTCATTGCAATGCCAGACTCCGCATCTTCCTAATCCTATTATGAAATCACTAGGGAGAGATTTTTCAGAGGCTCAATCTAAGAGACACTTTACATATTCACTGTCATCTGTAGATCTGCTATGATAAGGATATTTTTATAAATTCTTTCATGTGTCATTTTTTAAACCCATAGCGGAGGTGCCTGCATATATCCAGACAGTTAAATCCAGGAATCATTAATAGCACAATATCCAATGTTGTGTAGATCCATTTGGTAGAGCAAAAAATGTTCTAAGGGTCGACTGTATGTGTTTTCTTTGCTTAGAGCAGTAATAGCTTTGGCTGGTATCCTTATCAGCCCAGCCTGAGCCATACTGCCTTTGGTTGAAAGATGTCCCATTTCCAGTAGGTGCAGTCTAGCCTCTTCAGTGAAGGTAGCAAGAGTTATGAGCTGATGGATAGGCTCCAATGTATCTGGCAGCTGGGAGAGGGTCCAGACTTGAAAAGGAAGAAGCTGGGCAGCGGATTAGCATTCCAGGAAGTCACTTCACAAAAACCCAACTATAGGGAATCCTGTACCAGCAGAAGTTAGAATTAATCTTAGGTGACCTATATTTTGTGGTTTCCCTCCAGTTTCTTGATTGAGTGTGCCACAAAACTTGCCAAGGCTCAGAGCTTTCCTCCTGCCTCAGAGCTTATCTCTGTGAGCTGTGAGACCATTACTCTATCATTTGGACCAAGCAGCTGCTATATCGACTCACTTCTGACACCACTCTTCGGTGGGTGCAGGTGTTCTGTAGCCTGTTAGGCCCAGTCTGGAGACTTGGTTCACCAGTCCCCTGATTCCATGATGTGGCCTTCCAGCTTCCCTCTGGGCATCTCGACTTGCTCTGGTGCTTGGGTTTGGTGATTTTTGAAGGGAGGAGTCCTAAGGAGATATCATCCCAGTCTAGAGCTAGACTGGTAGGTCCTGACAAAGACAAAGAAGTTGGGGCCGTTAGTCTGGGGAAAGTAAGTGGATCCCTGTCTTTAACATGGCACAGTGCCCCTCAGATCAGAGAAGGGGAAAAAAGGTAAGCATGTGAACTGAGGAAAGACTTAAAGCTTAAAGAGTTAAAGCTTAAAGGATATTCTGCTTGCACATCTGTACAGGCAAAGAGTCAGCAGGAGGAACACAGTCACTGACATGCCCCTAAAGTGGAAGGAGGAAAGACCATGCCTGACGTGAAAGGCACAGAACAATTCATGGGGAAAGGAGAGAGCAAAAACAACCATGTAAGAGAGGTCTGTTAGAGATAGAACGTTTTGGAGGTCTTTCATTCATAGGGTCGCCATAGGTTGGAAACGACTTGACGGCACATAGCACACACACACAAGAGAGGTCTACTGAAAATAGAGTATAAGGTACATAAAGTAAAAGTGGGAAGTATCTCTAAAGCAGCAAGTTTTCAGATCCTGCTGACAAGTTGGTTACCTCTGTGCTAAATTCAGTTCTTCCTAAACTTCTTTTTTGGACCATAAAATTAAAAGAGGGCACTGTCAGGTGCAAAAGGTTAGAGCGTGAACCCAAAAATATGTGCTTCAAATTGCACCTCAGCCACAAATTTTCATGAATTCAACTTAGCCACATATACCCTCAGCGCTTTCCTCTATGTACAATTCCAGGATAGCAATATGAGCCTACTTTGCAGGGCCATTGCGAGACTCACTGAAACAATACAAGCAAAAATATTTTGAACCGCTGTGCTATAAAAATGCTCAGTATTTAACATTTCTGATTTTGTATCATTTGGAAACTTCAGTCCTTATTTAACAGTTTTGCCAATGTTAAGGAATGGATTGAAAAAATGATTTTTGGCTTCAAAGTATTAAAGCCACGTTTAAAAACTTTGAAACTTTTTTGAGAATTTAAGATGTAGGGTGAAAAATAAGAGTGGTGATTTCCATGTAGCAGCTATAGTGAGTCTGGCAGTAGCTACCAATAAGGAGAACAGATTCTTCTGCTGTTTAGAGACAGCAGAAAAGGGCCAAAGGTCTAACAACAAAAATTCGGGGGTAAATGTTACCGCAAAATTTGACATCCTTTCAATTTGCTCTGTCACTTCTTTCCAAAATGCTTGACTAACAGGACAAGACCACCAAGTGTGTAAATAAGAACCTATTTGATTACAATTTTCCCAACAAAATGGATTATAGATTTTTGTTATCTTAATTCAATTGTAATGGATTATAATACCAGAATGTAAACAGTTTGAAAAATTGAAACCAGATATTATATAATTTGGATCTATTAGAGAGTGAGTTCCAAATTCTGATCCAGAAATCACCTTTCCACCCCCCCCCCCTCCATCTCGCTGTGGCAAGAGAAACTTTGGTGCAACTATGTTATGGGTAAAATTACAAACAATTCTTTTTTTGAGACTTAAGATAAATTTCTCCCGTCAATGGTATGAAGATATATGGGCTCCTGTGATACGCTATTTAAATGACCAAGAAGTTATATCTTCAAGTTGGGAACGACTTCTGATAATATAAGGGGGGATTTGGTTATTAGGATTTTAGGATGTTATTTATTAAGATGTTGTATAAGAAATTTTTAAACTTTTATCGCATGTGCCTTTTTTGGTATTCATTATATTGCATGTGATGAATTTTTTTTTTTTAAAAGTAAGAGTGAACAAGAAAAGAGTCTTTCTTTGGCACAGGAGTTACCTGATTACAGCAAGGCCTGGCCTGGGTAAAGGTTACTTCCTATAGGCAGCTCAGGGCTTATTATGTAGTCTCTACTAGTACTAATAATAAAGTAGTACTATGTGTTCTCTTTCCTGGGTTTGGATGTTATTGGGAAGTGAGTTTTTCCCTGCTTCCCCTTAACATTGTGGTGTTTCCATTCACCTACCTGTCCCTTCTGCCATGTTTCCAAACTTTTTTGCTTCAAAGTTTTGAGAGAGATTGCAGCAAACCAAGGCTGGCACCCAGTCTGGCTCTTCCCAGTCCTGCCTATATTGGTGTCATTTTTCCTTTACAAAGGAAATGGAAGGTGGCTATCATAATAACGTTGTAACAGTCCTCCAAGCATGTTCTCTGAATTCCCAACATTCGTTTTAAAAAGGAAGTCTCTAACTGCTTTTGCTGTGTTAGGGTTGCCAGGTACTTGCAACTGGCAGGAGAGCCAGTTGACAAGAATATGGAGGGGGACATTTTAACATCAGCTGTGGTGTCACATCTCTTCTGGTAAAAAAAAAACCCTGGATGTGACATAGGTAGCTCTAGGAATCGCCAAAAATTCAGTTGTAAAACCATCGAGTTTCTAGTGTTTCCCAGATCTGCTTATATCATTTACTTTTTTTTTACTAGAAAGTGAGATGATGCCACAGTGACACTGTAGGTTTTAAAAATTTTTCTCCCACCAGTGGTTTGAGCAGTGACGGGCAGAGGGCTGGCAGCCCTTGGGGTGGGGATACCCTGTCCCCACCTGCTACCCCTTGCCCCGTCTCATCTGGCTGGTGGGGCGGGAATTGTCAGGACGCTGGCTGGAGCCCCCAGAGCATGCAAAAATAGTGTATGTACTCCAGAAGGCTTCTGCTGATATCACAGTTTAAAATGGAACAGGGGTTCACCGTCAAATTGCTCCCAAACAAATACATTTCACTATGTCTGGGGGCAGATTTGGCCCCACTGCCCTCTCATCTCTTCCTTTTTAAACTAGAAGTGATATCAGTGGAAAGCCTCTGGACTCTGTGAAGAAGAAACGGAACTCCCCCTCCCACCTGGCCAGAACCCCCTGCCCTTGCTTTGAAGGTAAGGGGGAATGACAACCCTAGGTGAGCAATGGGAGGGGGGGAATGGGACCCCTGTGTTGTGTAGATAGAGTTACTTATTTTTAAGATGAACGCAGGGAATACAGAGAACATGCGAGACAGTTTATAGTGTTATAATAATATGCCAAATGCTAATATCTATTTTTAAAAAGGTCTTTGGGTGGCAAGAAAGGGAAAAAAAGACCTCTGGGGGCAGGCAAGGTTGTGGGGGGACTAAAATGGGCCGTTTGGGGCCTGTTTTGGTCTTCATCAGGGCGAAACCGTCCTGATCGGGTTGGTGCTGGGCAGGGGATGTTTCCCCCGCCTGGCACTGACCCAGTTCTGGCCATTTCGGCCCCAATCCGGGTCCAAAATGGCCATTTTTGGCCACTTTGGCCCCCTTTTCCACTGGGATTGGGGCTGGAACGGCCAGGATCAGGTTGGTGCCAGGTGGGGGACCCCTCCCCTGCGCAGCACTGACTTGGTCCGAGCTGTTTCACCCCTGAGCCAGGTCCAAATTGGCCCCAAATGGCCATTTTTGGCCCTTTGGGGCCTGTTTCGGCTGGGATCAGGGCTAAAATCACCAGGATTGGGTCGGTGCCAGGCAGGGAACCCCTCCCCTTCCCAGCACTGACCTGATCTGGGCCATTTTGGGCCTGATCCAGGCCAAAACGTGCCCCAAATGGCCATTTTGAGCCCCTTTCGGCCTGGATTGGGGCCAAACCATCCCTGATCGGGCCACTGCCAGGTGGGGGAACACTCCACTGTCTGGCAGCAGCTGAATCCCGGTCATTTCAGCCTGGTCAAGGGGCATGGCATATGCTAATGAGTTATGCTAATGAGTTCCTGCAGCTCTTTTTTTACGAAATGACCCCTGTATCACAGGTTCTGGAGACCTCTTATGACAGCCAATAAGCACTCCAGGTTTAAGCAAGTGATGTTTTCCTCAGACTCTGGAGTAGTCTATTTCTTGCCCTATTTTATCTTGCCTGTGTCATCTCTTTATCAGTGCAAACTAAGTCAGAGGGACAGGACAGCTGGCACAGTTAAATCGTTGGCTGCTTCTGGACCTGTAGTGCCAAGTTTCCCTTCTGGCTGAAGAGGATGAGTTATCCTTGTAAGCCCCTTCTTGGACATCTTTTCTTCTGATTGGCCTGCTTAGGCTATTTGGGTCCCTTTGTGACCTGGCATCCCATCTGGAAGAGTGTGATAACAGATTAGCTCCTTTCGGACAGTCTACTGGGAGACTAGAAAGAAAGTGAATGGGTAGGTGGGGGAATAATGGCATTGTAGTGGAAAGCTCTGCCCTTGGATTCACTTTCACTGTGAAGTGTGCATGGAAAAAGTAGGGTTCTTGAATGCACAGAGAGAACTATGCAGGCATAGCCACGAATGTATTAGTGCGCACAGGTCATGATCCTGCCTTCTCCTTTGCACAACTCATCTTACATGCGTTGAACATCTGAAAAGAAGTAGTGACCCATTTTCCATTTGTCAGGGACTTCATGCATCCGAACGGGAGAAAGAGGAAATTTAGCCGTGCCTAATACAGATTATTGTCTAGGTTGACTGCTAATGGTTCTGTCCTTCATCCATTCAGGACTTCTCTCTTGTCCCGTCGGACCCTGATGCGTTTGGGAATGAGCACTTGCGGCAGAAAGGCCCTGACTCTGCTCAGCAGTGTATTTGCCGTTTGTAGTTTGGGACTCCTGGGGATTGCTGTAAGCACTGACTATTGGTTGTATCTGGAGGAAGGCATCATCCTGCCCCAAAACCAGAGCACTGAAATCAAGATGTCTCTACATTCTGGCCTCTGGAGGGTTTGCTTTTTGGCAGGTATGGTATCTTCGAGTCAAATCTTGCTTTTCTTGTCCTTGTTGCTAAGTATATCTATTTATTAATATTAACTGTTTCTATTAGTGGAGTATCATGATTAATTTATAATTATAATCTTTCTCCCACTCAGTCTTGGCTTGCCAATTGTTCATTACCTCCCTCAGAATTTCCGTGACAAAACTCATTCTTCTCCTGATTATTTTCATTATAAACTTGTGCTTCCTTTGTTCTCTCGTTCTGTCTCAGCCTCAGCTATTGTATTTTGCTTCTCTTACTCATCCCCTCTTTCCTATTTGAGTTTCACTTGCTCACCTTGTAGCTCCTCCTCTTCCTTCTCCTCCTTTTTCTCCATGAGTTTTGGTGAATTCTTGGGTAAAATTTCTTCTCTTCGCTCTTCAGGTTAGATCCATGAGTGAATTCACGGGACACATCTCTCCCCTTTCCTTCTGAACAATTGGCTCTTGAGGGTCAAGGAACTGTCACAAAGATGGGGTGCAGGCTGGCAAGGGGGCAGAGGAAAGTGGTAGAATTTGTCTCTCCATGTACACTCTTGATGGAAGCTTGGCCTGCTGATTTGCTTCTCAAGCTGCCGCCTACACTCCATCCTACTCTGTTCACAGGTTCTCCCAGTCCTGAGGCATATTTTTCAGGGAACTGCAAGGAGAAGAGAGAAAAGGGGAAAACCTGGCTATTTATAGATATTACGAACACAAGTAGTAATTACAAGCTGAAACCTCATCAGAATTGTGGAAGGAAAAATCATTCTGATGTCCTCTCATCCTTCAGCTGCCTGATTTCTTTACTTTTTAACTGACTGTCAGCTGTTCTCTATAAAATCTCCTTCAAGCTATTCTGTTTTCTGATTTATTTTCTTTATTAATTTATGAAGTCTTAATTTTCTTCATACGTGGGGAACCCCCCAGTATGTAGAAACTCTTAGCGTATATGGGTGGCCCCAGTGTACTGTTGTGATGGGCATAAGAACCAGCCAGTTTACTATTTAATATAATAACAAGCTAGGAACCTATGAGGAGTTGTGAGAAAACAATATGAAATCTTGTCTCACCCACCAAAACGTTGTCCTCAAGGCTTTTAGAAGTGTTCAAGGACTTGGGCAGGCTGATTCTTCTTTCTTTTTAACTAAGAGCCAAGCTACAAGTGACGCCTTACACAGGTTGGACGCTTGTCAGCTTCCCTCAAGTTTTGATGGGAAATGTAGGCATCCTGGTTTTACAGCTTGGCTCTCCATTACAGCTGCAAGACCAGGATGCCTACATTTCCCATCCAAACTTGAGGGAAGCTGACAAGTGTCCAACCTGTGTCTGGCGTCACTTGTAGCTTGGCTCTGATTCTCGCTTCCTCCTGGATGATTTTCAGCCCATTTTAATGGTTAAGTTATGAAATTGTATTTTCTCTGCTTATCTGGAGAGTCTCCCAAGTATGTAGAAATGACCCCTGCCTTTTCTCGGTGTAGCCCCAATTGCATAACTTTGGTCATCTGTAGCTAGGCCAACCAGTTTATTATTAGCTAGAATTCTTTGATAATAATTGTGCTTAAACATAAACATTACTTAATATATTGATTTGTGAGTATTGCCTCTTTACTTTTTACTTCTACCACCTACCTAAAAATCTTGATGGCCGTTACGAAGCTTCTTTTAATGATGGGGAAATTATCTGATAACATCCTGGTTCATATTATCAAGGGTGTATGTTGGCTGATATAGACGCACACAAATCACAATAAGTGTCACCACAGAAGTGTAACAGTCACCATAAAATAATTGACAAAAGGTATGTAGCTGTGTTGGTCCACAGCAAAACCCAAAAACAAAAGCCATGCAATACTTTTTATGAAGACCTACCAGTCCTTGAGCAGGATTATGGAGAGATGGCATATACATTTCCTAAATAAATATACAAAGAATAACAGCACAGTACACAAGCTTTCGAGTTCTCTAGATGTCTTCAATGTGCAAGCTTTCAAATTCTCCAGTTCGTGGCTTTTGTTCACAAAATAATTGGTTACTTTTTAAATTACATTTCCCTTTCTGGTTCTTGCGTGAATCTAGAAAGCAAGGAATAGATGTATTTTGATAATGAGGGTTTGTTAGCAGGAGCAGAACAACACTAAGATGGAAATCGTCTCTGGCCACTTCTCCACTAACTGTGTAGGCCTTTTCTCAATATCACCTACTGATCAGAAATTGGAGCGCTCCAAAATAGTTTTCTACTTTGTCTTGAATTCTATGAGAGATACATTTGATCCCCTTTGGAATTCTATTTTAAATCATTATGTTTGTCTTAAGGATTTTTTTTTTGCAAATATCTGAATATTCTCCAAACTCTGCAAGCCAGTTTCAGCTGCCTTGGAGTGGGTATGGTACCTTTCTGTACAGTTGGTTATCATAACTAGACATGAGCACGATCTGAATTACGATTTCAAAAAGTCCCCGATTTTGGCGTTTGCTCCATCGTGACTGAGCTAATCGGTTCTGTCCACGGCAACCGATCCAGCAGTCGGGAGTTTGCTTGTTCGGGACTTGATCGGATATATCGGTTTCTGTTTGGAATTGCAGACAGTCAGGCACCAGTAATTAATTCCCGGGGCAACGGAGTCAGGGGGGGAATGAGCTGTCTTTGCCCTCCTTCTGTCGCCCTTGAAACACGAATGGAAGCCCAGCTTTCCTTGATTAGCAGGCTTCCTTCCAACCACGCAGCAGCAACCCAGGGGAGGGAGGGGGAAGGGGGTGGGCACAAAGGAAAGGCAAAAGGCAGCGTAGGAGGCTGGGAGGCCACCTGTGCCATTCGCCTTTCCCCAGGACAAGGGGCGTGCGGGCAAGCCAGCCGCCCCTTGTCCGGGGGAAAGGCAAAAGGCAGCGTGGGAGGCCACCTGCGCCATTCGTCTTTCCCCAGGACAGGGGGGGGGGGCATGTACTAAAACAAATGACAGGATCGCCCATTGAAAATAGTGGGAGAGGCTTGAATGCCCGTTGGAAATAACACCCATCTGAGACACCCAAGGGCCCTCATTCCAGGTAGGGGCCTGTCATTCCAGTCCCAGAGCCCTTCTGAGACACTCAGGGGCCTGTCAATCCAGTCCCAGAACAGTCTATCTGGGCCCAGAGAGTTTCCTTCAAAATCCATTCCACGTTTTCTTTGCACCTTTTTTTTTTGCTCTAATGTGTTTCAGTGGAGCCCATGCAAGTCTATGGGCATTCCAGGTTCTCATTATTTCCAACGGGCATTCAAGCCTCTCCCATTATTTTCAATGGGCAATTCTGTCATTCGTTTTAGTACATCCCACAAGGGGTGTGTGGGCAAGCCAGCCGCCCCTTGTCCTGGGGAAAGGCAAAAGGCAGCGCGGGAGGCTGGGAGGCAGCCTGCGCCATTCGCCTTTCCCCAGGACAAGGGGCGCGCGGGCAAGCCGGCCGACCCTTGTCTTTCGAGGCAGGTGAATGGCGCGGGCAGCCTCCGAGCCACTCGCGCTGCTGCCAGCTCTGCAGCGCACCGGGACAGCCGGCTTGCTGAGTGGGCGGGAGCGACTCAGGAGTGCTCGCGCATGCGCGCGCGCAACAGCCTGGCTACGGTTGCTCTGGGCGCTGGCCTCCCTAATTTACGATTTTGGATCCGATTTTGGATCGGAAACGAGACTTGATCGGTTAGAATCAGGTACCTGCGTTTGGCGGCGGCGCAGAATCACGATCAGCTAAATTGGGATTATTTTTTGGATCGTGTCCATGTCTAATCATAACCCACCATTTGGATTTTTTTTACAGTCCTCTATTCTATAATATCAGAATAGTAGAAGAAAGGTAATTCTATACCATTTGTTCTAAGAGAGGCATAAGATCAGTTAGCGACAACTCCTTGATTTGTTATTTTGTTACATGTGATGTTTTCAAAAACAGGCGTTTCAGTCCTTAAAGATCTGGATACATCTCTGTTCACTGTTGGATGTAAGCATCTTGACTTGAAAGTCCTTGAAGCCACTGGAAGCAAAAGAAGCTGTTGTATTTAATTAAAACAATCAATTTCTTGAAGGAGGTATAAAACAACTTTCTCCCTTGCAGGTGAAGAGCGTGGGAGGTGCTTCACAATAGAGTACGTCATGCCAATGAATGTCCAACTTACATCTGAATCGACAGTCAATGTTTTAAGTAGGTAGTTTTTAGGGTATGGGTTAGGGAGGGTGTTTGTGTCCGTATAAATATTTGGTTTTCAGAGACTGGGAAAGAGATTTATGTTATTTATAGTCTGCCTTTCTCACTGAGACTCAAGGCGGATTACACAGTGTAGGTCAAATACAATCAACAGGGATATTCCATAAGTAATCCAATAGGATTTGGATTACAGAAATCTGAAAACAGAGTTGAAAGAAAGCATAAGCACTAGCACGATGTGTTAAACGATGCAGAAATGACATAGTAGGATCATAGCGAGAGCCAGTTTGGTGTAGTGGTTAAGAGCGCGGGACTCTAATCCAGAGAACCGGGTTTGATTCCCCACTCCTCCGCTTGAAGCCAGCTGGGTGACCTTGGGCCAGTCACAGCTTCTGGGAGCTCTCTCAGCCCCATCTACTTCATGAGGTGATTGTTGTTGTGGGGATAGTAATAACCAGGGCTTTTTTTCAGCGGGAATGCAGTGGAATGGAGTTCCGGAACCTCTCATGTCCGGTAGCCCCTCCCCCTTGTCTCAAGACAGAGATGAGTTCCCATGGAGGAAATGGCCATTTTGTAAGGGGGCCTGTGTGTTTCTCCCTCATTTGAGAGTTCCACCGCCTCATTTCCCAGAAAAAAAGCCCAGATAATAACATACTTTGTAAACCACTCTGAGTGGGCATTACGTTGTCCTGAAGGGCAGTATATAAATCAAATGTTGTTGTTGTTGTTATTACATCAACAGACAGTACATACTATACACAGTAGTGTAGTCCACACACAATCCCTATCCATTTACTAAAGCAACATTCTGGAACATTTGTAACAGTACAGCCCTAATTACCCATGTAAAAAAACATCCCTGAATCAATCAGTTTTGCATAGTTTGCAGAAAGCCAGGAGGGTGAGGGTGTGATCTTTCCTGACCTCATCAGACAGACCATTCCATAAGGGGGGAGCCGCAACGGAGAATGTGCACATATGGGTAATTGTTGATTTTGCCCATTTGCAAGGTGGCACCTGCTGGAGGCCTACAGGTATGAGGGCTTTGTATGATAGCCAATGTCCGGGGTCAGCAGCCCAGCCCCCGGACTTGCTGACAGGCAGCGGCAGGGCGCAGCCGGGAGACAGCAGTCCAACTGCTCTGTCTGGCAAACAGAGCCAGAACCTGCCTACTCCAGGGGGAAGGGGCGAAAGGCCAAAGCCTCAGAAGGCTGGAGGGAGCAGGGAGAGGCCAGCTAGTCCCACCCCCCAGGGGGAAGAGAGGGGGCTAAGCAGGCTAGAGGAAAAGGGCCAAGGCAGGGGGAATAGGGACCCAGCAACAGCCCAAACAGAGCCCTTACCTTCCACGGAGGAGAAGCAGCCACTACAGCCCAGAGCAACACCCTGGCTAGAGGACAGCAGCTTGGCTCAGGAGGTGCTAGGAGCCAAGCCCCTCCAGGTGGAGCTGCCACAGGCATTCTGGGGGAGGAGATGGGTAGCCCCGCCTGGCATCAATGAGCAGGCAGCCCAGAAGCTGGCCAGGGCAGCTCCTCATGAGCAAGGCCAGGCATGCTCAGCAGCACAGAAGTTGGCTGGGGCAGCTCCTCGCGAGCAAGGCCAGGCATGCTCAGCAGCACAGAAGCCGGCTGGGGCAGCTCCTCGTGAGCAAGGCCAAGGAGACCTCAGCTGGGGATGGCTCGCATTCAACCCCACCCTGCCAGCAAGGCAAGGAAGCCAAAAAGGGATTAGTGGTAGGAGGGAAACACCTCAGGGAAGGCACAGCTGGGCCAAGTCAGGAGAGGGAACAAGCCTAGAAGGAGGGTGGGGTGGGGGAAAGGAAGCCCTATATAAGGTGGCTAGGAAGAGCGCTGAGGTGGTGGGTGTGAGTAAGGAGAGCAGAGAGCAGAGAGCAGAGAGCAGAGAGCAGAGAGCAGAGAGCAGAGAGCAGAGAGCAGAGAGCAGAGAGCAGAGAGCAGAGAGCAGAGAGCAGAGAGCAGAGAGCAGAGAGCAGAGAGCAGAGAGCAGAGAGCAGGCTTGGAGGAGAGTTCTGGGAGGAGGAGATGATGGAGGACGCAGAGGGTAAGCAGGCCAGCGAGTGGACTGAGAGGGAGTCTGGGTGATGTATACCGCCCCTCCTTCCACAGAGCAGGGTCCTGCAGTATCCCTGGCGCCCCTCTGATGTCAGGGCTGGCCCAGCTGCCTCGACAAGCCCTGACAGCCAACATCTTCAGCTGAATTCAGTAACTGATGGCAGCCAATAGAGTGACTGTAGAATGGGAGTCATATGCGTGTCCACTTAGTTCCAGATAATAATTGAGCAGCAGTATTCTGCACCAACTGGAGTCTCTGAGTTAACTGAGAGCAAAGCTACAAGTGACTTTCTTCACGTGGAGAACACTAGATTTTTCTTGCAAGGTTAGCTGGGAAGTGAAGTCCAAGTGGTCCTCCCTTCACTGTTCGAATTGCTGCCTGAAGAACCACAAGAGGGTTTCAGTTGGGGGTGGGCAGCTGCTACTTTCTCCACGGGCGTCTTGTGGGCTGCCTGCTCCAGGGGAGATGCTCTGGAAGTGGCAGCGTCGTGAAGCTTCAGCCGCAGTGACAGTGGAAGAATCTGCAGCAGATCCTTCCACTGTCGCTGCGGCTGAAGCTTCACTGACGCGGCCTCTTTCTCCAGAGCAGCTCCCTGGGAGCACGCAACCTGCAGGACACCCTGGGAGAAAGTAGCAGCTGCCCGCCCCCAAACGAAGCTCTCCTGTGGCTCTTCAGGCAGCAATTCTAACAGAGAGGGGAAGGACCACTCGGACTTCACTTCCAAGCTAATCTTGCGAGAAAAATCTAGTGTTCTCCACGTAAAGAAAGTCACTTGTAGTCTCACACTCTGAGACAAACTTGTGTAGAATGCATTACAGTAGTTGAGTCTTAATGTTACTATGGCATGGATCCAAGTGGCCAGAGTCAAAGTATGGGGCCATCTTCTGGGCTAGATTGAGTTGGAAGAAAGTGTTTTTTGCTGCCGCATTACCCTCACAAAAGTGCTGCATCCGTACATTGCAGAAGGGCAGGTGCTTTGTTTTGTTTTTCCCTTGTGCTTTCTCTCATTAACAGCAGCTTAGGAACAGGTGAAGGCACAGAGGAGGGAGGCAGAAATTTTTATTTCCTGAGCCCTTTGCTGTAGTAAGACCTGCTTCCATTTCAGAGCCTCTCAGTCCCAAGATGTCCACCATATCCAGCAGTAAAGGACAAGCATCCGTATCTGCTTTCTAGTTTAATTTTCTCAGTGTGATATGAAAACAGGGCAAAGTTTACTCCGATGGGTGAAAATAGTTAGGATTTAAAAGAATACTGCATCTTTATGTGAGAATTTTTAACAATACGAATGAATGCTAGGAATAGAGCTTCAAGTTCAGAAGCAGTGTACCTCTTACTAATCAATGATGGGAACAAACACCAAGAGGTGTCTGTCTTCAGAATGCCACCCTGTGAACAAGTCTTGGTCATCCTGCTATCCACTCTCAGAGAGAGCTGGACTAAAGATACCTTTGTTCTGATCCAGCTTTGCATTTTTCTACCTTTTATATTCTGACATTCAGAATTAGAAAGGCTCTTGCCTGGTATTTTAAAAAAAATCATATTTACATTATTGATTTCTGCTGCTCCTAAATTTGAAGCTGTCTTTTGACATTGTCTAAATATTTAGCTTATTATATGTCAGGAACAATCAGTTTTTAAAACTAAACAACAGCTCCCTCCAAATTTGCTTTTACAAATTCTATTTTGACAAAAATATTTGCAGTCAATTTTCAGTAGGAATATAGGGTATCTGTGGTTTTTTCAAAAAAGATTTCTTTTGTTGCTATAGCAATGCACATTACTGTTTCTGGAACGAATGGTTTTATATTTTGGTTTTGCTGCTGAGAGGGGACTCGTAAATAATTTGTAGCAATTAATATTATATTATACCATCCCAGTCTATTTTAGTACCTTTTGCAGAGTGATATGGTAAAGATAAGAGTGCCTCAACTTTAATTGTTCTCCTTTTTTTAGCGTTTCTATATGAATCATAGTAAAAGGTGTGATTTTTTTTTCCAGCTAGAGAAGCAATTGGAAAACAATGGCTTCGATCCCATGGAACATGTATTTAAAGATACCATTCTTTCCCACCTTCTCCATTCTTCCAGCACCCCACTAAGACCTCCAAAATCCTGCTACTAGAGGTTGTGGGATTTTGTAGGGTCAAAAAGCGCTAAAATTGTGGGGTTTTGTAGGGTCAAAAAACCATGTGACTCAGGGGCTGGGATGAGAAAGGGGTACGAAGTGAAGTTGCCCTCACCTTTCTCGTGTGTCAGCAAAAATTCCTCATTCCTTCTGTTCATTGCTTCCCTCTGCCCCCCATGGATTTTTGTCTTTGTGAACCTAACAACCTTCAGTATCAGCAGTTTGGAAGTCTCAGGTGGCTGCTGGGGAAGGAAGGAAGGCAAGAAAGAACAGTGTCCATACTCATCCTTAACTTCCATGCACACTTTGTAAGATCCAAGCGGCAGAGTTAGGTATTCGAATGGATTCCAAAGTTTCAAAAAACCCTTTTCACACTAATCGAAACAGAATTAGAAAAGGATGGGTATAAAATCTGCATACAGTTTCAATCATCTCAGTGTACAAGCAAGCTCACTCAGCGCATATGGTTTTTGTGTGTGTGAGAGAGACAGGGAGTAGAGATGGGCACGAACCGAAATTCGAATCAAAGTTTGTGACGAACCGGGCCAGTTCATGGTTTGCAAACCGGCTGTTTGTCAGAGCACATTTATTTTTTTGTTTTATTTTATTTAGGTCATTTATAGTCCGCCTTTCTCACTGAGACTCAAGGCAGATTACACAGTATGAGATTAGTACAATCAGTATCAAGTACATTTCAATACAGTACCATAGGGTAAACAGATACAAATTGAAAAGACATAGCATCAGCAAGAATCCAATACGGAGTAGAAAAAATACTGAAGCAGAACATAATCAATTCTAGGACTAACATTAGACAACATGGAGCACTGGTAGTACATAGGAATACATATTTAAAACAGCAGATATAGATATAGTATCTATATCTATACTATAGTATACTATATATAGTATACTATATATAGAATAGTATCGATATAGATACAGATATAGTAAGGCAATATAGTGATGAAGTCTATGGTCCCATTAGTGAAGCCCTCCCATTTGAGTAGAAAGCCTTTTTGAATAGTTCGGTTTTGCATCATTTACGAAAAGCCAGGAGAGTGGGGGCTCTTCTAACTTCCTCAGGCAGGTCATTCCACAGGATAGGGGCCACCACAGAGAAAGCTCGTGTACAGGCTGCTGCTGACTTCACCTGTGTGCAGCCTAGCACCTGCAGGAAACCCTGTTTATTTGAGCAAAGCTGCCATGGAGGAACATAGGGAGGCAGTCCCGTAGATATGCCGGACCAAAGCCGTGAAGAACTTTGTATGTAATAATTAATACCTTGAACTGAGCACGGCAACTGATGGGCAGCCAATGGAGCGACTGTAGGATGGGAGTGATGTTCATGCTCCTGCTTGCTCCTGATAACAGTCGAGCTGCAGCATTTTGCACTAATTGGAGCCTCCTAGTTAACTTAGATGGGAGACCTATGTATAGAGCATTCCACTAGTCAAGCCTTGATGTTACCATAGCATGGATCCAAGTGGCCATGATAAGAAGCACTTTAGGCTGGGTCGTTTGGTTCGTTTTTTGGTTCGTCACTGCAGATAGCCTGGCGCCGATCAATCAGTTTCCTAGGCAACAGGGGATGGTCTTCCTGCAGACCTTCTGCTGGCCCAGAAGTGACCTTCTGCTGACCTAGATGTGACATTTTCACAAACCAAACGAACCAGTTCACGAACTGGGCCAGTTCATGAAAGTTCATGGTTCATGAAATGTGGCGAACCACGAACCACATGGCTCTTCCCCCCCCCCCAGTTCGTGCTCATCTCTAACAGGGAGAGAGTGAGCATGCCGAATCAACATTTTAAAAGCAAGATCAAATAGGTATATGGATTATAAGTACAGAAAATGTTTTCCTATTCATAATGTTATCATCTCATGTAACTCTTTTTCATTCTGTGCTCCCTTGTTACCTTTACAGAGATGATTCGTTCTGCCACTCCTTTCCCGTTAGTCAGCCTCTTCTTCATGTTTATTGGATTCATTTTGAGCAATATCGGACACATCCGTCCCCATAGAACCATTCTGGCTTTTGTGTCTGGAATCTTTTTCATTCTGTCTGGTGAGTCTTAAGATGGTAAAATCTTTGAATTACATTAGTACACATTCAAATTCCAATCTCTCACATTCACATCTAAGAAAAATAATGGCATTTCAGGACCTTGGTACACTTTAACAAATCCTTGTATTTGTAGGGGGATATATCCTGCAATCATCCCAGACAGGCACCACTGGTTCCTTTGCAAAAATTACAGGCAGCCTAATAAGTAATATGCTTTTTGCAGCAGAGCCAATAGAGACCCCATGGGGCAGTTTGAGGGCACTAAAATGGCATCAGTGGGGCCGGGAGGCTAAAGCTACTTCTCTTTGCTGTAGTCCTCCCAAACAGAAAGGGGCTGATGTACACCTGAGAGATACAAAGCTCCCTTGCACATCTACAATAATTAGAAAAGCTGGTGGGTAGCAGATTTTTACCCTGTTCTGTATTGAGAACATCTCGTGAGCCCAGTGAGATGCAATGTCCTGGTTTTGTGTTAGCCTGAGTACAGACTTTTCAAGCACACTCAGATTCCACTATATGATAATGACTACCGTGCAGCCTTTTGTCCCATTTCCTAGCATGTAAGCAGGCACTTTTTGTTTGGTTGGTTGGTTATTTGCTGGTTTGAGCCTGGTCCATCCTAAAGGTTCAGGGAAGGAAATAAAGCAAATATTGACAAAATAGAAAAAGATTTTGTCTGAATGGTTTACATTTTCTCTCCCTTTCCTGACTGGAGTCCTCAAAGCTAGCCCCAATGGACTGGTCTTAACAAGGCTTCCCAAACAGATGGTAATAAATATATTTAGATAGAGTCTCCTCTAAAACAGGCTGCTTCAACCATGTGCTGCTTGGACACTATTTCTTTAAACCTGGACTCCCCAACATGGCGCCTGTAGGTACTATGCTGCCCACCAACACCATTCCTGGAGCCTGCCAAATGTTTTTGGAAAATGGGTGGGGCCGAGTGAGGGTTTTGCCCAGAGGGCTTCTGATTGGCTGTGCAGATATACATAAATTGCTTCAGCAGCTGCTGCCCAAAGATCTTGGCCCTTTTCACACTACTCACCGGCTTCCAAAACGTCGCAAGATGTAGCGCAAAAAACGCGGAAGATAGCGTCTTCTCGCGCGAAAAGACTCTATCTTCCGCGTTTTTTGTGCTACATCTCGCGACGTTTTGGAAGCCGGTGAGTAGTGTGAAAAGGGCCCTTGATTGTGTGACTGAAGGTAAGATGTGCATGCGCAAAACTTTTTTTACAGTATGTTCATTTCAAAAGGCATCCTGTTAAGCAGTTTCTGCCTGAAATGCGGAAGAGTTGCTATTACAACCTCACTCCCTTGCTATTTTGTGGTTGGCTCCACTTCCTGTGGCAGCCATTTAGGGGTTGCACCCACCACCGTGCGTCAGAATTCCAGAGGTGCCCACAAGCTCAAAAGGATGGGCACCCGTTCTTTGGCCTTGGACAAGTGGTTGCACCTGTGATGTCTGGTGTTAATACAGGAGACCAGAAACATAATACAGTCCTTACTCACATTCAGAACTCGGTGGGGGCGGGGAGGGCTGGAGGAGGATTGACTTAACATTTGCATTTACGAGTTACGTCCAATAATATGTCTTTTTTTGGTGCGCATAACAGTTTTAAAGGGACTGTCTTACATTTCTTTCAGGTAAATACGATAATCAATGAGCATCTTTCTGTTTGACAGAAGGCAGCGTTTTATTCTTTGCATCAAGGGAGTCTTGAATGTGTAGCTGTGACTTCAGAGCATAAGGCTTTTTACTTGCTGGTAGTTCAGAAGAACGTTGTCCAAGAACATAAATATACTGCTTAATTTAATGAGAGGAGTGCATTTTCCAGGGGCTGAAAATTCAGCCTAAACCTAATGCCCTTTCCTTAGCCGTATTCCTACCCGAGACACAAATTTTCTCTTAGGCCCGTTCTAGGCGTGCAGCAGAATGAGGTGGCAGAGTGCTAGGGAGGAAGATTGGATTGTACCCCTTCAGGCTTCAGGGCTGGGATTATATTTTTCAAAGTTCCCCTACATTAATCATTCCCAATAATTTAATAAAAACCTACCATAGTATGTGGAAGGATAGGTTAGAAGAACCTTTCCCCCTGGTTATTTATTTGAATTATTATTTACTTCATTTATGAGAGTTTACATCTCTTCCATTGTATCCTTGCCGCCTCTTTGTCTTCTCCATTTTATCCTCACAACAACTCTATGAGCTCGGTTAGGCAGAGTGTGTGTGACTGGCCCCAGGTCACCCAACAGGCTTCCATGGCACAGTCTGGGTCTCCCAGCTTCTGTCTGACACTCTAACCACTAGACCACATTGGCTCTACAGCCCATTCCAGTTCTCAGACTTCTGCTGCCACTCTCTGCTGCATGTTTAGAACAGGATACTGGAAAAGCAGAGGGTTTGTATGAACTGATCTCCATAAGAGAATGTTTTTTTTTTTCATTTTGTGTTCTTGTTTCTCCAGGTTTATCTCTAGTTGTGGGGCTTGTGCTGTACATCTCCAGCATCAACGATGAAATGCTCAATAGAACCAAGGACTCTGAGACATACTTCACTTACAAATATGGGTGGTCATTTGCTTTTTCTGCTATCTCTTTTCTCCTGACAGAGGTAGGCCTGGGTTGCAAGCTCACTAAAATAGATATTAGAAATTCTTATGGTCCCAGAAGATTATGGGGCTTTATACTGTCTCTGTGAGGCTAACATGCTCTCGAGTTTAAGTCATTGTTTCTATTAAAATATTTCTATACTGGTTTTCCTCACAGTGGTGAACTCAAGGTTGTTTACAAAAACAGATATCCAACTTATCACCAGACTGGCCAATTCAAACTTTTTCCCCAAAAACCAACAGGCAAAAATCAATAAACCACAAACTCTAAAAAAACAGCCAGCTTAATTAAATTAAATTTTAAAAAATCATTTTTAAACCATCTGTTTTATGAAGGTTGTGGAAAATGGGAAAGGTTCTGTTTGGACTTCAACTTCAGGTACTATTTGGACTTCTGCTGGGAGTCTGTTCCAGAGCTCAGCAACAAATACTTTGGAACAGGCCATCATAGTCCACACACTCTTGTGGAAGGTGGAAAGAGATGGGGAAGAGGAGCTGAAGGAGAGCATGTAGTTGTATGGAAGGAGGCAGTCCTTCCCATATGAGGGCCTCAGGCCACACAGGCATTGAAAGGTTAAAACCAGCATCTTAAATTGAGCCCAGAAGCTAACAGGCAGCCAGTGCAAACACTCTAAAGTAGATTTAACATGTTAGCGGAGCCTGGTCTTAGTCAGAAGCTGAGCTGCCATATTCTGCATCAAGTTTAGCTTCTGGGTCATCCTTAAGGGCAGCCACATGTACAACAATCTACTGTAATCTAGCCCTGAGACTACAGTGGTGTGGATCAACATTGCTAGTTTGCCTGAATCAAAACAGAGTCAACCTGCAAGCAACTTGCATTTCGTCTGCCACTGTCACTCCGTTCAGAGTTGGCAGAGTAATTCCTTTTACGTTACCAGCCTTTCCAACAAGCATTTGCTTTTGATACAAATATCTACCTGTAGTCTGCAGGTCTTAGGACCCAGCCATATGACAGGTAACTGAATGTAGGTGGACAACAACATTGGCCCCTTTCACACTCAGTCTTTACAGTACATTCATTACCTGTTTCGCATCCCATGTTTTACTGCCTTTTACACTTCCGAGCTAGTCATGTGATACAGCTCTGGGCTATGTTAGATTTTCTCCAGGGTATCTGGCTGTGGACATACGGTGATTTTATTTTTGCCTCAGCTGCCGACACGCGCTTAGCCCAGTGTATGCATGTGTGAATGGCTCACCTCTCTCATCCCCCCTCTGTCCTATCATAAATTGATTGGCCAGAGCAGATTTAACCACACCCTCCCTTAGCAGCTCCCCTAACGCTTATTTCACCATTTTTTCCCTAAAGGACGTTTGGTGGCAGTGCAGTGCGGCATCCTCCATCTGGCCCGGCCTGGCCCGAGGGGGGAAAGATGGGCACAGAGCGCAAGGGAGGCGGGAAATTCCACGGGTCTTGGGGTCGTCCATCCTGCATTCCGGAGGAACTGGGGTTTGGATAAGCGAGCAGCCCCGGAGGGGGTGGGGTGGGCTCCAGCTATGTGCTGCACTTGGTGCCCGACAAGCGGAGTCAGGGCGGGCAGCAGCAAGCAGCAGCACAGCTGTGCCCATTGCTCACCTTGTCCGCTTCCTTACCAGGCGAGTGGAGCTGGGGGCGGGCTTTGCCCCCTTCCCCCTCAGCTCCCTGTCTGAATTGCTTTTTTAAAAAATGTTTCTGAAGGGCAGTAATGTTGCTGTGAGTGGCAGCTCAGCCATGCTCGTTGCTTACCTCGTCCGCTTCCTTACCGGGCGAGTGGAGCTGGAGTGGGCTTTGCTCCCCTTCCCCCTCAGCTCCCCGTCTGAATTTCTTTCTTTTTTTTACTGTTTCTGAAGGGCAGTAATGTTGCTGCCATTCAGAATTGTGAGCGTTTAACACAATTGTGGGCATTTAACAATCCCTTATGATGAGTGGTTGAGCGAGTACACAAAGCAAGAAAAACAGCGGCTTTGTGGAGAAAGGAGCTTTCCCCACCACAAACCAAGATTATTTTCTTGCAAGCATGCAGTTCGGACCTGGCTTAATGGAGTGGCCCCCCTCCCCCCCACACACACACCTGTTTCTGTCCTGTAGTCTTCCCTGTGTGGAACTAGCTTTCTTTTATTGCTCTTCTCTGACTGCAGAGAACAGTAAAAAAGTGAGAGGAAGAGAGAGGAAGTTGGAGATCATTTCGTGAATCGAGTTGGCAGTGGGTGTTAATTTCACTGTATCTGCTCTTGTGCTGTCTTCCTTGCAAGTAAAAAGGCTCAAGCTGTAACCGTTTCACAACAAAACTTGGCGCTACTTTCAACAGTTTGGGTTCGAAATGGCAGCAGAGAGAGGGGGCAGGGTTTCTTAGCGTTACCGCGCATGCTCAAAAAGTGACATGTATTCAGTAGCCCACAAACCTCGCAGCAGAACAAGTGCCTGATCTGGAGTATAAAATTCAGCAAAGAACATGAGACCAAATTGGGAGTGGAGATTGTAAAAAGGGGCAATGCAAAGCTGCTGCCAGGTCAATAGGGGATAAAGCTCAAATCCATCGGTTTTAAATGTGAATGTGAAAGGGGTCATTGTGTCAATAGGCTATTGATCTCACTAAAAAAAAAATTTTCAGTTACAACTTTTATTTTAGGCCTACATACTACCAGAAAGAACCAGCTTAATAAATGTATTGAATTTGTTAATCATTACAGTTTTTTTCCCTACGACACTTCCTCCTTTTCACATCAGTCAGCTTGTGGTCTAATTAATATCTTTTTTTATATATCTCATCTTGTCTTTTTAACATCCCAACTCCATATTCTTAATTGGACCAATCATTCGTTCATTTTCCTTCTTCATTCGCAGAGAGTCATAAAGGACTTCCAATTTGCCATGTGTGTAAAGAATGATTTTATCTCTCTACAGCTATGAGTTGGGCTGTCTCAACTAAAACCCTCATCTTTCCAATCCAATCCAATTTTCCACTGACGATAGATCTTTACACCTCCATTTTTAAGCTTATGTAAACCATTTCACTATTACCACATGTAACATTAAAAAACCATACTCTTTTCCCAAACTTTCTATCCATATTTCCCAACACATAAAACTCCAGTCTAGACTATGAATTGATATTTAACATTCTCATTAACATATATAATTATAGCCAATTTTTTTTCAATTTGTCACCACTCTACCAAAGATAATAAAATAATCCTTACTATTCCTCTTTCCAATCTTTAGTTAACATACCTTTAGTCATTTTTACTATTTTATCTAAGAACATATACCATCAATAATTTTATAGGGAGTTCTCGTTAGGAATTTAACGCAGACTAAATTTGGGGCCCACCTGTTTTCCATTTATTTATTTATGCCCAAAGTTCTTTGCTCAAGTCCTCATAACTGTTTTGTTCTTCTTTCTCTTCTGTCAAGTCTAAGATATTCCTTTATTCCCACTCTTTCATAGGATAATTTTTAAAACCTCCATTTTTGTAATAACCTTCTTCACAACATGAATTATGAGTTCTCTTGCTAGTATATTTCAGGTTGCAAATCTGGTATAAACCTTGTAAATTCTATTTCCACTCTTTGGGCATATGTCTATAAGAAGCCGGCAAATGCCTCGAGTATTCTTTACCTGATATCTTCATCTTTTCCTTGTTTGATCCCATGAAGTAAATTCCTTCTCTCTTATCTCCGGTAAAGTCAAATTATTTTGATGCATAAAAGTCCAATTTCATAGAGCAGAATTATAAAGTGCTATTTCTCATAAATCCAAAAGGTGATCTTGTTAGACCAAAGTTTTATAATCAGAAAGGTAGAATAGTTTCAGAGAGAGAAAAAACAAAAGCTTTACAGAACAAGTTGTATTGTTTCCCCAGCAGCTACTTGTCTTACTTCTTTTACTCAAGTTACTCTCCTTCACAGTACTTTTCCTCTTCTCTGGGCCAAACTTTCCTGCTTGCCAAAACAAAACATAGCCTTCATCAAACATAGCAAAGAGTCACCCTATGCCTGTTTGAATCTTTTTTTCCAATATAAATGTAAACCAAGCTCCTGCGTATATTCATTTCCTTTAATTCTTATTTTTCAACATGGAAAGCATTTCAAAATTAGACAAGAGACTCACCCCAAGCCACATAATTACTTCTTCTGTGTCACAGGTTCCAGACTGTAGTTAGACATTCAGTGAGAAAAGTTGATAGATTTAAGATTGGGATTGCTTACAGCGATGTTCCCGGTCCTCTGGCTTTTCGACATTCAGACACTCCCTTGACATAGCCCAGGCAGTAAATCCTTCCATTGAACTGACCAAATGAGGCACAAATGGGCAATCTTTCAATCACTCTCTACCAAGAGTGATAAACTGCTGGAGTTTAATTCTTCAGCCGAAAAAAACAGCTGCGTTGTCTCTCCCACAGTCATGGGAACTTCAGGAAGCCATTGCCTCCCGAAGGGGTGGGAATGATCTCATTAAAATTCAAGGAACTGCAAGTCTCCTTGAAGCTGTGCTGCAATCTGCTTAACTTGTATGAACAAACAAATTCCGAGTGAGGCCATTAGGCTTTCAGCTCGGTGCCGCCACCTCTGTCTGGTCACGCCTCTCCAGGATGTCTGGAACACTTGCTACCAAACACCCTTTGACAGGTGAGGCCAAGGATTGGCCCGAGGACTTTCTGTGTACAAGGCTTATTCTTGATCCCCAGACCTCTCTTAAAATGTTTTGAATATATGAAGTTTCCGTATACCACATGAGGGTGCTGACCTAACTAATTCCGCATAGTCTGCAGTACAGAAAATGGCTCTCCAAGGTCTGAAAGTGAGAGTCTCTCTACATGTTACTAAGTACCTAGGGACACTCAAGTGCAGGCTGTGTAGTCCTTAATTCATGTGCAGGCTGTTCTTGCTCAGTGCATGTGAATGCTGCTTTCACAGGAGCTCCCTTTATGTGACTGCTCTGCAAGTGATTCTGAAGGGCAAAGCACCAATTCAGCTCTGTTATTATTGTGAGAACAAGTACTGCAGGCTCCTTTGAATTGCCAATTTGCATTTCGCTAAGGTGTGAGAAAGTGTCAAGATCTGCATTTCAATGAATGGATGTGGGAGAAACTGGGATACTTTTAGCAGTTGAGGAACTGATATGAAACGCATGAATGTACTCACGAGGAGTAAATTGAAGCGTGACTGTGCAAGCGAGTGCATGGAAAGTTGGAGGGGGGGCATGTTAAATGAGGTTCACTTGAGCATCCCTAGGTACTTAGTAACATGTAGAAAGACTCTGAGAAAGGCCTTTCCTAACACTTCTATTGGAGATCCTTTAACTGGAAGATATCAGGGATTGACTTTGCAGCCTTCTATATGCAAAGTGTGTGCCAGACCAGTAAGCCACTGCTCCTTCCCCTTACTTGCTTCACCTTTGTGTATTTAATTAGAGGACATACGGGGGGCAGGTTTAGTTTTGATGGATTTCTTTTTTTCTGCCTTTTACGGATGAATTCTACTTCTTCAGATTACATTTCAATACAAAATTAGCTCATGGCAAAATCTTGCAGTATGTCTGCCCCTTTCATTGGGAAGTAGTATAATGGCATTCCAAAGTATGAGGCTTGATACTGTAAGGATGCCAAGCAACTCTCAAGCAACTTCACTGCAGAAGTAAAAGTTCTTTATTGATAAGCTGCCAGTATCATACACTTACGCCATGTTTGCCCGGAATAATGGTTATATGAAAACATCAAGTGGTTATAGGTTCCAAAGCATGGCTAACTTCCAAGCCCCCTCCTTCCAATCTAACTTCATCTAGCATGCATTGGGAATACAGTTAGGCAGGGAAAGAACAGGAAGGATGGATGGGGGTTCTCAAGGTCATGCCAGAGCCTCTCCCAGGCTACGGCAAGAGGTTCAAAGAAGTAGACAGATAACACCAAGAGTAAACACTCCCCTCGCATACTTTTCCATTGCAGGTCCTGTTTGTTTGTTTGTTTGTTTGTTTATTATATTTTTAATCCGCCCTCCCCGCCAGGCGGGCTCAGGGCGGAGTACAACATTTCAATTTACATAAATACAGTTAAAACAGATAAAACAGTATACAAATAACATTAAAACAACTTTATACAATGCAGCTTCTCTTCAGATGGCGATGATAAAATACTGCTTTTCAAGCCCTGGCTCGTATGTAGGGTGGTGGACAGATCTTTAGTGTGGCCAGTGGGGGCCCAACCTAGCCTCCTCCATATGCCTGGTGGAACATCTCTGTCTTACAGGCCCGGCGGAAAGATCCCACTGGGCCCTGGTTTCCTCAAACCGAGAGTTCCATCAGGTCGGTGCCAGGACCGAAAAGGCCCTGGCTCTGGTCAAGGCCAGGCGGGCCTCCCTTGGGCCAGGGACCACCAACAGTTGTTTATTTGTTGAGCGAAGCATCCTCTGGGGTACATATGGGGAGCAAGGTTAACAGCTTTTTACAGTGCAAGCAATTGAGTCATAACATGAAGCATAGGAATCATTAAACCACTATCACAGTCAGGATTGAGTCTGAACATGACATGTGGTACCAGACACCTGACCTCCTGCTCGCCTGAAACTTAACTCCCCTCCTCAGCTTCTCTGGATATTTTTTATGGAAGGCTTGAACCAATCTGCCAGCCCGAACATCAGTAGATTTAACCCATTCATTTTGGCTTCTTGAAAAATGTTTCAATTGAATCAAGTAGTATAACCCTCCCCCTTCCACTTAGAGTCCAAGATCAGTTTGACCTCCTGATGGAGGTCAAACTGATATAGTCCATTGACTATAATCGGAGGGGGGTTGCTGGCTCTGGATGCCACTTATCTGGTCCAGGATCCTTCTTGAGGAGGCTAATGTGGAATACGGGATGTACATACCATAGGTTTTTAGGCAATTCAAGTTCAACAGTTACATCATTAATCAGATGCTTTACTTTAAAAGGCCTGAGGTACTTCTAACCCAACTTTTTATTTGGCTGCTTCCCCTTCAAATTTTTCATGGACACATAGACTGCATATCCTGGTTTTAAGTCCCAAGGAGGGGACTGTTCTTGTCCGCCTGATTTTTATAATCCAGTTTGGCTTTCTCCAGCATTTGTTTCACCAACTCCCACTGAGTTACAATTTTAGTCCACTAATCCTTCAAATAACCACCCCCCTCCACCTTAGTTCCATCATCCAGCCCTGGCATTGGCTTTCCCTCAAAGCCTTGAGTCACTTGGAATGGGGAGACTCCAATGGAGCTGCGCACACTGTTGTTTGTTGTAGCAATACTCTGCATCAGGCAGAAAGTCGACTCAGTCATCTTGTCAATAGTTAATACAGCATCTCAGGAATTGCTCCAATATCTGATTTGTATGTTCTGATTGTCCATCAGTTTCCAGATGGTACCCCAAGCTAAGACCCTGCTTGATCCCTGTCACTTTCCTAAGCTCCCGCCAGAAGTTGGCAACAAACTGGCTGCCTCTTTCTGAGATTATCTTATTTGGGAAAGAGTGTAAACACACCACGTTCTGCATGAAGAGACTAGCCAGTTTCTTTGCTGTGGGGAGTTTAGAGCAGGGAATGAAATGAGCTTGTTTAGAAAACAAATCCACAACCAAAAGGATCACAGTTTTCCCTTTGCTAAGAGGAATGTCAGTGATAAAGTCCATAGAAATTGTAGACCAAGGGCAAGGGGGGGCGGGTTCCAATGGCTGTAGCAACCCAGGGGTTCCCCCCCTTCTTTCCCATTAAGCAGACTTGACTAGTGGTCACATACTGGGAAATGCCCTTTCTCATACCCGGCCACCAAAACTGCTGAAATGACCTGCTACTTTGGCGTCATGGCATTTCTGTAACACCTCCCCACAAAGGGGAGCATGCAGTTTACCATTTTTGTACCAAACCCGGCACAAGTCTTGATACTCAGAGGGGGTCTCTTTAATTTCCTCCCTTGTTAGGGATACAGTTTCAGGCATGGGAGGGGCTTTGGCGCCCCTCTTGGCTTCCCATACACGTTTTTGGCAGTCCTCAGCTGGGAAGCACAACTGACCCATCTTCCACTAGATGTGTGGATGGATAGATAGAGCCATCGAACCCCTAGGACCACCGGAAATTTCACCACGGAGCTCACTATAAAAGATCTCTCCTCCCAGTGACTACCCATCCCCTCTGGGGTTGACTCAGTCTCATAGGTGCATAGGGTTCCCTTCACTGGTGTCCCATCCATTTGCTCAAACCTAAGAGGCTCTGGAACTTTACCAGTCCAGCAACTAGGGCAGGGGCTACCAAGTCTCGGCTGCATCCCAAGTCAATTAGGGCCCTCATTCTGATATGGGTTCCCTGTCGTGGGTGCGGTAATGTATATTTAAAAGGTTTTTTTACTCCTTCTCTTGCAAGAAGCATTTATTGCCTATGCTTTTATTTTTTTCTAAATGGTGAATTATACAAAGAATGCTTATGCAGGCAAACCCCCAGTTAACGCAATTACATTTTTAGAATGCCACATTTTGTTTCCTTCCACTCCAAATTCCACTTCTACACTGCCTGGGCCATTGGACTTGCTGGCAATTTTGCCAGATTGATTTGGCTTTTCAGCCAATTTGGGGGTGTGGCAGCTGGAGGGGTATTTATTACCTTGTTGTTGCAAGAAGAACCACACAACAGTGATATGAGTTCTCTGTTGGTAAGTGGGCTTAGACTGGCATAACTCTGCCTAGGATTGCACTGTGAATTTCTTGGGGCTAACACACACTTGTAGGACCACTTCCAGCTAGGAAGTTCTGCTCTCCATGCCCTGCCTTCAAAGGTGAGGGCAACCGGAGACAGGGCTTTTTCAGCAGTGGCACCTCATCTATGGCACGTCCTTTCAATCAGTGCCTACACTACTCTCTTTAAGCATCAGTCCAAAATGTTACTTCTTACTCCAGCTTTAATTAAGGGGTTGATCTTTTAATGCCATTGTTATAGTTTGTGTTTACTTAGCCTGAAAACTTTCAAATTCATTTTCAGCTGCTCAGTGTTTTATGGTGTTATGCTCTGGCTTCATTTTTAATTCTGGATTTTAAAAAACAAATTTTAATGTTTCATGTTCGTGTTATGTTTTAATTTGTAAGCAACCTTGAGTGGGTTCCCTGGAGAAGTGCCATAGACATTTTCTAAAAAATTAACAGAGGAAGGTCTGGGACAGGCATAATTTGACTGACTGAACTGTTTGGATTGCTAATGAGCGATGTAATGTGAAACCGTGGTTTGTTTTAACTATAATTAATTTGTGTAACGAGGATTCAGTCCACCAACAACCATTAAAATCCTGCTTTGCTTCAACAAATGTTGGTTTCACCACCTTCACTTTCCCTTCATTTTCCTTGCAGAGGTCAAAGTATCTTAGCCAGTGAAGGTAGGAACCTCCCAGAATTAAGCCTGCGTTCACAAATCACACAAAACCATGGTTACAACTAACTTTTCTAATCCTGGTTTCCTGAACCTAAGTTAGGGTACAGCCTGACAACAGTTAGCAGAGTGGCACTATCGGATGATCACACTAAGTGTGACATGGTTAATTCAACCATGGTTTCAGATGAGGTATACATTGGGCCATTATCTCAGTTCCTGGTCACACAAGTACCTTCAACCAACATGTTGTTCTCTTCCCACCCCCTTCAGAGTGCAGGTGTCATGTCTGTCTACCTGTTCATGAAGAGATACACTGCTGAAGAGATGTACAGGCCTCATCCTGGCTTCTACCGTCCACGGCTTAGCAACTGCTCTGACTACTCTGGCCAGTTCCTCCATCCAGATGCGTGGGTACGTGGGCGCAGTCCTTCTGACCTCTCCAGCGATGCTTCCCTTCAGATGAACAGTAATTATCCTGCTCTACTTAAATGTCCAGATTATGACCAGATGTCATCCTCTCCGTGCTGAATGGCAAGTAAATACCTTCACTTTGGGGATGAGTGAAAAACAGGTGGAGGTTGTAATGTCCTGAGTCTGTACTTTAAAAAAGGACACTTTGCCAGGACAGGTTTTCCCCTTCTGTTTATAGAACTAGTAAACTATTACCCAGAGATGGTGTCTCCTCGCTCCTGTAATGCACATATGCATATCCAGTAAACCACAGCTGCTGCTTTGATCCTGCAGCTGCTCTGTATACCCAGAACTCTTGGAGCCAGAGAGGAAAAGGGGGTGTGGAAAAGACGCAGGATCATGTTCAAGGGAGCTTAAAACCAGGCCAACATCACCAGGAAGGA
This sequence comes from Eublepharis macularius, assembly GCF_028583425.1. Classification (NCBI taxonomy): domain Eukaryota; kingdom Metazoa; phylum Chordata; class Lepidosauria; order Squamata; family Eublepharidae; genus Eublepharis; species Eublepharis macularius. The sequence continues at coordinate 14,405,183 of NC_072793.1, read as the reverse complement.
AAACAAAGTGTCTTATTTTAAAAAATCAATGGTTTGGGGGTTCATATAGTTTTATTTGTGAATTGTTTCCAGAATAAAAGAGTGAATAATAGGTAATTATTAAATAGTTAGGAGTAAATCTAGTGATTAACAAGTAACTGCAGGTTGCACAATTGCTTGGCATTTTGTTTAAAAAAGATGGACATCTGGCTATGGCTTGAGGACATACCATGTTGGAACGTACATCGATAATTACTTCGTCTCAGCTGTATGAAATAAAGTGTGTTTTTTGTTGTAACCCTCTCTGGCACTCCCCTTCCACTCTGCTTATGCGAGGCCTCAGTCCAATTTTGCTACTTCTCAATTAGGGTCATCTCTCCAGTATTAGAAGTGCAACATCTTGAAATGAAGTGCCTGATGCTTTGCTAACGTAACTGTTTATTCTTCTGGTATCTGACTCAAAATGGTACCAGTTTTGCATAAGATACAATATCTGTTAGGATAATCAACATTTCAATTGCTTCATTCAGCCTTACAACTGATGGAACAGGGGATGTGACTATTTATACCCAGTGACAATCAAACCCACAGTCTTAACTCAAAGATGTAATTTTCATTAATTTTGCTATATACCTTTTGGGACTCGTTCACAATGAATCTGCTTGAGATATCTACTTCAGCCCTAGAGGATTTATTCGTCATGCTGGTGTTCAGCTCTGTCTCTTTTTGTAAATAAAGTATACAGAAAAGTTCATATCTGTACGTTGTACTATGTGTATATTGCCTATTGTAAGAACTACTGGATTATTGAGAGAAGTGCATCAGATGTACAGATTCTCAGCTTCTGATCTTTCATTGCTCAGAACAGCTGTGGTGTAGATAAGCAAAAACTTTTTGTTCTAATTTTTGCTTTGAAATTACAATGTGTTGTAATTTTATTGCTTACATTATAAAGAACTCCCCGCTCCTTAGCAGCAAGAAGTTCTGTTCTTATTGAATATATGGGATCCTGTGCAGATGTTTGCATCTGGACTTGCTTACCCTCCGCCTATACATGGAATGGAAGTATTTACCTTCTCACTATGTATACTGATAGTTGATGCATACTGAATTTCTAAGCACTAATGAAATACAATACTCCTGTTCTATTAGCTTCACTATCAGAATTCTAATTTTCCAGCTCAGTCCAAAAAGGGGGGGGGAGTACTGCTGATCATACTGTTTCACAGAATCTAAAATATAAAAATATCAGCACTCCAGTACAACAGAGTGAATGTGGATTGCGGAAACTTTTCTTTAATAGTTAAAATCCTTGCCACATTCGGGGGGCGGTGGGGGGGAGTGTAAGCAGTGGAACTGAAGCGAGTCTCCTCTTCTGAACAGCATGGGATTTTAGCTATTAAAAAAGAGCTCTATGTATGTTGCCTTGGCTGCAGAATTAGTTGCACATATAGTTCTCCATGCAACAAGGGATATGTATCCAGAAGCATGCTTGGTGCACATATTGTGGATTGGTGATGTGTAAGTAACTAAGATGTAGATGTAGATTTAAAAAAAAATTAATTGAGCTCCAGGGAAAGCACTTGTACCCTTTCTTTCCTCTTCCCCACATCTGGAGCTTCTCTTTTTCTTTCTTCATGTAACAGTTCAATTCCTTTGAAGGGCAGGCTCTTGCTGTTCCTGATACAACTATGTGATACAACAGTTTGAGGTATATTCATTTCAGCCAAGTGCTGTATACAAAGGAAATGATCAGGTCATTCCAAACAGAAGAAATAGGTGCTATTAAAGCTCCATCTCATTACAGGCTATGTTGATTCCATAGTTTTCCTTTAAATCCAGAACCTCGTTTTGTATATTCTAAAATATGTAAATACTCTATTTTGTATTTTCAGTTTGAAATTATTTATTTCTTCTTTTAAAGACAATGTGTATGTTTGTGTATTACGATGATTTTTTAGGAATGTGCAAGAATAAAAATAGAAAACTTACATTAAAACAATATGTCAGCAAGGAATTATTGACTCTCATGTCTCTGAGAACAGATATCTGATTATTGATCTCTCAGGCTTCTGTCCCCATTCAACCCTCGGTTTCAAACAAGGCCTATCAGAGCTTATACCTCTAGCTCTACCAATGTCACTATTCAGCTCTGGAGCATCTGAAGTTCTAATAAGAATAAGATTATTATCCCTTTGGGGTGAGAGAAGATGATCTCTAGGTATGTTTGAACTCAATCTGTCGTTTGAGGAATTCATCTCTGAAGCTGATGCCAGGGAAAGTAAGAGATAAGTGATACTTCTAAGTATTCATTCTAAGCACAAAATATCCAGTGGTTTAAGCATAATGGCTGAACATATATTCATAGGGTTTCCAAATCTAGTTTGGGGGAGGGAGGGAGGGTATAATGCCACAGAGTCCACCCCTCAAAGCAGTCAGTTTCCCCAGGGGAACTGATCTCAGTAGTCCGGGGAACTGATCTTTTTATTCTGGATCCAGAGGAGTTAGCCATGTTAGTCTGTAGTAGCAAAATCGAAAAGAGTCCAGTAGCACCTTTAAGACTAACCAACTTTACTGTAGCATAAGCGTTCGAGAATCACAGTTCTCTTCATCAGATGTGTCATGCATCTGACAAAGAGAACTGTGATTCTCTAAAGCTTATGCTACAGTAAAGTTGGTTAGTCTTAAAGGTGCTACTGGACTCTTTTTGATTTTGTATTCTGGAGAGAAGTTGTAATTCTGGAAGATCTCCAGGCCTTACCTGGAGGTTAGCAACCCTACATATTCACACAAAAAATCATTTGTTGAAACTGAAATGGTGAGGAAATAATTTATTTTGTTTTCTCCTGCTTCAAAAATAATGTGAGAAAACTAAAGAGAGATAGTTGAAAAAGTATTTAATTTGGTTTGCTGAAAGTATGTACGTCTATAAGTATATTTAAGTGATGTCATTCTCAAATATATGTGCCCAGCATTTTGGATTCCTCTCCAGTTTTAAAAAATCCTGTGATTTTTTAAAAAGTTTCTTTCATTCCTTGGAGGTCCCTAAGAAAAGATTCCCTCTGTTCAGAAGAATACATTGAAGACGCTTGATTAAAACAGTTATTGAAACATAGATCTGGATGTGACCACCTGGAAGGAGAGCCCACCACCTCCCGAGGAAACCTGTGCCACTGAGAAACCACTCTGTCAGGAAGTTCTTCCTAATATTTAGCCAAAAACTCTTTTGCTTTAATTTTAACCCATTGTTTCTGGTCCAACCCTTTGGAGTAACACAAAACAACTCCGCTCCATCTTCTATGTGACAGACCTTCAAATACTTGGCTATCATACCACCTTTCAGTCACCTCCTCTTCAGGCTAAACATACCAACTCCTTCACCTTTCTTCATAAGACTTCATCTCCAGAAACTCTCACCATCTTTGTTGCCCTCCTTTGGACATCTTCCAGCTTGTCAACATCCTTCTTAAACTGTGGTGTCCAAAACTGAACACAGTACTCCAAGTGAGGTCTAAACAGAGCAGAGTAAAGTGATACCATCACTTCATGTGATCTGGATACCATACTCCTGTTGATACAGCCTAAAATCACATTTGCCTTTTTAGCTATTGCATCACCCTGCTGACTCATGTTCAGTGTATGGTCTAATAAGACCCCTAGATCCTTTTCACATGTACTATTGCCAAAAGAAGTTATGTAGCTGCTATACTCCAGTGGCATCTTGCCAAGTTTCCCAGACTCCAGGGAGACATAGAATGCTGGAATTTTATATCCCTTGTCCTCCATCCAAGCCCTGTTTGCATGAAGCTGAAAGGTTTCTTTTGCTGTTAGCTTCGCAATACACACAGAACTGCTCTCTCTCACACACACACGTACACACACACAGATTAATTTTAGTTGACAGTGAATTTGTGACATTAGGATGCTGATTTGGAATACCCAAGCGAATGACGAAACAGCCTGTGGGATAAGCCTACTGTTTAGAGAGAAACAGAAGATCATGAAATGGAGTTTGTTGATTGCAGTTCTCAGGTTAACACCAAATGCCACCATTGTCTTCATGCAGACATTTTATAGTAGTCCTATATAATATATATAATTTTTTCTTGCACTGGGCGATCAGAAATAAGGCAGTGCATTTTGAGTGGCAAGAGAGTGAACTTCCTCAAGGCCTCCTGGAAGCTTTTGTCATTTCATTTTAAGTAAATTATTGTAAAATAAAAGTCATTGTTTTATTGCATTGAATGTTAATTAGTTGAAAACCTTATACTAAGTAATGAACAAGAGCAGGTTGGAGGCCACAAGTCATACCTGACTTTTTTCACCATGCAGTTAAAACGACGTAAGAAAGGTGACTACAAAGGTTTCAGTCATATGAAGGACACATCAAAGTAAAATTAAACGTAATAATTTATTGCCAAACAAACATTATTCTCCTAGCTTCCCTGAATGCTCTCTGACTCCTACTGCCTGTAGCTCCTCCCTCTTAGCCAGCAGGGATCCTCTGTAAACTCCCACCCTCCGTGTTCCTATAAGGATTTGTTTCTAAATTACAAAAATCACCACAGGTAATACACTGGAAGGCCCAGCAGGACTCCCTTCTCCCACCTCTGAAGCATTATGTGCTTCAGATATTTTTATGACCCGATAGCGTATTGTAGTAAGCTGCCGTCAGTTCGGGAATTTTTAATAAGTAACGAAATTTCAACACGGCCTTAAAAAGATGTCCACTAGTGCCCTTTCTACTCTGATTGCCTTCCAGTGAGAAATTTCTGGGCCCTGATGACCCAACAATTTCAGCAGTGATCCACCGCTCTTGTCAGTATTCAACTACTCCACATTTCCTCTACAGTATTCAACTACTCCACATTTCCTCCTCTGTCTTGGGACACCACAGGCTGACAGATGCAGGATGTAGGAAGATGCAAACAGTACAGTCATGTCCTCGTCCTTATTTGGACTCCTGTTCTTGGAAAAGGGCCAGGTGAAGACAGACAACCAGGTAAAGAATTTGGCATCATCTTGGACCATGGCATTTCATGCATGACCTGATGTCAGATGTGATTTGTGAATGTGGTTTTCAGCAGTCAGGTTATACATTATACATGACATTCTATCTTGCCTTTCCTCTATAGAACTCAAGTTGATGTGCACAGAGATCCTCCAGGCATTGACGAGCTCCACTGTCATGCATTGAACGAAACAGTCATGATAATCATACTAGCAAAATATCTACCAATATGGTAGAGAAGCACATGGATCTATGGCCCACAGATGTCTCTCAAAGCTCTGTCATTTTTAGTTTGACACAGACCTTGAAGAATGTGTCCCTGTTTTAACAAGCCCTGTGTGCACTTGTGATTAGAGACAATTTGGTTGGCTGAATGTTGTCCACATATGCAGGCATACGTTCATTCTTGATCATTTGTAATGGGAATCTTTTCCCCCCATAGGCAAACAAGCAATGGAGGCTGATCCATTAGGGCAAATGGAGCAGTGCCCTACCAACTCAGGCTACCTAAGCCCCTGCCGCCTTACTCTCCTTAGCAGACAGACCAGGGAGTCACAGGCTGTCAGGTATGCAGTCAGTCTGCCCTGTCCTGTCTTTAATTCAGCACTGGAAATGAATTCCTCCCCTACTCCTCTGCCAAACCAGCCCATATATACCAGTGTATTAGTCCATAGGGTGGAGGTAATTGTCCTTAGGGGTCTATTGTCTTTATGGGTCCTCAAGGCTTCATTGATGAGGCCTGTCAATCTTTCTCCTTTTTCAGGAAGCAGGGGAGGAAAAAAATCAACCAAAGACTTTCCCAGATGGAGAAATTTTATGACTAGGAATACTGAAATCAACTGGTGTGTTGTTCTTTAAAGCTGATGCACGCACAACACACTACCTCCAGGGTGGGGTTTTAACACATGCCTATTTCACTTAGGATATCCAACCAAGGAAAAGGGGCAGCCACTTTCTGTTAAGGGAGGGGTAAACCAGAAGAAGAGATTCAAAGGTGTGTGTTTCACAATGAAAATTTGTGATTCAGTAACATCTTAGTATGAAGGGGAAAATAGCATTCTTCAGCCTAAAGAGAAGGGTGATAGTTGTTGTGGGTTTTCCGGGCTGTATTGCCGTGGTCTTGGCATTGTAGTTCCTGACGTTTCGCCAGCAGCTGTGGCTGGCATCTTCAGAGGTGTAGCACCAAAAGACAGATCTCTCAGTGTCACAGTGTGGAAAAGATGTAGGTCATTTGTATCTACTCAGGAGGGGTGGGGTTGAGCTGAGTCATCCTGTAAGAGTTTCCCAGGGTGTGGAATGCTAATGGCGGGAGGCTTCACTGTATCCTGAGGAGGGATAGTTAACTCAGTTGTTGAACAAAAAGCTGGAGATTTCCCTGTCCTTCCCATATAAACTTCTGTGCCCAAAGAAAACCAAACCTTCAATCTGCAATTGTAAGTGAACCTTATTAAATATGGTAAGACTGACTTCTGATTAAACATACATAGGATTGCACTATTCATGGTATATTAAAGGCACTCTACACACGCTCTCATTTTGTGAAGAGAACAACTGGGTGGAAATTGTCTCCTGAAAGTCTTTTCTGAAATCCGCAACCCTTACACTGGTTTGAACTTGTGGCATACAGAGTTGTCCAGTGGTTAGGTGACTTTCAGGATTGCATTGGTTGACTTTTACATGTGAGGAGAAATTCAGTTCCCCGGCTACATTATTTTGCCTCCTGTTTTTACCCACTGACTTGACAAAGAGGTATAGGAAGAGAAAATGGTCAGACCAAATCTCACACAGGAGTGAGACATTAGAAAACACTGGCGGATTTTTTCCCTCATATTCCTTTCATATGCATACTCCCAAGTATCCCTTAATGTATTTTCCCCCTTCTTTTACTGTTTTCCTGTTTTAAAGATCATTTTAACACAGTTTCATTGTCACTTTATGTGAAACATATTTCACAGAAGGTGAACTATGTTCAAAATTAATACTATTAGATGAAATGCCATCACCGTTTTGCACTCACAATGGCAAACTAAATGTCAGCCACAGAAAGGAGACGGCTGATCTGCAAAATACAGAGAGTTGTCTTTCATCTGGACTGCTAGGAAAATACCACAAGGACAGTTGCCCTTCTGGCCTGCCTTTTCTTATGCTATTACAGTACATTATCCATCTTGTTTTTCTTTCTCTGCATACCTGGGGATACTCATTGATGAAGTGCTCCCTGGTCCCTCCACAAACCTCCCTACGCATGTGTTCCACAATTATAGTGCGGTCTGAGTGCACGATAGCATTGGCGGAAGCTGTTGCCTGCTGCAGGAAGCCAGTGAAGAGACTGCCTCATCTGGAGTGCTGTTTTTGCCCCATGTGGCATTTCTTCTCAAAGAGCAGGATCATCTTCTTAAAATACGAAAATGTCTGGTCAAAGACATTAGTGGTGGCCGGTGCTTCATCAAAGCAGTGGTGTTCTAAGGGGTACCCATCTTGCACCATAGAACATTATCCTTGGAGGAATTCCCAAGGTCATGGACATGCTACTACTTTACACAAAGGGTGATAAACACATGGAATTCGTTGCCACAGGAGGTGGTGGCAGCTACAAGCATTGCCAGCTTCAAGAGGGGACTGGACAAATATATGGAGCAGAGGTCCATCAGTGGCTATTAGCCACAGGAGATAAATGGTATTCTCTTTGTGGGGAGGTGGTGCTCTGTTGTCTTGGTGCTGGAAGGAAGGCAGTGGGAGGGCTTCTGGTGTCCTGGCCTCACTGACAGTCCTTTAGATGGCACTGGATTTCTAGCCACTGTGTGTGACAGAATGTTGGACTGGATGGGCCACTGGCCTGATCCAACATGGCTTTGCTTATGTTCTTATGTTCTTATGCTATCTTTTAAAGAGGGACTGCTGACTCGCCAGTAGGATGACCTTGCACCTGGGAGGTAAGGTGGATGTGCAGGGCTGGCTACTCGTCCATTGCAGCAACAACGATGGTGGGGGCAGTGCAGGGAGGAGCTGGGGTAGAGCTTGGCTGTACTCCAGCAGCCCCCATGGCCCTCATCGCCAATCCTATTGCAGTTGAGCTAATGGACAGTCTACCTCCCTGGCTGCCAATTGCAGCTGGGGATGCCTGGTTGGGTAGCTTGTCTCCCTTTTCTGGGTCCCCTTAAGGGATTTGGGGGAAGCTTGAAGGTACATGCCACTAAATAAAGGTGGTCAAAAGACCATCGGGAAGGAAAATTCTACAATACTATAGTGCAACAGTTTATAAATCTTTTCAAGTGATTTTAACAATAATACATAATTACATCATATTACATATATCATTTTTCAACATTTTTCAGCAATCTTATTCATAATACATAGAAACGAGTCCTCTGCCAGAGGACCTGAGGGTGTGACGGCAATGCAGCAGGAAAAGTCTTTAAAGACTCAAAATAACGTGTCTTCTTTAGCTTTTTTCTTTTTTCAAATTTTTCAAAAGCCAAGATGGAAAAGTACGTGGCTGGTCCAAAGATGAAAGTTGGAAAGCCCAGCGGTGCCCGGAACTAAGACCGGCAGATTTTCCTATAGTTCTTCGTCCATAAGGACTTCCTCAGGGGCATCCAGCTATTTCTATATTTCAAAAAATAAATGCCATACAATATAAGCCACTCCTGGCTTTACGTGTATTTCTTTACAATGATAATAGCAAACATAATACATGAACATCCAGCTTACCCGTACACAGTTGCATCATATACGCGCCGAGAGAACACCCATGGACGTGGAGGTAATCCTACGTACTATGAGTTTGGGCATTCTAGCTTTTGTACATTAGAACCCTCCTGATCCTGAGAAAACTTACAGCATATTATCCCCAAATGGCAAATATCCGTCTATACCAAAAAACATTTCAAAGACAGTTCATTGTTCAAGCCCCGTGGGTGCATGGTATTTAAAGAATGAATCCATCTTGCCTCTTTCTGGAGGAGATGTAATTGCAAGTCAGATCCTCTAATGGTAGTATAGAGACCTGCCACTCTAATGTCTTCTGTGTTATGCTTCTTGTCCAAAAAATGTTGTGTGAGTGGCGCTTCTAATACTCCATTTTTAATTCTTGATATGTGTTCCAGGATCCGTACCCGTAATGGACGCGTAGTGCTACCCACATATAATTTAGGGCACGGGCATGATTCTCTATACTCATTCTAAAATGATATGATATGTAATATGATGTAATTATGTATTATTGTTAAAATCACTTGAAAAGATTTATAAACTGTTGCACTATAGTATTGTAGAATTTTCCTTCCCGATGGTCTTTTGACCACCTTTATTTAGTGACTGTAATTGGGAACAGCCTTATCTTTTGGCATGAAGGTACATGCCAGGCTGGCCATTGCAGGCATCACCTTGGGAGGCAGATTTTGCCTGGGTCACACCTGGACAGGTGCTACACCTGCCATCCTGCAGTACCCAGCAGGTGGACTGGGACAGGTGTGCCATCAAATGGCAGGCAGGTTGTTCAATGCCTGTGGATCCATTTCCTATTCTGTGCCAATGCTCTAGTGGCTGTAATTGATAAAGTTATGGTCTATTTTCACTCAAGTTCCATGTGTAAGTGTGTTTATTGCCTCTAGCAACAGTCTCACACATAAACAATACAGCCACCCAGGGCTTTTTTTCTGGGAAAAGAGGTGGTGGAACTCAGTGGGTTGCCCTCGGAGAAAATGGTCACATGGCTGGTGGCTCCGCCCCTGATCTCCAGACAGAGAGGAGTTTAGATTGCCCTCTGTGCTGCTCCAGCAGCACGGAGGGCAATCTAAACTCCCCTCTGTCTGGAGATCAGGGGGCGGGGCCACCAGCCATGTGACCATTTTCAAGAGGTTCTGGAACTCTGTTCCACTGCGTTCCAGCTGAAAAAAAGCCCTGCAGCCACCAATGAATGAACTTGTGCAATCCTAAAAACACTTTCTGGGGAGTAAGTGTTATTGAGTAGAACTAACTAGGATTCTGAGCAAACCTTAGGATTGCTCTATCTACTAGAGTGGAGTTCTTAAAGGGCATGAGTGATAACTGAAGAAAGTTATCTATGTAAGAGAGACGTTCTTTATAAGAGGTAAATGCTGGTTCATCTTCGTTCTTCTGTGCCTCCACACATGGGGACTGCGCAGGCGCAGGCCAGCCGCCGGAGAATTTTCTAGAGCTTCCATGGCTCCGAAGGGGCCGTTTGTCGCGCGCCTCAGCGACCGTTTTCCCGCCCAAATGGTCACGTGATCCTCCAGCGACCAACGGCCCCTTCCCTCAGTTCTCTTCTTGCCGCCGCTTGGAGAGAACATGAGCTTCGTTGCTCTGTGCTTTTTTGTGCTTCGTGCTTTATTCTGACTGATTGCTTGGCTTTTGACTTCGGACTTCGTGACCTCGACTATTCTTCGGATCTCGTTTTGGACTTTGTTGTGGACTCGGTAATTTGACTCGGACTGTTTTTTGACCTTCCTTTCGCGTGCCCCTGAAGATGGCCTCAAAGGCTCTCTTCAAGCATTGCCTCCAATGCCACACGAAAATGGCCAAGACCGATGGCCATGAACTGTGCCTGTTTTGTTTGGGGGAGACCCATAACGTGTCGGCCTGTAAGATTTGCCAGGGCTTCACCAGCAAGGCCCGGCAGGAGCGCAAGGCCCGACTGAACTCCTCCCTGTGGCAGAAGGTCATGTCTGGAGGCGCTCCGTTGCCCTCCCCCAAGGCCGGCCCTAGCCCCTCTGCCGAACGGCATTCAAGAGCTGGCTCAGTGGCCTCCGCGAGGTCGGGGTCGAAACCGCGTCCCCCGAGTACCTCGGCGTCGAGAGCGGCCTCTCCAGCGCAGGGACCGGTGCGGCCGCCCCGTAGCGCGTCATCTACCAGGTCGGATCCGAGACCTACGTCGGAACCGAGGATCCTGGTACCGAGTCCCCGGTCGGAACCGACGTCCGGATCGGTTCCGATGAAGCCTAAGAGGTCGAAGCCGAGGTCCCCTTCGAAGGCGAGGAGCGCGTCGGTTCCGAGGTCTTCTTCGGAACCGGCGAAGAAGAAGAAGAAGACCAAGCATCATCGGTCGCCGCGTCCCGCTCCTCAGGAGGAGGTCATCGTGCTTCCTCACACGCCTTCCCCTCATCTGGGCTCCCCTGAGCCAGAAGGCATCTCCGTGCCGGTGCCGGATCCGATGGCCTTCGAGACGGTGCCCGCAGAGTTCTCGTCGGGGCCGGAGCTGAGCCCGCACCGTCGGAGCCGACCATCGCCTGCCCTTCGGTCGCCGAGGCTGGGACCGAGCCCGTCTCCTCGTCGGAGCCGTCCGTCGCCTGTCCGTCCGTCTCCACCTCCGGTCGGTCGTGAGCGGCATGGTTCCGGGGACAGTGTCCGATCTGTCCGGTCCACTGCGTCCCGGCATCGACAGGCTTCCTACCTCCCCTCGCCATACCGTTGCCAATGGGAGGGGGCACCTGCGGGCTTCTCCGTGTCGGAACCGAGGCCTTCGACATCGAGGTCGGCGTGGGCTCCCCCTCCACTCCGGGCTCAGGAATCAGAGCTCGGTTCCGATGAGGAGGAAGTGGGGAGCTTTGGCGGCTACCAGTCGGAGTCCTGGTCCGAACCGTCGCCGGCTGAGGAGCTAGTGCCATCTGCGGACTCGCCATTCGAGGACCTCCGCATCTACGCCGACCAGATGGCAAGGATGGCCAAGGCTCTCGAGATGGATATCTCTTCAGCAGCCCCCCAGACCAAGGACAAGCTCCTCAAGCGTATCTATGGGGATAATCCGGCGTCTGTTGGCTTCCCCATGCTCGAGGGTATTGAGGAGATTGTGGAGAAGGTGTGGCAGGTGCCCTGTGATCAACCTCCAACATCCAAGCGCATCGAGCAGCTTTACAAGATCAAGCAGGGCACCTGGCCGGCGTTGGTGAAGCACCCTCCACCTTCCTCCTTGGTCACGGAGGAGTTCAACCCCCGACGATCGGGTCACTCCTCGGTGCCTGCCGATAAAGAGGGCAAGAAGCTTGATGCCATGGGCAGGCGCCAGTACATTGTGGCTTCGCTGGGTCTGAGGATTGCCAACTACCAGACCATCATGGCAGGGTACCAACTGTACCTCTGGGAGAAGTTGGCATCCTACACTCGAGACCTCCCACCTGAGCAGAGGGCTGTCGTCTCCCTGTTGCAAACAGAGGCTGTCCGGCTGTCTAAACAGCAAATGAATGCTGGGAGCCACGCTGCCGACACTGCTGCTCGGGGAATGGCTTCGGCGGTGGTCCTCAGGCGCCACTCCTGGTTGCGGTCTACGGCCCTGTCCCAGGAGGTGCGTTCCAGGGTGGAGAGCATGCCCTTTGAAGGGGACTCGCTGTTCTCCAAATCGACCGACGAGACCCTGAAAAAGAAAAAAGAGGACAGGCAGACGGCGCGGTCCTTGGGGCTGGCTCCTGCGGACAAGCCCTCCTCCAGGCCACGGTACGCTCCCCGGTCCGGCCCTTACCACTACCAGGGCAGATACCAACAGCAGCGGCCGGGCTACCAACAGTATCCTGCCTACCAGCAGCGGCCTTACCCTCCCGCACAACAGCAGAGGAGGCGTCGGCCCTTCAAGCCTCGCCCGGCACAGCAACCGGCCCAGCAGAAAGATCAGCAGGGCGCCGGGAGGCAGTACTGACGGGTCGCGCCAGCCGTATCCCCGAACTTTTCGGACAGACTGAGTCCACTCCTCTCTGAGTGGGAGTCAATAACATCTGACTCATGGGTCTTAACGATTGTTGAACTGGGATACGGGCTGGAGTTTGTTGAGCTGCCTAGATGCAGTTCACCCCTGACAGCTGTCAATAACGCTATGGCCGAGCTGGATGCGGAGATCGTGTCGCTCTTGGCCAAGGGTGCTGTGGAAGAATTGCCCTATGAGGACTCTGTAAAGGGATTCTTCTCTAGGTTCTTCCTGGTCCCTAAGAAGGATGGGGGCTTACGTCCCATCTTAGATCTGAGGGGCCTTAATGCCTTCCTCAAGGTGACCAAATTCAAAATGGTTACGTTGGCGGCTGTGATCGCCTTGCTGAAACAGGGGGATTGGTTTGCGGTTCTTGACTTAAAAGACGCATACTTTCACGTGGGCATACGGAAGGAGCACAGGAAATACCTGAGCTTTGTTTACCGGCAAAGGGTTTTCCGGTATAAGGTGCTCCCCTTTGGCCTGTCCACTGCCCCACGAGTGTTCACTAAATGTGTGGCCCCTGTGGTTTCCTTCCTACGGGAAGAAGGCTGTACCATCTTTCCGTACCTCGATGACTGGCTCATCGTGGCTGAATCGGAGTCTAGGCTAGTGCAGGACATTGGCTTGGTACTTAGCACTTGCCAACGCCTGGGGCTCCTGGTGAACTTGGAGAAATCCAAGCTGGTGCCCAACTGCAAAGTGTCCTACATTGGTGCACTGTTAGACTCTGTGGAGGGTAAGGCTCTGCTTCCCTTGGAGAGGGCTCGGTCCCTAAAGGGTCTGGTGTCCATGTTTAAAAGGAACCGATTCCAGTCTGTGCGCACTATCCAGTGCTTACTAGGGCATATGGCAGCGGCCACCTCTGTGGTGCCTTTCGCTAGGCTGCGTATGCGCCCTCTCCAGAACTGGTTTGTGCGGAGGTACGATGCTCTGCTGCACCCTCCGTCCCTCAAATTCTCTATCCCGAGGGTCATCCTCTCCTCCTTGGACTGGTGGCTGTCTGATGACAACTTGTTTAGAGGGACCCCTTTTGGGTATCAGCACCATGACATCACGGTTACCACTGATGCCTCTCTGTTGGGATGGGGGGCTTACTGTGGTGATGTGTCTGTGCAGGATGTCTGGTCTGAGAGGGAAAAGACCCTCCATATCAATGTGCTTGAACTAAGGGCCATTCGTTTCGCACTTGTGTCTCTTACAGCACTGCTGAGAAATCGTCAGGTGTTGGTGCAGACGGACAACACGACTGCCATGTACTACGTGAATCAGCAGGGGGGCACAGTGTCCATGGCCCTGTGCCGGGAAGCCACGCTCACTTGGCAGTGGGCTATCAGGAACGGCGTGTCGCTCCGTGCTATACACGTGGCTGGGTCAGACAATGCCCGGGCAGATGCCCTCAGCAGGGTCCCTTTACTGGACCACGAGTGGGAACTGAACGTAGAGTGCGTTGGGCCGATCTTCCAGATGTGGGGTCATCCAGTAATAGACGTGTTCGCCACTGCGGCGACCACCAAGGCCCTCACATTCTGTTCCAGGGCAGGGAGCGACCCCCTCTCTATTGGGGATGCCTTCCAGTTTACGTGGACGCAGGGCTTGCACTACATGTTTCCTCCATTCCCCTTGATTCCCAGGGTCCTGTGCAAGATAGAGGAGGACGGGACGGACTGCATCCTGGTGGCCCCCTTCTGGCCACGGCAGGTTTGGTTCCCGAAGCTCCTGCGGATGTCCCAACGGACGTATGTGAGTCTGCCCCCTCGGCAAGACCTTCTCCTAAACGGGAACCTAGTCCACCACGATCCCAGGAAGCTGCACCTAACGGCTTGGCGGATCGTTCCTCCCCGATAGGCTTTACTGACGAGGTACAGAGGGTCCTCCTGAATGCTCGTCGGCCATCCACTAGGCACGCTTATGCGGCCAAGTGGCGCAGGTTTGAGCTCTGGGCACTTGCCAGAGGAGTGGTGCCTGACAGCAGTCCCTTGGGGGTTGTGTTCGAGTATTTGTGCCACTTGCGTGACCTGGGCTTGAAGGTTTCCTCCCTCAAGGTCCACCTGGCAGCGATATCAGCTGCTCACACCCGAGTTGAGGGTGCTACAGTGTTTTCTCACCCACAATCCCGCCAGTTCCTTAAGGGCATGTACAATCTTTACCCACCTGTGTCGGCGCCAGTGCCTCAGTGGTCACTGTCCTTGGTGCTCTCACGTCTCATGTTGCCTCCATTTGAACCAATGGCTACCTGCCCCTTGGATATGCTATCCTATAAGGTGGTGTTCTTGGTGGCCGTCACATCGGCCAGAAGGGTCAGTGAGCTGTCTGCGCTGCGGTCTGACCCTCCCTTTCTTGTGTTTCATCCCAGCAAGGTGGTCCTGCGTCCCTGCCTCGGGTTCCTGCCCAAGGTGGTGTCCGCCTTCCACCTCTCGCAGGATATCTCACTGCCTGCATTCTTTCCTCGACCTTCCTCTAAGGGGGAAAAGGCCCTTCACTCCCTAGACTTGAAGAGGGCCCTAGCCTATTACCTGGATAGGACAAAGGAATTCCGCACCTGTCCTCACCTGTTTGTATGTTTTGGGGCCAAGGACAAGGGTAACAGGGCTTCCTCACAGACCCTGTCTAGGTGGATTGTGGCGGCCATTAGCAAGGCCTATTCCCTGGCAGGGGTGGCTTGCCCGCTTCATGTCAGAGCCCATTCCACGCGGTCCCAAGCATCCTCTTCGGCACTCCTCAGGGGGGTGCCCCTGGTTAACATTTGTAAAGCCGCCACATGGTCCTCTGCAGACACCTTTGTCAGGCATTACGCCATTGATGTCAATGCGGAGCAGGATGTATCTGTGGCCAAGGCTGTCTTACACTCCCTTTTTTCCTGAAGGAGTTTTGGTATGACTTTCTTGGCGTACCTGCTGGGTACCCTTGAGTGAAAGAGTGTATATATGTACCTTGGGGTGTATATATGTAAATATTGAGTATTTATGTGTCCTTACACAGTTTTTTACATAGATGTATATATGCATATCTATTTATGGTTGTTCTTGTTTGTTCAATAAAATTGTGTTGGACTTCACCCCCGCCTTCCTTATTGTGTGAAGCTTGGTACACTCCCATGTGTGGAGGCACAGAAGAACGAAGATGAAAACAGGGTTAACATACCTGTAACTTGTGTTCATCGAGTTCTTCTGTGCTGACACACAACCCTCCCTCCTACCCCGCTGTGAACTCCAATGCACGATAATGTGATGGCTGTAACGGAAATTGGTGTTTTTAAGGTGTTATGGCTGAAGTGTGTTGGTCAAGCGGCGGCAAGGGAGAACTGAGGGAAGGGGCCGTTGGTCGCTGGAGGATCACGTGACCGTTTGGGCGGGAAAACGGTCGCTGAGGCGCGCGACAAACGGCCCCTTCGGAGCCATGGAAGCTCTAGAAAATTCTCCGGCGGCTGGCCTGCGCCTGCGCAGTCCCCATGTGTGTCAGCACAGAAGAACTCGATGAACATAAGTTACAGGTATGTTAACCCTGTTTTTTTATTCAAGTTGTATTTTCTGATGCTCACAATACAAGAGATGCTGGAGTATGTGTAGACTTGGGACTTGATGGAAGAGTTCCAGCCATGTCTTTCATCTTGATTTTTTTTTTAAAGCTGTCCATTGATTTTTGATGGAAATCCCACTGGAAATATAGCACCCTCACCTAGAGATGAAGAATGGCTCTGACCCCTGAGATCCTTAGGACTCTCAAGGCCGTGAGCCATTTATCAGGAATTGTGACCCTCGCCTTTGTATTTAAGCCATCTATTTTCCTTCCCTACCTACTGTAGCAAGCAGGACTCTGCTTTTGCTTTGCAGTTAGAGAAGGAGGAAGACTGAATGAACTGAGTGTTCTCCTTAAAGCAAAATGCTCAGTCTCTGGGTTAGGAGCCAGAAGTTCTAGTGGTGGTGAAGATGGTGGCACAGCAGCAACAGCATCTTCAGTAGAGACCCTCCTTTTCTGACTTTTCAAAGTGATCTCTCTACATGCACACTTGTGCATTTAATATGCCTTCTCTTGTGGCAGTATGTACTGTGCTCTTCATGCCACTTGTTATTGTTAACGACCACCTGTTATTGTTATTCTTGAAAAAATTTAATCCCACCCTTCCTCAAAGAAACTCAGAAACACCTGAAGTGGTTTACTCCCATTATATCCTCACAATCACGCTATGAAGTCAGACTGAAAGAGTGGCATGATTCTAAGGAACCTTTCTCTAGCCTAAGGAGTCTTCTTCCAATGTCCCCCAATTCTTCTTGCAATAAAAGAGCCAATTAAATTAGAGGCTAGAGAAGGCTTCCAACTTTGGTCCATGGAGTGGCTAGAGAAGGCTTCCAACTTTGGTCCATGGAGTGGTCAGATACATGCCAGCAACTGGCTCAAGGTCATCCAGAAGAGCTTCTTGGCTGAGTAGAGATTTGGGCCCATACCACCCCAATCCAAATCCAACACTTTGTTTGCATCTAGCAGAGATTTTCAAAGGGCTTGTCTGGCTTCTCTCTATGGCAATACAAGCAATGTACCCAGGTTGATTCACTTGTGTATCGGCCAACGTTACACATGTTATCGAGTGTCAGCAATGGTCTTCCACTCTACATTGACAAATAGGTTGGTCCCTGTGCAAAAGAATAAATGGACATAAATCTGACATTAGAAATCACTACAATCAAAAACCAGTCGGAGATCATTTTAATCTTCCAGCACATTCCGTTGCTGACCTAAAAGTGGTTGCCGTCAGAGAAATTTCAATGGGAGATTACATGAGATTTCTAGAGTTTATTCACAAAGTCAGAACAATGACACACACACACCCCGGGCTGAACAGGAACTTAGAATCCTAATCTCACTACAAATACTAATTTCTGCTCTAATCAATCTGCACTGTACCATTGTACCTTTACGTCCTGACGCCCTTCCTTGTAACACCCCATCCACCTTTGGATGGGATATAAAGGCTCAGGGATCTTTGTTCCTACTTGTGTCTCAAGAAACGAGCTCTGACTCTCAAAATCTTACACTCTGAAAATCTTGTTGGTCTCTAAGGTGCCACTGGATTCTAATCCTGCTGTTCTACTGCAGACCAACACAGCTACCTGCCTAAACTACCCTGTAGGTTCGTTTTCTTCATATTTCCTTAATATGCCACCTCTCTTGTTCTTATATTATTGCCTCCATTTTTTTTCTTAGACACAACATACTTAAATGACAGTAAACAGCAGATCATCCTATATGCAGCACACAAGCCTATCCTTGGTTTAGGATTGTCTTTGTGTGTCAATTCATTAGTGGTACAAAATGTTTGGTACAAACAGCATATTTATAAAGGACTTATGATCAACTCTGAAGCAAAGGCAACAATGCAATGTTGGGGTGGGGGACAGGGTCACACCTCATCTTCTTGGCTGAGTATCAAGCATAATTTTCTGTCAAAAATTAGTTAAAATGTCACTGAAATCAAAGGCCTTTTTCACAAGTCTTACCAGCCACACAAAATCACGCAAAACTCCAGGAATGACGGCATCTTCCTGGTGTGATTTCCCGTCATGGCTCCAGTTTGTGGCATGAATTGCACCACAAACCAGAGTCATGACTAGGGGTGTGCGGTTCAGATATCCAATTTGGGGGAAATTCCCAAATAGGACCCGATCCATAAAGATTCAGGATTTCTGGATCGGGGCTGGCATGCTGGCCCTGATTTGGAAATCCTGAATCAAAGCTTTCCGAAGCATTCAGAATGCCTCGGAAAGCTTCGGGCCTTAGTTTAAAGGGCCCTCCCGCTGCTTGCAAGCAGTGGCGGGGCCCTTTAAACACCATCAAAACAGCCACCCACCCCCGCCCCCACTTACATTGGCTCCACGGTTGGCAGTGGCTCTGGCCCTCCCCGCCACCTGTGGGGCCGTGGAGCAGCAGAGGAGGTGGTGCATCAGGAGGCTGTGCAGCAGCAGAGGAGCCGGCTGGCTCCAGGCTGCTGCGGCCACCACTGCACAATGCCGCTGCCGCCGTGGCCAGCGCTGAGCAACGATGCTGCTGCTGCAGCCTCCCCGAGTGACACCGCTGCCAAGTGATGCTGATGCTGCGGCTGCTGTGGCAGTGGAAGCCACCGCCGCTCAGCTGATCTCCCTCCCCCTCTCCCTCCAGTGCAAGGTAAGTGGGTGGGGGGGTGGAGGGGTTGCCCTGGTGGGTGGACGGGTTGCCCCAGGGGGGGTGGGAGGTGGGGGTGGGGGAGTCAATTCAGTATGCTCCGAATATTTACAGAGCATACCGAAGCAAGTAAAATACCATAATTCTGAAGTGGCTTGCCACTTTGGAATTATGGTATTCCTGAATTTCTTTCCCACTTCGGGCCCTGCACACCCCTAGTCATGACAGAAAATCGCTTCAGGAAGGTGCCATCATTCTGGGAGTTTTGCATGATTTTGCGCAGCCGGTAAGACATGGGAAAACAGCCAAAGACAAGAGAACTGCCTTTGCTGGAAGTGTTTCTAATATAGCACACTGGCAGATGAAGGGAAGAAACACCATCATCTCGGTGTCTCTTGACAAAGAAAGGTGTTGTTGTTGTTATAGTGGAACCAAGCTCATTAAAACAAGCGGCCTGAAGAAAACTTCCCACACAATACTTTTAGGATCTGATGTCTTGAAAGCTGAAGACCCTAAAGTTGGTATGGAGGGGAGTTACAACTAATCTACATTAACAAAGTATCTATTGGAAAGGACAACATAAAGCTATCTTGTGCTTAATCTACTTATATCTTTACCTCTTTAACAGAGTACTATATTCTAGTTTTAAAATAGGGATCTAAGAGAAATAGTTTTTCCATTATAGTCATACTTACTTTATCTGTCTTAATCTCATGTCAATCTGTGATTAGACAATGAGCCACTTCCAAAGTTATGGTTTGCACTTAGGGATTGGCTTTTTAAAGAAATTGAGCACAGTGGAGCTGTCTTGTGAGGCTGTTCATCTACTTTTAAATGATGGATTTGTGGATAAGAACTAACAGGTATCTCGAATATCGTTTTTTTTTCCAATTGAGAAATATAGTTCCCTGTGACAGAATGCACTTTAAAGACAAAATAGAAAAGAGTCCAGTAGCACCTTTAAGACTAACCAACTTTACTGTAGCATAAGCTTTCGAGAATCACAGTTCTCTTTGTCAGATGCATCTGACGAAGAGAACTGTGATTCTCAAAAGCTTATGCTACAATAAAGTTGGTTAGTCTTAAAGGTGCTACTGGACTCTTTTCTATTTTGCTACTACAGACTAACACGGCTAACTCCTCTGGACTTTAAAGACAGTTTCCTAAATGCAGCAGTTAGAGAGCTGGAAGGGAAGGAGTTAACAATTGTCTGGGATGAGAGTTTGATTGACAGGCTGTTCCCTCCTCTTTCTGATTAGCCACACAGAACCAGCCTTCAGGATGACTGTTGGTTGCTGACAGGATTTTGAGAAGAGTATGTGTGAGAGTGTGACCAGGAAAGTCAGACAGGTTTCCCTCTGGCATGAGGGAAAAGAAATCTTTTGTTTTAACTGTAACATCATTGTCTCGAGGAAGAATTCTAGATGAGAATTCTAAGTTTAAAAGCCAGCACAAGCTGAAACCCATTTACCCAGCCACAATAGAATTGGGGGTGCATTTTTGGCAAAGAGTGATTGGATAGTAAGTGGATACTTCCATTCAAGCCAAGTGAAGAAGGGTTATATCTTCTTAGGTGAAGGAGAAGAATTCCTGCCCAGAGTCTAAAGAACATAGAAACTAAGCTTCAAGAAAACTATTTTGCCTGTGACTTAAAGAATATTCTGTTTTACCAACAAATTTTACCTCTGCACTTTCATTCCGTGACTGCCCTTATTCCATCCTTGCCTGTTCAATAAAGTTGTTGTATATTTCAAACATTATACAGTCTCCAATGCTATTCCCAACTCAGAGGAAGAGGGCTCCTGTCCCCACCCCTCACATTTCTGGACTGGGCTGAAAAGGCAAAACTAAAACTGCTTATCAGGGTGGGACACAAAAGAACTTTAAAATCACAAAAAGAGACACACTTCTTGGGGCTGCTCAGCCAAAACAAAGAAACTCAGATTTTGGTGGGGAAATCAGCCTCAGAGAGGGGGAGTGAAGGTGGGGGCCCATCATATCCCATCATAACGTTTATATGAAGGCAAATTCCTTATGATAGCTAACCTGTGAGCTCAAATATTAGACTGTAATTGGCTGTAATATTAGCAGGGCCGGATCGACAGGGGGGCGGGGGGGGGAATCTGCCCCCGGCACTTCCAAAGAGGGGGAGTTGGGCGCAGCTGCCATGCTGGGAGTGCACAGGCGGCAAGACAGGGGGTGCGCTTGCCGCATGCCCCATCCTGTGGAGCTGGCGGCGGCAGCGCAGGTGGCTGGGAGACCGCCCGTGCCATTTGCCTGCCCTGCAGGACAAGAGGTGGCTGGCTTGCCACTCGCCCCTTGTCCTACGGGTAGGCAAAAGGCAGCACAGGTGGCTGGGAGGCCGCCTGCGCCATTCACCTGCCCCGCAGGACAAGGGTTGCATGGCAAGCCGGCCACCCCTTGTCCTGTGGGGCAGACAAATGGCGCGGGCAGCCTCCCAGCTACTCGTGCTGCCGCTGACAGCTCTGTGGCATGCCGGGACAGCCGGCTTGCTGCGGGGTGGCACGCCCTTCCTGCGTGATGATGTCACAGAGTGACATCATCACGCAGCACAGTGCGCGCATGAGTGGCTGGACTTTGGTTGCCTTGGGTGCCAGCAACTGTAGATCCGGTCCTGAATATTACAAATGCTTGATCAAAGGATCAGAGATATAGTGGAGAAAAGCAAACATTCTACAGAGAGAATGTACAGCCAGTTTGGTGTAGTGGTTAAGAGCTGCAGGACTCTAATCTGGAGAGCCAGGTTTGATTCCCCACTCCTCCACTAGAAGCCAGCTGGGTGACCTTGGGCTAGTCACAGTTCTCTGGACCTCTCTCAGCCCCACCCACCTCACAGGGTGTTTTGTTGTGGGGATAATAATGACATACTTTGTAAATGGCTCTGAGTGGGCATTCAGTTGTCCTGAAGGGCAGTATATAAATCAAATATTATACAAAGCTGTAATGAATATTTTTGTTTAGAAGGAGTGGTAGCAAGCTTCTTTCAATCTAGTATCTGTAACTCGTCTTCAGAGGAAAACAAGTAAGTAAATATAAGTTAAAGGGGTTTTTTTAATCCATAAGGAGATCTATGAAAAGATTCTTCCTAAAATAGTGTGTCTTATTGCAAATCTAATTAATACACAAACCATTCAGAACTAGATGGGGCTTTCCATTCCTCTGGGTCAGTTTGCCCAACAGTTCCATGAAAACAGAGATCATGTTTATGCAGGGCAACAGAATGCTATACTACTAAGCATTGTTATTTATGGTTTAGATTAGAAAAATAAAATGAGACATTTTCAACCAGGGCAGAAGTAATGAAGAAACCCTGATGAAATTATTTATGTCTATGTAAATTATATACCATCCAATATGCTTAAAACCCTGGTTTGTGAATGTTCTATGGAGATCTAAAATGTAGAATTCAACATGGTCAGAATGTGAGTTACAGTGACAGCTATTGTCGAATTTCAGTAATGTTGTATGACTCTAAAGTGGAAAGAAACACAGAGAGCTAAAAGGCAAAGCAGCACACAGCGTTATTAAGTCCATAAAAGAAAACTGGACACTTAAGATGTATCTGCAATATTTGTATTCAAAAATATACAAGCTGAGCACAGTGAAGACAAACTGATTCCTGTAGGGCAAGTAGTACATCCGCTAATCCTGCATGAGATTCCTCAAGCAAGAAGATCTCCTGGATCCCTGTTTTAGCTCAGATGAAAATCTCAAGTCTCTCCCTTTTCTTCCAGTTGAACCAGCAAATGTCCTGCATTGCACACACATACTTACAAAGCTCCACCCTTTACCTCTGAGAGGTGCTGCCTATAGAAATTCACTTCCTGGCCATCAGAAGAACATACCCGGAGATTCTTTGGTTAAAAAAACCCTGATTAAAATCAGTCACCCATTCATTCAAGATAGCCAGGCTTACAGCAGTGCTCCCCGCCCCCACCCCCCCAGTTTCTAGAAAAAGTAGGTCACTCGCTGCCTTCTTTAATGTAAACACACTTATTGCAATTAAAAATGCAACAGAATCTTACTTGCATCAGCACATCTATGATCCCAGTGAAAATGGGTCAAGACTGCTTGGGTAACTTCAGGTACACTTCAAGAATCAAGCTTGCACATTTGAAGAGCTGGGATTTGCAGCTATATTACTTCCAGGATTATATCTGCCATTAAATTTAGACAGAGATCGCTGCATTTTCCCTAAACTAACCATCAAGCGTTCACAATTTCCCAATGGTTTCTTCTCAGCAAAATACGTTTTTCAGATAAACTCACACCACATTCATTCCTCCTAATCAGCAGCTCATTTTTCAAAGGTACTACGTGCTGCTAAGCTACAGGAACTGTTGGTACCCTGTGAAATTAAAATGGTGGACCAAGGATCTGACTGAAACACAAAAGTCTTGTCAGACAGTAATGAGTCTGGATTCCTAAAGTCATTGAAAAGTTGGATTTGCTTTAACAAGCTAACACTAACAATAGGAAGAGGTCCAGAGGAGTTAGCCGTGTTAGTTTGTAGTAGCAAAATAGTAAAGAGTCCAGTAGAACCTTTAAGATTAACCAGGGGTCATTTCGTAGAAAAAGAGTTGGAGGAACTCATTAGCATAACTCATTAGCATAACTCAGCATATGCCATGCCCCTTGCCATCACCAGAAGTGTGTCATTAGCATAACTGATTTGCATATGCCACACCCCGTGACATCACCTATCCTGGCTGTTTTGGACCCAATCCTGGCCATTCAGGGCTGAAATTGGGCCCAAAATGGCAAAAAGGAGCTGAAAATGGCTGAAAAGGGACCCAAAATGGTCATGATCAGGCCACTGCTGAGTGGGAGAGTGATCCACCACCTGTCAGAGACCTGATCTGGGCCATTTCAGCCCCAATCCAGGCTGAAACAGGCCCAAAATGGCTGAGAGTCAGGTGGGTGGGGCCACCTAACATGTGACCTCTTTGGGGAACTGCCGGAACTGCATTCCTGTGCGTTCCCCCTCAAAATGAGCCTTGAGACTAACCAACGTTATTGTAGCATAAGCGTTCAAGAGCCACAACTCTCTTCATCAGAGAGCAGTGGTTCTTGAAAGCTTATGCTACAATAAAGTTGGTTAGTGTTAAAGGTGCTACTGGACTCTTTACTATTTTAATAGGAAGAGGGGTGATAAGCAAGTAAAATATCACTAGTCTGGTAGCGTTGCCTACTTTTCTGCCAAAGGACTGCTTCTCAGGCACGGCGTACAAATACCACTGGCTTCTCTACCTCCAAATCCCAGGTACTAGTTGAAGATAGATTTTATAAATATATTGAGCAAAACTAATATAGTTCCACACTCTTCATCAGTGAAGAACAAAACTGTTCACAGGGCATCATTGCTATGAGGAGATATTTTCTGGAAGGAAAGACCCACCATAAGAATGCAAAACAGCGCAAAGAAAACAATCAAAAACCAAACACAGGGCTACAGTCTCTACAGTTTAAACCCCTCACCTGGAGATTGGGGTTAGCACTTGAACAGGCAACTGGCATTTGCCACAAGAGCAGAAATAGCCAATTCTCAGCTTTCAGTTTTAACAAAAAGTGGGTAGAGATTTCTCACCTCACTGAGGCAGAATTTTGTTTGAGACTCCATTTCTCCCATGAGTTTTCCAAGTTTAGAGACAGGAAAGAGTGCATTTTATCACCGATCTGACCCATGTGTAACAAGACCAGAGGTCTTAGGCAATCTAGGACTGGGTATTCTATACTTTCCAGTTCCCTATGATGAAAGTTTGCAGCTAGAGGGGATCAGCAAGGGGACTGGTGTGGCTCAATTTTGTTCAGAATTCGTTCACAAGCTTGGTGGGAGGGGATCATATGAGAGGGAAGTGAAATAGAATTCCCAGATTAAAAGGGATACTAAGCAAAAATATATACCTCAGAAACTGTGGATGTAGCATGACAGCATGTCACTCAACTGGGACATGGATCCCTAGCATGTTAATGCTTCATATGCACACAAAGCATTTTAAGCAAGACATCAGTCATGGGGAATACCATACCACACACACAGGTATGTTTTTCTTAATTATCTGGCATCACATTTAAATTGGGCCAGAGAAAAGCCTGTTCATTACTCTTCAGCTAGGGTTGCCAGCCCCACTTGGAAAAAGAGAGTTGTTTTTTTCTGGGAAGAGAGTGTGGCCAAGAAAAGGAGGGAAATGCTGAGGGGGGCCTGCAGACTAGGAGCAGGATAGCTAGAAAACTATGAAGGAAACTAAAAAGATGACATGAAAAAATATATTACCAAACGACGGAAGGTAGATCTTTATAGATTATTTTGCATATGGCTTGGGCCAGCCTGCTAATACTGTTGAACTGCCTGTGCAAGTCCACTGTTGAATTGGTAGTCAGGTTAAAGACATGTATTTTTGCATTTAAATCTAGTTGTTTACTATTCCATGGGGGCTGCAAGCTTTCCTTTGTTCCTACCCAGTTAAATCCCTCATATTTGTTAGCCAAAGTTTCTTTGATCACTAGAATCCACCACAGTAACAGACAGATTACAAACACAGAAGTGCCTTCAGCACTTGCCCCCAGGCCTGGTTGCATAGACACGCTACCAATTTCTATTCTTATCAGCTTAAATCCACAGTCACAATACGGAGTTTTATTACTGAGAAGAGTGTTTAGCCTGCTCAAGTGTCTCTGGTCCAACTTCTGACCACCCTATACCCTATACAACATTGGCACTCACTTCCTCAAAAATAATGAGGGAAGCCGGCCCCACTGGTAGGGTTGCCAACCTCAAGATATTGCCTTGTTATAAACCTCAAGATGTAAGCAGTCGGCCCCGGCCTCCGCCATGTTTAATAGCTGTTTAATAGCTGCCTGTGATATAAAAATCACAAGGCCCCTAGATTAATGCAGCCTGATCTGCATCAGGGGAATTCCAGCTGGCTGGACAGAGCGTTGCTGAGTTCCTCCCAGGAGATTAAGCCATGGATGGAATGTTCATACAAAATGCTGAGGACCGGAGTGATTAGTTTACTGCCTCTCCTGCAGCAGACATACAGCCATGACAAGAAAGGGTCTCGTTGAGTCACCCCACATTTCGATATCCTCCTTCCGTGATTAAATCCCCACCCCAAGATTGAGAGACATCAATCTGCACTGATAAGTTTCTAATTTGTCTCTGGGAACATGCGTTTTATATCTAAATTCATCAACTCAGCTCAGGGAACATTGTTTAGCATACTGCCTCTTTTCAAACCACCAGGAGAACATTCTGTATTTCCTTTATCACACCCCGGCAGCCCCAATTAAAGGTAATCAAACCTTTGTCATTCCCAAGAGCTAACCTTTACGGTCTTTGTTCCAACAGCTGAGGGGGCTCCCCAGCCTCGGGGCACATTTTGCTCTAGAAGAACCAGGGCTCTTGCCCCATTCAAACTGTGCATGCTGTGCCTTCCGATCTGAGCATTGTACCCTTAGGGCCACTTTCCCTAAGACTCTCTCTCCTGGCTGAGAACACAGGACATTTGAAGCTCTCTTCCTCCGTGGACCACGCTGCTCCTCTAATCAGCAAATATACCCCCCTCCCTCACTCTCTTCCAACCTCTGGCAAATTTCCTAGGATTCTGTGAGTGTGTGTATCAAACCGTTCTATTTGCTGGGGATTATTAGGAAGGGAATTGAAAACAAATCAGCTAGTATCATAATGCCCCTGTATAAATCAATGGTATGGCCTCATTTGGAATACTGTGTACAATTCTGGTCACCACACCTCAAAAACGATATTATAGCACTGGAAAAAGTGCAGAAAAGGGCAACTAGAATGATTAAAGGGATGGAACACTTCCCCTATGAAGAAAGGTTAAAGCACTTGGGGCTCTTTAGCTTGGAGAAACGACGACTGAGGGGCGACATGATAGAGGTTTACAAGATTGTGCATGGGATAGAGAAGGTAGAGAAAGAAGTATTTTTCTCCCTTTCTCACAATACAAGAACTCATGGGCACTCAATGAACTTACTGAGCAGTTGGGTTAGAATGGATAAAAGGAAGTACTTCTTCACCCAAAGAGTGATTAACACATGGAATTCACTGCCACAGGAGGTAGTGGCAGCTTCAAGCATAGACAGCTTCAAGAGGGGATTGGATAAACATATGGAGCAGAGGTCTATCAGTGGCTGTTAGCCACAAGGTATAACTGGAACTCTCTGTCTAGGGCAGTGATGCTCTGTATTCTTGATGTTTGGGGGGCAATTAGTGGGAGGGGTTCTAGTGTCCCTTCCCCACTGGCAGACCTCCTGAGGACACCTGGTTTTTGGCCACTGTGTGACACAGTGTGTTGGACTGGATGGGCCATTGGCCTGATCCAACATGGCTTCTCTTATGTTCTTATGTTACTTGCATGACAGTTTTCTGAATTGTATATTAAAGACAAAGCCAGGAAGGGGGCTTTTGGGGGTGGGTTATGTGTGTGTTTAACAATAGTCTAGTCTGTATTCTTCAAATTACTTATCCTGTGTTTACTCCAGTGGGATAAATATTTTGGGGGTCTGTACAGGGGGCTGCAAGGGGCTATTAGATATATAGATCCTTTAATTGTATAGCAATTTTTGAGTATTCAAAACTATTTATCTACATTGTCTCAATAATCCTTAAAGGCAAACTAGATGAGAGTCAGGGAGTCCCATGGTCAGAACTTTCAAGCGTTTGTTCCTTTGTAAACAACAGCACTGCAGGAGTCTGTGTGAACTCAGACCATTTGGACTGGGTATTTTCCAAAACAACCCCCACAGAGCTGCTATTTGCCCATTAGGCCAAACATTCAGTCACAATGTACGTTGTCAATAATGGTACGGAGGAAAAAGTAAACCTTGCTGCAGCCCATGTACAAATTGGGGTGCCACATATAAATGCTTAGGAGCACTGAACACAGATTTCCCAATGTCTAGTCTAGCTTGACCCTTGCTATAAGGTCAGTTGGAATGATTGTCACCATTTTGCAGACAAAGATGCTAAGATCACTTAGCAAGTCCATTGCTGATGACTAGAAGTTGTTAAGTAGGAAGGTAAGTGATGCCATACGAAGATGGGAAGCCTAAAAGATGTAGCTGGATTACTGACAAGAACTAGGTGTGTAAATGGAGGGGTTGTAGATAGACACGGGCACGAACGAAAAAAAACAACCCAAGCTGTTCATTGTTCATTGTCATCCAACGAACAACGAACAGTAACGAACATGACCCTGTTTACAAACATGTTCGTTGTTCATTGTTTGTGGCCCCTTAAAGATCCCTTTAAACTATCAGCTGGCAGGTGGCAGGGGGAATTCTCCCCTGCTGCCTGCCAGCTGATAGTTTAAAGGGCCCTTTCCTACCACGTGCAAGGGGCAGGGCCCTTTAAACACCCCACAAACTGACCTTCCCAATGTCCAATATCCAACAAATTTGCAGGGGACATAGTCCTCACTGTCCTCCGAAGACCCCCCCAAGTTTCAGAGAGATTGCACCCAGGGAAAGGCATGATCCGTAGATCCTTCCCTTTGTTGTCATTTTCTCTTCACAGTGGCAAAAACAGGACTCTCTGGTGGAAGCTACTTTGAGGGGTTACAAACTGACCTTCCCAATGTCCAATACCCACCAAATTTGTAGGGGACATAGTCCTCACTGTCCTCCAAAGACCTCCCCCCCAAGTTTCAGAGAGATTGCACCACGGGAAACGCATGATCCATGTGTCCCCCCCTTGCTGTCATTTAACAGTGGCAAAAACAGGACTCTCTGTCGGAAGTACTTTGAAGGGTTAAAGCCAAAAGGAAAACCAGAAGGAGTTCAGACAGAGTTCAGTCCCTGCCGTTGCCAGGGAAATTGATTGAAAGGCCCCAGACTACCTGGCTTGACAAATGGATGGCAAAGGCAGGCTTGCAACGACCACTTGTTCGTTTAGAATGGAACCTCGCGAACAGCTTTTTCGTGAACAGACGAACGGGGTGTTCGTGGGTTTTTTCCATTCGTAATGCTGTTTGTGCCCATGTCTAGTTGTAGACACTTGAATGGTATATATGGAAAGATGGGCAGTTTCTGACAACATAAGGGGAGTTTACGTACTTTCTGTTGTCAGTACTGTCCCCCTTCTCAAGCTGAGCATGAGGAGGATGCAGACGTCCTACTTGCTTATGGAAATTGCTTTTTTGCTTTCTGTTCTGAGGGTTTCCTGGCATCTGGCACTCATATTTTGATGGTAGTAGGATTGCCAGCTGCCCAGATAAAAAAAGGCCTGTCCCTTTCATAGTGGCTTAATAGGATGTTATTTACCAGGTGATGTTATTTTACTCCATGCCACAAAAAACTTCAGCTGCTCATTTCCACACATTACGCTTCTATTAAACAGACAGGGCAACCAAGATACATAAACAATGAATTATTTTACTTCAGATTACATGCAGATTCAATGCAATTAAGAAAAAAAATCAGTTCCCCATTTCATGTACTATTTTTGCTTTTGAATATAAAAGGGAAATAAAGTAAAAGAGTTCTACTTAAGAATAATAATTTAAGAGCTGCCTTGCAGAGCCAACAGATCAATTAATAGATCGGCGTGTATGCAGCCTACATATTTTCTTTTTCAGTACTGAAAAAAGAAAGAATTGAACTGACCCACAAAACCTGATAGCTTTTGTAAAATGTGAGTCACTGAACAATCTAATGGTACGTGTGCCAATATTCCTGTGAAGCATCTTGGCATTTAGGAACGAAATGTCTAGACTCAAAATGACTTCACGACGTTCTGTCTTTGCCAACACAATAACAGATTTTGTAGAATTCCTGCAGGAAATATTGTCGCTTCAGACCAACAAGTGCTAGGATTCAGTGGTATAGTACTGTCACTTTGAATGCAGAGGGTTGATTGTTTCAAAGGTTGCTTTCAAGACTGAATGTGTAAAATTAATCTCATTTACTAGAGAATAAGTCTCATTTAGTTTAGTAGGCCTTACTTCTGATGAAAATACCTGAAACTACCCCTTATGTTATAGGATCACATAAATATGTCATTTAGTCACAAAAAACAGCTATTAAAGGGGAGACCTGGGCCGTCGTCACATGGGCTTTTATTTAGCGCTAAAATGGCGCTATTTCCCGGCAAACACCCACCTTATTCCAACACTGTAGCGATTTTCTCTCTTCTGCTTTGTGCTTGATAGTCGCGCTATTTTGTGCCTCAGTGTGAATGCCTCACATCGATGTATTTCGCCTCGCAACGCCCTATTCCCTCCCTTCAATCCCAGAATTCATTTCTTCCCGCGACTCCCCTTTTTTTATTTTATTATGTCCTTATAACGCCATAACAACATAACACAATGCAAACTTTCTGCTGAAGTAAAAATGACTCAATCGCCATGGCAGAGTCTTCAGCAATGGGGATCACATCAGACAGGGAGTTTTCTGCGGGCAAAGGGCTATTTATATAATTTCAAAGTTGGAAAAACAAAAGGGTCATAATGTTTTGCTCTAATGGAATGTTTATATGCTGTTATTCCGTTATAGCGGAATTAAACGCCAGAATAATTTTAAAAAGGGGGGGAGGAGCTGCTTCTGTGCGGTTAGAGAGAACAGAACAGAGTGCTTCGGTGTGGACAGCTGGTAGCGCGAAGAGCCGTTAGGTGACCCAAAGAAACGTTACTGTGCCGATAACAGGTAGGACGCTATATGCTGTAAATTTAACGGAACAGATGCCCGTGTGACGACGGCCCTGATGCAGTTTGGGCCTGCTGCAACAGCAACTCTTCTCCCTGTGCCTGTGACAATGCCCTCAACTAGCTGCTTTAACCCACAGTAGGGAAAAAAGACAGATGCTGACAGCAATGCTGATTCTGTGAACCTAGGCAGATCAGGAGAGGGAGGGCAGGAAGGGTTACATCAGTGTTCAGTTCTCGTGGCCCCTTCATACATGCCCAGGGTAATGCCAATTGCCACCTTGGGGTCAGGTAACAACAACAACAACATTTGATTTATATACCGCCCTTCAGGACAACGTAATGCCCACTCAGAGCAGTTTACGAAGTATGTTATTATTATCCCCACAACAAAACACCCTGTGAGGTGGGTGGGGCTGAGAGAGATCCTAGAAGCTGTGGTTGACCCAAGGTCACCCAGCTGGCTTCAAGTGGAGGAGTGGGGAATCAAACCCGGTTCTCCAGATTAGAGTCCTGCGCTCTTTTTTTTTTTTTTTTTTAAATTATTTGTTTTAGTTCCATCTTATTCCAATACCAAAATTAAGCAAAAGTCTTACATTCTTTGGATACATGTTATAAATCATACATTCCATTTCATCTCTACAATTCCATCATAATTATACTATTTTCACTACGCTATTATCACTATAAGTCTGCATTCTTTAATTCTAGTACTTCTTTACTCTGCTCATGCATTTGATTGTATTCTGCTAACATATAGTTACGTCTCTGTTTTATACTTCCATTTAACCCAGCTATAAAATGGGGTCCATTTTTGTTTCCCATCATGTCCATTTATTTCTTTTATTAATTCTGTCAGTGTATCCATTTCTGCCGTCTCTAAAACTTTCTCTATTAATTCTTCTTTTGTTGGGATATCTGTGTTTTTCCAGTATCTGGCATATACTATTCTTGCTGCTGTTATTATATGTATTATCAAATATCTATTTTCCCTATTTGGCTCCTCCGGTATTATATTTAACAGGAACATTTCCGGTTTATAGGATATGTTTATTTCCAGCACCTCTTGCAACAGCTCATGTATCCCTTTCCAATATAGAGTCCTGCGCTCTTAACCACCACACCAAACTGGCTCTCTTAGCAATTTTCCCCAGCCAGTTTGACTAGGGATCCTGACGGTGTTTAGCCATCTTCTGGGCATGGAGCAGAGGTCACTGGGGGTATGGGAGGAGGGAGTTGCGAATTTCCTGCCTTGTGCATGGAGTTGGACTAGATGACCCTGGGGGGTCCCTTTCAACCCTATGATTCTATGATTCTATGCCTGTATTATGCCTGTGTCCCTTGCCCCTTCTACTAGGGTTAAAAGCAGCACGGGGAGGTCTTTTGGATTGATTGAGGAAATAGAGCAGAGGTGGTAATTATTATCACTAGAGGGGGGCTTCTCCCTCCCTTCTAGTCACTGCCACCACCAAACTTTCCTAGGCGTAACCCTTCACCAGCCATTTGGGCATGTACAAAGGCTGAGCAGGACTTAATCAGCTAAAGATCTTTATTATACTAGAATAGAATATAAGCCACAGAAAGCACACAATGCATAGGAAAATGCAGTGCACTAGACTTAGCAGCTAATAAAAAGAAAGAAAATAAAACTGTCTATTGTCTAACTACCCCTTCCGAGTTACAAAAAGTACCTGGACATCCCTGCAGGATGGGTGTACATCTCTTGGAGAGGCAGGGGATAGAGGCAAGCCTCCTCTAGCACCTTCCTTTCTCCATCCTCAATGAACCACAAACACAAAAGGCTACTTCTCATCTTCTGCTATATTCATCATTTATTTACTGCATTTAGACCATACATTTGTCCACAACCAACATTCTTCTCCTCTCCTCCATTTTATCCACATGGCAACCCTGTGAGGTAGGTTAGGCTGAGCATGTGTGACTGGTCCAAAGTCACGCAGTGAGCTTCCATGGCAGAATGGGGATTTGAACCTGAATCTCCACTATCCTTGTCCAAAAGTCTAACCATTACAACCACCCTAGCTTTGATGGGGTGGCTGCTGTTAAAAAATAGCAAGCAGCTGGGCCTGAGAGAGTCATGAAAGTTGGGTTGCAGCAAGTTGTGTGGTGGCTGCTGCCAGTACCTGTTCTTATATGTCCTTCTTCAAATGTTACCCAAATGGGGGGGGGGGGGTCTCCTTGCGAGTTGGGGGAATTGGTGAACAAGGAAACAAGCGAGCTAGAGGGGTTAACAGGGATCTCCACCAATTTATACTAATTCCCTTTCCTCAGAAGACTCTCGAAATGACCAAGTGGGTGTATAACAAAAATGATGTTTATTAAAGGGGTATTTAAAAAAATCCTGCCTTACCAGGCAGCATTTCTGTATTTAAAGCACACGAGGAGAGAGGCTTATGATATTGCTCTATTCATAAGCTTCCTATTACCGTGAGGGCAGGTTGGACTGCTAACACAAAGGCCAAAAGAGCCCTGGAATGACTCATACCCCTTCCCTCGGCATTTTAATGACAAATACCAAGGCTTGAAGTCTGATGATACTGTTGTTGTTGTCTAGCAATAACACTGAGGGCATTTGTTTCTTAACGCTTTGGGTGCTGTATGATGTAAGCCTCACTCACTCTCCCACCGTGAGGCAGATTTTCCCTCTAAAATGGTCAAGTTTGCTTGCTGTGGCTAGGCAGCCTCTCATAGCATTTCTCTGGTAGGGTTGCCAACCTCCAGGTGGTGGCTGGAGATCTCTAGGAATTACAGCTGATCCCCAGGTCACAAAGATCAGTTCTCCTGAAGAAAATGCCTGTTTTGGAGGGTGAAATATATTGCAATATACCTGTTGAGCCCCCTTCCCTCCCCAAACCCCACCCTCTCTAGTTTCCACTCCCCAGATCTCCAGGAATTTGCCAACCTGGAGCTGGCATCCCTAGTCTCTGGGTATAGTTTAAAGGTCTTTTTGTCTCACACTTATTAAAAAATATATTTTTGGCTTATATCCCAGTCCCAAATATTTGGCAGGGGAGAAGCAAGAGCCCACATCATCTTTAAATGAAATGGCACTAGCAGCTGAGTAAAGTTCAAAAGGAAACAGCAGTTTTATTAAACAGGCAGGGAAAGTAAAGCTGAGGTAAATTTTGATTGTAGAACAAAATACTTCACAAGCATATGGCACAATAACCTTCTTAAAGCTTAGTTTTAATAGTTACAGATCTTAAAAGTTAGAGGTTGGTAGTTTCAGACTTAGGCTACATTAACAAGGTTCCTTCATAGATTTCACTCTACAGCTTAGGTGTTCTGACTTCAGTACAGCATTCTTTTTCCTTTACACCAGACCCAGGGTCCTCCTCAGAGCCAAAACTCCCTTTTTAGACACTGGGCACGAATTATTCTTCTCCAAACGATATAACCCTGATCACTTGGCTGAAGGTGAGTCTCTTTTTACTGCCCACATTCTCTGCCAACAAGAACCCCCCCACACACACACACACCAGTTCTAACTTGTCTGTGCAAATCAGAGCTGGCTTTCACAGTCCCAGTTAGGACCAATGTTGTTTCTTTTTCCTCACACAGAGGGTTACTAATCTGACCCTCCTTGTCAGACTCCAAACTTAACTCCCTCAACAATTCTGTCAGCACCAACTGTTATCTTCTCGCTGGCCAATCACAGAGAGGGGGGAGCAGCCTGTCAATCCTTCTCCCTTCAGGCAGTATTTTAACCCTTTCCCTTCTACTCTCTGGGTGCTACACTTAGTAAACATTTCATTTAAAATACCATTCCATCACATGCTACTTCTATTATCTGGGTTTTTTTTTAACACACACACAAATATCATAGCATAGCATAACACATATGATATTATATGATATTATATTATAGATTTTAAATTTTTCTGCAAATCTGGGGCTTTTTTCAGGTTTGTAGAAAAATCTGTCATATCTATTCATGGTCCCTGTGTTTGCATTTAAATATCCACATATTGGGCCCTATTGAGAAATAGATATGTTGGTGTTAAATAAATTAAAAATAAACTATATTCCAGAAACTAAGGTTATTTCCCTAAAACGAGTTGTTCCCAATGAACAACATGAGCTAAAATTATGTATACGGGGGAGCAAGCCTGCACCTTGCTTCTTTTGACAAAGTACTTTAAAAACTGACCTTGACTGGCAGACGGAACTTAACTTTCTAGGGAACTCTCAAAAAGTTATGATGTAATGGAAATTCTGGAGACTTGGCAGTCATGGATGAGGAGATCACCTGTCTCTCCTGTGCACCAGCCATGCTGTTATCCATCTGCAGCAAAAGGTTTTGAATAAAATATTCATGATCTCGTTAGATTGCAAGGCCCTATCTATTCTTCAAAAGACTGTTGTTTTACTCTGTTGCCAAGAAGTGACATTTATGAATACGGGTTTCCTTCATAGACTTTGGAATACCCAGGAGGTGTGGGGTAGGGGAGGTGAGTAATTAAAGACCTAATGATTAGCAAATTTAAAAATAGATCGAGCGAAGAATCAATTAGGCATGCTGCAGGATAGAATTCTGCTTTCTCAAGAAGGTGGGGAAGGCAATAATGTCCATTTGACCTTGGGAATGCGTGACAGATGCTATTCTACATTTTTACACTTTGCGGCTCCCGCATAGGACCTTTTTGATGTCGCTTTTAGTGGCATAGGAACTGCTGCAATGCTATTCTTTCCTGTTCTGCCCAGTTATATTGGAAGTGCACAATTGCTTCAGGTGCTTAGTCTGTTTCTGTTCAGAGGTGTAAGGGAAGATGAGGTAAGAAGTGTAGTCAAAACATTTCATGGAACCGCTAGAGCAGATTCAAACATTTGGTTGCTGAAAGGATAGTTCTCTCACACAGTTGTGTAGCATTTCGTTTTGGGGGTTGAAAGGCTGCTTGTTTGGAAGCATGCCCATGTGGAAATTTCACACACGTGTAAGAATTTCTGCTTTCTGGCATGTAAACAGTTCAGATTTATCAGGATTTTGGCATGTGAATATTATCACACCACCTACTCTCCACACAAAAATTGAGAGAAAATGGATTAATGTGGAGGAAATGGATTTATGATGAACCTGTTATTAAGATTTAGCATTGCTTGGCCATTTTAGCAGCTCTCAAAGTTGTTTTCTTCTTCTAGCAGAATAATAACAAGATCTAGATGCATGTGATCTGGAGTGAATTGGATTTAGGGGTGGTGTCCACCAGCAAGTTGTACCTCCATATGGGGACCATGGCAGGGGGGGAGGGAGTGGAGCCCTTTTCCTGGCTGAGGTTGCCAACTTTGGGTTAGAAATTTCCTGGGGATTTCAGGACAGAGTCTGGAGAAGGCAAAGATTGGAGAAGGGTGGGACCTCAGCAGAGATGCAATTCCAGAGAATCCATTTTCTGAGGCTGCCACTTTCTGCAGATGAATTGCTATTTCTAGCATGGAGAGCCGTTGTAATTCTGGGACAACTGCAGGCCCCACCTGGAAGATGGCAACCCTAACTTGGGATGTTTTGCCTTTCCAGTCTACCCCTGCATGTGACACATATACATATTGCTTTGCCCTAACTTTTTCTGTTAACAAAATCCAGTTGGAGAATCCGCAGTCTGTTTTGGAAGATCAAATTTTGACGAGAGGAAGGGAGAAGGGGTTCTTAGTTCTTTTCCATTTGGCAGCTTTTCTGCTTAAAAAATGCTCTTCTCGAGCTGATTTCTCCCTCCCTATTTGAAAATATCAAGGAACTTTTCACAAGGTGAAAAGTGTTTAATAGTTGCTTTTTAGTCGGATCGTTTTTATTAGTCCTTAACCCTAAAGCAAAAAGGACCTATACCAGGGATAGCCGCCATCTGTATTCTCGGGAGCCATTCTGTTCGCTAAACAGCCGTCCATGAACCACATGTGCATTTTGCCACACACCATAAGCTCCTTAACTTAAGCAGCTGAACTTCATAATAAAATTGGTACCATAGAGTGGTAAGGCTATGACATAACATAAAGCATGTGTACTTTGCAAAAAAAGAGATGCAGTATTAAAATGAAGAGAATTTTTGTTATATCTTGCAAATATTGTAATTTTTCTCATGGGTTAAATTGTGGTCATACTTTAAAATTCCTTGCTCAGCATTTGTTATAAGGATACCAAGTGTCAGGAAACAGCCACATCTGATATATAGGTTGCTACATGAATATTTCTGGCCTATGCATTTTGGTATTCCTCACCAGATTGCTGCTGCCACAGGGAAGATATTTCTATCACGTCTTCATTCACTTATTGTGAAGAGCTAATTAAGGTCAAGGTCCATGTGACTCCTAGAAAAGTGCAATGTGCTGTCTAGCCCTCAGTTGCAGTTCAGGACTACTGTTTCAACATGTTGGGTAATAATAAATAACAACAACAACATTTGATTTATATACCACCCTTCAGGACAACTGAATGCCCACTCAGAGCCGTTTACAAAGTATGTCATTATTATCCCCACAACAAAAAACCCTGTGAGGTGGGTGGGGCTGAGAGAGCTCCAGAGAGCTGTGACTAGCCCAAGGTCACCCAGCTGGCTTCAAGCGGAGGAGTGGGGAATCAAACCCAGCTCTCCAGATTAGAGTCCCGTGCTCTTAACCACTACACCGAACTGGTGGGTAGTATTTCACATTTTTAAAAAGTTTTTAAAAAACATCTGGGACGACTTAACTGGAACCAGGGCCGTTTCCACACGGCTCCCGGCTGCTCGTAACAACCCGGAATATCGTGAAAAAAACGCGGAAGATCGCTTTTTCTTGTGCGAGAAAACGCGATCTTCTGCGGGGGGGTTTTCGCGATATTCTGGGTTGTTACGAGCAGCTGGGAGCCGTGTGGAAACGGCCCATTTGTTTCATATAATGGCGTACTAAATACCTGATTACAACACTGATATTAAAACAGCAAACTAAAAAATACACAGATTGTTTTCTTAACACATACAGAGGCAGGGGGAACACCCCAAGACATTTCATTCACATATTCCCCTTTGATCTGTGTGGATTATAGTCTGAAATGGCTGTGTAAAGCAAGTTGGCCAATGAACTGTGAAGGCAATTGAGGAAAAGCAATTATATTAAATGACACTATCAGCTTTTTTTAAAGGAAAAAAATATCCATTTCCATTCCTTTGGATGTCTTTTTGTTTTTCAAGGAATCCTGTGTAAGTAGCTTTTCTAGTGCTTGTTTTATAGCACCCCCACCTGTGCCAAAAGAGAAATAGCATTTTATAGCCTTAAAATTTCTTCTTTATACATTGTGTTATAACAAATAGATCCACAGATCCACAGATAGACAAAGGTCTCCACTTCACTTGCTGCCCAACACAAAAATATTACTTTCTTTATAGGTACACATTTTGGGAATATCTTTAGGGAGAGCCAGTTTTAAATGCCAGGAAGTAGTAGAAATGCAGCATAAAAATGCTTTAAAATAAAACAAAGTCTGGCAAAAGACTGCTCCTTCCCCCAATCTAATTTGTGATAAGGGCATTTTTTATTACTACAGTTGTTTTAATGCTATTATTTCTAATTAACCATCAATGTGCATGGTGCCTTACAGAGTTACCTAGCAAAAGGACATTCCCTGAAAAATGTAATAATTGTGTTTATTGGCTTTGGAGGTATTTGGTAGACACCCATTTATAAGCTGCAGTACTGAAAAATCTTTTATTAGGACCTACTACTACAGTCTGAAAATCCAAATAGTGAACAAGCTTTTAAGATAGAATTGAATTCTCTGAAGTTTTACTACAGTTGGAAAATTTGGGGGTGGGGATTTCTCTTAGGCGTTAATCCAGAGTCAGTCTTACACCATAATACAGCACTTGTACATAGAGTTGCCACGTCACTTTGGAGACTGGAGGAGATTGAGAGGGCAGGGGGTGGGGTGCAATACTTACCTTGGTAATTCTCATGTGCGCAGTACATTTGGGGTTGATTCTTAAGGAATTGACCTGGTGTGCAGAAACGCCATTCTGTTTGTGGAGTTAACTTTCTATGGGCTGCAGAGGGAAAGGGCCAGTTCTGGAGTAGAATATGATTGGAGGGAGAGCGAGTCAGTTGGTGGAGGGGAGTTGGAAATTGACAGTTGGTGGCTGGAGAGTGGAGGGAGGGATGGCTCTGAGGGGAGATGTAGATCTAATGTAACCCCAGGTATCAAAGGATTGGGCCTGCCCTACACAACATCTAATTAGGGCATGAGGGAGAGAGAGTAGGGGGTTCTGTTTCTGTTTTATTATTCCTTCCGTTCACTGTATATTTGCCTGTGTATAGTTAGAAGTTAAATAAATGATTTTTGAAATATATGAAGGAAGAAAGCTCTTCTGTTCCACATAGTCCCCCAACCGCTTGGGCCCACTAGCAAAGGAGGGAGGTTAGGAGGCTGTCCCGCCTAACCAGGACCCCATACAGGGACAGTGGTGGCAGCAAATACCCAGAGACAGGGAAGGGAGACAGCCCCTTCAGGTGCCTGGCCAGAGGTGAAAAGGGAGGGGTAGGCAGAGTGGGGTCTACTACTGGGAGGAAAGACCCTGTTTCGCCACAGATACAAAGAGTGCACATGCCTGCTCCAGTCCATGTGGCAATGTCACTTCCAGAAATGATGTCATCACAGCAGGGCGTGGAGGTGTGTGAGCAATCACTAGAAGGCTTGCCTCCTCCCGCCAATTGCCAGAAATCGGCAGGCAGAGGGGCAAACCGCCAGGAGATTCCCTGTCAGTGGTGGGCACCTCGACAATATACAACAGATTTTACCAAATACCAGCTATCTGTACTAGAGTTGCCAACTGGTTTGGAGAAAAATGTCCTGTCCCCTTCAATTTGTGGAAATAGACAGTTGAAGCATTTCATGCTAAGCTTTTCAAGGTAAATATTATCTGACAAATCATATCCAATCAAAGGGACATTTTTCTTCAGGCTGTTTGGCAACTCTAATCAATTGTTTGC
This sequence comes from Eublepharis macularius, assembly GCF_028583425.1. Lineage (NCBI taxonomy): Eukaryota > Metazoa > Chordata > Lepidosauria > Squamata > Eublepharidae > Eublepharis > Eublepharis macularius. The sequence goes on along the minus strand of NC_072793.1, from coordinate 14,365,687 downwards.
CAAATTAGAACCGAATCTAGTTGTCAGGTTTTTTGCCCCAGTTTGATATTTACCCACTCCCATCATACAAATGAGAATATATGCCACTCAAAATAATGTGGTAAAATGCTCATCAGGTCACAGTACAGTTGGAAGAACATGGCCACCTCATGGAGTAACAACCATTGGTTTCACAACCAGCCTTATGCCAGTTGAAGGCCATGTTCCCTAGAAGTATACAGCATTGTAATAATTAACGGATGATCGAAGGGCAGCAGCTATACCCCGCATCCACACATTTTCAACCCTTGTTGTTTGGAATGTGATTTTCTGTTTTGTTTAATGTTCGTAAAGTTATTTCATTAAAATAAAGGTTGCTTCTCTCCAAATCACTTTGGATGGGAACGTGATAGACTCTCCCAATCCTAAGAGAGCTAACTCTTATAAGAAATACAGTGAAAATTTTGTTTTCTGGCACTCATGGGGAATGGGGGTTACCAGTTAATCTAACATAATGGTTAATGGAGCTTTTCTCTGTTTTCTCATGCAAAAATTAGTAGACAAACAAAAATGATTAACAAGTTTCTCAATTGCTTTGTTTATCTCAGAATTGGATGCAAATCTTGTAAGACCTGCCTTTTGCATAGGCTTAGCATTTGCCCGCTTATGGCAAGCAAATTCCCTGAGATTCAGTCCATTGACCACTGCCACTCTGAGCAGCGTCAGGAGAAAAATAAAGGGGAAAAGCTTAGTCACCGGCATGTTACTTCTAGATACAACTCAGAAGTGATGTTGACAATGTTAGTGACATCTAGGGACCCCAGGTCCTCCGGTGGGGACAGGGGATCTCCTGCTTCCCCCCTCTGCCCCCCTTCACCTGGCTGGTGAGGGGGAAAGGCAAGGAAACAGGCCTCCCAGGCGCACTCCCAGAGTGTTATCAAGTCACTTCAGGCAGTGATGTCATCATGCAGAGCCCAGGAGTGCTCCCGCGCTCTGCAGTGGGATGATTTGGGCCCAAAATGTATGCTATGCTTGCAACTTGTCCTAGGATGTAAGGTTGCTGCCTCATCAATTCTGCTGTGTTCCATAATGACTTAAAGGGCACTAGGTCTGCAGTAGAGATGGGCACGAACCGAAAAATGAACCAAAATTAAGCATGAACCAGGCCAGGTCGTAGTTTGCGAACCATGGTTCATCAGATCCCATTTCTGATGAACTGTCACGAACTTTAGGCGGGTTCGTTTTGGTTTATTTTTTGGTTAGTCACTGCAGACAGCCTGGTGCCAATCAATCCATTTCCTAGGCAACAGGGGATAGACTTCCTGCAGACTTTTTGCTGACCCGTAAGTGACCTTCTGCTGACCCATAAGTAATGATTTTCTGACCTGGATGTGACATTTTCATGAACCAAACGAACCAGTTCACGAACCAGGGGCAGGTTCATGAAAGTTCGTGGTTTGTGAAATTTGACAAACCACGAACCACATGGCCCTAGAGATGGGCACAGTTTGTGCCCATCTCTAGTCTGCAGCCACCTCACTGCGATCCTTGGCGCTCGCAGAAGCTTCGGTGTCGAGAGAGGAAGCAGATGCAGTAGTGTACATTGGGCCTTTCATCTCCTTTAGAGTGTGGATGCTGGCAGGGGGGGTGGCGGTTCAGGGCTTGCTGGGTTTACAGCTGCCCCCATCTGTTGTTAATTTATTCAAATAAACATTGGCCATTTAGAACCTCTGAGATCAGTGGGTGATTAGTCCATTGTTCTATAGCAGGTGGATTGCTAGTTCCCATTCACACATGCACAAGCATACTTGGTTGGATGGTCAAATCTAACTGGTAACTTTGTCGGGTGGAAGTCCTAAAGATCAACCCATTTCCTCTGTCCTTGCTCTGTTGGTCTCTGTCAAAGTGGGGACTTTACTCTTAGAGTGCACCCTTAAAGCTTCCCTGGTGGTTGCTTCTCAGAAGGCAGCCCTTTGCCCTTTTATGGTAGCTAGCTGTTGTTCTTTCTTACTTTGCATACTTTTATAGCAGGCCTACACACCATCTCTGAATGCTCTCTGGGATGCCAGGGGCCCCCTTCTTCTCTTCTGGCCTCCTGAAAGCAAAGCCACAACCACGCACACACATGAATTGATTAACAGCTTGATTTGATTTGTTAGTTTATAAGTAGAATTAATTTAGTTGAGACCATATTGCACGGCAAAGAGTGCTGCCTGCAAAAGGTGTAGCTCATGCTTACCAGAAGCTTCAGCACAAATCAAGGAAGTGACTCAGCAATTGGTGAGCCACTGAGGCATTGGGTTTTCCTCCCTCCTCCCCACAGCAACGGATAAGTGTGGGGATGGGCTTTCTGCCCCCAGACATATTGCTAGCCATGACAGGTTCTGGTTCCCTGAGTTGGAAGACACACAGGCTTCTCAGCTGCTTCCGGTAGTGCTCGGCTGGGGACGCTTTTGTGGAGCTACGAAGCATTAAAGTCTTCTTTTTTATATATATTCTGTGGACCTATTTTACAAGGTCCTCTGAGTTGTCCAGATAACAAAGTGTCTGATAATTCAGCTTTTGATGTAAATGGTTTGGGCTGAAATAAAAGGGTGCATCGCAGCCCAGCATGTTGCAAGCATAATTTCACACCTAGCATGAGAAATCAGTACTGATCAGTCAGACATTGGGGAAGAAGTAAAATTATAGCAATGTCATTCTCTATAATATGTAATTCTCTATAATATAGACAACATGGCAATGAGATCATTGCGGTCTGATTACATGACTGGAAAATGTGTATTGAGAGGAAATTTTTTAGCAAATGTCAAAAATATAGAAGCAAAAGTTAATAGGTATCCAAGTAAATATATGCTTTGAAAGGAAGCATCCATTCCAGGCCCTAGTATAGGAGAGATAGGCATCGGCTTGGCCCCCTCCTGTACTGGGCCTTTTTCTGGGGGCCATTTGAAGGTGAATAATTTAGCTTGTTCCCCATCTCCACTCATCACTAGTCACAAATACACAGTGCAACAGGAAATTCTTGATGACATTTTGATTGCAGGTGTTGTCGTCTATCTGTCAGATGCTATTACGGTCAGGAGCTATTACTCAGGGCTCTATTGGATTGTAATGCCCAAAATACACGAATCTTATTTTTATGCTGTTCGCATACAGCGCTGTGCTGGGTCACCACAGATGCTTGACTTGTTTATAAGGTTGCAAACTTTTTTGTTTTTGCTTTGGTCGCCTCTCCTTTTTGTTAATGGATTTCTTTGATATGATTATGACCACACCAATTCTAATGTTTGAGTAAGACACATAAAGCCAATTCTGACCAATTAATTCTGGGTGTAGACTCTTTTAAATAATTTTGCCATGGTCTTCTGAAGAGTTCCAGCAGATGGTGACATCACACCTCATTTCATCCTGGAAAAAAACTTTGAAAAATCAGTTGAGAGACAGTGGCCCATTCCGCATGGCACACTTTAAGCCCACAATACTGAGTATTCACACCAATCAGGACTGAATTGGCTTGGGCTCCTAGCATTCTGCACTGCACAATCTCGAGGCAATTAGTGTCTGCTTTCTTATTCCAGACAAATTGAGAAGTGTCTGTTTTAAGCTGCCTTTTGTGGGGGCTAAAGCTGACGTCATTTTTTTTTAAATTTCAGCGCATGTGCGCAACATTGCAATGTTGGACCCCAGCTTGTTCACCACCACCCCCTTCTCCCTGTCCCTGTATTCGCTGACTGGGCAGTCTCATGCCCACCAGGTTTTTTAAATTTTTGAACATAAGCCCCGGTTGTAAAGAAAGGAAATACAAAAGTAAACTCAAGAAGTGATCAGTAGGGAATGTGGATTGCCATCAGGGAACTGGACGCACATTGTGCTTAAAGGGATAGAATGCAGGAATATCTCGCAGCTTTGCGACTCTCCTCTAATTAAAAAAAGGGGGGGATTGGATACTCATTTGCTTGGGGCTTGTTTCAGGCTTCTCCTAATGCCAAAGAGGAAACAAAATAAAAGATGTATGTGGAGAGGTGGGGAGGGAAGGAGAGGTTTCTGCAGCCATCTGAGAGAGGAGGATGCAACACTACAATTCTTCTCTGAAAACATCCCTGTATGCCAGCCAAGACTTAGGCAGCCAAGATTTAGGTGGAATTTAGAATTTAAAAATTAGATGGAATATAAGAGCATTGCTGCCCTTATGAAAAAGGAAAAAATGGCAGAAAAAAGTTCATGGAGTTGAGGAGGGTGGTTGTAGTTACCAGTGGACAGAACAATCAGCTCCTGGGGGACAGGAAGAGGCGGGGGGACAAGAAGCAGGATGGGGAGCATGGTGTTTCACACAGATATAACAAGCTGCAGCATTGACTAGGCAGCGACTTTAAAAATAAATTACAGAATGTGCGCAGGGAAAAAAATGGGGACAAATATCATATCTGCATCTCATGACTCCCTTGCATGTGTGGAAATCTGGAGAACGTGGGAAGCAGAATGGGATACGAAATGCTGTAAAATGACCATGTGAAAAGGGCCAGTGCATTGAGAGCAGGTCTTACTACTCTGTACTAGGGATGCACACTTCAGTATTTCTGGTTTAAAAATATACCCCCCAAATACTCTATGACAGTACACCATGGTCTCAGAACAGGGCACCCCCACCCAAACACAAGGAGCCTCCTGAAGAGCCCTCACTGACTTCTCACCACATGTTCCCCAGCTTCCCAGGTGCTACCTCCCTTGTTGCTCTGTGGTTCTATTTGATGCCACTCTAGCAGCCACTCCAGGGGATCAGTGTAGGGGAGGAGGAGTCCCTTGTCTCATATAGGCAGTAGCTCCTAATCCTTCAGGGATCTAGAATCATAGAATAATAGGGTTGGAAGGTACCTCTAGGGTCATCTAGTCCAACCCCCTGCACAATGCAGGAAATTCACAAATACCCCCCCCCCGACTGCCCCAGTGGCCCCTGCTCCATGCCCGGAAGGTGGCAAAACACTTCCAGGATCCCTAGCCAAACTGGCCTGGAGAAAACTGCCACCTGACCTCAAGGTGGCAATTGGCACCACTCTGGGCATGTAAGAAGGGCCACGAAAACCAAGCACTAATGCAACCCCTTCTGCCCTCCCCGTCACGATATGCCCATGCTCACAGTCAGCATTGCTGTCTGATGGCCATCTAGCCTCTGCTTAAAAACCTCCAAAGGAGAGCCCAGCACCTCCAGAGGAAGCCTGTTCCACTGAGGGACCACTCTAACTGTCAGGAAGTTCGATATATGCTATTGAAAACACGATTTTAAAAGAAATTAAAGGGCTCCTGATTCACTTACGGGCCCAGCTCAAAGAACTGGTTGACCCATAAAGCACTAAATGATTTAGGACTTAAAGGACCACCTGCTTCTGAATAGCCTAGCTAACCCACTGAGGTTACCTTTGAGGGCCCTGCTCAGGGAGCTGGTGGGCGAGTACAAATGGCAGGGCTTTCTTATTCTTTAAGATAAACATTTCTTTTTCTGAAATTATTTCCTTTTCTGAAGTTAGACTTACTTAGGTCTTCGCAACCACAAAAAATCTCATGCTTACCGAAGTATTAGAAATAAGCAAGGAATGCCTGCTCAGTTGAGAATATCTCTAACAAGTGAGGTTTCAAGAATGACCATCGCCACCTTCCCGCTGGCTGGAATTAAAAGAGAGGATTCTGATTTCTTGCAGAGAATCTGCTAGCTGACTGCTAATCTCTTAAAGGTTGGCTGGTGACAGCAGAAAGTAAATCCTAGGCATGAAAGGGAATGAGTGGATAAACTCGAAGAGCTCCTTGTTGGAATCTAGCCGCTTAAGGCTAGGGCTGACTAAGTAAATCCCTCATTCTCTGTGGTAAAAACAAAGGCCTGAGGCCAGTGTTTTACCACACTGGTAACTGTTTTTATTTGGTTATGCTGGCTGTTAATCTCATTTTTTAGGAGTTTGCTGTTAGTTTGATCTCGGTTCTGAAAGGTAATTTTGTTAGCAACGTCAGGAATTTAATGAGAGGAGAGTGCAGGATATAAATATTTCATACACACAAATAAATTGCACTGAAAGGTTTGCTTCAGAAGTAATTCCATAGCCCCACAGTCTGGCAAGCCATACTATATATTTTTCAGAATGAAATGAACCTTATGAACAGCCTGTGCACAGCCTCTTCTGAAATAAGATGGTGGGCTGAGAGAAAGGAAGGGGAAGAGAGATTATTTGAAATCTCATTGGCTATCATATTCTCATAATCAGCCTCTTTGTACTAGTCACCCTTTTGAGCTCTTAGCTTTGTGATGCTTTCTGTGAGGATTGGGCTCCCGCCCCCAAAGGACTTTCAGCCTAGATCTTGATCATGGTAATTGACTTCTCGCTTTAGTGAAATGACACAGATGAAGTCTTTTTAATGCCATGCTGTTTATCTTTTGATGGTCTGTCTGTGTTTGGATGAACTGTTCTTTCCAATGTGAAACAAACATTGTGATTCATCAGTTTAGCTAAGAGAAAAAGAGTGCCCTGCCCAAACAGCTCCGTGCACATGTCATTTTCTGTTGCTGCAATGGTTGTGTGTACACGCTTGTCTCCATTTTTTCCCCTTGGAGAAAATTCCTGGCTTTGTCAACAGACGGAGTATCATGATTCTTAGCACATCCCTGGCTTGTTTGTGCACTTGAAACCACATACTATAAAGCAGATCATTCATCTGACCAATTGAGTAGTCAAATTACAACTGAAATGTGAGATTTTTCACTTCATACCAAAGAGGTTCGATTCTTCCTGTGGTTTATGGACCTCCCTGGGATGTAGGGAAAAGTGTGCAGCTGCAAACTGGACCTTGGTCCTCTTTCTCGTGTTATAACAAACACATTTTTATGAAGCACACACACAGACATACACACACAAATTGAGGGCAGGCAGGAGGTGGAACGTAGGTTCCTTGAAAGGCAATAACTTCTTATGGGCAAAAGGTGGCAGAAGAGTTCAGGAGGAAAAAGGCTCAGCTATAGCAAGACAGCATCTCGAGTTTAAAATGCACTTTTCCCGAAAATGCACGTAGTCTCTTTGTACTGACAGTTCAGCGCTGTCTCTTCAGAAAGCATTAATCTCTGGGGTTTATGGGTTTTTTTTATTCTCATGTCTCCAGCAGTAACGGTGAAAAGATAATCTATGCAGCTGACGTACTAGTCTTCTCTGTAAAGTATTCTGAAATTCTTCTTGCAGCCCAAGAAGCAATAGATTAAGCGGTTTGGCTGGCTTTCATTTGACAGTGTTACAAAAATGTTTGTCAGTGGGATTCTTTCTGCATGTTCACAACTTGCAGCTGTAGAGACCGGAGAAACAGTCACCACCCTGACTACCCCTCAATCAGATCACATCAAATTATTCCTTGGGCATTTTTAGATATCTGGCCAAAGCTGCTAGCTCTACACCTTGACAAGCTCTTGGACGGTTAAATGGGATTTGAGTTCATATAACAAAGACACAGTATCCCCTTTTTTAAAAGGGCTTAACTGAGGGGATTGTCCTGTGTTGCTAATAGATTTTTTTAATTCCAATTCCACTTTGAATGCAATCAAGATGAAGTTTTTGGAGCTTGCCAAGGCCTTTTTTCTGGGGAAAGAGGTGGTGGAACTCTCAAGAGGGAAATGAGGGAGAAACACACGGAAGAAAAGTGTTGCTGCTTCCAAATGCTCCACTGCTTTTTTCAGCTGAGGGGGAGGAGAAGGGGGTCCCTCCTCCCTCTCTCCTCAGCTGAAAAAGCTGTTGGTATTTTAAAACAACTTTTTCAGCTGATGGGAGGAGAATTCCTCTCCTGTCAGGTGAAAAAAGCTGCTGGCTTTGAAATCAACAACACTTGCTTTGAAAGCAACAACACTTTTCTTGCCTCGCAAGAAAAGTGTTGCTGCTTTCAAATGCCCCACTGCTTTTTTCAGCTGATGGGGGGAAAGAGGGGGGTCCCTCCTTCCCCTCCCCTCAGTTGAAAAAAGCAAGCAGGTGTTGCTGCTTTCAGGGCCTGCAGGTTTTTTTCAGCGGATGGAGGATTCCCCCTGTTACCTGAATTGGTCTTCTTGTGAGTAAATATAATTTGTTGGGTGAATTAGCAAGCAAGGAAGACAGCTATGCAAGAGGCAGGTAACCGTGGGATCTCTTCACCAATAATTTACGGAGTTCTTTCCCAAGGATATACACACATGGAGCCGGTGTTCTTAATTAAAGGGTAATTTTTATTCAAAAGGCAAATGCATACACACACAAACACACAAGAGGCCGAAGAAAAGCAGTGGTGAAGGTGGAATAGATTTAAGGGTTTGCAAGACGATAATTACCTATCTGGAGAGCAGAGGAGTCCACAGAGGGAGAGCTTCAAACGCCAGCATTCTCAGCCAAGGGAGCAAGAGGCTTAGGGAAAACCTTAAGGGAACAGCACTTTGGATCTGGTAAGTGTGTACAATTTGAATGAAACCAGGGCCCTACCTTTATAGGTAAAATGTGCCCTGAGGTGGGAGAATCCATCTAGTTATTAGAACAAAGGCTCCAATGGTCAGTTCCTGGGACCAACAAAAGGTTTGATTACCTTGATTGGTAGCTGCCGGGGCATGTGAAAGCAAATGCAAAATTTGTTCTAGCACTGCACAAAGGGATAGTTTGTTAATGAAGTCCACCGGAGCAAAGTTGTTTAATTTAGTTGGGGGAATGTACTTTTCCAGGAACACTGGAAATACTTATGAATGTCATTTGATTAGCTCCTCAATCAAGGACAGGAGATCTCATCACAGAAGGAGGGAAAGGAATGTGTTAAGTGGGGATGACTCTGCGAGACTCTGCGAGACCTTTGTTGTGCTGGATTCCTTAGGGGCTGGAGGGATTGCAAATCCAGTCACCTCTAATCACTCCACATTCCTATGTGGCATTCCATTCATGCCTAGGTCTCCCGGGTCAGACTCAGCAACTGTTCGCTGAAGATCCTCTGGCTGCAATATAAACTACCATTTTAAATCCAGAGGCCTGGTGCCATTTCATATCACAGGCAGCCATGTTGAAATGACCATTAAAGATGGCGGAGGCTGGGCCAACTGCTTACACCCCTCCCATCAGCTGAAAAGTGATGGGCTTTGAAAGCAACACTTTTCTTGCCACTTTCAAGCTGCTAAGGAAAAACAAGGGGCGGCCCCAGGTCCAAATTAGGAAAACCAACACCCCGGGGAACCAAGATTTTAGAAATTAATTATGTATTTTTTTTTCCAAAGTGCAAAGTGCAAAAGTGCTACTTAAATATAACATGCATCATAAATACATTTACAAATTACAAAGTCCATCCAATGAAACATCCAACTCGTCACAATTTCAAAATCTCAAAGTCCATCCATTTATAAACTAAATCTTCATCGTCCGGAATATGTTTGAAGATTTTAAAGTGCAAATGCTGAGTACAGTGAAAAAAGCCGGTGGGAAGGGAGACTTGTGCAAGGTGTTTGTTCTTTCACGGTCCAGAGTAGAAATAGTTATTTAATAGACGCCGACGGGAGTTTGCAGGCAAATTGTTATTAACCCGTTTCGTGAGTAGAAAAAAACTCACTTCATCCTGGGCATAAACATAATCAGACCGGAAGCACTAGGTCTTATCAGATTCATCCCGAGTCTTCCTCCACTGTCACTCTTGGCCATCAACCTTGACTTTTCATCACCTGCAGCCTCTTAGTAAACCAAGTGGCTATGAAGGCTCTAACACCACCAGCTAGCCCAAGCATTTTAAAACAGCTTTTTCAGCTTATGGGAGGAGAATCTCCCTCCTGTGAGCTGAAAAAAGCAGCTGGCTTTGAAAGCAGCAACACTTGCAAGTAGCAAGAAAAGTGTTGCTCTTTACCCAAAGCTAAAGAGCTGGACACCTTGAGCTGCACATGGGAGGAAACTGGATCAGAGAGTGGGGCCACCGGACATGTGATTACTAAGAGGTGCTGGAACGCTGTTCCACAGCATTTTGGCTGAAAAAAAGCCCTAGACCTTGGTGAATCCTGCCCAACCTTTCTGACATTGTTCCTGGAAATGTGAAGTACAACGCCAAAGGGTTAATTTAATCCTTGTGTTGTAACAACAACAACATTCAATTTATATACCACCCTTCAGGATGACTTAACACCTGCTCAGAGTGGTTTACAAAGTATGCCATTATTATCCCCATAACAAAACACCCTGTGAGGTGGGTGGGGCTGAGAGAGCTCTGAGAGAGCTGTGACTAGCCCAAGGTCACCCAGCTGGCTTCAAGTGGAGGAGTGGGGAATCAAACCTGGCTCTCCAGATTAGAGTCCCGCGCTCTTAACCACTACACCAAACGGGCTATGATCACAAGCAAGTTGTTCAAATGAATATATTACAAATTTTAGACAACAGCTCTGCCCTTAGGAAAAATAAAGCAATGCTTCTGTGTATATTCTTTGCTTGTGTTACCTATCATCAGCCTGCTTACAAGAAAGTTTGAACCAGGTGTGAGCCATTTTATGAATAGACTTCATCTTCTCAGAGAAAAAAGATGGCTGAAGAATTCTTGATGGCACAAGCTTCTTGATTCCTTGGACCAGTGATAATGGACAAGGTCACATAATGATAGGAGATGGCGCCAGTAACCAATGGAAATCAAAGTGCCCAAACATGCACAGGGGGTACTCAGCATGTAGCATCATGGTATCCCTACCTCATTCCCATAACATACTAATCAAAACCAACAAAAATTGGAAGTCAGGTTGTTCTTTTTTGAGGAGGAGAAATTGTTGGAATAGGATATTTATGAAAGCCTATGAGGTGACAGTGAAAGCCACGAAGAGAGAATATTCCATTGTGTCTGCAAGCTCTCGCCCAACCCAATTGTTTAGGATAATTGGGTCACTGATGTCCCTGTTGCAGGGGACCCAAAATTTTAGAAATTCGGTGATTGGCTTTGTGGAGCTTTTTTGCAGATAAAATCTTGTCGCTCTGCCGTGACCTGCTGGCCACGATTGATACAGTGGGTGAACTGGAGGCCCCTTGGCTGCCTTCAGAGTGGATATTGGACCATTTCAGGCAGCTCTCCCAGGAGGAGGTGGACAGGATCTTGGATGCTGTAAAGCCCACCACATGCCCCTTGGACCTGTTCCCATCGTGCCTAGTGAAAGCCAGCGGGGCTGGGATACGGATCCCTCTGGCCAATATTATCAATTTGTCCCTTAGCTCTGAAATTTTTCCGAGCTCATTGAAAGAAAAAGTGGTGTGGTCCTTACTGAAGATACCCTCTCTAGATCCTCCTGATCCAGCCAATTACCGCCCAGCAGCGAACCTTCCATTCCGGGGCAAGGTGATTGAGAGGGCAGTGGCTGAACAGCTCCAGGTATTCCTGAATGATTCCTCGGTCCTGGACACATTTCAGTCCAGCTTCTGCCCTGGCTATGGGACAGAGACAGTGCTGGTCGCCCTCACAAATGATCTTCAGCAATGCCTGGATTGGGGCATGTCGGCACTACTGTTATTATTAGATCTCACAGCAGTGTTCAACATGGTCAATTATGACCTTTTGGCCCACCGTCACAACAACATGGGGATATGTGGGATGGCCTTGCAGTGGCTAGTCTATTACCTTCATAGTTAGGGACAGAGTGTAGTGCTTGAGGAGCAGATGTTGTCACACCATCCCTTGGTGTATGGTGTCCCTCAGAGGGCAATTCTCTCCCTGATGTTATTTAACATCTACATGCACCTCCTTGCCTGGGTGATTTGTAATTTTGCGCTGGGTTATCACCAGTACTCTGATGATACCCAGCTATATCTGTTGATGGATGGCCAATCGGAAACTGCTGGATGCCCTGGCCAGGGGTTTGGACAAAATGGCGACATGATTAAGACAGAGTCACTTGACATTAAATCTTGTGAAGACAGAGGTCCTGTATCTAGGGTGGGGTTGATGGATGTGGGGACCTGGCTCCTGCCTTTTGACAGAGCACAGTTGAACAGAACAACTATATGAGGGAATGGTCTTGAATTAACAATACCAAGAAAGGACAACCAGTCCAAAAAGACCACATAGTACTTATTTTTCACAGTAATACAAATTTCATTAAACAGTTGGTGTACACTGTAAGAATCTGATCCACCAAAAGTTACAGCATTTACACTATTTTCTTTTCCACAGATGCAGAGGAGTTAGCCGTGTTAGTCTGTGGTAGCAAAATCAAAAAGAGTCCAGTAGCACCTTTAAGACTAACCAATTTTATTGTAGCATAAGCTTTCGAGAATCAAGTTCTCTTCGTCAGATGCATGGTACAGAGGCACAGAACATTCATAACTGCAAAGAAGCTTACATGTGGCAAACGATGTTTCTAGCCACTAGGTTGCTCCCTCAGGAGACTCCCGGTGGGAGGATGGCAACAGGTATGCCAGCCTTGATGGTACTCCGTTTCGCTGTACCTTGCTTCTTCGCAAGCCTTTATAATGTGCCTGAATATAAACATTCCAAACAGTCACGATGGTAAAACCTATACCTAATAAAAATCTTACAAACACAATGTTAAAGTGCATAAGAACTTACAGTGAATTCATTAAGTGCATAAGTGCATCCAAAATCAGTATATTAATTATATTAATTACATAACATGTTTCCAACATGCGTCCTTATTAAATATCCATGCATCAAACACAAACATATTGCACATGTACCCTTAAGACTACTCACAGTGTAAAGGTTCTATTTTCCAATTCAAAAGTCAATGCATCATTCCCAGCGGCTAGAAATATCGTTCGCCGCATGTAAGCGTCTTTGCGGTTATGAATGTTCTGTGCCCGTGGAAAAGAAAAAAGAAAATCGTGTAACTGCTGTAACTTTTGGTGGATCTGATTCTTACAGTGTACACTAACTGTTTAATGAAATTTATATGACTGTGAAAAATAAGTACTATATGGTCTTTTTGGACTGGTTGTCCTTTCTTGGTATTGGCCTGTAAAATGGAACTGTTCCGCCGCCCTGACTGACCGTGTCCCGCCACTCCTGCCCTGGATATGATTTAAGCTGCCAGCTGCTTTACGGCATTTTCAGCCTTGAACTGAATTTAGCAGATGCCTATTTGTAGTGTAACTGTTGATATTGATGGCTTTAAATATTGTTTGAATGTAAGTTGTTTTAATATAAACTATACTTGGTGTGTTTTAATGTTGTGGAGATCTGCCCTGAGCCTGCTTGAGGGGAGGGTGGGCTATAAGTCTGATAGCCAGTTTGAAAGCCAGTTTGACGTAGTTTGATTCCCCACTCCTCCCCCTGAAGTCAGCTTGGTGACCTTGGGCTAGTCACGGCTCTCTGGAGCTCTCTCAGCCTCACCCACCTCACAAGGTGTTTTGTTATGGGGATAATAATGACATACTTTGTAAACAGCTCTGAGTGGGCATTAAGTTGTCCTGAAGGGCGGTATATAAATTGAATGTTGTTGTTGTTCTTGTTATTATTATTATTATAAATGAAAATGAAATGACTAACAGAGGGAGATTACAACAAAGGCTGTGGCTGCTTCCACACGTGCTTAATGGGATGGCCTGCCAACGGAACTCTGGTGGGTTATCTCACTCATTACACACGTCATTGTTTTCCATGCGCGAGTGGGTCATGATGATTTCGGTTTTTAAGCGTTTTTTGTGAAACCTCTTTCAGTCCATGTTTATTTTTGATGCAGGTTTTTCGCGTGATTATCCTACCATATGGAGGAGGCTTTTTTGCACTTCAGAAGAGTCCTCCCACAAATCTTCAACCCCTCCTCTCGCCATTACGATATCTACATATACAAAGGAAATCATACTGCAGTGCTTGCTACATTGGATCACTCAGCAATCAGATTATCAGTCTAGAACAACATTGAGAATGGAATGCCATTTCTGATTTTATTTTAAACTAGCAATAAGGCCCATTGTTTGGGAAAATGCAGCAGTCCCCCCATGTTTCCCTCCATGTTTCCCCTCATGTTCCCCCCTCAGTCGAGGGGGGGATAGGTGAAGAGATGGGGGCTCCCTCCTCCTCTGGTCTCTTGGCTGCTGCTTGGCTTGTGCACAGCCCTTTCAAGGCCCTACAGAGGTAGCAGTGAGCCCCACCTCTCCAGCCACTGGGAGATCATTGGAGGGCCTTGCCACCACACTGAGCCTTCCAGGGCCTCTGGAAGCCCTGAGGAGGCAGTGGGGAGGCAAACCATATTGCCCCTGACTCACTTCTTATCCCTGTGTACTGTGTCTGCATGGAAAAGGAGTAAGTGGTCGGGGGGAACATGCTTTGCCTTTTATATGGAATCGCACAATCACGCTACTCTACTGTTTGCATATTTAGGAAACACTTTTTCATTTAAAACTTTGAGCAGGAAATCAACAGTAGAGAATGGAATACTTACACATGCCTAGTTTCTACAGAAGCTGAAAGACAGGACAAGGGTATAGTGCAATCCTGCATGCGCTCAAAAAGAAAAGAAAAAGAAAGTTGGGTGGGAATGCGCCAATGTCATTTATTACAAACAATCCCAATTGTTAAAGAGGTGAAACAATTTGACAAGTGGCAAAGGAAACTGTTAAACTTTGTTTGGGCGGGCAAAAAACTAAGGGTTAAGATGAAAGTACTGTATGATGCGAAAGAAAAAGGTGGTTTGCAATTGCCCAATTTGAGACTTTATCATGAAGCGGTTTGTTTGACATGGTTAAGAGACTGGGTGAATTTATCTAATCGCAAGTTGTTAACTCTGGAAGGTCATAACAATATTTTTGGTTGGCATGCTTATCTATGGTATGATAAATATAAAATGGATGGTATGTTTTTACATCATTATATAAGAAAAAATATTTTTTCTGTATGGTTGAAATATAAAAAATATTTGGAAGAAAGAAGACCTTTATGGATTGTTCCTGCAGAAGTTATAAAACCGCATTCAGAATACCAAGGGAAAGAATGGTTAACCTACAAAGACTTGTTGTTAATGTATGGAGACATAGTTAAAATGAAGAAAGAAGAAGATTTAATCTTTAAATATGGATGGCTACAATATCGACAAATCAAAGACTTATATGAATCAGATAAAAAGAAATTTGGTTTTAGAAGAAAAAAATCAGAAATGGAAGAACTTTTATTAGGAGATGATACAAAAATGATTTCTAAGTTTTATAAACTATTATTGAAATGGTATACAGAAGATGAAGTGGTTAAGGTTCAAATGGTGAAATGGGCAATGAATTTTAATAAAGAGATTACAATGGGATCATGGGAGTTTCTGTGGAAAAATGCCTTGAGAATATCTACGTGTACCAGTTTGAAAGAGAATTGTTATAAAATGATGTATAGATGGTATCTAACACCGAAAAAATTAGCAAACATGAATAATGTTATGTCAAATAAGTGTTGGAAATGTCAGGAACATGAAGGTTCCTTTTACCATATGTGGTGGACTTACGATAAGGCAAAACAATTTTGGTTTTCTATTTATGTTGAAATACTGAAAGTTTTGAAATGTAATTTGCAGAAAAATCCTGAAATGTTTTTGTTAGGACTTAATATGGAAACTGTAAACATGAGGGACAGAACATTATTATGGTATATGATTATAGCTGCAAGATTGTTGTATGCGCAATATTGGAAGCAAGACAAGATACCAGAAGTTGATGAATGGATACAAAAACTTTTGTATATGGTGGAAATGGATAAAATAACTAGAAAGTTAAAAGAACAAAGTTCAAATGATTTTTTGATGGATTGGAGAAAATTTAAAGAGGATTTGGAAAAGATTTGGGATGTAAAAGACCAATTGTGGTCTATGGACAATTTTTGATGAGTATCATGGAATTTGTTGAACTTAATTTTGATTGTAACTTTACCTTTGAAGATTATGGAAAATAATAGAATTAGAGGGGAAATTGTATGAATTATAGGGTACAAGTGCTGTGGGAGGTCTGAAGGGAGGGAGGGGATGGGTGGACTGGGACGAATTTGTAACCTGTAGGAGAAAGAAAGAGTGAAGTGTATATGTTTTCTATGTTTGTTCTCAACCTATCCAATAAAATATTTATTTAAAAAAATGTCATTTATGACGAGGCACAGATAAAGAACTCATTTTCTGGTTTGGGACCTTTTTTTCATGACAAACACTCACAAAACATGCATGAGGATAACGCATGTGAAAGGTGAGTTCCCAAAGCAGATCGGGAAGATGCGGCTTTGGGACAGGGAAAACCCGAAAAAATTGGAACGTGTGGAAGCAGCCTGTATCTAGACAGAACTGGAAATTCAGCTTTTAGTTAGAGGTTAGAGAACTAAGTTTGCTCCAGTTTGCTCCGGTTGCTGTTTTCTTTGTTTCTTTAAAACACAAATGGCTCAAGAGCTAGTAAGCACTCCATTCCTATAGAAGCATATGCTTGTAAAAGTATGAGTTTATCCATCATCCTTCAAGACACCACGGAAGTTAAAAGCAACTTTTAGAGTGTTCCTTTAGACTGGCCAACAAGGAAAACTTTTGGAGATGCACCTACATTGGCCTTAAAAAATTGTAAAAACATGTAAAAAAAATTGTAAAATTTTTAAGAGCCAGTTTGGTGTAGTGGTAAGAGTGCAGGACTCTAATCTGGAGAACCGGGTTTGATTCCCCACTCCTCCCCCTGAAGCCAGCTGGGTGACCTTGGGTCAGTCACAGCTTCTAGCTCTCTCAGCCCCACCCACCTCACAGGGTGTTTTGTTGTGGGGATAATAATTAGCCGCAAGAAGAGGGGATGCTCTCCAATATACATACAAAAAAAGGAACACACAGTCCAAAGAGACTATATATTAATGCGTGTCAATAACTCAGTATTCACATTGCGCTGGTAAACACCTTTCCAGGTTGCAGACAATATCCATTCAATGTATACTAATAATTACTCATCCACCAAAAACCTTCTGTTATATCAATCTAATGTCCTTTCTTTTTCCTTTTGCAGGCAAACAACCATTGTAGCTGCTAAGATGCTTATGAGCGGTCTGTAGTATTCCTAACAACTGAGCCGCTCCCGAGGGGAAGCTCCTGGATGGGGGTTGGCAACGGGTGCGCCGGCATTGGTTGTACCCCGTTTCGCTGTTCCTTGCTTCTTCACCAGCCTTTTTGTATTTGCAGTGTAACTTTGCACTTGTCAAATTCAATGCACTGAAGTTAAACAAGGAAATTCACTTCAATGAATATGACAAATGCACAACCTGGAAAGGTGTTTACCAGTGAAATGTGAATACCGAGTTATTGACACACATTAATATATATAGTCTCTTTGGACTGTGTGTTCCTTTTTTTGTTAAGTGGGGATAATAATGACATACTTTGTAAACTGCTCTGAGTGGGTGTTAAGTCATCCTGAAGGGCGGTATATAAATCAAATATTATTATTATAAAATTGTTTCAACAGATTAATTTTATTAGTCAATAGTACAAGCTATGCTTGCATAGTGATTGATTAACACTCTGCTTCATCCTAATTAGTAGAACACATATATTTTGTTCTATATTCTAGTGTCTAGGACACAGGCTAGCTGGAGAAACAAAAACAAGTGGCAAACTTAATAGAAAATTCAGTGTGAAGCCTCTCCAAGATGTAGGCATGTTTAGGTAATAGAAGTTGCTAAGACAGGAGGGGCCATAGCTCATTGATAGAGCATCTGTTTAGCATGCAGAAAGTCCCAGGTTCAAATTCTGACATCTCCATTCAAAGGATCAGGTAACAGGCAACATGAAAGATATCTTCCTAATGTTCCGGAGAACTGCCAGTCTGAATAGACAATACTCACCTTGATGGGCAAATGGTCTAATTCATTATAAGGCAGCTTCATGTTCGATGGTTTTTGTTCTGAAATTTGTGGTGTCCAAGCAGAGATTTATTGGGTTCAGTAAATGGTCTGGCATCGCCTGGCAACTAACTGATTCAGAAATCACCATGAATGTCATGTAATTCACTTAGAACTTGGTAAAGAGCATGATGTAAGTAAGTATAATTCATTAATTTGATGTTAGCCTCCTAAATTCAGTCGAAATTCTGCAGTAAGCTATAAGCTGTAAAATGTGCTTGGAATCCTACCACACGGTGACTGACCTCACCCACATAGTTGCTGGCTTTTAATTTTGCAATAGTGATGCGGGGAGAACTCATGAGAGATCTTCCCACATGGCTAGTGTAATACTCAGGGCTTTTTTTCAGGGGGAACGTGGGGGAACAGAATTCCAGAACCTCTTGAAAATGGTCACATGGCTGGTGGCCCCGCCCCCTGATCTCCAGACAGAGGGGAGTTTAGTTTGTCCTCCATGCTGCCGAGTGGTGCGGAGGGCAATCTGAACTCCCCTCTGTCTGGAGATCAGGGGGCGGGGCCACCAGCCATGTGACCATTTTCTCTGAGGGCAACCCACTGTGTTCTACCACCTCTTTTCCCAGAAAAAAAGCCCTGGTAATACTACTAACAATTCAGCATATTTTGTGAAATGACCAGGTGGCCTCCCTAAAGTCTACCATAAAGCCTTTAATGTGTGTAAGTAAATGTGATCATTTTCATGTCCATAGCAAGGAAGCACATGGCAACCTGGCACAAATCTTGATTGGATTGCGCAGCTGCCAAGTGTATGGAGGCATAGCGGCGTCCCTCTGATATTCTCTTGTGCTCTCCTGTTCCTCTTCAAATGGAGAACAAAGCCCATTTTTCTGTTTCCTCCAAACCCCCCCCCCCCAGTCACAGTGATAATAGGTCAATAGCAACCGGTACAGAGGACAAACCCTCGGGACACTTACATTCAGCCTTTCAAGCAACTTCACCTTAGTCTATTGCTACTTACTAGATCAAATGCTTCCCAGTTTCTCCCTCAATCTATCATAGTTTTCTTAACAAAAGGCAAGTCTAATAGCCAAACCAAATGAAAAGCTGCCGAGAGTGGCGTTTTAGCATCTTCATTTCCATTGTTTCTCTCCCTTAAGCATAAAAGCTAAATGACACCTCAAAGCCTGATCTGGTTAAAAAGCCTTTTCTGTTCTCACTCCAGTTCTGCTCGTGGAAAACCGATTGATGTGTATTTATATCTGGAAATTGCACTCACCAGGCTGTAAGCATACTGGGAACAAAATTCTGCCGTGCTTCATTACAGGGCTTTCAAAGTTTAAAAGATGTTACGCAACAAAAGAAGCCGAACTAGTAATCATGCCACCTTTTCAACAGACCTTTTTCTGCTCTATAATTATATAGATAGATATTTTAAGGCTGCAGTTGCAATATTTTTTTCGTGAAGTGTCTGGCCATAACAGTCAGGAACAGCATCAGCTCCCCTTTTTCTGTTCATGCAGTTGCTTAGTGTGCCGACATGTGATTACTTTTTCTTTAATATGAACAGATAATTTCTCCCCTTGTGAGTAAGTAGAGCACCAGAGGGTTTTTTCCCCTTTCCCTTTAGACACTATCAGGTCGAATTTTAGGAAGATGCAGTATACTGTACATTCATTATTGAATCAAACTTCCTTTGCCTCTCCTTGCAAATTTGCTCTCTGAATAACACCTTTTTTCCTAAGCTGCCTGCATCATCTTTGAAAAAAAAATAAAAGGTACGTAATGTGCCATTTTAAGAACTGTTTACATTCCAAGTAACATTAAATATTTCAGAATTCTGCATTTTTGTGTATGTTTGCCAAAGTCGATAATGAGATGCAAGAACATATAATCAGCTAGGAGTTTTCAGTTTCCAGTACTGCTTAGTCAGATGTCTTTGGGTAATCATAAGCAAGGTATGATGGTGATCAGCTCGCCTCGCTCCTGGAATTCGGAGGTAAACTACCTCACTTTTCCGAATAGGGTCTCCTGCAGGTGCCAACCTGCACATCGGTGAGATCGACAGCAGCCCATACATGGGCTTTCTCAGTGGTGGCCCCCACCCTGTGGAATGGCCTGCCTGAGGAATAGATCCAGAGAAGTTAGCTGTGTTAGTCTGTAATTGCAAAATAGTAAAGAATCCTGTAGCACCTTTACGAGTAACCAACTTTATTGTAGTGTAAGCTTTTGAGAACCACAGCTCTCTTTGTCAGTTGCATGGAATGTATGAACAAACTGGCCATATATATATAGGTGGTGAGGGGAGGAGGGAGAGGGTGCAGGGAGTGAGGGTCATGTAAATGTAAATCAGTTGCAAAAGTCATGAAAGAGGTGGAGTGTGCAATCCAGTTTGGGTGTGACCCCTTCCCTCTATTCCCTCTATCCATTTTTCAGAAAGTAGAGAGTGTGGCTTCATAAACAGCTTTCTAATGGATTGAGAAATAAAAAGACTCATTTAGGAAATGGAAGGATAGCCTTATAACCAAAGATGAATATAAACAAATAACCAATGCTTGTAGGGAGAGCGTTAGAAAAGCTAAAGCTCAGTATGAGCTTAGGCTAGTAAGAGATGCTACAAACAACAAAAAAGGGTTCTTTGCTTATGTTCAAAGTAAGTAAAAGAGCAAGGACATGGTAGGCCCATTGCAGGGACAGGGAAGTGAAATCGTAACAGGCGATGAAGAGGGCAGAACTGCTCAATTCCTACTTATCCTCAGTCTTCTCCTGTGAGGGAAATGGTGCTCAGTATGGAAACAGAACACATGACGGGGAAAGGGAGTTACAGCCTAGGATCGGCACAGAGGTAGTACGTAAACACCTAGTTTCTTTAAATGGAACTAAGTCCTCAGGACATGATGAATTGCACTCAATGGTACTAAAAGAACTCACAGAACTCTGTCAGTTATTTTTGAGAATTCTTGGAGATCAGGCGAGGTGCCAGAAGATTGGAGGTGGGCAAATGTTGTCCCCATCCTCAAGAATGGGAAAAAGGAGGATCTGGGTAACTGCCAACCCATCAGCTTGACATCCATACCTGGAAAAGTCTTAGAACAAATCATCAGTCAGTCCTTGAGCATTTAGAAATGATGGCTGTGATTACTAAGAACAAGTCTCAAGAACAAGTCATGTCAGACTAACCTTATTTCTCTTTTTTTGAGAAAGTTACTACCTTGCTGGTTACTACCTTCTCCATTTAATTGAAGTTTACAGAGTGGCAGTCTATGGGAGGGAGAAAATGCGGTTGGGAGGGGAGTGCAGGCATCGGGCTCTTGCTGGGCACCCCCCTTCCCCTCTGCTGGGTGTGTGTGTGTGTGTGTGGGTTTCTTAAACTTCAATTAAATGGAGAGCCAAGCTGTAAGACCAGGATGCCTACATTTCCCATCAAACCTTGAGGGAAGCTGACAAGTGTCCAACCTGTTTCAGGCGTCACTTGTAGCTTGGCTCATAGACAAGCTGGGAAGTGTCCAGAGGAGGGCAACGAAGATGGTGAGGGGTCTTTTTGATACCAAGTTTTATGAGGAAAGGTTGAAGGAGCTTGGAATGTTTAGCCTGGAGAGGAGATGACTGAGAGGGGATATGATAACTATCTTCAAGTACTTGAAGGGCTGCAATATAGAGGATGGCGCAGAGTTGTTTTCTGCTGCTCTAGAAGGTTGGACTAGAACCAACTGCTTGAAATTAAATCAAAAGAGCTTTTGGCTAAACATTAGGAAGAACTTTCTGACAATTAGAACATTCCCTCAGGAGGTGGTGGGCTCTCCTTTGGAGGTTTTTAAGCAGAGGCTAGATGGTCATCTGGCAGCAATGCTGATTCTGTGAATCTGGGCAGATCATAAGGGGGAGGGCAGAATGGGTTACATTAGTGCTTAGTACTCGGGGCCTTCTTACATGCTCAGGGTAATGCTGATTGCCACCTTGGGGTCAGGTAACAATTTTCCACAGGCCAGTTTGGCTAGGGATCCTGGAGGTGTTTTGCCATCTTCTGGGCATGGAGGCAGTCTTCTGGGGTCACTGGGGCAGTTGGAGGGGGGTAGTTATGAATTTCCTGCATTGTGAAGGGGGTTGGACTAGATGACCCTAGAGATCCCTTCCGATCCTATGATTCTATGAGACTATGGTTCTATTGCTGATTCAGGTAAGGAGTCACACCCAACTTGGATTGCACACTCCATCTCTTTTTTTAATTGAAATTTTATTTTTAAAAGATATGAAAATAGAAAGTGCATAGTTAAAGATTATAGAAACACTACATTTAAAATTGAATTAATGTAAACAGTACATTTGGAATTAGTTTAAGACTTATACAAGTACTGCTTTAAAATGAGATTGAACAAATAAAAAATACATTCAGAAAACACTCCACCTCTTTCATGACTTTTGCAACTGATTTACATTTACATGACTCTCACTCCCTGCACCCACTCCCCTCACCACCTATATAACTCTGTCCAGTTTCTTCATACCCTCTATGCATCTGACAAAGAGAGCTGTGGTTCTCGAAAGCTTATGCTACAATAAAGTAGGTTAGTCTTAAAGGTGCTACTGGACTCTTATTCTGCCTGAGGAAGTCACTCTCCTGGCTTTCCACAAATGATGCAAAACTGAATATTCAATTATTGTCACATATAGGCCTCCTTCCAGGGGCACAGACCATAGAAAGTGAAGGCTCAGTGTCAGGGTTGCCAGCTTCCAGGTGGTGGCTGGAGATCTCCCGGAATTACAACTGATCTCCAGATTACAGGAACCAGTTCACTTGGAGAAAATGGCTGTTTTGGAGGATTGGCTCCATGGCACTCTACCCCCCTGAGGTCGCTTCCCTCCCCAAACCCTGCCTTCCCCAAGCTCCATCCCCAAATCTCCAGGAATTTCCTAACCTGCAGCTGGCAGCGCTACTCTGTGGAAAAGGGCCCAGGTATCTTAAGTGTATCTACACCGCACAGTTTGTAGGATAACTGTTCAGTCATGAACACTTGTTCTGATGTTAATAAAATGTGGCACAAAGGTAGATATGTTTAGATTACTTGAAAAAATGTGAGCAAGCATATATACAAGAGGGGAAATGCTCACATCAAGCTTAAAAATGCTTAGCCGAAATCTCTATTTTCCTGGCAATCGAATCCACTTTTTTTGTTCATCTCTTCCTCTAAATGCACACTTTTGGTCCAGAGTTCTTATCTTACATTCCTGGGGTACCTGCAGCAACTGAGCCTCCTGAACTTTGGCTCACAGAAGAAAAGCAGAAAATTGCGATCTGAACAACAGCAGACGATAAACGTAACTCAGGTATCACAGTTCTTCACACAAGGCAAAACGCTATTTTTTTTAATAAATATTTTATTGATTTTCCATACAGATAGAAAGTAAGAAAAAAGAGAAAAAAGAGTGAGAGAGGAAAGCAAGAAGCAAGAGAGGGGGAAAAATACACAAAGATTTCACTAGGCTTGCTTATATCGACATTCTAGTTCTCCACATCTCATACTTTATCCTAATAGTCTCTATATTTATCTTTAATCCATTTGTAGAAGGGAATCTGTGGCCGAATCCACACTTCCCTACCTTCTGGTTTTCTTGCACATTTATTGCGCTGGATTCTGTTCCGCAGTGTCCCAGGCTGTGTTCACATTTCCTTTCTTACTGAGTCAGCGTCGCACTATGCTTCGTTCACATCCCTGGAAGAAAAGTGGGATAAGGGGCCGGTCTAGATCCACCGTCACCGATGACGACATGACTTTTTTTTAAGTTAATGAGAGATTTCCGCTATATCGATTTTCCACTGTATTGCAAATACGTTTGATTCATAGAAAACACCACGCTGCATCGCACGCTCAGGTCATGTGAGACCGAAGTAGCATTTTCTGTTGGTCAGAGAGCCCCAAGAGAGCACAATGGGTCACTGAAAAAGATTGCGGACATTGGTGGGACACAGGTGTTTGCATGGTCAATTACCACAGACTACTGTGTTACCGCTCAACTATATTTATAGGACAGTGATTTTTCACTATACCAATAATTTAAATTTAAAAAAACAACAACCTGGAAAGAGTCAACCTTTGCAGTGACAGTCCGCTTATCGGAAATTACCTAGGCTGTCCTTCAGCAGTAAAACATTATTCACTGTAATAAAAACGCCCCCCCCCCCCCGATGCCTCCATGGGTTTTTTACAATGCCACTTCCCAAACAGCTTGGGAATTGAAACGGGATTGCGCAATAGCGCTAGGAAAGCACCCTTAAAAAAATAATAAACTGGACGGGGGTGCGGGCATGTCTCGGACAGAGCTGGGACCGTAAGAATTGCTTGGCAAAGAGGGATGGTGTTCTGGAAAGGCAAGAAACAAGGAAGTGGGGGTGGTTAAGAGGGGGCAGTCTCTTTGTGAACCGCTTCTATTTGTTCACATCCATGGTGAGAACTATGCAAGAGAAGTGTTGGAAAGCATGACAAACTCGTCTGAAAGAATGGCGGGATTGAGGTGAGAGTATGTGAACAGCCCTCTGAGAAGTGCATGAATGGCGGGAAAATAGCGGCAAACTTGAGCCGTGTGGATTCGGCCCATAGCACAAAGAAGTCTTCCTCCATTTGTCCTTTCATTACTGAAGTTAACTTGTCCATTTCCACAGTGTCCATTATCTTCACTACTAACCAATTTTATTGTAGCGTAAGCTTTCGAGAATCACAGTTCTCTTTGTCAGATACATGGAGGGCAAAAAGAGAAACTGGTCAGATATAGAGGAGGAGAGGGTGGGGCAGGGTAGATGCAAACATCTCCTTCTGATATGCAGATGCAAACAGCTCCTTCTGATGTGGAGATCAGTTTGCTTCTGTAAAGGTTCAGAGGACTTAGCCGTGTTAGTCTGTAGTAGCAAAATCAAAAAGAGTCCAGCAGCACCTCCAAGACCAACCAATTCCACTGCAGCACAAGCCTTCGAGAACCACAGCTCTCCCCACCAGATGCATCTGACAAAGAGAACTGTGATCCCCGAAAGCCCACGCCAGGTGCCACTGGACTCCCCCTGACCCCGCCTCTGTAAAGGAAATCAGTTACCTGTGATAATGAGATAACCATTCATAGTCCCTATTCAGTCCCAGCTTGACAGAGTCAAATTTACATATGAATTCCAATTCAGCAGCTTCCCGTTGGATTTTGTTTTTGAAAGGTTTCTGTTGAACTACAGCGACCTTTAAGTCTTTGATGGAATGTCCTATCTACAATCTACCAGTACTACTACAGACTAACACAGCTAACTCCTCTGGATCTATCTTCACTACTAATTCCTCTTGCTGAGGTATTATTTGACGTTTCCAGTAAAAAGCTAATAAAATTCTGGCCACTGTTACTACATAAATTGTGAAGTGCTTCTGTTCTTTGTTTAAGGGGAGGCAAAACACTATTGATACCAAAGGCCCGTGGGTTCATTATTTGCTGATCCACCTGCCTCCCTGGCCTCCACAGTTGTTCATCCCAGGCACAAGTAAGTCCAGATTGTAACAAGAGGTACAAGTAGTGCAGAAAAGGATGAACCAAATAAGTTTCCAGCCACCCTGACCTTGGAGGAAAATACCATCCTGTCCACAGTATGGTAGTTAGTTAAACAGATGCTAGCTAAACACAAGCAGAGGCTATACAGTGAATACCTTTCAATTGCACATCTAGGACTGGGCAGAAAAAACACAACTTTGAAAAGCACAGCTTAATTAAGGTTTATAAGAAAAATGGATTGTTTATCAAATGAAGTACATATCCCCATTTTCAACATGATTTGGGGGGGGGAGTGTTTAGAAAAGCAACCTTACACATTTTCATCAAAATATTCCAGTTAATGATTTAAAAAAACAGGCTGATAAAGTTGTGTAGGAAGTTGACAAAGTGTCTTTTACATAACATTATAAGGGGTTTTAAAAATAAGATGCTATTTTTTTTAGAAAACATACAGCCTTTCAACATTGGCTGGTAAAAACTCTTGACACCCCTTAATGATACTGTTTCGTTATTAACATTACTTTCCACAGATCTCTTCTTTATTGAAGCAGTCCTCGGCAGATTGAGTCTTATTTTTAATTATGTAGATGTCTTACCGGGCTTATAGCACAGTCTCAGAGGTTAATTTTTTTAAAAAAAAGACCGAAGTCTTTGCATGTGGTATGAGACGTAGTAGTTCTTGATTTCATCAGCTCCAAGCCCAGACCCTGCCGAGGTAGTAAATCTGGGCCTAGAAAGTCATGCTTCAAATTTCAGGTACTAGTGTTGAAAGAGGAGGATTTAACGCTGTCCCTTTCCTCAGATTTCAGAGGAGGCCGAACCAAAGAGTTAGAAAGATAGAGAGGTCAGGGCGCTCTGTTTACTGCTCTGACTGTCCTTTGATACGTAGATTGCTATTCTCAGGATTTCCTCCTCCTGACTTCCTCCCTCTCACTTCTCTTCCTGGCTTTGTTCCAGGCAACACCTCTCGCCTTCTCCTCCCTCCATCTTGGCAGCATGGATGCAGGCCTGCCATCCATGTCCATCCTTAGACTAGATATGTAGTTAGGATCTGTCTCTCCTCCTTTCCTATCAGAATATGGAGTTCCTGCAATAAAGAACTCTCATTTCTATTCTAAATATAAAGCAAGTGTATGCTTTTATTATTTTCTCTCCTGCACACACACCAGCCAGCAGAACCAGCTCAGAATCACCTACAATCACGCTTACTATGCCAAACAATAGACTCTGCTAATGGCCCAAACATTAATTGTCCTTTAATTGGGTTTCTGGGGTCTACATAATGATTTATTTATCAACTAGAGATAAGTTAAGGAAGTGATGGAATTTTATGAATACATATTGAATTCCATGTTCCTGACATGGATTCTAGGATGAGACTGAAGCGAGCATTCTTCCTGAGAGTTCAATAGAATTAGCATTAAAATTATTGTCTGTTGCCGCATCAGTTGTATACAAATGGCATAAAGCAGTGTAAAAAGCCATAAAATAAATTAATTTGGAACATCAACAACAAATATGAGCATAATGAAAATAACAGCCCATGCAAATAAAGACAATCTAGAATGGGCATATTTGTAAATCTCACTATAGAGGCAAAGACGTATTTTCAGTTTTTGTTTTAAATGTTTTTGTAGGGTATGTTATGTGGTGTGGTCATTGTCACTGTGGTTGGCTGGCCTTGCTTTGGTGGTAGTAGTAGCAGCAGTAGGCAGGCATCTAATAGGCAAGCAAGAAGATTTCCCTCCCCCCATGTTTCTGATGAATTCTGGAACACCCTGGAAAACATGGTCTCTAAGGTCACAGCTGTCACGCTGAATAATTTTCTCCAGACTTCTGCTAGCTGGTGTGTGTGCAGGAGAGAAAATAATAAAAGCATACACTTGCTTTACATTTAGAATAGAAATGAGAGTTCTTTATTGCAGGAGCTCCATATTCTGATAGGAATTTTCTCCAAACTAATTTCTATCAGTTCCCCCAGATAATATGGCTGCATCAGAAGGTAGACTCTGTGCCTTTATACCCCACTGAGATCCCTCCCCTCCTCAAACTCTGCTATGACGTAAGCCCCACTCACTCCCCCCACTGTGAGGCAGATTTCCCCTCCAAAACAGTTGATTGCTTGCTTTGACTGGGCAGCTTCTAGTAGCAAGTCTCTGGGTGTTATCTAAAGGTTTTTTGTCCCACCTTTAATGCTTATGTATTTATGGCTTATATCCCAGCCCAAATATTTGGTAGGGGAGAAGCAAGAGCCCACGTCTTCTTTAAATGAAATGGCACTAGAGGCTAAGTAAAGTTCAAAAGGGAAACAGCAGAGTTGGTATATAGGTAGGCAGGGAAAGAAAAGATGAGGGAAATTTTTTTATTGTAGAACAGAATACTTCACAAGCATTAGGCACAATAATCTTAAAGCTTAGTTTCAGTAGCTACAGATCTTAAAAGTGAGACATTGGTAGTTTCAGACAGATTACTTTAACAAGGCTTCTTCATAGATTTCACTGTACAGCTTAGGTGTTCTGACTTCAGTACAGCGCTCTTTCCCCTTTACACTAAATCTGGGGTCCTTCTCAGAGCCAAAACTCCCTTTTTTAGACATTGGGCAGGAATTATTCTTCTCCGAAAAACATAACCCTAATCAATTGGCTGAAGGGGAGTCTCCTTTCACTACCCTCTTCCTCTGCCAACAACAAACCCCTCATTCTATCTTGTCTGTGTAAATTAGTGCTGACTTTCACACTTAAGTACTTTAATTGAAAGTCTTTTTTAAACCTAAAGCTGTCCCAGTTAGGGCAAACTCTTCCTTTTGCCTCACACAGAGGGTTACTAGGCTGACCCTCCTTGGCAGATTCCATACTTCAACTCCCTCAACAATTCTGTCAGCACCAATTGTTACCTTCTCACTGGCCAATCACAGAGAGAGAGGAGCAGCCTGTCAATCATTTCTGTCAGGGAGGTCAAAGCTGTTATAGTCCTCTTGAGGCCCTCCATATCCTGCTATTGAGCCTCCATGAAAACCCTTCTGTCCTCCCTCACCTCATGCATAATATCATCATGCCTTTGCTTTTCGACATCCAGGAGCGTGGTTCACCACTCAGGTGCTTCCTGAAAAAATTGTCTGTGCTCCTGAAGGTTGGCTCACTCCTCCTTCTCTGCCTGAAACAGCATTGTTTTTTGGCCATGTTGCTGAGCAGAGTGACGTGCCTGTTCCTGGTCCTCACCCTTTCCAAACATGTCGCTGGAGACAGCTGTGCAACAGGAATGGATGGGTTTGGCGCGGGTGGATTTTGCTGAATTTCTATGAAAAAGAAAAGTGGTTAATCCAGCACAAGATTGGTGTCATGGCACATGTGCACAATACACCATCCGCTTACCTTCCCAAAGTGGTCCGCCCTCTTCTGCTTCCTCGGAAACTTCTTTGATCTGTGTCATGTCTGGATCTGAAAGAACAGGATGCAAGGATAGTTCAAGCCAAACAATACAGTGTGCCTTTTGATGTGACTGCACTAGCAGGCACATCGCACTTTTGCCGTTTAAGAGGAGTGTGTCCACAATCACAGCCACATAAGAGGAAACCTCCCGTAAAATAATTTTTGGTGTTCAGCGTCAACTTAGAAGGTAACATGCACACGGTCACTTGACAATGACCCCCTTCCCCTTGCGAGTTTAAGTGACATTTCAGACACAGGACGGCTGATTCTGCACACACTGGATAATACACTTCCAATCCTCTTTATAGATCATTTGGAACAGATTTTTTTGTGTGCGGAACAAAAAATCCACCTCAAACGATTGAGAAAGTGCATTGAAAGTGCATTATCCAATGTGTGCGGAATCAGCTGACATTACCATTTCCTTCAACGTCACCCTTGTCCCGTGGCATGGCTATGAGGGGGGCATCACTGGCGGATGGCTCCTGATTGGTGGAGGAACCTGGAAGACATCAAAGCACTTGTCACTTGGGCCAATGGAGGTTCAATCGGCACACAAACACACGAAGGGCCCACTTGTGGCAAAACAAATCCTTTAGCAAGAACTGTCTAGTTCCATGCACCCACAACAATTGCAGTCTCCCGTGGGTGCAGGGTTGCCATGCTCCTGGCAGGGGCTTTAAATCTTCAGATAATTTTGTGCCTGAAGTTGGCAACCCCATGCCTGCCTGGACCGCTGAGTGGGCCTGCGGCTCTCGTCTGCGGCAGGTCTCAGTCCCAGCTCCCCAGCTGTATTTTGAGGATAATAATAATACTGACATTATTAACCGCTCTGAGTATGGCACTAATCTGTCCTGAAGAGTGGTATATAAGCACACGATTGTTGCTATTGTTATTATTATTATCCCTCCGCATCAACCTGGTGACCTTTTACAACCTCCTTGTAGTCTCTCAGTTTGCACTCGCAGCCAGAAAGATAAGCTCTAAGGTGGTACTGAATGAGGCTGTTTTGTGACTCCTGGGATAGTTTGGAATACTGTATTGTTTTAATTAATTTTAGTAACCTATATAAACTGTGATAAGGGATTTAACTGTTTATTAGTCAATGTTTGGTGAATTGTGAGGGCCTATGGCTATAGACAACTCTTTTGACTTGACTTGAAACCTCCTAGCAGTGAATATTGGGCTAGAGAATGGGTCCAGCATTTGTTCAGACTGTGGGCTAAAATGACTTGGAGATTATTAATTTTGTTCTCCGTAATTTCAACCATCAAAAGAAAAGCCACTGAGAGCCAGTTTGGTGTGGTGATTAAGACTCTAATCTGGCAAACTGGATTTGATTCCCTAATCCTCCACTTGAAGCCAGCTGTGTGACCTTGGGTTAGTCACAGCTTCTAGGAGCTCTCTCAGCCCCACCCACCTCACAGGGTGATTATTGTAGTGGGGATAATAATGACATACTTTGTAAACTGCTCTGAGTGGGCATTAAGTTGTCCTGAAGGGCAGTATATAAATCAAATGTTATTATTATTATTATAAGTACAGAGTTGAGAAGAAATGGATGTTGAGAAAAATGGATGATTGAAGATGTTTGGTCATTTCAGACAGGGAGTTTTGATAAATGAAATTCGCCAACCAACCAACCAACCAACCAACCAACCAACCAACCAACCAACCAACCAACCAACCAACCAACCAACCAACTTTGACACAGAATCAGCTCCAGAGAGTAAAAGAAGAATAGAATAAAAACAATAAAAATAAGGATAGGAAGGGCACATGTAGCGTGATGAGCTCAGAACTGTGGGCGCAGGTTGTAGGGGGGTATGCTTGACAGATGGGGGTTTAAAAATGGCTCTGAGATGGATGGAAGTCTGTTTTTATATTATTGGTCAGTGCATGGTGGGCAACTTGTGCTGCTCAAGGGAAAAGCTGCAACCAGTGCGCCAGCCCAAGCCAGTAAAAGGTGCTATATACTTCAGAGAAGACAAATTCCTCCATTTGCAGACCCAAGCTGCAAACTTGCCCCTTTGGGGGAGTGTATCCCAACCAGAACAATCCATCTTCTCAGTCTCTCTCTACACAAGACTTCTGACATATGTTCTTCACATGCCAGGAGATGCAATGTTATCTGGGAAGGGTAGTTTTAAATGACAGAGCTGGTGGAGATTGCTCCAGAAGGAACAGATTCTCTCACAGCCCTCCGCCGCCTCTGGTGTGCTGGACTGTCTCCCCTTCCAGAGCCTTTGCCCTGTTGAGGCTTGCTTAACTCAAAGTTTTAAGAAGCGAGGGCAGCAGGGCAAAGGCTCTGGAAGGGGAGACAGTCCAGCACACCAGAGGCGGCGGAGGGCTGTGAGAGAATCTGTCCCCTCTGGAGCAATCTCCACCAGCTCTGTCATTTAAAACTATGCATCACAGCTAACATTGTGTCTCCCAGCACTTGACGAACACGCGCCCAGGTGTCTCGTGTAGAGAGACTCTCAATCTCTGGTTATATTGATGACTAGCACCTCTATCTTGGTTTTAGCTTCACTTCACTGGCCCTTAACAAGTCCATTTACTTGCTTCATCTGTCTCAGACAAATTCCTTGTAAATGATAACAGCCTTCGAATAAATCTGACTGTCTGTACATATGCACCGGCAATGATTCCCAGCTAAGCAATATAAAACACAGCTTGCTGCAACAGCGAGAGAGAACTTATCAGCCTTTCACTTAAAGTGCTCCTCAGGGAATTATGAATTAAACCAACTTGTAAATAGGCAGTGAGAAAGAGTCCTCCCATCCAACTGGTTTGTGGCCCAGCCTCACCAGGGATTGCTATATAGAGGCCAGAGCCACAGATACACATGGTGGGGTTTATTTTTACAGCATTGTGAAGAGCCATGTACTTATTTGTTGTTTACTTAAAATAATAGCGTGTTATTTTATTTGATGCCAGTGCTGCCTTTTGTCCCCATAGTGGGCCTTTGAGGCAGATTACACCAGGGGTGGCGGGACTTTCAAGAAGGAAATGAGGAGGAAACACATGGGTTTCTTTGAAATAATATTATTTTCACGCACTATTGCCGAGTATTTTCAAGAGGTGCCGGAACTCCGTTCCACCGCGTTCCCCCTGAAAAAAAGCCCTGGAATTATAAAGGCAAATAACAATTTATAAAAGCATTTTAAAAACCATCTACAGAACACAATAAAAGAGGACACAGGGCCATCAGACATTTACTTGCTTGCTTGCTTATTTATTTCATTGTCTGTCTTTCTCACAGAGATTCAAGGGAGATTAAAAAAATTAAAAGCCATATATACAGTGAAAGCCCATTTTCAAAACTTCCGATAGTTATTTCAAAGGCCTTCTGAAAGACCTGTCCAGATGGCACCGGCCTCACCTCCTTGCGGAGGAAGTTCCACAGCAGCTGAAAGCTCCCTCTCTTGAGTCCCTGCCGATCTTACCTCAGACAAGGGCTGTTTCCACACGGCTTACCTTTGCTCCTAACGACCCATAAGATTGCGCAAAAACTGCGGAAGATTGCATTTTCTCGCGCGAGATTTGCGATATCGCGCAAATCTCGTGTGAGAAAACGCAATCTTCTGCATTTTTTACACAATCTTATGGGTCGTTACGAGCAAAGGTAAGCTGTGTGGAAACGGCCCAGGTCGATTCCCACCCGAAGGCCTTTCTCATTGGTCTCTGACTCAGGTGGGTTGATATGGCAGTAGGCAGTCCTTCAGACCCAAAACGTTTCATTCTTT
Organism: Eublepharis macularius; assembly: GCF_028583425.1. Classification (NCBI taxonomy): domain Eukaryota; kingdom Metazoa; phylum Chordata; class Lepidosauria; order Squamata; family Eublepharidae; genus Eublepharis; species Eublepharis macularius. The sequence goes on along the minus strand of NC_072793.1, from coordinate 14,333,220 downwards.
CTACTCTACCTTTGACCTAAATTCTTCAGGCGGTCTACAAAATATAAAGAAAATAGCTTATAAAATCACACAAAAAATAAAAACATCAGAATCCTAAGAGCAGCAGCATATATTTGCATACGTTTGCATACATCATTATCACACACCATTAAAACCCGGGAGAAATATATTTGGTGGAAAGTGCTGTCAAGCTGTAGCTGTCTTATGGCAAGCCCTGCTGGGGTTTTCAAGACAAAAGACGAGCAGAAGTGATTGGCCATTGCCAGCCTCTGCATAGCAACCCTGGTCTTCTTTGGAAGTCCTCCATCCAATTACTAACCAAGACTGCTCCTGCTTACTTTCTGAGATCTGATGAAATCAGACTTGCCTGGGTTATCCAGGCCAGGGTATATAACTGCCGTTACCTGGTGCTTAAAAGCCATTCATGCAATATAAATAAATAATGGCGCTTTGCTAACAGATTTCCTTCTGAAGCTGGTGCAATATAAATGAAGCTATTCCCTGCAGCCGTTTGTTGTTCGTATTCAGATATGCATGAGATCAATCCAGCTTTGCCTTCCATACTTTCTTCACAAAACTTACTGTGACCTTCCCGGTGGCCTCCATCTGTACCAAACGAATTTACAAGACAGAAGAAGTCTGTTCTGATTTATAATGTAACTCAAACTCAAAGAGATCAGGCTGCTGTAGCGTTGCCAACTCCAGACTGGGTAATTCCTGGAGACTGAGGGGTAGAGCCGGAAGACAACAGGGTTTTGGGAGAAGAGGGACATCTGCAGTATATAACGCCATAGAAATATCCTTCCAGAGTAATCATTTTCTCCAAAGGAAGTGAGAGGGTTGCCAGTCCCCTGGTAGGAGTGGAGAATACCCTACCTCCAGCTCCTGTTCCCCACTGCCAGGCTGGGCCTGGCAACCCTAGGAATTGATGCATCTCATCTGGATATCAGTTGTAATTCCAGCAAGTCTCCAGGCCCCTTCTGGAAGTTGGCAACCCCTAGGCTGCTAGGAGGTTGTCTACAGCTATACATTAATCATATGCATTTACCTTCAAACACTATAAACCAATAAGCCCGTCAATGTTCATTAGATATGACTAGTTTCATCACATGATCTTCGTGAGACAAAGAAGGAGAGCAACAGAAAATATGGCCATAGGTCATCATCTACTTAAGTCCAGGGCGTGATCCAGGCCTGTGTTCAGGCAGCTCACGTAGAAATTAAACAGTCTCCGCTGTTTAATGTGTGCTTATGAATAGCAAAACCATACGCCCTCTAATTAATGTGCTGCCAACTGCAGTAGCAAGCCGCCTAATCTGGGCGAAACATTGCCAGCTCCCGCCTGGGGGGTTGGCATATGAAATGGAATGCCGATTGATTAGGCCTGATTGGTTCCTGCCCCCACTGCTGCGGCTGTGCCAAATTCCTGACAACAGAGGTGCATGAGCAAATTTCCCTACATCCCCCCATGGACCTTCCTTCCTCTCTTTTCCATTTAAGCCATCTAATCCCATCCAGCAATCAAGTGCCATCAATCATCTCTGATAAGTGTAAGTTTCCCTGGGAACCTCGTCTGCAAGCCCTGGAGCTATGTAGGTATCCTGATGATAAAGAACTTCCCAGTGAACACCCCTCTGATCTCCCTTCATCTCTTCCCAAATCAAAGGGTGAATCATCCTCCCCATCTTATCTTCCTGGGCTATTCTTCCATCTCAATTTGTTTATTTTACAATAGGAATCAACATTCATCCATTCCCTTGATCCACATCAGAGACTTAACGCTATGTCGCTATTTACCTGCCCAGAGATAAATGCTTTGTTTTTTAGCACCTCTTGGGAAGAAACATCCGTTGCCTTGTTATCTCCTGGATAAAATGGAGATATGTTAAAATGTTATCTCCACAATATACAGTTTGTTGGGCATATGGTTGTGGATTCAAGATAGGTCCAGTAGCATGCAGATGAAAACAACCACCTGACGGGGTGACCGGTTGGGGTCCCGTTTCCAGAGTCTTTTTCAAAGATGGAAGATATTCCGGCGTGATTTTCAATATTTATAGACTTCCATTCAGTTCACCAATAACAACTCCGGGTGTTGCTCCAAGAGAAGGCTGCATGCCAACAAACTGTATATTGTGGAGTTGTACTGAATATTATTGGTTGTGGACACTGTTTACATCTTTGCCTTGCACCAGCACTGTATGGGTCTATGAGAAGAGGACTGTATAAAATAATATATGTATTTAAATAGAAACTACAATTAATTGAAGGGCAATTGATATGATAAAATACTTTTGAAGTGGTGATTTCGTTAGACGGTCTTGTAATCTTTCCTTGTTAATTCTACTCAAGACCCTTCCTGTTTGTTACAGTGGAGGAGGACAACAATCCCAGATAGAAGGAGTGTACCGTTCTTCAGTCAAGGGTATATGATAGCTGCGCTCCCCTGCTAGAACCTCCAAACAAGCTCAAGGTCCCATTTTCTTACTACTCTTCATAGGACTCTTGTACACTTGTGATTTTTATACGTTTGCCTCTTGCTGTGTGTGAATTTCTTCTTCAATAAATAATCTTTGTTTTGGAAGACACCCGTCTGGTCAATTTCCTTGGGAAGGGACCTGGTAAAAATTGGTGGAGGATCTTGCTTGGCCTCTCGCTGCTTTCTCCTTGTTTGCCAATTCCTCCTACTTGCAAGGAGATCCATTCCGGTAACAGAATAATCTATTTATTTATTATTTATTATTATTATTAGAGAGCAGAGAGCAGTTCCGGGCCCATCCTCAGCTCAAACCCCCAGTACAAGTGGGCAGGCTAAAGCCACACCTACTTTACACCCGCCCAGAAAAAGAGCACATGCCATTAAACACACACAGAGAGGTGATCCCTCCAATTAATCATCCAAGTTGAGCATGATTGGTTTTGATGTCGGCTCAATGAAGTTTCTGCGGCTGAGTCCCAAATACATCATTTAATGACTGTTGTGCTGGACCTTTTTAACCTTCTATGGGAGCCTGGGAGTGCCAATGCACCAACACTCCCTTTTTTACCTGTTTTCCCTGTTCATTGACTATTTAATGGTTTTGGTGATTAATGGTGACAGAGGAACAAGTGTTGATTAACTTTTATTCTTTTAATTCTTCCAGTGCATCCTCCTAACTGCATGGGACCCCCTTCGAAAGACGCAGTGCCGGCTGGACCTTCTTCCGAGCAAAACATGCTCACCACTGTGCGTGTCAAGCTACTCGAGTGACCTCTTGGAAAAGTTTTCAGATAAGCCCCTCTTCCAACTTAACTGTTGTGTATTGTCGAAGGCTTTCACGGCCGGAGAACGATGGTTGTTGTGGGTTTTCCGGGCTGTATTGCCATGGTCTTGGCATTGTAGTTCCTGACGTTTCGCCAGCAGCTGTGACTGGCATCTTCAGAGGTGTAGCACCAAAAGACCGAGATCTCTCAGTGTCACAGTGTGGAAAAGATGTTGGCAATTTTCTTGTTTCCTGCTCCAGCTTCCTTACAGATTTGGTCAGCTTCTTCAATCCTCTGGTTTGTTTTTTGCACAGTGAAAACAGCAGAGCATCACCGTGCTAGAAAGCACGTTCTGCACCCAATAAATGGCAATTGTAAAGTTGCTGAGTGAGTTCAAGGCTGGAGTTGGCCATTGGGCATTCTAGGAGCGAACCCCGCCTTGAAGTAAAACTTCACCACACAGCGGATAAACATCGGTTTCAAAAGTATTCAAAAGTATTATTACTTCAGTGCTTGAAAAGTTTACACTCCAATGTGGCTCTGGCCAAATAGACACTCTTCAACACTGTCTATTTGAATGTAATACTCTAAACGCGTCAAGAGACAGATGGATCAAGCCCTATATCCAGGACCGAGGAAGTGTAGAGGACAATTTGAGGCTCCTCTTAGCAGGGGTGGATTTTAATACTACTTCAGCAGTAGCCAAGTTCCTCTCCCAATTGGTTAAAGAAAATACTTGCTAAATTTTAATACTAGGTAGACCCCAACGAGAGAGCCACGTATATAGGAAAGGAAAAGCAAAAGCCGTGGCCAACTAACTAGGAAAATATCAAAAAGTGTATTGGAAAAATTCTATCAAAGTGAATTATACAAAGAGTGCAATAAACATTCCTATATCACAATCAATACAACTCTTTAGGGAAGCCCCGGTAAACACCTCTCCACCCCATCCGAAGAAGGGGTAACACAGACTGCCCTAGAGTACTTATTAGGCTATGTGCTAAGCCCGATTTGGAACAATGAATACAACCAAGTACAATTACAAGTATGTGCAACAGTTATTGCAAAAGTAAATCACAGTGCCAATAAAGTCATAGGACAATAATTTCAATCACTGACTGCTGAAACCAATCAAATTGCAACCGCAACGGGTTTGCTAGCAAATAAACATCCCGTATCGGATTCTCCTTCTTCCAAGCAGTTACAATTCTTGCAGACACAATTCACAAGTATTCCAAATCAAAAGCATGATGGCGGCTTGCTCTCAGGCGTAATTTTAATACTATACAGATTATATATTAAAAGATTTTTCCTCTTTTAACTCTAATTCTAGTGTGGCACTGCTCAGAGCCGAATAGGCTGAATGAGCAGTATCATTAAAGTAAAGAAAAGTTTACACTCACAGCCACTGAGGTAGCTTCCCACCGCCTGGTGAATGGTCTCCCCAAGCTGGATGGACTGCTCCATTCCCATAGAGGTGGAAGGTGCCTCGACAGAGGGTGGGTTAGCTTCCACTGGATGGTCACATAACAGAGAAGGAATAGATGAGAAAGAACAAAAAACAGTGGGGGTGGGTTAAGGATCACGGGGGGAACAGCAACACTGGAGACAGAGCACTGTACGGGTCAGAATTACTCTCGAGAAGTCAAACAGAAAATTGGGTAGATTTGACTGGTCAAACTCACAATGCGTTGAATGTCAACTCAAGCGTTGTCACCCCAAAACGGCCAAAGACTTGTTAACGCTTGCATTGTTTTTGAGGGCATGCCATGCATATTGGTTGATCAGTTGGGAGGGAGAGGGGAATTGGATATAAATGCCCAAAGCAACAGGACTTCGGGTTAGCTTTGGTTGTGCTCGCAACCTCGCCAGCAGAACCCTTGCACCATAAGAACTTCATTAGTGTCAGCTCAAAAATTGCCCACCTTCAGTCTCTGGCCGCATCCGAGATGTCCCTGGTTGGGGCTCTGGAGGAAGGGGCTCCTCAATATGACTGCCAGTCCCCTCCTCCTCCAACGGCTCAAGGATGGGTGGACTGCCCTCTTCTGCAGCAGGAAAGGCCTCTTCGTCCTCACTACCAGTCTGGACAGCAGGGAGGCCTTTGTCACCCTTTCGCCTGTACTATGTGGCTGCAAATGCAGAGAACTGCGCTGAGATGGCTTTCAGCCTATGGCAAACTCATGCAAAAAGTGCTTGCAGTAAATGGAATGGGGGGGCTGCTTGGACAGCAATCATGACACTAGAAGTGACAGGGAGGCTGCGGTGCTTGGATGTTAATCAAACTTAAGCCACTGACAGGACATGGGGGTAGGTGGCTGGTGGCTGGGCAGGCACATAGCAGCCACTGACAGGGCATGGGGTGGGTGGGTAGTAGGTAGGCAAGCACTTACACAGCAGCCACTGACCGGCCATGGGGTGGGTGGGTAGTAGGTGGGCAAGCACTTACACAGCAGCCACTGACCGGGCATGGGGTGGGTGGGTAGTAGGTGGGCAAGCACTTACACAGCAGCCACTGACAGGCCATGGGGTGGGTGGGTAGTAGGTGGGCAAGCACTTACATAGCAGCCACTGACCGGCCATGGGGTGGGTGGGTAGTAGGTGGGCAAGCACTTACACAGCAGCCACTGACCGGCCATGGGGTGGGTGGGGTTCTTGGGTGGCACTCAAAACAAACCCAATGACAGGGAAATGAATGTGTGTGGGGTGTGTGTGTGCAGCACCTCTGCCACAGAGAACAGTAGACAAGTGGAGAGTGGGCCATATGAACAGCTTACTACAATTTGCTGTAGTGGTTAAGAGTGCGGGAATCTAATCTGGAGAACACAAAAGCCCAGCTGCGGGATTATGTTGAGCAGCAGGGACACCTCCTCATACTGCCAGAAGGTGCCCCTGGCCCTCCTGGGTGGCCTGTTGTCCTCTGGCAGCTATCAGAGTAACACTTCAGCGTTTCTATATTTATTTTCTGATTCGCCATCAATCAGTCAGGTAGCAAGGCTCCCGCTGGTGATCGATTTCCCTGGGTGTCTCGGATAAATTGTAATTCACAATTGACATCATCTCCCACCCACCAAGAATGCCCTGAGTGGCCATTTCAAGCAAAAACATAAAAATATCAATTCTTCACCTGCCCTTTTACAACCCAAGGAAAACTTTCTATCCAGGGAATGTGTCTTGCAGACGCTTTGCTGGGGCCCTTGCACAGCAGTAGACTCTCCTGGTGCTAAAAGTCTTCTGTAAAGTGCATTATGCAAACCTGTAATGCTGAAGTGTTACTGTGCATGACACGCATCCCTCCAATTTTTGTTTTGAGAAACCACCCGTGTCACCGACATCACAGCCTTTTTGGGGGGGAACGTTTTGGAATGCGAACTTGCAGTCAAGCAACCAAAGGTGATTGACATTTGATTTTTTCTCGCTCACTTCCCACTTAAAGTTCTGTATGGTTTTGGTGAGATCTGCCCACCCCCCTGCAATGTCTGAGCAACTTGTCCAAAGTATGATGGGATCATACAGCTTTCATTCCTCCAGAAAAAGCGAGGAAATGCCGGTTTGCTTTCTGATTTCTCGCTCCAACCTCCCAGTAATATAATCCTTTTTTTTTTTATAATTTTTTTTATTTTTCATAACTACAAAACACTACAGACTATCACAAGGAAAGGGGAGAGGGAAGGGACAAAGGGGGGTGGAAAAAGAAAAGGGGGGGGAATGAACTACAAACACTAAACACTACACTTCAATGTTTCCCTTCATACTGTCATAATACAAAAATAGCTCCATAGAATAATGATGGAGTGGTTAATCATACAGAGAATAAACATTTCAAAATCTGATTAAACTTTCCTCCCCCTTCTAGGTCCCGGACGCAATTCTCTCTGTGCAACTGCTGTTGCGATGCTCTCCTCCTCCTCCCCCCCCTCCGGCTCCTCCTTTTCTTCGTTCTTGGTGCAGCAGAGTTCTGGGTTTTTATTCTCAAAATCCTTTAGTTGATCTTCTGATAATATCTTATAGGCCTGATCTTTATATCTGAACCATATTCCTTCCGGGAATAACCATTTGTACTTTATTCCATGGTCCCTCAGAAGAGCTGCAAACTTTTTATATTTAAAACGCCGTTTCCGGACTAGAAATGGAACGTCCTTCAAAATCTTGACTTTCAAACCCATAAAGTCCAAATCCGCATTGTATGAGTTATATAGGATGGTGTCCCGAATCTTTTTAGATGAAAAATCAATAATGATCTCACGAGGCAACTGTCGCTTTGTTGCATATTTTGAAGAAGCCCGACGGACCTCCAAAATGGCGCTTTTAACCTCTTCTTTAGTCGTCCTCGCGGGTGTCGCCAGTAGTTCCGAGACCAAATCCCACAGATCCTCATTTTCCTCCTCTTTCACGTTTTGGAGACGCAAAATTGTCTGCGTTCGTTCCACCTGTAGCCCGATCAGCTGGTTCTCCACCAACTTCAGCTCCTTTTTTGTAGCCTTCACAAGTGACACACTTTCCAGAGCAGACTTTTCTGCCCCCCCCCCGCTGCTGCCTTAATGGTTTTCACCTCGCTTTCAATTAAGCCCACCCTTTGATCAGTTTCGTTCAGCTTGTCAACAAAGGGTTTTATGGCTTCCACCACCGCCCTGCGCACCAACTCTTCGAGCGACTCCCCCTTCAAGGTAGCCGAGATTGACTTACCGAGAGCGGGACTTTGCTTCTTTGCTGCCATTTGGGGGGGGGGGGGGCGCCAACAAAATTCTGGAACTCAACAAAGGGGAAGAGCGAGTCTTCTTCAGATCAACCTCTCCTTCACAAACGCTTGTAGAACAGAAGGGATTCGCTTGTTTACAGGCTTCCGCCTGTTTCTTTTACTTGCCGTTTCTCGTTGCCCGGCGGCACTCGAGGCGCCGCGCACATCTGCCGGCCTCCATAGGGACAAACGGGCAATTCCCCCCCCGCATTGATTTCGGGGAGTTCTTCCCGCCGCGTCCCGGACCCTGGCTCCCTCCCTGGGAGTCCTGGGGGCTAATCCTTGCGGATCAGCCGCCCGGTCAGGGTGCCCGGTCGTTTCCTCCCGGACCAGCCGAGAGGAGCGTCCGGCATGGCTGAGAAAACGAAAACGAATCCCAGTAATATAATCCTGATGGGGATTCCCCCATCCCACACACACACTCTGGTTGTCTTCTTCCCTTTTCACAGCAAACTGAAGTGTACACAAGCTGATACCCAACATGTCAAAAAGGCATGCTGAGCTGGGAAACCCTCCTTCAATGTCACCTCTATGAATATTGAATGCTGACTTGCCACCCACTCCCCACTATTGAAAGGTGCAGTGTATTTATCTCCACTGTCGCCTGTGTCTCGGAGAGAGCCCCCAACACTGCAGCATTACTTTCCACCCACCCCACCATTCCAAATTCTGCTACGGACTTTTTTAACAGAAGAGTACCACCTCCAATATGCTTTTTTCCCCCCATTTTTGAAAAATGGTCTGAAAAATCGCTCTGTCGATGCCAAAAGAGGAAAAGGTTTAATAAGTTCTTTATTTTTCCACCACAGCGTCAAACTTCATCAACTATCAACAACAACAGAGATTCCCCACCTCCCCAATCCTCCCCGGTTACTGCTCCAACTCAAAAACAGTCTTGTAGTGAGTAACAAATCTCCCCAAGTAACTGAATTGAAACCCCCCGTGGCGCCTAGAGAGAGTTGACACTTTCCAGTTCCACTCAAAGAATCACCCACCCCCACTTTATGAAAATCAACAGTCTAACAAACCAAACGAGTAAATGGAACTGCTTTATCTTCAGGCAGCCTTCTGCGCAAGCATATAGCATGCAAGAACATCTCGTACCACTTTTCCCTCCTCCAAGTGCCGTCTGTCCCCAACAGGTATTTGTTGGGCTTCCTCAGGCACCTGCACCGCCCTTGTGGGAGAATCGGCTGCAGCATAACCACGCCCCTTCTGCTCGCATAGGTTATGCAGCACCACACATGCAGTTGCGAAACTGGTCACATTCTCCTCTGCGACCGTAAGGCAAGATCGTAGATTCCTGCACCTCCCCTTCAGATGACCAAAAACACATTCAATAATATTCCCTGATATCTGGGATCCATATGGAATTGGAGGAGTGAATGTAACTTTGCAGAACTGCACAACCACCAATTGCATTGCGCTCTTGACAAAGAGATTACGAAACAGGAGTTCAGCTTGCACCCTGTTGAGCGCAAGGTGGTCTGTTATCTCCCCTGAGGGCTGGACATCTCAGCTGTGGTCTCTCCCAGTGGGGAACTGGTCTCAGGAACGTTTCCATCATAGAGCACTGTATAAAAGAAGAAAGGAATACCTTCCACAACATTTGAAAGTGATTTTGGGGATGTTTACACCCTGTCAGGGGAGGACTTTTGGTTTGTGCATTACTGTGGGCTTGTTTTTCTGTGTGTATTCTGGTTACCACACAGTATTGCCCTTCCTATTTCACATTGCCTCTCCCCTTGAACTGGCAGATTGTGATGTGAGAGCCATCCACAGCTCCAATGCAGTGTTGGAATCCAAGCTTCTGGAACCCAGCCATGATCTGTAAGGAGTGTTATAACAAGAGAATCAGGCACAGTTAGATCAACTTCAACGAACATCCAGCAGCACCAAGCGATGGGCTATCATTGCAACGGTGATACGTTGCATCCTCTATTGGGAAAGCATGGCTATGGGAAAACTGGAGGCAGATGTAATGGTTATGTGGGGTGGTATGCTTTGAGGTATCTCCTCTCCCCAGCAGAAAGCATTGCTCATTGAGATTCTTAGTTTTGGATTTTTAAATGGTTGCCGCATCTGTCCCAAGGCACATGACTTTTGCAAGGAGCTCAATTTCAACGGTGAAGCAGACTTCCGGTACTATGCCCACCACTGTGGACAGCTCAACACCAAACTGGTTCATGCATCCTCTGTAGCTGTAACAGTTGGCAAGGTGCCAGAGAGCGATGGCCACTCTTTTTTCCACTGAGATTGGGCGAGGTAGTCTGGTGTCCTTCTGGGTCAGGTGGTGACTCATGGACACCACCAGCTCACAGAAGGTCTCCCTGGACGTCCAGAAATTTTCTATCCATTGCTGATCATCCCAGATGTTACAAAGTTGTCCCACCAGTCATTGTCCCTCCCCAGTTTTAAGAAAAAGAGCATTGGAAAGACCCAAAAGACCACCAAGAACCTAGGACTTCGAATGTATGGTGAAATAAATCAGAGACATATTGAAAACTTCCACAGACATAGAAACTGGTAAGATTTCCTGCCAAATGAAATGCAAACATCACAATGTTACAATGCTTGCACAATGTTACAATGCATGCACAAACTTTTTTTTTAAAAAGGTGATGGGCACTTGATGGGCACAGGTGTTTCTTGGGCAGAGTGTTAACGTCAAAGTATCACTGCGCTTGAGCAATCTCTAAAAAAAAAAATTAAAAACGTTTACGAGCATTGGAAACTCCCTAATGACTGCAAAGTGACTGGGACTTCAAATGGATTGTTAAAAAATACCAGAATCACATTGAAAACTTCTGTGGACATAAGAGGAGGGGAAGATTTCCTGCCGAATGATGTGCCAACGTCACAACGTTACAATGTATGCGCAATCTTTAAAAAACCGGTAACGTGCACTCAAAGCCCCCCAAACCGCAACTAACTCTGGACTTCAAGGCAAGTATGAAACAAAACATGGGACACCAATTCAAATCTTCAGATGAAAGTGAGAAGTGCACGGGTGCCAAGCCGGAGCTGCAGCGATCACGGCAACTGCTTGGAAATGGCATGTTAAACGGTGAGTGCGAAAAGTACCTTATATACTACTCTTCTAGGCAGATTAGTGCCCCTCTCAGAGCAGTGAACAAAGTCAGTGTTATCATTGTATTGTCGAAGGCTTTCACGGCCGGAGAACGATGGTTGTTGTGGGTTTTCCGGGCTGTATTGCCGTGGTCTTGGCATTGTAGTTCCTGACGTTTCGCCAGCAGCTGTGGCTGGTATCTTCAGAGGTGTAGCACCAAAAGACAGAGATCTCTCAGTGTCACAGTGTGGAATGACTCAGCTCAACCCCACCCCTCCTGAGTAGATACAAATGACCTACATCTTTTCCACACTGTGACACTGAGAGATCTCTGTCTTTTGGTGCTACACCTCTGAAGATGCCAGCCACAGCTGCTGGCGAAACGTCAGGAACTACAATGCCAAGACCACGGCAATACAGCCCGGAAAACCCACAACAACCAGTGTTATCATTATCCCCACAATACAGCTGGGCAGCTGGGGCTGAGAGGAGTTCACAACAATAAGGATCTTATGGGTAGCAACGATTACCAAAAAGACTCATGTCCCCGTAAGTACAATAAACACCAATGTGATTTCAATTCTGATTAGTTAATTTATAAAGTGCTAAGTGCTCTAAAAATATACACGCGCCTATATAATAATCAGCAAAGTTATACAGTTTACAACATCAGCCACGGACAGTCGCAAATTCCTTTTCTTCCAGAGGTATGATACTCCTTAAGTAACACAATTTTAAATCTGCTCAAACCTTAATGTATCCCCAAGCTCACTGACATATAATTCCCAATAAATATACAATGAATATACAATAAGTATATGAATAAATAGTACAAAAATGCAATTTACAACCCTGCAAAAATCAGTCTATCAGTCCACGATAAATGGAGGAAACTAGAGGCTGCAGTTCATCAAGGCAGGGTGAGGATATAAATATTGATGTGTGTGGTTCTAATATAGTTATGCTGTTGTTAATTATCCTGAAACAGTCTTCCCTTATGAACTTGTGTGCTGTATCCTTTCAGGTTCATCAATGCAAAGAATACTGTACCGCCCCACATATTAATTACTGCAAGTCTCCATCCATTCAACCCAAACGAGCATGTCAATGAGCGTGTCACACACGCTCATTGACCAAATAAAGGGAGGTAGTGAAAAGAAGCAGAGACTACCTTTCGTTATGAATATCATTCCTTGAAAAAGATATTACGAAACTGGCAAGTAGCTAGCATCCTGTCGGGACGAAGGGACGAACAGATCGCTCGCAGTATCTCTGGGTTTGGATCGAATGGATTTGCAGTAATTAATACATGTAGTACTATATTACATGGAGTGCAAGGAGTACTGTACTGCTCCATGCATCCTTCGTCCATGCATCCTTCGTCCATGCATCTACCTCCCTTTATTTGGTCAATGAGCATGTGTGACATGCTCATTTGGGTTGAATGGATGGAGACTTGCAGTAATTAATATGTGGAGCGGTACTGTACTCCTTGCATAAGGGAAGACTGTTTCAGGATAATTAACATACCTCCGGCAGAAAAGGAATCTGTGCATGTTGGTGGCTGATGTTGAAAACTGTATAACTGATTATTATATAGGCACGTGTACATTTTGGAGCACTTGGCACTTTATAAATTAACTAATCAGAATTGAAATCATGTTAGTGTTTATTGTACTTTCGGGGACACGAGTCTTTTTGGTAATCGGGGATGAGAGGAGTGGCTTACCCAAAGCTAACTACTGAGCTCACGGCAGTAGACAGATTCGAACCAGAAGCTTTGCTCATATTATATCAGTACAGTAACACTCTGTGTAAAGGTAAAGATAGTCCCCTGTGCAAGCACTAAGTCATTACTGACCCATGGGGGGACGTCGCACCATGACGTTTTCTTGGCAGACTTTTTACGGGGTGGTTTGCCGCTGCCTTCCCCAGCCATCTACACTTTACCCCCAGGAAACTGGGTACTCATTTTACCGACCTCGGAAGGATGGAAGGCTGAGTCAACCTTGAGCTGGCTACCTGAACCCAGCTTCCGCCAGGATTGAACTCAGGTCGTGAGCAGAGCTTGGGCTGAAGTACTGCAGCTTACCACTCTGCGCCACGGAGCTCTGTCACACTCTGTGTAACGTGTTCTATTATCTGGATTTCCTAGCTATTCTTCTCCATGTTATTGAGATAAATGATGCTCTGGTGTACGATTGACTCCCAACCATCAATTTGACAATTTGCATCGAGCCCACTAGAGTATGCTTTGTTGGCTACTAATCATGACGTAAAGGCAGATTTGCCTTATCTTCCTGCAGCATTGAAACACACCGCCTTGACATTTATGGACCTTGTAGCTTTTAAACAGCCTCTTTTGCTTGTGTGGGCAAATTTCATTTTTAAATAATAGATTTTGGCCCCTCTCTAGTTGGTACTAATTATTCACGTGCTGGCTAATTTTGAAACTTGTTGAGAAAAGCTTCATTAAAGTATAAAGCTTCATTAAAAATGCCTAATGTTGACTTTAAAAAGAACAAAAAAGCCTGCCGTTGGTCTCCAGTGAGAAACTAAGCTGATAACGAAATAATTTTTCAACAAACTAATTATTGGAGTGGAAGATGCCGTGCTTGTTGCCAACTGTGCCTTCTCTGCTGGCATGCAGAAGGGTCACGGCTGTTCAAAGCAGCTTTGTTTCTTTGTCAGCAGAAGGGGGGGGCATCTATATATTGCCAGATTAACAGTGCTGTCCTAAGCAGAGTTACTCCCTTCTAAATCCATTGAAGTCAATGGGGATTAGAAGGGTATAACTGCTTAGGACTGCACTGCAAATTTATTCCTACCTGCAACTCAGCGAATAACTTCCAGCTAAGCCACTGTGTCTGCTTGGGGGTTTTAACTTTATTTGCTGTATATCTTCCCTTCTTCGGGGTTAGGTCACATGAATTAACTTGCTAGTATTTGTTACACCCATCTAAGAGAATCACAGAATATAAAATGGGACTGCAGATCTCACATCTTTCCATATTTATACACAAAATAAAGACTTACTTTTAAAATGAATGTCACTGCATAACAAAAAATATAGCCAGTAGTCCCAACCACTGTCATTTATTTCTGCAATAGTGTGTCCTGAACTTATATATATACACACATTAGAAAAACAATTGTTCTGTAATTTCAGTGATTCAAATAAACCTCAGCGGTCCCTGCATATAAAATAATAGGATGTGCTCTGTAAGTTGCCTTAGGGTTCATGTCCGTACATGCATGTGCACCAGGGACAACATACAGTTAACCTCCCTTCTCTTAGAGATTAAACTCTAAGGGCTGGGGACTAAAACCTGAACAACAACAACAATAGCCATCCTATAAAAAAAGAACAAATCATCCTCCAAAGGCAAAACAGGGACTATGATTTATCGGGGGGGGGGGGGAACAACATGGACCTTTGTACAATATAAGACAATCCTGAGAAATCTAGATGGGGACAGAGAATGTTGTAAAACTGGGATGAGGTTGTCCAGCATGGTTGAAAGAAGGGGGAGTGGCTTGCAAGGAATGGTCAGTTCCTGCCAGGTAGATCCCTCAGCCCCTCTCCAGTGAACACGCATTGATTCCAGTAGAAAAGCTTTTTCTAGTAGAAAAGTCTATATTATACTTGAGTTTCCTGCACCTCAGCAACTGTTAAGGTTTTGGTGCACACAGGTCCTGTGAGAACCCTTTATAGTTATGGCTAAACAGTGAGTACACAATAATAGGTTCCCAGCGTTTGGGCAAAGTAGCAAAAGCAGGCGTCTGGAGTCTCCAAGGTCGTCTCCAGCTCGGAGATGCATAGTTCTGTGAGATAACATGAGAGGACCATCCTGTCTAGAGGGTCTGGAGAAATGCCAGTTATAATATGGAAATAATATGGCTAAGGAGAGAATACATCATGTTAGCATTAACTATTCAATATACTGTGGCATCAGTGACATAACAACCAGACAATCATGGCATGGCTGTACACAGACATGACAGGAACATCAATTTAGCTAATTTTTTTACTGATATGGATTATGAATTTTAACTCTGTGATAATTTTGTGCCAGAAACACATTGCTTTTTTACTGAGTCCCATAAGGTAGATTATTATTATTATTTTATCGTATTTGTATTCCGCCCTCCCCGCAAGCAGGCTCAGGGCGGATCCTGACAAATCAGGTGTATGTAGGGTTGCCAGGTCTCTTTACCCTCCCTGTGGGAAGGAGGGTACCCGGCATTTACTTTCTTTTTTCCCTTGTGCATGCTAAAGTGCAGGAGTGCTCCTGGCCTGGCCCAGTAATGTCACTTTGGAGAGTGATGTCATTGCACAGGCCCCGTGAGTGCTCCTGTGCATCGCACCAGGCTGATTTGGGCCCCCAATGGGCTGATTCTTTAAGACATTGCTATACTGTGCCAGGAGCACCCAGGAGGCCTGTTTGCCAACCTTTTCCTCCTGCTGGTCAGGTGAGTGGAGGCAGGGGGCAAAGCCTGGGACTGGGGGATCCCCTGCCCCTCCCAGGGGACCTGGTAGCCCTAGATGGGCGCTTGTGAGTTCCTGTTCAGAACTCAGTTTCCAGTTATGCAGCAGCCAATTCAGACCTGGACTGTGGTGCACAGGAAAAAACGGTTTAAGCCTTCCATCCAACACCATTTTTTGTACCTGGAACAGTCTATTTATTATTTATTTATATCATGTTTGTATTCCGCCCTCCCTGCAAGCGGGCTCAGGGTGGATAACAACCTTAAAACCATTTAAAAACATTCCATATAAAACCATTAAAACATCATATAAAAATAGCAGCACTCTTTTGCCTGGTGGCAGCAATACAACTAATAACCAACGATACAGCAGTACAGCTGGATATAGCAGCACAGTAACAGCAGCTGAAAAACAAACAGTGGTGGGCAACTTTCACAGGGGGGTGGTAGATGTTGCATCCTCTGGCCAGTGGAGGCCCAACCTCAGCCATGAGCCTGGCGGAACAAACTCTGTCTTACAGGCCCAGCGGAAAGATAGTAAATCCTGCTGGGCCCTGGTCTCGGTAGACAGAGTGTTCCACCAGGTAGGAGCCAGGACTGAAAAAGCCCTGGCTCTAGTCAAGGTGAGGCACGCGTCCTTGGGGCCAGGGACCGATAACAGTTGTTTTACTCCCGATCGGAGGGTCCTCCGGGGAATATACAATGAGAGACGGTCCCTCAAGTACGCTGGCCCCAGTCTGCACAAGGCCTTATAGGTCAATACCAGAACCTTGAACCTGATCCGGTACTCCACTGGCAACCAATGCAGCTCACGCAGTATTGGTGTAATATGCGCCCTATTTGGTGCTTTCATAATGACACGCACCACTGCATTTTGCACCAGCTGCAATTTCTGGGTCAGGCTCAAGGGTAGGCCCACGTAGAGCAAGTTACAGTAGTCTAACCTAGAGATGACCATTGCCTGGATCACTGTAGTTAAGTCACAGGTAGACAGGTAAGGGACAAGTTGCCTGGTCTGTCGCAAATGGAAAAAAGACCTGACAACTGCTGCGACCTGTGCCTCCATTTTCAGGAAGGCATCCAGGATCACCCCCAGATTCCTGACCCTCGGAACTGGCACAAGCTGTGCCCCATCGAGGGCCGGGAGCTGGAGTCCCGAACCCAATCCCCTGTGGCTCAAGTACAGGACCTCCGTCTTTGTTGGGTTCCGTTTCAGTTGACTCTATTTCAACCAATCAGTCACCAATTGACTCTGTTCCAACCAATCGACTCTGTTTCAACCAATCAGTCACCAATTGACTCTGTTCCAACCAATCGACTCTGTTTCAACCAATCAACTCTGTTTCAACCAGTCGACTCTGTTTCAACCAATCAATCCCAGGAGAGTCCTATTTGTCCAGCTGGGGAAAACAATAGGAAAATAGTTTTCCCTGGGGCCATTTCAGATTGGAAAAACAGCTTCACATGCAACAGGGTATCATTCAGAACGGGGCCTCATGAACCTTGGAACTGAGTTCCAGATATGCTCCAGCCCCGGTGTATGGCTTCAGGAAGGCTGCTGTCTCACTTACTCTTTCTGTTAGGGTGTGGATGGAGTGGACCTGCTTTCTTTGCTCTGCCACACTGGAACACAAGGAGGGTGGGAGGTGGGCCAGCCCCATCATTCCGTTAGCTCTCATTGGTGGTTGCTGGGTTAGGTGGAATTGTCCCCCAGCATGACCTGAAGCTTCCACGTCATGCAGAAAACATGACAAGTGGGCACAGGGGTAGGTATCCTGCTGCCCTACCCTACCCCTTGATTTTGCCCATGGAGGACCTGGCACCCCTCATTGGGGGAGTCCAGGATCAGCTGACTCCCAGACAATCCTTTTATGAGGATAACCAAGGGAAAGACAGGGAGGAAGGGCCTGATTGCTCCCAAGATGCCAGTAGAGAGCAGGGTAACTTGAGAGGGAGGCCCCAGGGTGCAACAGAACTCCCATCCCCTCTGTATTCTGAAGCTCATCTGGTGCCAGGGCTCACAAAAGCGGGTGCTGATCTTGTTGAGGAGTTTGACAGTCACATTTGGGAAACATACAGGTAATGTTGAAGCCATCTGTAAGTTTACCCGACAAGGCAAAGAGGCTTCCTGGGGCCATTTCAATTCAGAAAAATAGTGCAGGGGAAGACTTTCAACTACTCCTTTCCTTGCATCAGATTCAGAATCAGGCCCCGCACACCAGCTAACTGGGTTTCTTAAAAGCACTGTGAGCTCCATAAACCAAACTTCCAGCATCTTGTCTGGATAGGATATTTTCAGTGCCTGTAGAACAATCTCTCCAGTGAAGTTTGCTTGGGACTGTCTTTATTGGCATTTAAACCCCATGCAAAAATATTTATACCTCATCAGGGCCGATTCCAGACGGGCACAAATAAAGCGAGTGCTTTCGCTTTTCCAGCGACCTCACTTGTAAAAACCCGTAATGTCCCATCCCTGCTTACCTCCGGTTCATGGCGCTGTGTTGCGCTCCAGAAGCGGACAGTGTGAATGCCGTATTGCGGGTTTGCACACTTCTGGACGCTTCGTCGCCGTGGAGAGGCCCTCCCCTTTCTCTCCTTCCTTTGCCGGCCGGCCGGCAACAATATTCCCTTAATTTTTTTTAAAAAACCGGGCGCCATTTGCGCAGTCGCACGTTTGTGCACATTGAACTGCGCAAATGCGCACAAATGCACAAATGCACAAAAGTTGACGCTGCGTATTCGCATACCTGCACATTTGCGCATTTGCGCATTTGCGCAAAACACGTAAAAAAATTTTTTAAAAAAACTGAAATGCGAACCAATGAAAGCCCCCAACGTCAACTGTGATGGGGAGGAAACAACCAATCCCGGGTACCTCAGTTGGCCGTGCGAACATCCGGAAGCGGGATAGCACGGCACGCTGCAAGACAAAGCGGATGGAGACGAAAGTGAACATGTGGACGGTAAGCGATTATTTCCGCAGAAAAACCGCAATTTCTGGCCATCTGGAATCGGCCCAGGTCTTCCTAGTGCTTGTTGCTTTGTTTGTTTTGATACTCTACTATGCTATATATATCAGATTATATGTAAGCTTGATACTATAAGGGTTTGTTTTTGTGTTTTGCTGATATCATTGCTGAAAGGGAGCAACTGTTCCATGTTTATGTTGTCATATTACCAGTATTTTGATTGATTTTGTTTTTAACTGATAACTACTTTGAGCAAACTGGATGTTGTTTTAATTAATAAATAGAAGAGTTAGATCCAAACGTCTTCTTCTGGTAATAATTTCTGTTAGAGGAAGACTCATAGAATCATAGAATCATAGAGTTGGAAGGGGCCATACAGACCATCTAGTCCAACCCCCTGCCCAGTGCAGGATCAGCCTAAAGCATCTCTGACAAGTATTCATCCAGCCTCTTCTTGAAAACTGCCAGTGAAGGGGAGTTCACCACCTCCCTAGGCAGCTGATTCCACTTTTGAACTACTCTGACCGTGAAAAGGTTTTTCATAATATCCAGCCGGTACCTTTGTGCATGGAATTTAAGCCCATTGCTTCGCATCCTACCCTCTGCTGCCAACTGGAACAGCTCTTTGCCCTCCTCCAAATGACAGCCTTTCAAATATTTAAAAAGAGCAATCATGTCCTTGCTTAGCAGAAGGAAATCCTTTGATCCCACCCAGACGGTGGACCTAATGTTATATAAAATGGCTGTATTTTGGCCAAGCGTTGTAAACCCTAATCCAACCTAGAAACATGTACACCTGATGCACCTGTGGATTGCAATGCTCACCTGGGCTTCATAGAGCTGTTTGGATGCATCTTTGATGCACATATGGAATGTATGTGCTCCTCTAAAGCCAGCAGTTTGTATGATGAGTCATCTTCAGTATAGACTGGATCCAGTGGTAAATTTTCACTAATGGGGGAGTTGATTTTCTCTTCCTACTTGAGACCCCCCTTATGCTGTTCCTGGAGGATCCCTCTTGCATTTCTGGGAGCTTAGTGGGCTGCAGTAGAAGGGGAAAGACAGGATGGAAGTGCCTTCCAATAGTTGAAAATTATCACAGGATCCAACCCATTCTTCCTGATAACTAGATTATGCCGTCAATGGAGTACTGTGAAGTCTAGAAAGGCAAAGGACACATTAACTCAATATTTCTTTATGTCAGTTTCGTTCTTCACTGCCAGAGAAAGAACAAATCAAGCGCAAAAGAGGAGCCCCTAACTTCCCAATCTACTACCAACATGTTCCCATAGTGCTGGATTCATGCTGGGATCAGGGTATATTCTGCCACATTATGTTAGATCAACTGACGTGTGCTGAGATAAAGGCTAAGGCACCATGCTAGAAATACGAATTTAAAACAATAACCCATTTGTCATTTGCTTCATTAATCACTGTGGCTGTAGCCGAGAATAGAAATGACATTTTGGGAGATGAGAAACTGAATTAGAATACCAGGAAGAATAATTTTAAAGCTCAGCATTCATTTAATTCCTTGTTCTATAGCAATTCCCAAGACCACTCAACTCTCTTTGGGCATTTTTCTCTTTTTCTATTCTGACCACTACAATAAATCCAGGCATTGGTTGTTGATTTTTTGGCTTCATCTCTGCTTCATATTGTTGATTATTTAGAAGATTTGGGCCAATTACTAAGACCAGGGCTTTTTTCCAGCTGGAATGGGGTGGAACAGAGTTCTGGCACCTCTTGAAAATGGTCACATGGCCGGTGGCCCCGTCCCCTGATCTCCAGACAGAGGGGAGATTAGATTGTGGTGCAGAGGGCAATCTAAACTCCCTTCTGTATGGAGATCAGAGGATGGGGCCACCGGCCATGTGACCATTTTTGCCAAGGGCGATTTAAACTTTAAAAAACTCCCCCCTTGTTCCAGCTGATGCAAAGTGACATCATTGTGCGGTCCTGAGTTCCACCACCTCTTTTCGCAGAAAAAAAGCCCTGACTAAGACCAGCATCTAGCAACTGTATTTGTTACTTCTGGTAAGCTTAACCACTCTGTTGATAACATATCTGAAAAGAATCTTACTATGTAATTGAGTAAGCATGTTTCAGACAACTCACTTTATACCCTGGTGCACCACCAGAGGGCGCTGCTGCAGAGGAAAGCCCAGGTAGCTCACCAGATCGCTCCAGAAAACATGCCATGGTGGGAAGCCCAGGCACCGAACAGGAGCGGAGCAGGTGGCAATGCCCTCCCTGCACCGTGACCTGGCTGGTATTAGGTGCAGAGCAGGTGGGAATGTCCACCCCCTTCAGGCAACTGGTATTAGCAGCAGAGCAGGAAGCAATGCCTGCCCCCTGCCTTAATCCAGCTGGTCTTAGGAGCGGAGGAGGTAGCAATACCCGCCCCACCTTAAATCAGCTGGTCTTAGGAGCGGAGCAGGTAGCAATGCCTGCCCCCTACATTAACCCAGCAGATATTAGGAGCAGAGCAGGTGGTAATACCCGCCTCCCTTCAGCCAGCTGGGATCAGGAACGGAGCAGGTGGCAATGCCTACTTTCTGCCTTAACCCAGTTATTATGAGTGCATGCTCGTGGGGGCGACAACAGCCCTGAAGCTGCCCCTGGCATCAGGTGCCAGAAACTCTGGCACCAGCCCTGAGCAACCACTATATGCTTGGTGGTTTAAACTAACTAAGAAGAGAAGGATAGCATCTGTCCATGAGAAGGGAAAGGGAGTACACAAGCCCATTGCCAAAGCAAGATTTGGTTGCGATGCTAAATAGAGGTCTATTTTATATATAAAGGGAATCATGCAGGATCAGACCAGTGGTCTATCTAGTTCAGCCACCTGTATCCCACAGTGACCAAAACTTTCAACTTTGCTGCCTCCAGCTCCTGGCATTCAAAGGTATACTGCCCTTAAACATGACTGTTTCATTTAGCCATCAAGATGCCATTGATGACTATCCTTGGTGAATTTGTATAATTCCTTTGGAAGCCATCTAAGCTAACGGCCATCACCACATCCCAAGACAGCAAGATCCGTATGTTGTGTGGAAAAGTACCTTCATCTGTTCTGGATCTATTGACCATCAATTTCATTGTTGGTGTTTAAGGTGCTGTTGGATTCAAATTTTGCTCATCAATTTCAATGGTTGTTGTAGTATTTTGAGAGGAGAAGAACGTCTATCAACTTTCTCTATGCGTCATTTTATAAATCTCTATGACAGGGACCTTAATCATATTTCCCCACTAATCTATCTATGAATGAGGAGGTTTTCTTATAAAGAAGCAACTTCAGTTTTGACATTTCACATTTTAATTCATCTGCCTCTTTCAGAGAAGCCAATTAAACAGCTTCCAGCTGGCTCTAAAACACTTCTGTTTACACACTCAGCGTTAGTCTTCACAGATATTCCACATCAAACTGAAATGGCCAGGGCCGATTCCAGATGGGCACAAATAAAGCGAGTGCTTTCGCTTTTTCAGCGACAGCACTCGTAAAAACCCGCAATTTCCCGTCCCGGCTTACCTGCGGTCCATGGCGCTCGGTTGCGCTCTATGAGCGGACAGTGTGAACGCGGTATTGCGGGTTTGCACACTTCTGGACACTTTGTCGCCGCGGAGACGCCCTCCCCTTTCCTTCCTTCCCTTGCCAGCCGGCCGGCAACAATATTCCCTTAATTTTTTTTTTAAAACCGGGCGCCATTTGCGCAGTTGCACGTTTGCGCACATCAAACTGCGCAAATGCGCACAAATGCACAAATGCACAAAAGTGCACAAACGTCAATGCTGCGTATTTGCATACCTGCACGTTTGCGCATTTGCGCAAAACATGTAAAAAATTTTTTAAAAAAAACGAAATGTGAACCAATGAAGGTCCCCGACGTCAACTGTGACGGGGAGGAAACAACCAATCCCGGGTACCTCAGTTGGCCGTGCGAACATCTGGAAGCGGGACGGCACGGCACGCTGCGAGACAAAGCGGATGGAGACGAAAGTGAACGCGTGGCCGGTAAGCGATTATTTCCGCAGAAAAACTGCAATTTGTGGCCATCTGGAATCGGCCCAGCTGTGTGACAAAACATGGAAAAAGGAACGGTCTTTTTATTATCTTTTCCCCCTGTTCTAACATTGTGGGAATACCAAGAGACAAGTTAACAGCAATACAACCTGTAACAAATAACTGGAAGAATTTAAATAATAAAAACTAACGACTTTTCAGGAACATATTTTTGAAGTCACATAAACTCTACATATTCCTGGAGAATTTAGTAGACCTGCTCACATGCAGCACACAGGTAACGCACCAAACAGAACGATGCTAAGAATGATCTGTGAGTCAGGTTGCAGTCCTTGGTGTCTCTGTTCCCCATCTGATTGGTTACCCTCCCAACTTCCTTGGAATGGCCTCATTATAACCTCTTAGTCAGAGATCAAATTTTATTCCACATGGCCATCCTTTCCCTCTAACAGTACAATCCTAAAGAGAGTTACTCCAGTCTAAACCCACTGAAACTCTGATTAGGATTACACTGTAAATCTATTAAAATGGTTAGAACTGGTACGCATAAAAATATCCCACAGCAGGGACAGAAAACCTATTCTCTTCTCGGGTGTTCCTGATATGGCTCATGGCACCCCGACTCTACTCCACAAAATTCAAATCCTTTATCCTTTGAAGGGGCAGCATGACAAGAATAAATCCCTTTAAAAGGTCAAGGGCACTGACTTTCCAATAGTCCCCACAGCTTTAGCCTCTATTATTTTGAATAAGCAGCTTGGGAAAGTGGCAAGTACAATGGTGAGATAATAACATGATAATAACATTCAATTTATATACCGCCCTTCAGGACAACTTAATGCCCACTCAGAGAGGTTTACAAAGTATGTTATTATTATACCCACAACAAAACACCCTGTGAGGTGAGATGCAGTACAATTTACTGTGCAACATGGGGGAGGGGTCCAATATGGCCCCATACTGCTTCAGTTTATCCCCTGATTTCCGCACATATTTTTTCTCTTTGGTTTTCTCTTCAGGTTTTTTTCCCCCTTTGTTTTCACTCAATTTTCTCCCAGTTTCTTTGAGAAAACTTTTAGCTCAATCTTTTTCTGGAAGCTGATTTGGAGTTGATTTTTTTTACCTCATATGTAATGTTTTGGTTTTGTTTGTCCCACCCACCTCCAACCCACTTTTGAGTGATTAGACCAGGGCTTTTTTTCAGCTGGAATGTGGTGGAATGGAGTTCTGGCACGTCTTGAAAATGGTCACATGGCCGGTGGCCCCACCCCCTGATCTCCAGACAGAGGGGAGTTTAGATTGCCCTCTGCGCCGCTCCAGCGGCACAGAGGGCAATCTAAACTCCCCTCTGTCTGGAGATCAGGGGGCGCGGGCCACTGGCCATGTGACCATTTTCGCCAAGGGTGATTTAAACTTTTAAAAACTCCCCCCTTGTTCTAGCTGACCCAAAGTGACGTCATTGTGCGGTCCTGAGTTCCACCACTGAGTTCCACCACCTCTTTTCCCAGAAAAAAAGCTCTGGATTAGACATTCATCGTTGTTCAGACCACTTACCCTGCATTCCTTCCCCCATTCTGGATTTGTTTTCTTTTTTTTCAATTGTCGATTTTATATCAATATGTTGACCTACCATTGTAATAATAGGAGCGGCATGTTTTCTGAATTCTCAGCTTTCATTTTTTTAAAAGTAAGCCCATATCCCCTTTCATTGCATATACATACCCTTTTCATTATACAGACTTATAGGTTTACATTAGAGGTGGGCATGGACCAGATAACAGACCAAAAAAATGCACAGTCCAGGCTGGTTCAGCATTCGCAAACCAATGGTCCACGGGCCGCACTGTTTTACACAAACACGATGAACTTTGGCCAGTCCATTGGTATCCCAATGCCGAGCAATGTATTCCCTAGGAAACGCAAGAGCCGCCCTCAGACCTTCAGCCGCCCTCAAAAACCTTGATAGGCAGCTCTGGCTGCCAACCTGAGAGCCCCCATTATTCTCTATGACGGCATCTAGTATGTAAGGCAGAGCCATGGAGCCGCTTTTTCAATTCCCAACCCGCGGTTACCGAGCGAAGAACTGCTTGCGGCTGGGCTTTTTTTTTTTTTGTACTGCGCCAGAGGGAGGGAGGATAGGGGCTTGTGTTGCAACAAGTTTCTGGGTGGAAGCAAGTATATCGGGGTTTCTTGCCTGATGGCTCATTCTTGTTTCTGCTTTTTTTCTTTCCATTCTCATTTGCTTCTAGGGCGGTGGGCTACCCTGAGGTTGTGCAAGTATATCGGGGTTTCTCACCTGATGGCTCATTCTTGTTTCTGCTTTTTTTCTTTCCATTCTCATTTGCTTCTGGGGCGGTGGGCTACCCTGGGGTTGTGCTCCATTCCAGTTTCTGGGTGCAAGGCAAGCTTCCTCAGCTGACGGCTTGCTCTCCTTTGTTTCATAAATTTCTCTTTCCGTTCTTCCTTTGTTTCTGGGGTGGTGGGCTACCTGGGGCTGTGTTCCATTCCATTCTCTCCACTGCAGTCAGTCTCTCTGGGTGCAAGACAAGCTAAGGGCTCGCTCTCCCTCTCTTTAAGCATTTCTTTCTTTCCATTCTCACTTCTTCTGGGGTGGTGGGCCATATATATATATATATATATATATATATATATATATATATATATATATATATATATATATATATATACACACACTCTTTTCAAACCTTTCCATTTACAAAGTTCATTCTTGTTACTGTACAGCACAATATTGTACAATCATTACAAAATCGTACAGTTACAATCTTAATAGTTACATAATAAACGCTTGGAATAGATCAGACATCAATCCCAAATGTTAGAAGAGACCTTATCAACTCTCTCCTGGTGGCAGCAAGGAGTGCAATAGCAACCAAATGGAAAGACCAATCTCCACCTACTACAGAACTTTGGTTTACAAAAATCTGGAACCATTTGATAATGGAAAAAATAACAGACAATCTACATCAGACGGAATATCAATCTTCGGGATCAAACTTCTGGGAAAAATGGATCCCATTTTACGAATTCATAGAAGCAAGAGATCTGTAACCTCCCTCTTCACACTACTCATTGTTGATGTATTAAAGTTGAAGCGCTGTGTTAATATTTGTAAATGCAATGTATTATATTGGTTTGTTGTTTGATTATTGTTACAGTTCTAAAAGTGAGTAAAAATATTTAAATAAAGGAATAGTGTAAGTTTATAAACACTCTAACTCTCCAAGGGCTCTGCCCTATGCCAGTTTTAGGGCTGAAGTCAGGCCAAGCCTGCTGGCTTTCCTCGGCTGAGGGCCCACTCTCCTTCTGTCTCCTCCTCCTCCCTTTCAAGTCTAATTTCTGGTGTCTGGGCAGGGCTCTACCCCACCCCAGTCTCAGGGCTGCAGTCAGGCTCAGGCTGACTGCATCTGTTTACATGTCTGCTGACTGCATCTGTTTACATGTCTATGATCAATGAAGTGTTGCATAAATTTTTGTATAAGGGACTTGCTCAAGACAAAAGGGAGGGGAGAGCAAGCGACTAAACCTGCCAGCAAGCTTAACTGGGGGCCTGAATGCCAGGCGGCATTCGAGAAGTTGAAGGACCAATTTACCTCTGAACCGGTCCTACAACATCAGATGAAAGCCAAACCTTTATAGTGCAAGTGGATGCGAGTGATGCAGCCATTGGTGGAGTCCTCTTGCAAAAAGGGGAAGACGGGAAAGTATGGCCGTGTGCGTACTTGTCTAGAAAATTTACCGAGGCTGAGCATAATTGAAATGTCTGGGGAAAAGAAGCTTTCACTGTTAAGGTAGCCCTTTCTACGTGGCAGCACTGGCTGGAGGGAGTGCACCACCAGTTTGAAGTGTGGACTGACCATAAAAACTTAGAAGCCCTCCGTACCCCCCCCCCCGGAGGCTTAATGCTAAGCAGCTTCAGTGGGCTGAATTTTTTTCAAAGTTTGATTTTACCTTAAAGTTCCTTCTGGGCAAATCTAACTTCCTAGCAGATGCTCTGTCGCGCATGCCCCAACTTCAAAGTAAAAGGGAGGAGACTGTCGACACTGTCTTCTCTCCCCTCCAACTGGGAGGTGTGGTACTAGGGGTGTGCAATTCGGTAATCTAATAAGGTTAAAGATACCAAATCAGGGCCGTTTCGGTTTTTTCCAGTATTACCGAAACGTTTCCTGAATACCGAAAAATTTCGGTAATACTTAAACAGAGATTACCGAAACGATTCGGCCATTGTTTTCAATGAGAAAACCTTCTCCCGGATTTCCTGGAGTCTGGGGGGGGCATTTTCTGTCCAAATTACACCAAGCTTGGTGGAGACCTTCTCCTAACTCTCCTCTAAATACCCCCCAAGTTTCAGAAAGATTGGACTTTGGGGGGCCATGTTATGCCCCCCCAAACAAGGTGCCCCCATTCCCCTAAGTCTCCATGGTTCTCTATGGGGAAAACAAGTCATCTTTCTAGGTGGCTTGGGGTGGCATTTTGCAAGCAAAATGCACCCAACTTTCAGGGGACCTGCTCCCACATTGCTTCTTTCCTCAACAGATCACATTGGTATCCTGTTCCTTTGGGTGTGGCATAAAGTCCCATAACCCGCAAATCTGCTGGGTCATGCTTGAATTCTAAATAGTGCTGCATGAGAGGTGCTTCTAATACTCTGTTTCTTATCCTAGAAGCATGTTCTAACATTCTTACATGCAAGAGGTGGATGGTGTTGCCTACATACTACTTGGGACAGGGGCACATGATCAAATATACAACCCCAACTGTCTGACAAGTGATGAAATGTTTAAGGAACAATTTTCTATTAAGACCAGGCAAATCTAAAGAGTCACCCGGCAGGATGAACTGACAGGCTGCACAATGTCCGCAGCTGTTTGTGCCACGAGGGTGGGGGGGGGAAAGCAGTTCCACATTTTCATTCTGCTCACTGTCCAGTTTTAGTGCAGAATGTACTAGTATATCCCTGATATCCCTGAATGTACTAGTATATCCCTGAGGTGGGTTTTCTTGGCAGCCGCTCCCTCGTGATGCAGGAGCAGCGGTCTCCCCCCTTTCCTGGGGCATTGGGAGGGTATCCCTTCCATTCTTGCAAGGCACCTCAGGATAGCCCTCCCCCAAATGTGGGGAAGGCTGACTCTCCATTCCCTGGTGAATGCCACATTCGCTGAGGTGTTTTCTTGGTGGCCACTCCCTTGTGATGCAGGAACAGCAGTCTCCCCCCTTTCCTGGGGTGTTGGGAGGGTGTTTCTTCCATCACCACAAGGCACCTTAAGATAGTCTTCCCCCAGGTGTGGGGAAGACTGACTCTCCGTTCCCTCACGGATGCCTTGTTCGCCAAGGTAGGTTTTCTCGGCGGCTGCTCCCTTCCAGCAGTGAAACCCATCTCACAAACACAGTGGCCACATCTATCGCCATGTTACCAAGGTGGGTCTCCTCTGTGATTGTGCCCTCACTATACAGAAGTGCCAGTTTCCCTCCTTCCTCAGGCATGGGGAGGGGTCGTTGAGTGTTCAGGGCAGAGTTCAAGTCTCCTCAAGGCCCCTGAAGCTTTCTGGGCCCTCAAGGAGGGGGTGGCCACAGACTCATCCCCTGCGACTTGGTGTGGCCGCCCTCCAATCACAAAGGGGTGTTGGTGGCCAATCACTTGGCTGGACCGACTTGTCCATCAGTCTGCTGCATCTTTGGCATCCACCCTGTGGAATTAGAATTAAATATCTTATGGAATATATAAATTGTGGAATTAGAATTAAACATAGGGTTAGAATAAAGCATAGAATATAAGATTTTCTTAGGTTTTCAAACCATCTGCTATGTTAAGGTTGAATGACCAGGGGAATGTACAAGTTCAGTAGGTGGCAAGTTAGAATTGCCTTGGTAACCAAGCAAGGACAATCAGATAAGGAAATAGTTACAACAAAGCTGTAACAGGGGACTGGATAAAGGAAATCATGCTAACTGACTAAAAAGGATCCAGCTCCGGTCAGTTTTCCTTACATAGCCTTAAAGTTAGCTAAATAAAGATCAAATACAGTAAAGGTTAAGTGAAATGCTAAAAACAGATCAAAAGAGATTTTGTAGTTTAAAGCATAGTGACCTGGTACAGGAGATCAGGTTGGGGGGAAACTTGTTCTTTTTTAAAGCAAAGAAGTAGGAGTTAGTAGTTGGCATATTAACTAGATGAAGTAAGGTTTTGCAGTTTATGCATAATTGATATATTTACATAAAATGTGTAGGAGAGTGTAACGTAATAGGAAACCAACCAATGAGAAAATGACACCTAATAATAAACCAACCAATGAGGAAGAGACACCTATTGTTTAAAGTGGGTATGCTCTATAAATATTGGGTACTTAGCCATTGATTCTTTTGAGTTCCAGGGGCTGAATGATTGGCTGGAACTTTGCTTATTGCAATAAACTTTAACCTTCTTGACCTACAAAAGCCGTGTGTCCCTTGATTGGGGGGGGGTACCCACGGTATAAAGGAAATATTTTCCCAACAACCCTCTGGGTGAGAGCGTTCCTTCTTCTGGCTGCTGTGTTGCTGCTGCCGCTGGTTCCCAGGCTCTGTTTGTTTCTCCATTGGTGGGGTTCCCCGAACGACCGGCCCATTGGTGAGGTGTCTTTTGCTAGCAGAAATGAATCCACGATAGGGGATTTCTGCAAGAGGAAAAGAACTCTCCTTCACCCATGGGTGGAGTGGGGAAGGCACAATCTGCAGCCCCCATATCGGGAAGGCAGGTTCAGATTGACGGGAGGTGGGAAAGAGAGGGCTTCCCTCATGGATATGGGCAGACCCCTGGACAATGTCCCCAGTGACAGGAAGTGCTGCAGGTTGGGGAGTGCTAGCCCTTTTGCCAATGTGGTTCCTGTCTCTTTTGCCGCTCCCTGGGGGGGGGGCAAGGAAGAATGGCCCACTGCAAGCGGGACTCACTTTAGCCTGTGGGGAATGCATCGCATTTATCCACCTGTTCTTTTCCACTCTGTCGGAGAGGTGTGTTTCCCTGGGCTGCTGAGGCTGATGCAGCCATGATGGATCATCATGGACATCCGTGGGCTTCTGGCTTTCATGCCTCCGGTCCTTCTCCATCAAGGAGCTGCATTGCACGTACTGCTGCTGCTCATCCCTAGAAAGGGATGGTTTGCTGTACCCGCCGTGCCTGCTCATGTGAAGGGGGCCTTTGGGGCAGGGTTGCAATTGAGCACCCCACCCTCTACATTGTTGGTGAGGTGAGTTTCTGTAGCTGAACACCACTAGCCCAAGGGCCTGTTTAGCAGCAGTTCCCACAGGTCGGACACCTGGAAAACCCGTCTGCCTGACTCCACGGATCAACTAGCGCCATGGGCTGGCTGGCTACCCTTCTCCAAGATGGTTTGTGTCCTGAGGACCTTTCCGGAGACCACCGAACTTCTCTTCTCTCATGGCTGCCACATCATTGCACTGGGTTTCAGTGCAGGGGAGGCAGGAAAGATTTTCATTTAGAGCAATTGTCTGTTGCTGTTGAAAGATGTACTAGGCTTGGCCCCAGAGGTTGGCGCTGCCATGGAGACTGGTGGGGACACACATCGGTGGGAAAGGCATTAGTCCTTTCCTTTCTATGCCATCATAGAGGTGGGTTTCTGTGCATGGGAGGTGGTGTTTAGGGTTAGGGTTGGGGCTCCAGGCACCACTTGCTAGGAAATGCATCCTGTCTATCAAAGCGCGACTTACTTCTCAGTAAGTATGTGATGGATCAGGATGCAGTCATACAGACAATAGAATTCAGCATATGGAGAAGCAGCTGAGGTTTCGCGGCTTGCCGGAAGTGGAAGGAAAGACGGCCCAAGAACAGATTACCGAGGTGTTAGCTGAATACCTGGGAAAGGAGGAGGAGGAAACTGTGGCTATCCTAGATGTGGTGTACCGAATAAATTCAAAATTTGCAACCCAGAGGAAATTACCAAGAGACGTGATTGTGCAATTTACGACTAGAAACATAAGAGAAACAATTGTGAGTAAACAATTTCAAGACCCATTGGAGGTTGATGGCAAGATGGTTATTATTATGAAGGAGCTACCCAGATCGGTGTTGCTAGATCGGAAAAAATATAAAGCCTTAGTCCAGATTCTGAAGGACATGAAAATAAGGTACAGATGGGAATTACCGGAAGGAATGTCCTTTGAATTTGGAGGAGTGAAAAAGCGCATCAGATCTGAATTAGAAATGGAAAAGTTCTTGAGGGACAATGAAAAGGACTTACCAACAACAAGGTTATGAATATGGAGTGTAAAGTTTTATCTTGGAACGTAAATGGACTTAATTCACCGAATAAGAGAAAAAGTATTTTCCACTGGCTATTAAAACAAAAATGCGATATTGTGTGTTTGCAAGAGACTCATATTAGAAAGCAGGATGTAAAATATCTTAAATTGAATAAACTGGGCAATGACTTTGTAGCGGCCTCTAAAAAGAAAAAAAGGGGAGTGGCATTGTATATAAAAGAGGAGCTACAGCCAAAACTAGTGAAGAGAGATGTGGAAGCCAGATTTCTAGCAGTGGAATGTACATGGAATTTAAAGAGAGTGTTGGTGATTGGAATTTATGCACCTAATAGAGCAAAAGAAAGCTTCTTTGAGGATTTGAGGAAGCAATTAGATGAACTTTCTTATGACCAGATAATTCTTGCAGGAGACTTCAATGGAGTTACAAACTTGGAACAGGATAAAAAATCAGCAACTGTACAAAAGAAAAGAGGATTATTACCAAAGACTTTTTTTGCATTAACGCAACAGGAAACTTTGGAAGATGTATGGAGAAGACAGAATCCCAAAGGCAGACAATATACGTTTTTCTCCGTGAGACATTCTACGTTATCACGAATTGATATGATCTGGGCCTCAAAAGACTTAGCGCTTTGGACTAAGGATGTGGAAATAATGCCTATGGTAGGCTCAGATCACAATCCGATTATGTGGAAGTTTGGAAAAAGAACTAAAAGGAAAGGATGGAGAATAAATGAGGACTTGTTACAAGAGGGAGAAAATATGGAGATGTTGAGAAGGGAAACTACGTTCTTCATACAACATAACATGAATAGAGAAGTACCAACCAATAAGGTATGGGATACCTATAAAGCAGTAATTAGAGGCATACTGATGGACTTAAATGGAAGAGCCAGGAGAAAAAGAGAGGAGAAGAGACAGGAGATTATGGAGAAAATAAAAGCCAAAGAAACACAATTAAAGAAAAGACCAGGGAAAAAGAAAATATACCAGGATATTAAAATCCTTCAAGAGCAGTTGACGGCAATGAATAATAAAGAACTGGAATGGAATCTTAAGAGAACGAATCAAAAGTCGATTAAAGGTGCAAATAAACCTGGGAAATACCTGGCGTGGCAATTGAAGAAGAGAAAGGAGAAGAAGACAATAAATAAAATATGTGAGGACAATAAAGTATACCTGGAACAGACGGCTATTAGTAGAGCCTTTTACAAATTTCATGCTAAACTGTACAACATAAAAGAAGTGAATAAAGACTCAATAGCGACATATTTGGGGGAAATGAAGCTCCCAGTAATTTCGGAAGGATGGAGACATAAACTGAATAGTGAAGTAACGGAGGAAGAGATAAGGAAGGCAATACAGTCAACAAATCTGGGAAAGGCGCCAGGACCTGATGGACTTACAGCTAAATTTTACAAGGTAATGGCCAATGAACTGGTGCCATTCCTAAAAGAAGTGATCAATGGTGTTATGAGAGATCAAAGGATCCCAGATACTTGGAGTGAAGCCAACATATCATTGATCCCTAAAGAAGGACAAGATTTGACTAACGTTAAAAATTATAGACCTATTTCGTTACTCAATAACGACTATAAAATTTTTGCAAAGATATTGGCGGAAAGAGTAAAGGGATGGCTATCCGAAGTTATTGGGGAGGAACAAGCTGGTTTTTTACCAAACAGACAAATCAGAGACAATTTAAGGACAGTTATAAATGCTATTGAATACTATGACAAGCGTTGTGATAAGGAGGTTGGTTTCTTCTTTGTAGACGCTGAAAAAGCATTTGACAATTTGAACTGGGATTTTATGTTTGCCACTATGGAGTAGCTACAAATGGGGGAAAGTTTCATAAGAGCAGTGAGAGAAATCTATAGAGACCAGAGTGCAGCAATTGTGGTGAATGACGAGGTGACTAAGAAACTGATTATAGGTAAAGGTACAAGACAAGGTTGCCCGTTGTCTCCACTGTTGTTCATTTTGGTTTTGGGAATACTGATGATACAGATTCGAGAAGATAATGCAATCCGTGGAATAAAAATAAAAGACTTTTCCTATAAGGTCAGAGCATTTGCGGATGACATAATGTTAATTGTGGAAGATCCAATTGAGAACATGCCAAAGGTAATGGAGAAAATTAAGGAATTTGGAGATTTGGCAGGATTCTACGTAAACAAAAAAAAGTCAAAGATATTATGTAAAAATATGACTAAACAAAAACAACAGCTACTAACGGAAATAACAGACGGTGAAGTAACAAGTAAGGTGAAATATCTGGGAATTGAACTGACTGCAAAGAATATAGATCTATTCAAGAATAATTATGAGAAATTGTGGACTCAGATAGAGCAAGATTTGATTAAATGGAACAGACTGAATTTGTCATGGTTGGGAAGAATTGCAGTAGTTAAGATGAATGTGTTGCCAAGAGTGATGTTTCTGTTACAAACAATACCAATCATTCGGGATTCTAAGCAGTTTGAAAAATGGCAGAGGAAAATATCGGACTTTGTTTGGGCAGGCAAGAAGCCTCGAGTGAAAATGAAAGTATTACAGGACGTAAAAGAGAGAGGTGGAATGCAACTGCCCAATCTAAGACTTTACTACGATGCAATTTGTTTGGTGTGGTTGAAAGACTGGATGACGCTGAAAAATTGCAAATTACTAGCCTTAGAAGGATAGAGATCTTTATAATTCGGACTGCGAAGGGAGGGGTAAGAATGGAGAATTTGGAATTAGAGGAGGTAATCCTACAAGGGGATAAAAAGGAAATCTCTAAGACTTATAAAGTGTTGTTAAAATGGTACACAGAAGATGAGATAGTTAAAGTGCAAATGGTGAAGTGGGCTATAAACTTTAATAAAGAAATAACAATGGAAGCGTGGGAATACTTGTGGAAAAATACGTTGAAGATCACGACATGCTCTAACATTAAAGAGAACGTCTACAAAATGATTTATCGTTGGTATCTGACACCAAAGAAAATTGCGCTAGGGAATTTGAATACATCTAATAAATGCTGGAAATGTAAAAAGCATGAAGGATCTCTGTATCACATGTGGTGGACTTGTGAGGTAGCTAGGCAGTACTGGGGGGAAATAATAAGAGTGATAAGTGAGATTTTACAATTTCAAGTTAATAAGAACCCAGAACTCCTGCTACTGAACTTGGGAATGGAGGATATTCCAGCACAATACAGCACATTGTTATTTTACATGACAGCAGCAGCTAGACTTTTGGATGCGCAAAAGTGGAAAGTACAAGAAGTGCCAACTATCGAGGACTGGATTTATAAATTGCTGTACATGGCGGAAATGGACAAAATGACAAGGAAATTGAGAGACCTTGATCCAGGACAGTTTAACATGGATTGGGAGAAGCTGAAGCAATATTTGGTGAAAAAATGGGAGGTGGGAGGAGAACTGTGGCAGTTTGAAAATTACTGAAACACAGTAAAAGAAGAGGGAAGTGACTTTACCGGGGAGAGGAAAGTTAAAGGAGAAATTCTAAGCAACTATTTTATTTGACTATTATATATAGTATTAAGTATTAGAGGTGTTATTACAAGAATTATAAGGATAGAAACTAACTAATTTTATTTCTGGCAGATAACTGTATAATGGAGAAACTATATAATCAAAATAGAATGAATATAAGAATATAAGATATGTAGAAGGAAGTAAAGAATAACATATAGAGTATAAGTTAAATTGATTGACTTATATTGAACGTATATAACGTTTATAGAAGTATTTAAAGTTATGTAGAATGAGAGACAAATTGTTTGTCCCATATTGATGAGATTAGAATGTGTAAGATAGAGTATAGAGTACAAAAATTAGATAAAAGATTATTATTATTAAAGAATATATGCCAGGAATGTAATATTTAGTGGATAAGCTAAGTGGGAAAGGGAATAGAGATAACACTGTGTTATAATAGATAAGCTTAGAAGAGAGTGAAAGTATATGTTTAATAGAATAAAATCAGTTTGAAATGAGTAGGGGAAAAATGGATAAGGGGTTGGAAAACTGTTGGAAGTCAACAAAAGGGGGGGGGAAGGGAGGGGGTTAGAATTGGAATATACAAAGGAAATTGACTGTAATGAGTATAATATTGACTTCAAATCCAATAAAATATTTTATTTAAAAAAAAAAAGAATTCAGCGGTGGTCACATCAAAATATAGCATTTGTTTCCTTCTTTGCATCAAAGCAACCATCTTGTTGAGGTGGGTTCTTTGGAACATTGTAGCAATTCCAGGTCTCTTCTCCCCGGGTTCTTCCTTCCCCTGCTCCAACAATGCCGTCACCCATGACTGTGT
The DNA here is from genome assembly GCF_028583425.1 of Eublepharis macularius. Classification (NCBI taxonomy): domain Eukaryota; kingdom Metazoa; phylum Chordata; class Lepidosauria; order Squamata; family Eublepharidae; genus Eublepharis; species Eublepharis macularius. The sequence continues at coordinate 14,298,091 of NC_072793.1, read as the reverse complement.
CGGTGCTGTAAGTCAATTGGACAAGATTCAGAGTCGGTCACTTGCCCAGAACCTTGCTCTGATCCATTGACAGTCTCTGCCAATGTCATACAGGGAGCAAAAAACTTGGCTGCCCTCAGTAAGGACTAAAGTCAAGAATAATAGGTAGCCAGAGGGCAAAAGAAGTATTCAACAACACTCTTGTTCAAGAATTCATGAATCTCTTATTAAGACTGGTAGGTCTAATAACACATACATATGCAGTTCATACATCACTATATGTGAGTTGCTTGTTGATATCACAAGAATAATACATATGCTTATAACAGAGTCCCCGCCTGAGGACCCGGGAGTGTACAGGCAGGTGAAAATCAACCAGGTAAGTTTTAAAGTTGTTATTGGAGAATTTCAAAAGTAAATGTTCCTTTTTCTTCCGTTTTCTCTCTCTGTAGACAAAGAAGAATCCGAGGTGTAGATGGCAAACACCAATACAGAACAAGCCTGGAACCACAGCCGGCAAAACTTCTCTTTACTTTTCAGTTCTTCGTCATAAGACTTCCTCAGGGGCATTTACCTTATGACGTTACTTCTCAGATTCGCCTGCTACATCACCCATTGCGATGTGGAAAATCCTACATGTCAAGGTATGGGGCCATCTTCCAGGCTAGACTGAGGTTGTAGAAAGCATTTTTGCAACTGCCTTAACTTGCTTTTCTAGCAGTAGAGCTGGATCCAGTATAACCCTTAAGCCCTTTACTGAATCTGCAAGTTCAGATGAACTCCATCAAAAGTGGAGCTAATGTCCTTCAAGATCTCTTCCTTCCCAATGAGCATCACTTCCATCTTGTCTAGGTTCAGTTTTAATTTGTAAGCTCTCAGCCATTTGACCAAAGCTGTCAGGCAGTGACCCAAAATTTCTATTGCATCTTGTTGTGACTTGGATAGCGAGACATACAGTCATCCGCATATTCATGGCATCTAATTTCCTAGCTATGAATGAGTTCTCCTGATTTTTTAAAATTGTTGTTGTTTGATCATAGTCTGCCTTTCTCATTGAGATCTAAGATGGATTACATACAGCAAGTTGGGTCAGCCTCTTTATAGCTGCTGAGTGGCCAATTGCATCTAGGTTAACCATGTGATCAGTTGGCATTGGATGTTATTGCTAACAGAAAATGTTCCCACCCCAAAATTCACATCAGTCTAACAACGATAAATATCATAAAGAAATTCATTAAAGTGCAATGTGCAAAAGTGTGAAAGTGACATACATATATAGCTTAAACAGTTCAACAATAGTTCATAAATAATTCATAAATAGTTAATAAATAGCCAAATATCATAAATATAATAAATAGTCCATCATAGATATTTGTCAAAGGACTTCAGTGGTTATTAAAAGGTACAGTCCAAATATACAAAGCTTGAATGGCGGTAAATATGTGATCTTGTGTGGCCAGCTCACCAATCACCATGCAGTTTCAACGGGATGAAAAGTAAATATTCGTTGTGCAACGAATCCTTCTGTTTGTATTTCATCAGATGCGCATTAACCCCATAAAACGCCGTGAGTGATGGCCATGCCCAACAGACTGCTAGCCCCGTCTGTTTCGCACAATTAGTGCTTTTACGAGGGCTGCTTATAGTCAAGTATATTGCATTAACATGTCATTAGATGTACCTGACATCTCCTTCATGATGGATAAATGGCATCTCACGGAGAGAATTGGATCGTGGGTTCGCAAAAAGTCGCCCTGGATTTCCTGCCTCCTGTTATGTCCAAACCCCCCGCCCCCACGATCCCAGAGGAAAACTTGAGTGGAGTCTTTTTGCAAGAGACAGAGAGAGAATCCCCACCACCACTCTTCCCTGGGTGGAGAATCACATGGAATGGCTGTCCTCTGTAAGACTACACTGCCCAGGGAAACCTTGCAGGACCCGACACGTGCCCAGGCAACTTGTGTAGTTTCCCTCTCAGTTTAGCAACAGTTTAGCAACAGCCAGGTAATTTGCTTTCCGTATCTGTGGCCTATTTTGGTTGAAGGAGCGCTTCATGCTTTGCAACACTCCTTAAACTTAAATAAAAAAGATATTTTATTCAAGCAATGTCTGGTTTACTGGCTGAAGCATGAGTGCACCCCAGAGATGAACCCAAGGACTGGAGAGTCAAGGCCTCGGTGAAGGGAGACCTCTCCACCCAAATTATATTTTAAAAGGGTCATTCTCCCCTCTTGCCTGGCTGTCAATGTGGCTGTTTTCAGTGCCTGAAGTGGGAGGCTGGGGGACTTGTACTGTTACACATGGCAAGTACTGATAATTAAAGACCTGACATATGTGTATGGTATGTGTGGTCACAATTAAAGTGGACTTTACTCCCACAAATTATAGGGCCTGTTCATTGAAAAAACTATTTGCATAAAGATAGTTTCAGGTGGGTAGCTGTGTTGGTCTGCAGAAGACCAAGATCAGGGTCCAATAGCACCTTAAAGACCAAGAGAGCTTTGACTCTCAAAAGCTCACACCTTGGCAATCTAGTTAGTCTTTAAGGTGCTGTTGGACCCAGATCTTGCTCTTCTGTTTGCATGAAGTGTTTGCAGCATCAGGATATTGATATGGGGAAACATTAATGGCATTGATACATTTTCAACATTCACAAAGTCAAAAAAGAAGATTCTAATCAAGAGTTATGAAAATCCATACATTTTATTGTCAGCTTAATCACTTAATGTGTGTTTTGCAACAATACATACTGCATAGTCTTGGAATCTAAATTTATCCCTGTCTCAAAAAGACCCCATAAATTAACATTATCATCTAATTGACAAAGTAAAGATTAAGCTCTTGTCAGGAACCTGCTGGTAACTACTCCTTTCTGCTTTTCTCAGAGAAGCAGCAGAAAGTGTTCTGCACTCTAATTCCTTCCAGGAATAGAAAAACTAGTCCTATGATTTCTGGCTAAAGCCACAATCTGCAGGGAAATGACGTGACATGACGCCACGCCACGCCACGCCACGCCACGCCACGCCACGCCACGTCACGTCATATTATATTATATTATATTATATTATATTATATTATATTATATTATATTATATTATATTATATTATATTATATTATATTATATTATATTATATTATATTATATTATATTATATTATATTATATTATATTATATTATATTATCATCCCCCTCACCCTCACCAAATTACTGCCCCAATGGCTGCATTGTTACTAAAACAGTTGGGGAAAATAATCATGGAACCATACATGATGCAAAGTTGGTTTTTGGTTTAAATGACTTCTAATGTGAGTTATTGGGGTGGATCCAACTATCCTCCAAGAAGACTTTTTCAAACTTAAGTGGCTCTTCTGAAAACAGAAGAGCTACTTAACTCGGAGGAAGTCTTCTTTGGCTGAAGGATATTTCAGACTCCAATCAATGGAGTGGGAGGATAGGTGCAGGATTCTTTGCTTTGTATAGTGTACCAGAGCAGTTCTTTCTGTGCAGTTTTACTATAAGCATGATTCGCTGTAAGAATATTATGCTATAAACAGATCTGCAGGCACTGGTAAGATAAAGTGGTATCCTCAGACACAAACATACAAACTCCTAATAAGAGCATCTGAAAAACTAAACATAATCATACTAATTTTACAAATTTTTCATCTCCTTGTGTTCAAAACTGCAGTCCAATGGGACACGACCATGAGACCAAGATCATCACAGCTTTTCTAGCACTTCTCATTCTTTGTAGGGATGACTGATGGTTTCTGGTTTTAACAGAATAGTGTCACTTGGAAGTTTGGAAGTTCCAATTAACATTTGGTGGGACCAGGCTTTTTTTTCTGGGAAAGCATACGGCGGGGACTTACCCACGCCGGCGTTTGCTGGAGCCGCTCGGGGCAGGGAGAAAAGGCAGGCCGGCATCCCAGCCGGCCCAGCATCAAATGCCCAGCCCCGAAGCATGCTGGGCATTGTAGTCCAGTAGCCCCGCCGGCCAATCGGGGCTGCTGGCCGGCCCGGAGGGAACCTATCAGAGGGAGCCTGGCGATGCCCGACCTGAGAGGGGAGGGCTTCACTCAGGTCCTCCCTCTGAGGATTTAGGGCTGGGCTGGGCCTCCATTGCACAGTCAGAATTGGAACAGCAATCCCCACGCACCCTCCGCTTGATCTACAGTTTTGGGGTCTATGCGTTCTTTGGAAGTTATGTTTGATATGCTGGTGTTAGTATACGGACAGTTAGAGTAACGTCATTTGTTAGCTTCGGTTATGATGAAGGTTGAGTTTATGAAACTAGCAGCGTTTCTTGTCACAACTTTTGGTGGGCGGTTTGTGCGTAGGGCACCAATCCCGTTGGGTAAAACAGGGCCTGCTGGCACTGTTTCCCCATAGAGGGGGATCCCCATAAGGGATCTTAGACCAGGCTTTGCAGTGGGAAGCCCAGCTTGGTGGGCTGACAGAACAGGCCTGCGTCCAGGTGACGGGGGAGCCACGCAGAGGCCACCGCCCAGTGTGACTCCCTTAACTGTCATCCTGTGGTTTTCCCCCTGCAGCAGGCGTGCTGCAAAGGTGAGGAGTCATCGGTGGGCAGGCGGGCCTGCCGATGCTGGGATCCGTGCCCCTTACACAGCCATAGCTCTTTAACTCTGTAACCAATAAAGTTGTGGCCAATATTTCTCCAAAACAAGCGTCAGCGTGGTTTTTCCTGCCTTATGAATCCCTGCCCTTAGGGATGGCACAGCAAAGAGGTGGCGGAACGCTCATGAGGGAAATGAAGAAGAAACACACGGAATTCTTTGAAATTATATTATTTTCAAGCTCTATTACCGAGTATTTTCAAGAGGTGCTGGAACTCCGTTCCCCCGTGTTCCCCCTGAAAAAAAGCCCTGGGTGGGACAATCCAACAACGCAAGGAGTTTGATTCTTTAAAAACAAGTGAGGGTTTTCTTGTATCCGTGGGACACAGAATGCTCCCTCTGAATGAAGTGAATACCAAGGTTATGATCTGATTATAGTCATCAATCAAGCTATCATAAATCAAAACACGCAAGGATACTAAGGTGAGGTTGGAAGTGCTCCATCTTTTATGTGCCACTTTCTGCCACTCCACTGTACAGCAAGTTTGTTTATAAAGATTTTTCATCAATATATTGTCGAAGGCTTTCACGATTGGAGAACGTTAGTTGTAGATTTTCTGGGCTGTATGGCCGTGGTCTTGGCATTGTAGTTCCTGACGTTTCACCAGCAACTGTGACTGGTATCTTCAGAGGTGTAGCACCAAAAGACCGAGATCTCTCAGTGTAATTTTTCATCACTTTCTAACACAATAGTATGGTAAGTGTATTTTATTGATTTTGGCGAGGGATTCAAAAATTACAAAGGAACACAGAGAATGTTTTAATTAGGTGCATTATGTGGTTGAAATTAGGGTTGCCAGCTCCGAGTTGTAAAAGTTCTGGAGATTTGGGGGGTGGAGCCCAGGGAGGCAGAGTTTGGGGAGATAAGGGACCTCAGCAGTGTATGATTCCATGGGGTCCACTTTCTGAGGCAGCCATTTTCTCCAGGGAACTGATCTTCATGTCCTGGAGATCAGGTGTAATTCTAGGGGAAACTCCAACTTCCCCCTGGAGTCTGGCAACCCTAGTTAGAATGTATGGCTCTGATCCTATAACTTCTTTCCATTTCTTGTTTGAGTACAGTGCCTAACAGTGCGATCCTCTGTGTGTGTCTGTGTGTGTGGGTTGCTTAGGAAACCAATAAGCCACCTGTCAGTCCTAGGGTGTTAATCCCTGACAGTTAGATCCCCAAGCCCCTCACAGCAAGCAGGCAGGTGCATTGGTTGAAGAAACTTTATTTAGAGATCCATACAGTTCAGGTGTTCACTCATAGGTAGAAGTTTACAGAAGTAACTTGTCAAACAATAGGACTACTGATATAGAGGGACGTTCCCCCTCCCCCTTTTGCATTTCAGCACGAAAGCCGAAAAGGTTACATGGGAACAAAAAGCAGTTTAGTCTGAGATAAGGTACACAGTGGACTCTTCTCTCCTGTGAAACAGATACAGTTCAGCGCCCAGCTGCCTGCTCTCAACCAAGGCCACACAGAAATGAAAGCGCATATTTCTTAGTGATAAGGAAGAGCTTGCTAGCTCCTTTGGCAATTAATAGTAGCAGTTCGGACACCCTCAGGAGGCCTATATGAAATGCATAAGATACAGTATTTAACTTTGGCATTACAAGTATAAAATGCAGTGTAAAATGCAGCAGACCACAATGGTAGAAATGTCTATATCATTCTCAGTATAAAAGTCAGAAGCAAAGCATATAACACAACAATGGCATGGCTGCTGGCCTCCATGACACTGCCACCATGGCGTATTTGCCCACTATTCCGATGTAAACCCCACTTACATTGGCAGTTCTTTTCAGCGCTGCTGCACCTGGGTCCCCCACTTTTACTTGGCCACTGCGGCTGGGTGCAGGAGGATCTGCGGCATAAATCCTTGCATTGACTGGCCAGGAGGCAAGGCAGGGGCAGGGCGCCAATTAGTTGGCTCCCTAAGCCATTTTAGACTTCGGAACTCCTTCTGCGGCAGCGGAAAGTTACTTCATGTCATGGGCCAGATAGACATAGCCTAGGCCCAGCCAGCCATGATGAAGCAGAAAGCTTGAGGGAAGAGGATGGAGAGGCCACAGCAGGGCCTTACCTGCCACCACCGATGTACAACCTGCCACCAGAAGCCATAGCTACTCTGCCCTGTGCGGAACTGCCACCTGACGACAACCCTCTGTCAGCCTCTCCCCGGGATGCACCAGCCAGTCTGTGACTACTCACCTTGCCTCCCCTGCTGCCAACCAGCGCCCTGCTACCTTGTTGCCACCATCTCCTACCAACACTCCATTGCCACCTTGCCCCCTCCGACACTGGAGCCATGGGAGCAGAGGCAAAGGAGGGTTTGTCACGAATGGTGTGCCCAGAGGCACCTAGAGCCAATCAAGGATGGAGAGAGTGCATGCCCAGAACAGATGCCACTTGACGGTGAAATGAGCACCTTGGCATTAAAAGGTAGAGAGGGGGAGAGGCCGGTTGTGGAAGCAATGAGTCAAATCACCTCTACCGTCACTGATCCTGACTTTGCCTGGCTGCCGTGACATCAGACTGTTTGGGACTATAACCCAGATCTGTCCCAGTGATGACAACTCAGCTTTCATTGGTTTTGACCCTGCCTTGCATCTTTGACCTCGGACTGCTCTGGACTACAACCTTGGGCTACTTTGGACGATGGCCTGGACCTGCCCCAGTTGCAACCACCTGGCTGCCACTGGTCCTGACTTTGCCACGCTCTTATGGACTGGACTCTGACCATGTTCTCACTGGCTCCACACTCCTCTCTTGCCTGCACAGATGAATGACAGCCTTGTGTCACTTGGCCTCCAGGGGAACCCGCGACACTTCATGAAAAAGATGGTGTAGCCCATAGGCGCCCATTGTAAGGGGAAAGTCATCTTCCCCCACGCGTGGCCCCGCCCAAGTGGCCTGGTGGAGCATAGGATGCCAACTACCACAGCGACCGATCTGCTTGCTCCCCCACGATGGCCAAGCCTCCTCTCCAGCAGTCAATTAGTCCCCTACCCACCCTGCATAACCTTCAGATGGGGGGCCCATGAACCCAGGTAAGCAGGGATGTAGCCAGAGGCTCTGCCCAAGAGCCCTCTGCCATGGGGACTTAGAGCCCAAGATGGGAGAGAGTGCACATGGTGGCGAGGCAAGAGTGTGCAGAGGGAAATTTGCAAAAATCAGAGTGTACCTTGCATACCCGTCTCCTGAGTCCTGGTTCAGGGAGGGGCAAGGGTGCACCAATAGATAAGAAGGAGCTGGAGAGCCAGGTGCCCCAGCTTGCTTGTTCACACTGGCCTCCCCTCTCCCCTCACTAGCACCCCCAAATGGTGGCCTCTGTGATTGAGACCTGCAGACCTTTCCTGTGAGCCAGCATGGCCCATGCCTGCAAAAGAGACAGTCGCCCAGGGAACTGTTTTGAAGGGGGACTTCTAGCCACCCATGTCGGGGGTCTGTTCAGACTCACTTGGTCGGGCTCGCCCTTGGGCAGAGGAGAGAGGGTGACTGTGGGTTGGTGTGACTGGGTGCTCACTCTCATACCTTCGCTGGGATAGTGGGTACACAACACCTCAACTATCTCCCTTGCAGAATCAGAGCTCCAAGCAGCTGTGGAGCAGCAGAACATCCAGGTGCAGACAAGGAGCACTTTCTTGTCAGAGGTGCATCCGTCATTGGGTTGCCGGCAGCACCTGTGACAATGAAGCAGCTGCTGCCTCTGGCCATGGATCCTCTCCCAGGACATGGCAGACCTGGGAATGGCTTGCTAGAGGCCAGGACCCTCACCACACGTGTCTCTGTTTCCCTTTCAGGCATGTTGCGACTCATCAGGGAGGCCGAGGAGCGCGGCTGTTCCAGCTCCCAGTAATCCTTCTCAACTGCCATTCAAGACCAGCCCCAGGAGCAGTTCCCCTGGCAGCCCACGACTCAACCTTGCTCCTAAGGAAGCAGCACCATGAATGGCTCTCCTGGATCTGACTGCTGCACAAAAGGTGCAGCTCCTTTCCTGGGTGACGGAAGTTGGCAACATGCATTCAGGCATCCTCTTTACTGTTGACAGTTCAATAAAGCCTGTGCTGAACAACTCCCTCCCTGTCTTTTTGCTTGCCTGTGCATGATACTAGCCCCTCTCTCACTTCCCCATAGGGCTGCCCTTTCACACATTCTAAAGGATGGTCTGTGGCTCTGGGCTGGTAAGGATGAGGGGGCCCTGAAGAGGCTCCAGGCACCTCCACACCTTTGTGTAGCTGTGCTGCCAAAAAGAGGGGGGGGGGTCCAGTGGCACCTTGGAGGCTCCAGCCCCACTTAGCTTCCCTTCCCTCCCTTCTCCCTGCAAATTCATTGCAGGCAGCAAGGTGGGACTTGGAGTGTTGCGTAAGTCTTTCTGGTGGGGGTTGCGCCACAGCAGGCTCTCATTCTCCAGCAGCGTTGCTGGCATCTGGTAAGCCAGGCAGAAGACTACTGCATTTGGGGATGGGGGTGGGTTGATGCCGGGACATGGGAGGGGGATGTAGAGTGATGCCCTGGAATCTCTGGGGCTCCTCCCCTGCAAGGCCAGACCACTCTCCCTTCTGCTGTTTGCAGAGGCAGGGATGGACTTCAGGAATCTCGCTCTGAGGATGGAATGACAGCCCCCAGAGCAGTTTCTCTGGTCCCCGAGGCCGTCATTCCCCTCTGGGGGCCATTGTCCCAGCACCAGAGTACAACTCCCAAGATCCACCCTACATTTTCCTTGCATCTTAGGAACTTCAAACCACCTCTGTTAGTCTCTTGCCTTGAAAACCCCAGCAGGAGTCACCATAAGTCAGCTATGACTTGATGGTACTCTCCACCAACAATTGGCTCTTCTTAACATGTAATTCTTTTCTGATGTCAGTTAATTTTTTTGAGCTTTAGACTGCTTCTTCCTCAATTGTTGTTCTGCCTACTTAATTACATTTTTGTGTACCTGAACCCCATAAGAGAGAAGCTGGAACCTCTGATTGCTCTCATCATCCATTATGTAGGTAACCCTTGTTTCTCCCATCAACCCCAATTGAAGGAACAAATTATGGGATCTAGGATAGTTATTGGAAAGCGATGGTGAAAAAACAGTAAAAGTAGTGGTGCCTCCTGCCCACTAGCTTCCACTGTTCCAAAACAAGAGGGGAGGGATTACCTGTAAATATAATAACGGAAAATACAATTTCAAAACAATTCCCCAGACCCTCCAATCACCTATAACCATTCACAAATAACACTTAAAATACAAGTAGGGTTTAATTCAACAAGGTGGGATGGGGAATCAAAGTAGAACACACATATACACGTGTGGATATTCTCTAACATGCATAATGTAAAGGAGTCCTGAGTGAAATCACCTGTTTCTTTCACAGACATCTCTCAAATAATTCATATTTTTCTCGTGTAACTTTTAACTGAATACTATACATTTCTGAATTATATCACAATCATTCTTCTCATCTGCAAGACTATTAATGAACAGGAAATCTTTACAAGGCTGCAATCCGATACATATTTATTTGGACTAAGCCCTATTGAATGCTATAGAATTTGCTTATAAGGAAATATATATAAGATTGCACTATGTGTCTTCTTTCCTTTTGGACTATGTTCCTTGAAGAATTCTTTAAATGCAAGATGTATAAATATTTACCAAGCTTTCTCCCATTTCATTCTTAATAGCAGATTGGCTGCAATGCATGAATTTCATCTATATAATTTTCTTAATTGGCCTCAGGAGAGTTTGATAGGAACATGATTCTGGAAGATAACTACCATTTCATGCAAGTCATATGAAAAGCTGTGGCTTTTTAAAAGTCAATGAAATATACTCATTTTTTAAAAAAATGTGATTAGGAACCCAGAATTGTTGTTATTAAGTTTGAACCTAGAACAATTTGATAGAATGGACACAACAATGGTGTTCTATATGATTACTGCAGCTAGGATGTCCTATGCGCAGTTGTGGAAGACTCAAGAGATACCATCAGTGGAAGATTGGATTCTGAAATTACTAAATATGGCTGAAATGGACAAGCTAACAAGGAAGTTGAAAGAACAAGATACTGTGGAATATGTTAAGAGTTGGGAGAAACTTAAGAATTATGTGGGGAAAAAGTGGGACATGAAAGGCAAAATGTGGTCTTTGGATAATTGTTAAGAGCGGGGAATGGATCTTTACTTTATATTAGTTAGAGGTGAAAATATGGATAGTATATAAGTAAGAATGATATAGTATATTTTATATTATAATCTTGAAAGTAGTTTGAGAGATTTATTTTAAATATGGCAGATATAGATATGTTATACTATATATTATGATATAGAAAGTAATATTATAAGAGATAGCGATGTAAGGTAGATGAAGGGAATGGAAAACTGTTGGAAGTCAACTGAAAAGGGGGGGAATGGGTGGGAGTGACGTAATGGGATGGATGTTTATATTGAATATTATGATTTGTGTATACTGACCCATCCAATAATTTTTTTTAATAATAAATAATTAACAATTTCCAAAAAAAAGAAAAGAAATATACTAATTTTTACTCTGTTAACTTAGAAACAACAATTTGATTTTTGCGCTTTCCCAAGGTTACTATGAAACAGTAAGTCACTTCCAGTTGCTTCCTATCTAGCACAAATTGCCACTTAATTTTTCAGAGTGAGTAGAATGATTATTCTTTTTAATTTTTTTTATTTTTATACAGAACAAATAAACAACAGCAGCAAAAATATAACAATAATGGTGGCAAGTTTACACATAAGTGTCGGTCTTCATATATCTAAAAAGAAATCCATATGCAAGTGTTGCTATATGCCATAAATTCAAATGTTGCTGAAGTTGTAAGATCCTCAATCTACTGAATTATAGGAAGTGGGCATATGTCTTTCCAATGCTCTAATATAAATCTTTTTGCTACAGTAAGGGTTGTTGTTGTTGTTGTTGTTGTTGTTGTTGTTGTTAATATCTTATTCACCAAAAGAGTGAATAACTGGACACATCCAAAGCATATGCTTAGAAGATGTGTCTTGTAATTTACAATATCAGCAATTAGATCCTTTATTTAAAAAGGCACTGTGGTGTGCAATATACCCTAAACATAATTTTTTGCTTAATAAGTTGCACCTTAAGATCTGTAGAAGTAAGAGGTATAAAGTTTAAGACCATGTCCCATTTCTTTGGCAAAATTGGGCTATTTCGCTCCTTATTTCATTCATTCCTGAGATTCTGCATATTATGTTTATTAACCATCATCAAATGTTTATTTTGAAAATTGCAGGTTTATTTTTTTTTGCATTGATTCAATACATTTCCCAAAGTGGGGAGATTCTGAAATACTCAGTGCTGCAGGGCCATATTTAATTACCACAGATGTTGCAGCTGTAAATATTGTCATTTAGCAGAAGTACACAACTCATATCTAGACCTCAACTAAGAAAAAAATAGAAATTCATCATTATCACCTATCAATTGATCCAGAGTAAAAATCCCTCTGTGTGTCCAAGTCTTCCATAAAAAAAGATCAAGATGGATAGCCATGTTAGTCTGTTTGTAGCAGTGAAAAAGAGCAAGAGTTCAGTAGCACCTATAAGACTAACAAAATTAGTGTTAGGGTATGAGGTTTCGTGAGCTGCAGTTCACTTCTTCAGATACAGCTAGAATATGAGTCCATCTGTCCTTGTATCTTGGAGAATGGAGTGATTGCAGAAGCCGAATGATAATAGTCAATGAATGACAAAGGCAGGCATGATTGAATAGGGTGGGGTATGCAGAAGGGTAGTGAGTATGGAGAAATTAGCATTGTTAATGAGATAGGAAGCCTGTTTCTCAATTCAGTCCAGGGGGATGCATAGTCTTGAGCTTTGTTATCAGTTGCAGTTCAGCAGTTTCTCTTTCTAGTCTGCATACCCCACCCTATTCAATCATGCCTGGCTTTGTCATTCACCAGCTATTATCATCCGGCTTCTGTAATCACTCCTCTCTCTAAGATATAAGGACAGATGGACTCACATTCTAGATGTATCTGAAGAAGAGAGCTATGGCTCACGAAAGCTCATACCCTAACACTAATTTTGCTAGTCTTATAGGTGCTACTGGACTCTTGCTCTTTTCCACTACTTCCATAAAATAGATTTCCTCCCAATTTTTAAATCTGGATTGGTCCAGATGTGAAAATGGGTCACATTTATATCTTTGTGACATTAGGCACCATAATTGTCGAGCTGCAGAAATGTCAGGAGGAGCAGAATTTATTTTAGCATGAATGGGTCCTTATGGACCCATGAATGGGTCCATTTAAAAAGGGATACCAGATAAGAAGCCTCCAAAAAAAGTCCCAGAGGGATAATTCAACTGAGAAGAGCAATTCCAATAATTAGTACATGATATAAACTAAGATCAGGAAAACTAAATCCTTTTTCATTAATTGGAAGGTATATCTCCTTGAAAGAAATCCAAGGCAATAAGGAACCTCTCATATCTTCATAATTTTAATACTTTATTTCAGAAATGTATCTACAAGATATATGAAAAGGAATTGTACACAAAACATATATAATTCTAGGTATAATATTCATTTTTGAGTCTATCTACTTTATCCCATAATGATAAGTTTAAAGCTGCTCATCTGTCCAAATTCAAAGATATATTAGCAATCAACATTAAAATTTAGTGTCATCATATATTTTATCTCTCTCATTCTGCTATTCGGAACTCATATTTTGTAGATAAAAATAGCCAACCATTTATTTCTTTAGGACTATATATGGATAATCTGATATTATGATAGTCAGATCAAATGTCTACATTGTTCTCCAGGCAATGGCAGTATTTGTGTGGTAGAGGGGCTGGTGTACACAGATAATGTCACATATGAATTGAGCATTCCAGACACAATCCCATAGACGTGACAGCCAGATTCATGCAATTCATGAAAGTATTCAGCAGAGTAGCTGTTATGTATGGTCTTCCACATGGAACAGGCATACCACACATTATTTTAGACGCCTGCAGGAAACTAAGAGGAGTAGCACACACTTGCTCCATCTCACCATCTGAGGAAAAGTCTGAATCAGGCCAATAATTTATGGGTAATATGTAGTCAGTTTGATTAATAAAAATCTTGGGTAATTAACAGAGTAATCTAATGCAGAGCTGAAATCAATTAGTTAGACGGGTAATTGCATAGGATGGCACTGAAATACTAGATTCTATCTGGTCACACTTTATTGAAGAAGGGTAGCTATATTAGTGTATTGTAGAAAACTAAGAAACTTTTCCAAGAAAATTTAAACAAAGTTACAACAAAAAAATGTCTTATCACTTTCATCCTGAATTTGAAGTACTTCTTCAAATGGATATATTCCTTAAACAGAGATTTAGTGTTTACTGCTTATACCAGATAAAGGAAGGCATGCAGCTGGTTCTTATCAAAGCGTAACTACACACACACACACACACACACACATCCAGAGAGAGAGAGAGAGAGAAAGAGAGAGAGAGAGAGTCCGCCCCCCTTTAGGAAAATACAAGGAATACTTTTTTAACCAGAAATGCCATATTTAATCATAGGGTTTAGCTTACAATTTTATACAAAGAGAGGGCACTGATTTTATTGGCCTAATCAGGCTAATTTAAGTTAATTGTATGGTGAAAGCCAGAAAAGATACATCTTTTTGCAAGCTTTTTAGACAACAAAAAGTTCCCGGGTTTAAACAGTCTTTCTGTTTCACATATTATTTGTACATCTGAAATTGCTATCCAATGTGCCCTTACACAATGATAAGGCCCATTGACACAAGAGAGCTTACTAAACATGCATAACCTTGCATTGTGGATATATTAGCAATCAACTTTCTGGCTACCTCTATACCCTGAAAGCACTACTCAGCAGGGCTTTTTTTCAGCTGGAACGCAGTGGAACGGAGTTCTGGAACCTCTTGAAAACGGTCACATGGCTGGTGGCCCCGCCCCCTGATCTCCAGACAGAGGGGAGTTTATATTGCCCCCCGCACCGCCGAGCAGCGCGGAGGGCAATCTAAACTCCCCTCTGGGAGAACAGGGGGTGGGACCACCAGCCATGTGACCATTTTCTCCGAGGGCAACCCACTGAGTTCCACCACCTCTTTTCCCAGAAAAAAAGCCCTGCTACTCAGTATCTGTGCTCATTTTTCCTTCTAGTGCTTTTTGAACTAGTGAAATTGTGGGTGGTGGTATTTTCATCTGTTAAAACATTCATAAGAGGAGTTAATATGAAAAAGGGGTGGGGAGCAATGGCCTTTATGCCTCTGGCATGTCAAAATTGTTGCTTGAAATTACCTTGTATAACCCCTCAGTAATTTCCCATTTACACACTATGACAAACAACATCCCATTTTAAAAAATATACCTTAGAAAACATTGATTGCGCAAGAAAGGCTGGTCTTGAATTAGTAGCCATCTATATCCAAATAGAACACTGGTGGAGAGAACCATTCCTCTCCATTCTGTTCCAGCAGCTGAGAATGTGTAATAGTAATTATCCTTGTCAGTCGTGATTGAAAGCCATAGATAGATTTGCCTCCACAAATATGCTGGATCCTTTTGAAATGTCTTTACACTGCTAGGCAACAGATAAAGTTAGTCATGAAGTCTATGATGCTTCCAGAAGCCATGACTAACATGTCCCATTGGTTTGGATCAGACAACAGGCTTTATAACAACAACAACAACAACATTTGATTTATATACTGCCTTTCAGGACAACTTAATGCCCACTCAAAGCGGTTTACAAAGTGGCCGTCGTCACACAGCCATAAATTTAGCGCCAAACTAGCGCCATCTCTCTCTGAATGCTCACCTTATTCCGGTTCTGTTGCGATTTCGCCATTCTCCCCAAATCACGCTTTGTGACTCTTTATGTTGTCCTCATCCGCTTCCATGTGAATGCCCTGGACCGACTGTGAACGCTTTGCAACGCCAAAGCGCTCACTTCCCCAATCATCTGTCCCACCTAACGCTGATTCTCCCGCCCCACACTCCTACAAACCCCAGCGTGACCCGCAATTAAGCCTCAAAGTATTTTTTTTTAAAGGTAAGTCTTATAGTGCTATTGCGATATTCTGCCATGCAAGAACAACTGAAGCAGTTTACACCGATTGAATACACTGACATTTCCTCTAAAATTTTAGTGCCAAGTAGCTGTGGATTCTCTGCTTCGCTGCCTGTCTTGCCCCCCCTTTTATATATATATATATATATATCAATGTTGGCCCAGCACAACATTGGTATAACGAAAGCACGATATAGCGCAAATATGCAAACAATTTTTTTTAAGGGGGGGGGCGGGATTTTTTGGCCCCATCTCCAGAGGCACTTTGACTGCCCATCAAATTGTGCTTTTCCCTGTTAATGTGACCGACTGGAAGCGCAAGCAGCCGTCAAAAGATGGGAGAATCCGTTCTGATAACGATAACAGGAAATGATTTCTAGCGCAAAACTGACAAAATAAGGGGCCGTGTGATGACATCATTATTATCCTCACAACAATAATCACCCTGTGAGGTGGGTGCAGCTGAGAGAGCTCCTAGAAGCTGTGACTGACCCAAGGTCACTCTGGGATACCGAGAACTTTAACTCCAACACAATTGCCAGACAAACTTACCTTGACAGAACTCCTCCTTCAGGGCTGAATTAGATGAGACTTTTTGCTATGAGTTGAGTCTGGGTTCCCTTGATCCAACTCTGACTGTCTCACACTCAGATGGCAGCCACTAAAGAGGCATAATTTAGATCAGGACGGTGGCATGGGGGAAGAAAGTGCTTCAGCCTTCCTCTCAGGCCGTTTTTCTGATCCCAGAAACCCCCTGAGGCCGTTTTAGGTTGACAAAATTGCATGAGGTGGAAGGATGAAGCCCCTTCTCTCCTGAAATCATGGTCCTGATCCAGATCAGGCCCTGAGGGCTCTGTTGTCTGAGAGTCTCTATACACGAGACACAGCACATGAGGATGCCCACATGCAGCTGTGGCCTGAAGGGGAGGGGAAATTGACAGAGCCTTCAGAGAGGCCAAGAGGAAATAAACCCTCTGAGGAGTGACCTTGCCATGAAAATGACAGAGCCTTCCGATCTATCTTTTTGCACTACAATTCCCGGCTAACATGGCTTCTCTTTTCACTTGAGCGTTCTCATGTACTATGTCTCATGTATAGAGACTCTGAGTGTAAGACAATCAAAATCGGGTCAAGGAAATCAGACACCACCTGCGGCAAAACAGCTTATTTAGTTTGGCCCTCAGACATGAGTCGAGTCCGGATCATATTGCCCCAGTGCTGCTATTCAATGTCCAGCTTTGTGGTGGCGTGGTAGCAAATTGTACTACAGAATCATGCCTCTATTTTGACTTTCCTTTCAGGTCGCAATGTGTGCACTCTAGGCTAGGGACATTGCATTGCAAGCCACAACTACCAAGATTATCTGATGAAGGGAGCTTTGGCCCTCAAAAGCTTATATGTTGGAAAATCTCACTGGTCTTTAAGGTGCTACAGCATTCGAATCTTCTTAACCTCCAAGTCAGTAATTTTTAAAATATAGATTTAATAGATGGGAGGGGTAAAGGGAATTAAGCAACTGCTCCCATTAGGACAAGTGAGAACACACATGCGTGATATGGACAGCTCAGCAGCTAGTGGTATTAATGAAGAGTGGGTTATGCTGTCCAAGGAAGACATGCAGCAACACAATAGAAAATGTCACACGTATATAGCAACCTGCTTTTAAAGTTACAAGCAGTGGCAATCTCAGATGCGGTGGTAGGAGCGGGGAGGAGATGGGAGAGGGCAATCTGGCATGTTCAATATCTTTAGATGCAGATTAACCACTCAGAAAACTTGAACTCCTCTGATCACTATGCTGGGTCACATCCTTCTCTTTAGCCATCATGTCCGCACTCTCTTGCAGCAATGGAATCAGAGTTGCAAAGGCTAAAGCTGAGCCCTTTCCACATGTCGCAGCATAGCACTAAACTCACGCAACAAAGGCGTCTTCCTGGCATGATTTCTGATGTCATCGTGCCATGAAAACGGGATCGTGGCACGATGACGTCAGAAATTGCGCCAGGAAGATGCCCTCATTGCATGAGTTTAGCGTTATTCCAGAATGTGTGGAAACAGCCCTGGTGTTCTTTTCATTGACTTGTTTCTTTCCTTTGCATCCTCAACTTTTTCGAAGTTGTTGTTTTAGTTACAAATATATAATTGAGGACACCTTAGTCATTTATCTTCCAATTTCCTGCTTTACGACTTCCTTAGAAAAGAGAAAGTATACAAGAGTATGCCTTTAGGGGAGTGAAGTATTAGCTAATTGTTAGCTTAAATTTAAGTGGATTTGGAGTTAATAGATATTGGTAAAATTAATAAAGTAGATATTTTATTCAATTGTTAGCTTAAATATAAATATATCTGAAGTTAACAGATAGTAATAGATAACAGATTTTAAGTTAATAATAATAGACCTGATAGCTAACAGATAGAGCTTAGTTTAACAAAGCAGAATGTAAACACGATATAATGAGTTATAGAAAAAGGGGATAGATTAGGAATAGATTAAGATATAGGGTTGGAAAGCTGTTGGAAGTCCTGAAAAAGGGGGGAGGGAAAGGGTGGGGGAAAATGATATTGAGATGTTATTTGAAAGTTGTATGTATTAATATTCTCACCTAATAAAATTTTTTCAAAAAAAAAAAAGAATATGCCTTTAGGAAAGATATCATTGCTAGAAGAATGAAATTTGCTGAAGCACTATTCTGATACAGCTTCATTTCTCTGAAATTGCAGCAAAATATCCTTCAGTTTTTACAGTACCTAAAGCAAAAAAATGCTCTAGTTATTCTGGGGAAGGGGGGCATCACTGTCAAGGAGATAAAAAGATAAAATATGGTTTAGAATTGTATCATGGCAGATCAAACCAGTTAGGACTCATCCCAAGTATGTCCCTCGCCAGCACATTGATCTGAGATGTCTTTTAACACAAATGTCAATTGAAATGCAGCCTATGAGGAACATAACTTTTTAGCACGAGGCTGGGCTAATTTTTTCTCTGTCTTCATGCCAGTGATACATGGCTTGAGTTCAAAGATGAGAAACTCTTCAGATAATAGATCCAGAGGAGTTAGCCGTGTTAGTCTGTAGTAGCAAAATCAAAAAGAGTCCAGTAGCACCTTTAAGACGAACCAATTTTATTGTAGCATAAGCTTTTGAGAATCACGTTCTCTTCGTCAGATGCATGGAGGGCAGAAGGAAACTGGCCAAATATAGAGGAGGAGAGGGGGAGGAGGAGAGGGGGGATGTAAACAACTCCTTTGATATGGAGATGCAAACAGCTCCTTTTGGTGTGGGGATCAGTTTGCTTGTGTAAAGGTTCAAAGGAGTTTGCCATGTTAGTCTGTAGTAGCAAAATCAAAAAGAGTTCAGCAGCACCCCTAGACTATCCAATTCCACTGCAGCACAAGCCCTCGATAACCACAGTCCTCCCTGCCAGATGCGTCTGACAAAGAGAACCGTGGTCCTCGAAAGCCCACGCCAGGTGCCACTGGGCTCCCACTGACCCCGCCTCTGTAAAGGAAATCAGTTACCTGTGATAATGAGATAACAGTTCTTCAACAAGCTGCTAAAGTCTTTCCCTCAGATCTGGAAAAGACAAAAATATCTTAAAGTAACTTTTTAAAACCCCTCCCCTAAAATGTAGTTTAAAGGCTTCCACGCTGCTTTGTTGAGATATATAACCAAAAATTCATTTAGCTCAAGACATTGGTCAGGAATATGGGTGTTTTGGAAATAAATAAATAAATAAATAATAATAATAACATTTGATTTATATACCGCCTTTCAGGACAACTTAATGCCCACACAGAGCAGTTTACAAAGTATGTCATTATTATCCCCACAACAAAACACCCTGTGAAGTGGGTGGGGCTGAGAGAGGTCTGAGAGAGCTGTGACTAGCCCAAGGTCACCCAGCTGGCTTCAAGCGGAGGAGTGGGGAACCAAACCCGGCTCTCCAGATTAGAGTCCCGAGCTCTTAACCACTACACCAAAATGACTCACTACACCACTACACCAAAATGGCATTTCTACCATTTCCTCTCAGATCAAGATTTTTTTTTTTTTTTAAATCTCATGAGAAATCCACAGACCTTTCCAGACTCACCACCCACCTGAGGCAGATCCCTCAGGCTGTTCCCTTTTACACTTCTGTGAGTTTGGAGTTTAGTGCAGAGAGCTAATGGAGTGAAATAAAGGTGGAATTATTTCTACGCACACCTCATTGCACTGAGTTTTCTGTCTCCAAGGGATTTACCATACTGAACATGATGACAAATCTCATTGCTCTTTCACATTACAGAGTGCACAAGTTGAATCCGGAGTCCCCCTGCCCTGTGTAACAGCCAGATGTGAGTTATGGGTTTGGGACTATGGAAACCTTGAAAGTTTCTTCTCTTGGAAGCAATTATTTCTTCGAGTGCCACATCAAATACTTTTAGAATCCTTTAATTTTTTTCAGACTTGAATTTAGCTTTTCAGTTCTGCGATACACCTCGTGGGGCGTTATGATGGATGTTTCTGCAACTATAGTTTCCTTTATTTGGAGAAGAGCCAAAGCTATTAAAATTAGGGTGTTGAAGGGAAAACATAGCTTAGATGACCAGACCAAGTTAATACTATCATTGACTTCCTTACAAAACAGGACTACTCTAGAACATCTCCATGTATGTGAAACGGAGGAACAAGAGACTCATTGTATCTGCTACAACCAGTGGATATGGATTTTTTGTGCATGTTTCATCTGCAATGAGAAGCATTAGAACCTTGCATTAGGCAACATGATAGCTCCATCTTAATGTCATCTAATTGCCATTTATGTCATTACCACAACCTTTGCCAAAACTTCTTAGTACAGGAACAGGTGCAAGACATTGGGAATTTGGGTTCAGTGGCCTACAAATACCCAGCCATCGCAAACAAAAAATAAAACAGCCTAACGGTGCCATCCTAAGCAGAGTTACACCTTTCTATACCCATTGACTTCTTTGGACTTAGAAGGGGGTAACGCTGCTTGGGATGGCACTAGAAGAGATGTTCCAAAAGCAGATAGGTACTATTTGGTAGAAGTGAGACTATTTGTTAACTGAAACCCTTAATCATGCAATCATCATAGGGCCAAGCTACAAGTGACGAATGACACTTGAACGGCAAGTGAACAGACTCACGTGTATTCCTCCCTGTTCACTTGCGCTCCACTTACCCTCCACTCAATCACTACAGGCCAAGCTACAAGTGATGAATGACACAGGTTGGACACTTGTCAGCTTCCCTCAAGTTTTGATGGGAAATGTAGGCATCCTGGTCTTAAAGCTTGGCTCTCCGACTGCTGTCCAATGGACTTTTCAACTGTCACTTGTCCAACATTCCACCAAGCTGCCTACATTTCCCACCAAAACTTGAGGGAAGCTGACAAGTGTCCAACCTGTGTCATTCGTCACTTGTAGTTTGCCCCTGAGTGATCGAGTGGAGGGCAAGTGAACAGGGAGGAATACACATGAGTCTGTTCACTTGCCATTCAAGTGTCATTCATCACTTGTAGCTTGGCTTTTAGTTTCATGTCTGGGTTTAGATAGACTATTTTAACCGCTGTAGGCCACCCTTATGTTAACTCATCCAGGTTGGACTCACTAAGAACCTGGGGGTGGTTGGTGGTGTTTTTAAAAAATGGTCCTGACAAGGGAAGGGAGTGATGTCTCCAATTAAAGAAAAATGTTCTATAATATCTGGACCACAGGTAGAGTTACCACCTTTTCTTTAGATCCTGACTAAAGGAACTTTGACTCTCAAAAGCTTATACCCTGGAAATCTTGTTGGTCTTTAAGGTGGTACTGGATTCTTCTACTGCAGATCAACATGACTACCCACCTGAAACACCTTTTCCTTTATTTCAGAAGTACTCCGTTAAAATAAGAAAAGCCCCATAACTGAAAAGAACAACTTTAATTTAGTACATGACAAGACCCATGTGTTCTATTACTAGCGTGAATGTTCTGACGCTAAAATGTAAAATGTTGTGATCTCACAATGTGTTCCCCCTTGCTTTGGACCTCTTCAGGTGGTAGCTCGAGTCATGGTGACCCTGGCTCGTTTTGCCTTAAGCTTTTGGGTTGCCTCTCTCTTGCAAAACAAGTTGTTTGCCTGAGGGGCCCTCCTCCTCCTTTTTAGTCATGAAACCAAAAGGAGAACAAAGACACATTTACTTTTCCGAATGAGCTGTCTTCCTCCTTCAAGCAATTGTGAAACACCTACAGATGAAATATTATTGCTACATGATTTTTTTTTCCTCTCTAAGAGATCACAATGGATATTTCCAGAAATTTTCCTCCATGATACTTATGTACATAATATTTAATAGTTGCTTGATTCCCACACCACAAAAGAATTTAAAAAATGGTTGTTTGCCAAAATAAAGCTTTTGATGCAGATACAGTCTGACCATCATTAACGCCTAAGAATATGATTTCTTTTCATTTCCTCCTCTCTTGCCCTTTCCAGGCTTTTAGCTGTACAGGCCTCTGTGTGCATGCAGGCATTAAACGTCTAAGAATACCCTGAAGCTGTAAGTACATCAGTAATATTGATTATTGTAGTCTTGTATGGGCTTTGATATCTTTCACATATAATTGTAAGCTAGTTATTAGGAAATATATCATCCTTAAACACTTCATTCTAATAATCCTTTTCATCCTGAGATGAAAAGTGTGGATTACCAAAGAAAACATGAAAGAAAATTCCAGTTACTGATATGTTGCCTGTAAAATGGATGGTGTTGGATATTACTTGCACATTTTCACATTCTGATGCTCTCAGATGTCATTTTAAATATGTACCAGGTTTGTAGGAATAGGATGTATACATACTTTCAAGTAAGCACCACAGAGCACAGCGAGGCCTAATACTGAGAAAATATGCGCAAAAAATTCAGCTTCAAGTATGCAAAAAAAAAAAGGGTTTTGAAGAGTACGGCCAATGACTGCAGCAGTCTTGGGGTAAATTCACACTTCCAAACTTTTTCCATAAGGAGGAAGGGAAAGGGACCACTCTTAAAATGAGAGAACTGGTTTGAGTCCATGAGAACTCATAGGCTGGGGAGCTTATTCATGGCTCGATGTTATCACATGCCACTTGAAACAGAACCCTTTCCAGAGAGCAAAGCTTTTGCATTTCGCTGAAGGCTTCATTTCAATCACTGAGCTAGTATCTTCTCCATCTTTTGATGTACTCAAAAGGAAACTGTGTGTTGTCTTTTAGACTTTTCTATTGTGAAGACAGGCACTTCACAAACAAAAGTTTTGTTTATATATAAAGCCTCATAGTTTCTCTTTCTTATTCGCTGTATAAGTCATGTCTTTATTCATCTCTCTGGCGTGTTGTGTCTCCAAGCTGACTTACTTATGGCTATTTGGAATTCTTCATGCCCTGCTATATTTAAAGGACTCACAAGGTCTCATAGGGATAGGAAATCTCATTCCCTCTCCTGACATTCTCTGCTTCCACTCCTGTTCCTCCAGTTCTGCTTGCTTATTGTCCCTCTGCTTTATGTTTCCTTCTCCTTATGTTCTCCCATCCTCCTGAACTTTTGTTTTGCTTTATTTTCCCACCCCGTCCCCTTGCTAGGGCTCTCTGTGGTAAGAAACCTCCTGCCCCATGCTAGTCTTGGGCAACTTAGCAGGGAGGGGGATAACATTGAGGACATGGCAACATCACTTCCTGTCACAGCATCAGTTCTAGGAATTTCCCCAATTGCTATGGTCTTTACTATAGAGATTGGGGAAACTCCTAGACCATTACTAATGTGATGATCACCTGGAAGTGACATCTCTGAATCAGTGATACTTCCCCTTCCCACATTCTGCCCCCCCAGAAGGTCCCAAGTGTTGCTAGTACAGGGCTGGAGTGGCAACCCTACCACTTGCTGAACTACCAACCACTCCTGATTTTTTGGTTGTTTTTCCTCTCAGTACCCTTGCCTAACCATCTACCCAGTTTTTTCCCCTTTGAAATAGTTACTAGTGGTTTATTATCACTCCCTGTAATGAATGGACTTCCATTAAAAAAATACTTATGTTTACATGCAAAATGAAGAGCTAAAAGTTCTTTCTCTTTTTCAGCATATTGACTCTGTAATTATCACTTACCTTGCTATATATATAATTGGTCTCCAGTGTGTACTATACTTTTGTAAAAGAACTGCTCCTAAACCAAATTTGATGTATCTGCTGATCCTTTAGTTTCTCTGTTATTGTATTATTTTAGTGTTGGTTATCCTTGTATCCTTTCAATAAGCGTATTAAATGTACATAAGAAGTTACTAGATTTTTCTAGAATCCTGAAAGTACATCTGATAAAGAGAAATATTTGGCCCTTACCATCTGAATGAAAATTTTTCATATAATTATTAGTCCTTTAGGATCTAAACAAATCTAAGTGACCTGTTCTTTTACTCTGCTATCATTAGTGAGTGTTTTCATTCTATGGATCTGTCACAAATAAATGGCTGTTGTTCAGTTTCATCCACATCTTGTCTGTCGAGTCAAAATAGTTGTGTGAAAGAGTTTATATTTATCTCACAAGTACCATGTTATTCTTTCAGGGTCACATATAAAAACCCTTTAGGAAACACAACGCTTACACACTGCCAACCAGTTAAATAAAGATTGTGTCTCCCCTTTTATCGATGGTGGCAGCTGAGAGCACTTAGTCAAATAAAAAGAGGGACCAGAGAGAGTGTATGATTTGGACAGCCGTAAGGCCAGAGGGCATTTACCTCAAAAGCCTCCCCCATCTTTCTCACTCTTCTCCTCCCCCATCTCCTCCTGGTTGCAGTCACAGATGTCATCTGAGCACTTTGTATCATTCCTTAATTTGCTTCTGTTCAGTCCCCACATAATGTTTGTTGATACAAGCCAGTATAAAATGATAGTATCCCATTATAGAAGAAACATGTATTTCTATATGAGGAACATCTCTGCACTTGACTTCATCCATATTTCTTACGCACCATACTCTCCCCTCTTTTTTGCTTTATTATAAATAGTGACCAACTCTTGTTTGTCTTCTCTGATGTTATCGTGGCTTTTGTGACTACCCCAAACCAACAAATTAATTGCTTTCTTCTGAATATAATTTTTTTTTCTGCTGGACACATGTTATGCTTTGTACAATCTGGCTCTTCTATCTCTTTGCATTAATATTCCTTATTCCAGTCACAAAAGGAATTCTAATGAAGGACTGTGCTATAGTCTCAAAATTGTAAGTCTGACTCAGATTCTGTAATGTTGTATGTTGCAAAATTTTCATCCTCTGAGTCAGCCTCAGCCTCGACTGGCCACCTTACCTCTTGCCCCAGAGTCCTCCTCAGAGGATGAGCAGGAAGAGCCAGCAGGGCTACTCTAGAGCCAGAGCCAGCCATGGAAGAGCCACCAGGATCTACTTTAGAGCCAGAGCCAGCCATGGAAGAGCCAGCAAGGTCTACTCTGGAGCCAGAGCCAGCTGTGACAGCTGCTGCTCAGGAGGAAACTCAGCAGGAGCAGCCAGAAACCTCTGCAGAGGCTGTTGGAAACAAAGACTCCCCCAGAGCAAAAGAGAAACCTCAGCTCCCTGGGCCTGCTGAGAAGAGGAAAAATAAAGCAAAGGCAGCTCTGTGGGAAAGGAGAAAAAGTGCTCATTTGCAGGCACAACACCAGCTGGAGCTATCAGGCAAAGAGACAACACCTGCTCCTCATTAGGACAGTATAAGAGAGAGAAGCCAAGTGTGGAAGCAACTCAGCTTGCCATTCCCTGTGACCAGTGCTCTGTGCCTGGAAGCTCCTAGCCTGCCCTTGCTTTGTGCCCTGCTTCTTGATTTATCAGACTCTGACCTCAGCCTGCCTTCTGACTTTTTCTTCTGCCTGCTCCTCTCTCTGACTGATGTATTGGCTCTGATGCTTGGCCTGATTTCTGGGCTCTCATTTGTTGGCTCCTTAGCTACTGACTTCCTGGCAACTAACCTTGGTGTGGCTTGTGTACTCCCAGCAACTGCATCTCGCTGGGACCATTTGCAGTACTGGTGAGCCACCTGCCTGTCGTGGCCAGCCCTGAAATGAATGAAACTTGCATAATTCTTATCTCTGGTAAGTGGCAATCTTAAACTTTTTGAATTATGCAATTATAACAAATTGGACTGTAATATGTGTGTAGATTGATAGAATAATTGAGTAACCAGGATTGGAAGTGTCCTTTGATCTTTGAAAGAGGTGGTTTAATTGTATTTGTTGGAGCTTTTCTTAAGGGCTGATTCAGACACGGAAGCGTGCTAAAGTTCAGTGGCTCCCAGGCACATGCAGGGCCAACTTGGACAGGAGCCACAGTGTGGAGGGAGGAAGTGTTTCTTAAGCCTCTCCCCCACCTGGTACCATTTTCTTAACCTGAAATGGCCCTGAGGAGCTCCTAATTATCTTCATTTACATAATTTATACTCTGCCTGTCTCCCCAATGGGGACCCAAAACAGCTTACATCATTCTCCAGTTCTCCATTTTATCCTCACAACAACCCTGTGAGGTAGGTTAGGCTGAGATTGTGTGACTGGCCCAGCAAGCTTCCCTAGTAGACCAGGGATTCAAACATGGGTATCCTAGTCCAACACTCTAACTACTACACAAGACTGGCTCTCAAGAAACTGGTTAGTTTCTCCCCACTGGAAAAAATAACATGATCTGATAGGTACACACATGTTCCTCCAGTAGCTCATATTGACTTGCACTATGTAGTTCACGTTGAGTCTCAGTGAGAAAAATGAACTATAAATAACACGAATGCATAAATAGATACTGAAATTCTTATTGATTTCAACATTCTCAAGTTGGTTTTGTAGTCTATAAACAACTTTCTGCTACATTTTTTAACATGTAAACATTTACATGTGTACACATGTTGGAATGATGATAGAAATAGCACAGAGCACTGTGGTTTACCGGATAGACAAATCCTTTTCACAAATTTTTATTAAAACTATGCAGCTGAAAGTACTTACAATTGAACTGGTTTACCTTGTGTAAATCATGTGCTCTGAAGGACTGTTTGAGGGAGATTTAAGTAACAGGTAAAGGACAAACTACTGATATAATTCTAAATAAAGTATCCGTGCTCTTGTACTGTATACACTTCACATAGAAGTGCTACAGTTTACCTCTTGAACTTAATTGCCTTTTGACACCACTGTTCACAGTTTTTTCTTGTTGCCTCTGTGTGTGTGTGTGTATCTGCAAACAGAATGAGGACACAATTCATGCATTTGATAAAGTAGGCCCCAGTCCATGGAAGTTTATGCCACAACAAATCCATTAACTTTATTTATTTATGTCATTAATAGTTCACCTTTCTCACTGAGATTCAGACATTACCGTTAATTGAAGTTAGTTTAATACCACAATCCTAAGTAATACACCTTTCTAAGCCTACTAACTTCACAGGATTCAGAGGGGTGTGACTTTGTTTAGGATTGCACTGTAAATTACAGTTTATTGAAATAACCAGTGCAGCAGGTAATTGAAATGAGTAACCAGAATATGCATAGAAGTGCCAGATTGTCTACTGCCAAAGACAGCAGACTGCAACAGGAGTGGCAAAGTTTTTGTGACTCTGAGCTCTGGGGCACTGCTACTCAGGAAGCCAGGATTCAACCTGCATTCAGCTATAACAGCTAACCAGAGTTATTACAAACCAAGTACCTCAATCTGACCAAAAAATGATGAGTATCAAACTCATGTTTTGATCTAAAAGTCATCTCTCTCTACATTAAACTGAAGAAATATTAATAAAAGGCAAATCTTTTAATTTTGTTGAGCTTTTTACAGCAGCACCACTGCTCGCGCATCACCGTAAATGTGGCTCTACCCCACCACTCCCAATGGACTTTTGCAGGACATTCCCGCCGGCGGCCAAGCTCAGTGAGGTAAGGCGCAGCCGCTGCCAAGAGTATCCATCTACCGTTCCCCTGGCAACCCTGCTCACACCAGCCAATGGCCACACTGCTCCCCTGACAGGCCAGCGAGGGGTAAGCGGGGCTGCAGCCAATGGGGACACCATGATCCTCGCTGCCCACCAACAGCCCCCCCAACAGGGAGTAGGCATCCCTGGCGGGGACGGGGGCAGAGGTGACAGTGAAGGTCCAGATCAAACACCCACCCTCTCACTTGTCCAGCTCCCATTTCCAATAAGTGCCGGGCCGGTGGCCACAGCTCAGTGTGCCTGCAAATCCCCCTTGCCACTGTGGCTACTGCGAGAAACAAGTTCCCCCTCCCTAAAAAGTGGGACCAGAAGGCCAGCAGTACTTGGGATCAGCCCCCAGGATCTGGAGAGGCATGTGGGGGGGTGAGTTCTTCAATGAGTGACAGGAATGCCCATTGGAAACCACATGAGGGGCCAGAAGGGAGTTCAAAGTGCCCACAGACTTGTGGCGGTGTCATTTGAACACATCATTGCATCACAACAATGCAAGAATGCGGATTGGACCTCAAGAGCCATGCCCTGGTCCAGGGGTGATGCCCCTCCAGTGAACTGACAGCCCACAGGAGCAGAGAAACTGCTCCGGGGGCTGCTATTTACCCCCTCCCTGTGCCAGATTTCCCAAGTCCATCCCTGCTTCTGCAAACAGCAAAATGGAGGGTGGTCCATCCTCCTGGAAGAGAACCCCTGGAGATCCCAAGATGTCGTTCCACATCCCCCACCTCCCGGCAGTAACTTCCGCCTTCCCCTCTGCCTGGCTTATCAGATGCCAGCAGCTCGGTCTATCAGAGAATGAAAGTCCTCAGTGGAGCCTCCCCCCCCATCCCCGCCCTGCCAGACATTTATGGGCCACACTTCAATTCCCACCCCACTGCCTGAAGTTACATTGAGGGGAGGGGAGGGGGCAGGGAAGCTGGACAGGGTGCCACTTGACACCTGCCCATCCTGGCAGCAGAGCCCGCCCCGTCGACCCCAGACCCAAGCCAGGAAAAATTTGCAGGGATGTGTGAGAAGACGTCCCAATGGGGAGTTGGGGACAGCGGCAGTTACTGTCAATGTCAAGGGAGCAAGCGAATAGACAGCAGTTTCTTGTTTTTCAACACGTTTTATTAAACTGGAAAAGGTGTAGAGGTCCTCTGGAAGTATTTCCTGCCAATGTGGCTGAGCTACAGGCTGCCTTGGTAAACTGCTCCCTGGGCAGGACCTGAATGACACTCGTGGAGGCTTATGGGGGGCTCAGACAGCCATGCTCCTTGGTCTCCTGGACTAGTGGCAATCTGCTTGCAAGGGAAACAGACACGTGTTGCACGTGACCCAAGCTGGTGCGCGGTCAAGCCGAAGCCCAATCTGCAATGTCTGGGAAGGTGTCCATTGATTGAGCGCTGTGGTGGCAGCTCCACAGGTGCAGCTCGCAACCACATAATGCACGACCCTCTGGCGAGACAGCGCTCTGCCTTGGGATGGTCTTATCCTCTGAGGGAGAAAGTCAAGTGGCTGAGCACCCTCCAGCAACAGGGTGTAACGAACACCCGGTCAACCCTACCGCTGGCCACACTTCCTCCTCTGCGGGAAGGGGTCCCAACTGAGAAAATCTGATTAGAGCAGCCATATGGGTAGCCCCCCCCATTGACTGTGTCATGAGTAGTTTTCTGGGCAACTGCCTCTGCAGCAGGCAGGGGCTGCCGCCACTGCCCCTCCCCCACAGACCCTCACCTGAAGAGGCTGGCAGTCAGGTGAGTTCAGGTGAGGGGGGCAGCTGGTACAAATCAGCGAGCTGCGTTAGTTGCTGCCCCAGCTGTTTACCTGTCAGTGCTCCCTCTCTCTTTACTGAGCTGATAACCTGCAAGGGGACCTGGGTGGTTATTGCTAATTAGTCAGACATTCTGGACTTTGCCCTTCTTCCCTTGAGGGAGTGCAAAGTTCTCCTAGTTTTCCCACTGCATCTCCCCAGTGCACTCATGGCCCACCAGCGTGAGTACCCGCTCTCCTGCCTCGCGCACAAAGTCCCCACGGAAGGAGGCTGTTGGCCGGAGCCTCCGGCCACTGCCCACTTACCTAAGTTTGTGCGTGGCGCAGCCAGAGGTTTTGTAGGGTGCGTGGGCATGGGGAGGGGGGCTCTCCCACCACAATCAAAAAGAGTCCAGTAACCTAACCAATTTTATTGTAGCATAAGCTTTCGAGAATCAAGTTCTCTTTGTCAGATGCATGATCCAAACTGGTCAAATACAGAAGAGGAGGGGAGAGAAGGAGACATATATCAGAAGAGGACAGGATGCAATTAGCAGGGAGGCAACCAAAACATTCCTTTGCTAGTATGTCTCCTTCTCTCCCCTATCTCCCCTCCTCTTTTGTATTTGACCAGTTTGGATCATGCATCTGACGAAGAGAACTTGATTCTTGAAAGCTTATGCTACAATAAAATTGGTTAGTCTTAAAGGTGCTACTGGACTCTTTTTGATTTTGCTACTACAGACTAACACGGCTAACTCCTCTGGATCTATCTCCCACCACAGAAGCACACATGGATTGGTCCGCCTGGTAGTCGCCATCCTATGCCCTGTTCAGGCCATGGGGGCGGGGCTGGGCACAGGGAGAGGGGCACCTATGGGCTACACCTGCGTTTTTCATGGCATAACTTTCTGCCACTGCAGGAGGCGTTTCTGGGCCTAGGAAAACTTAGGAAGCTGACTAACTTGTGGCCCGCCCCCTGCTCCACCCCCTCCAGCGCCGGTGCAGGGACCTGTGCCTCACTTATGTGTCTGTACAGCCGCCCAGCATAGGATTGGGCTGTCAATCAAATATATTATTAAGCTGAAACATGGGATATTTGTATTTTTAAAAAATCATTACAGTCTTCTAAGTGGATAGCAGAGTTATTTTTTTTCTTGAACAGGTATGGATCTCATCTTCCTACTCCCTAATTCAGACTTAGAACTGGCAAGCTGCCATCATCACTCTATTGAAATACATTTGCCTATCTTCAATATTTTACATTCATATAATTTGTAAATCAGAGGAAAACCTTGATTGACTTGTTAATTCATTATGTGCAGACCTGAGAAAAGGAAGTAAAAGCTTGGAAACAAATTCCTTTCATCTAGCCCTGTCTCAACAAAGACATTTACCTGCTCTTATTCTACCTTTTCTTCTAATTATACGAAATATCAGCATGCTTGTCTGTTGTCGTTTATTGATTGGTTCTTTACCGATAAAAGCCAACTGTGAAGACTCTTGCAATCTTTTATACTTGCTTTCAATGATTAATTTGAAAAATTCTGTGATGACAGTAGATCTATAGCCTTCTAAAATGATATAGTTACTTCTTCTAAACTTTTTGCAATTTAGAAGAACATCTTCTGTCTCCCCAAATTAAACCCTTCTTTCTTCTTGGAGGATTTCTGAGGAATAGTTTCCTTGTATTTGTTTCTAGCAGAAACTTTCAGTAAGTTCTTCTAGCTAGTTCAGGAGTCCTCTCTACACCAACAACTATACAAGCTGGAACTGACAAGCATTACAGACAACTAAGCTTTAGTTCACTAACATCTAGAGAGTGTGTCACCAACGTGGTATGCTATTGAGCAGGGGATTGCCTTCCATTTATCTGGCTAACACTTATAAACTATGATGGCATGCTAAATGGTGGACAGTTGCATCCTGCTCATCTTCACTCCAAAAATACAAAGTTCTTACCCACCCATTCCCCAAAGAAATAGAGGCTTCTTCCACACAGGTGTGAAAGTTCTTGCCACTGTGGTGCATGCTCTGGTAATAGCTAGATTAAATTACTACAATGCCATCTTTGTGGGACTGCCCTTGAAGGCTGTCTTGAAGCTACAGTTGGAACAGAATGCTGCAGCCAAAATCTTGACTCGTCTTGTTCCATATATGCTGGCTCCTTTATGGGTCTAAGTCACGGTGCTGGTATTGGCCTTTGAAGACCATACAGCATAGGGTCAGTATACCTTAAGGATCACCTACTCCGATATGAACCTACCATACCACTTCAAACATCTTCAAAGTCTCTGCTTTGGGTGCTGCTGCCATCTGATGCTAGAAAGGTGGCAACCTAAGGGCCTTCTTGGTTGTGGCACCAAAACTTTGGAACTCTCTCCTAAACAGATTTGTCTGTCTCCCACTATTACCAGTGGGTGATGATGTTGTCTTGTTCAGTGTTCCCTCATTAACTAATTCTTATTAGGCATCCTCTCTGTTTGTGGGCTTACACGTGTTTTAACATTCTTCACCTTGGGGACACTGATTTGGGAGGAAGGGTGGCACCAACATGTGTAACTAAAATAAATAAATAAGACATTGTATGAGTTTCCACTTTTTAGTAGCTTTTGATTTTATTTTGTACTGTTGTTTTAATCCCTGTAGTGAGCTACCTCCAGCAAGGGTAGGGGGGCCAAAAATAATCAAAGCAAACTAAACAGAAAATTGTAGAAAAGAGATGGAGTAAAGAAAACAACAAACCATAACAATGTATTCCGTAACTGTGTAGAAAAAGCAAACATCAATGGGATGTGACTCCTAGACTTGTGCGAGGTTGTCAAGCTCCAGGTGGGGTCTGGAGTTCTCAAGGAGTTACAGGTGATCTCCTGATTACAGAGAACAGTTCCCCTGGAGAGATAGATCCAGAGAATGGTGCTTTCAAAAGGTGGACTCTAAGAGCGGGACCACAAGTGACGCCTGACACAGGTTGGACACTTGCCAGCTTCCCTCAAGTTTTGATGGGAAATGTAGGCAGCTTGGCGGAATGTTGGACAAGTGACCATTGAAAAGTCCATTGGACAGCAGTCAGAGAGCGAAGCTGCAAGACCAGGATGCCTACATTTCCCATCAAAACTTGAGGGAAGCTGACAAGTGTCCAATCTGTGCCTTTTGTCGCTTGTGGTCCCGCTCTAAGGCATCACATCCCCACTGAAATCCTTCCCCCTCACAAACTCTGCCTTCCCCAAGCACTGCCCTCAGATCTTCAGGAATTTCACAAATTGAGTTAGCAACTCTAATTTGTGCCTTTCTGTCATAATAAATAATAACTGAGCTTATATACTGCTCTTCTAGACTGATTAGTGCCCCCATTCAGAGCAGTGAACAAAGTCAGTGTAATTATTATCCCCACACTATAGCTGGGGAGCTGGGATTGAGAGGGTTACCCAACGTCATGGCTCAAGGCAATAGTGGGATTCGAACCAGCAGAGTGATTTACAGTCCAACCACTATGTTATTTCTGTCATTTTTAATTACAATAATTTCAAAAATGGGGTATTATGTTTCTGTCCGTCTCCCCTCTGCTCTGTTTTCCTAAGAAGGATATAAAGCTATGTTCCTTAGCGGGGAAGGGGAGAGACCCTCTGAGTTTTCTTGATTGATTGCAGACCGTAGCCACCAAGATTACACATGTCTAAGAGCGGGACCACAAGTGACGCCTGACACAGGTTGGACACTTGTCAGCTTCTCTCAAGTTTTGATGGGAAATGTAGGCATCCTGGTCTTGCAGCTTGGCTCTCCGACTGCTGTCCAATGGACTTTTCAACTGTCGCCTGTCCAACATTCCGCCAAGCTGCCTACATTTCCCATCAAAACTTGAGGGAAGCTGGCAAGTGTCCAACCTGTGTCAGGCGTCACTTGTGGTCCCACTCTAAGATAGTCCAATCTTTAAGCATATGGGGTGGGACTTTGAATCATGTAAGAGCTGGTTTCACATACTGACGCTTGCTTGTTTGCTGGAAGTCAGAGACAGAGAAATTGTCTGCAGGTTTTCTTGTGCCAAAGTACAGTGCAGTATTTTCTGCTATATTATTCCTTTCTTATTTTTCTTAGCTTCCTTCTTGAATATAGTTTGTGTTTTGTACGTATTTTCTAATTCTTTCTGAAGAATTTTGTTTTTACTTGGGGTTTGCTCCCTCCTCTTCTTCCCTGCTTTACTATTTAATTTGTGGCTTGACATCTATATCTTGCTTTGTCCTGCCGCTCCTGGCTCTTTGGAGGCGAATTTTTAATGCAGTCCCCCTCAGTCTAATTTGCTCATTAGTTCTTTATTAAATGTCTCAATGTGACTTACTGGTTGCCTGACTGTGTCCTTGTCCTGCTAAACCCTTTTGATTTTTAATTGCCCTTCCCTGCCCACTGAAACGGCTGTAGTTCTTTGGTAATTACTGTAAATTTGGGGTTTGTCTGTCTTGTGTACCTCAGTTTGAACTGTTATGTCTGGGTGCCTCAAGTATAAACCAAGCACAACTCTTTAATTAATTTATTTTATCACACACAGTACAATAATAAAATTGCATACATTCCATGCGCATATTACAGTATCTTATGTTAGCCCCAGAAAGTTATCCGAAACAGGTTGCCTTAAAATCCTACAGAGGCCTATTTAAAGCAACTTACTCCCATTAAAGTTCACACAGGATAGCACTGCCCATGAGCTTCATGACTCAGAGATTTGGATCTGGGTTTCTCAGAGCGGAACTGCAAGTGACAAAAGGCACAGGTTGGACACTTGTCAGCTTCCCTCAAGTTTTGGTGGGAAATGTAGGCATCCTGGTCTTGCAGCTTGGCTCTCCGACTGCTGTCCAATGGACTTTTCAACTGTCACTTGTCCAACATTCCACCAAGCTGCCTACATTTCCCATCAAAACTTGAGGGAAGCTGACAAGTGTCCAATCTGTGCCTTTTGTCACTTGTAGTTCCGCTCTCAATTTCTAGTCCAACCCATCCTGATCTGGATAACCCAGGCAAGTCCAACCTCGTCGGGTCTCAGAAGCTAAGTAGGGTTGGCCTTGGTTAGTAGTTGGATGGGAGACCTCCAATGAAGACCAGGGTTGCAGAGGCAGGCAATGGCTAACCACATCTGTTAGTCTCTTGCCATGAAAACCTCACCAGGGGTCACCATAAGTCAGCTATGACTTGACAGCATTCATCATATTTACTGTAATTACAAAAATTTGGAAAGCTTACACTCTGAAAATCTAGTTGATCTCTAAGGTGCCACTGGACTCAAATCCTGCTTTTCCGCCACCACCAGGCCAACACCCCAACCACTACTTCACACTGGCATGTGCTATGCTAGAAGTAATAGTCCTCTATTATTACTAGACACCAGATACAAATGGGGAGCACAGCAATTGCAGTAGCCCTCAGAAATTAGCCATAATGCAGGCTTCTTCAAGGTTTTTGTTTTGGTGTGTTTTGGAAAGACCTGCCCTTGCAAAGCTGAAAGAACAAGGCAAAGTGTCACAATCCATTGGAAAGCTGTGGCTTTCCAAAAACCTTCACGAACTCGTCTGCCCAATTTTAGGCTATTTATTTATTTTTTAAAATTCTAGGTTTATATTTCTAAGCCAACCGGACCCAGGGCAGAATACAAAAAAATGTTTTTAAGAAACTTCAGAATAAAAATTACAGCAGCATATTGCATAAAATCATCTCAGCTAGTAAAATAATCTTTAGCTCAACTTCTGTATAAAAATGACATGCCCCCAAATGCCCTTTTCAGACGTTCTTGCTTTACATCCCTTGCATGCAGGCATGAGATTTGGTGCGTTCCTGATTATTATTTATTAAATTTATAGTCTGCCCTCCCTGTGGACGGGCTCAGGGTGGATTACAACCTACAGATAAAAACACACTGATAAAACGGTACATTAAATAATGATAAAAGTATTATTATTTATTAAATTTATATGATCAGGTATGGCCTGCTGCCCTGCAGGGTATCCAACGATATAGAGCAACACGGTAATAGTAATGTCAAACAAGAAGAAAATCCCCGTGTGGTAATAATGTCTCCACAATTAACAATAAAGCATATATTATTTAATATATTGTTTCCAAAACTATTTATTTACCAGTACATAAGGGATGTAATAAACAATTTCATATTCCAATTTATTTCTCCTAACACATTCAAGAACTGTACCACATATTGCAATTTCCCTCGACCTCAATCATATAGGCATTCCATGTATCCTGTAATTAATCAATTAAAGTGTCTCGTGCTCAAAGTGCTACAATTATTACAACTGAAGTACCCTGCAGGGTATAGCTATAGTAAAAAAAAAAAAAGATCTTGCCAGGACAGAAACAGTTCTCACCACCTTACAGGTGGAAATAGGCAACAATCTCTGCTAAGATGAACAGAATTGCCACATAGGACACGAGAATATGAGTCTATGTGGCAATTCTACAAGCATGAAGATCTCAGGTTGTGAAGAGTTTTAAAAGTTAAAACTGAGCCCAGAAACAATTGGGCAACCAATATAGAAAATTTCAAACAAGGCATCATTTGAGCAAAGTCGTCCGTTCCAGTCCACAGAAGAGTTGCAATTTCTGAGTTGCTGTCAAGAGCAGTTCCATGTAGAGGGTGTTACGACAGTCTAGTCCTGAAGTTACAGACTGGCTAGACCGAGTCCAGAAGGGGCCGAACGTAATTGAAAGGTTATGATATTTTTTTGGCTTCCTTATTTCATTTCTCTAATAGCAGGGCTGGATCCAATAATACTTCTACCGTGCAATCCTACGCAGTCTCTCCAGTTAAAGTCTACTGATTTCAGCATGCTTAGACATGAGCAACTCTGCACACTTGCATGGCTAAACTATAATTCATGATTTTCTTCAACCAATTTCCCCCATTATACAAGAATTTCCCTGATTTTTTGTTATTAAAATAGGCTCTATGTACTAAACATGTAAAACATGCAGAGAAATAAGCAGCGCCACTTGCACCCTGGGTCAACAACTGAACAGCCAACTCAGAGCCAAGCTACAAGCGATGAATGATACTTGCCTGGCAAATGAACAGATTCACATGTATTCCTCCCTGTTCACTTGCCGTTCACTTGCGCTGAGCAAGTGAACAGGGAGGAATACACGTGACTCTGTTCACTTGCCAGGCAAGTGTCATTCATCACTTGTAGCTTGGCTCTCAGCCTTCAAGTGGAAAGTACAAGTGTCCTTGCACTTGAAATGAGCAGCACCCAGCCATGGCTAGCCCGGGTTCGTGTAAGCATGAGAGCAAAGGTGTCAGAAGAATGGAGCTGACTCTGGAAATCTGTTGCTCTCTAAGGGCCAAGCTACAAGTGTCGAATGACACTTGAACGGCAAGTGAACAGACTTGCGTGTATTCCTCCCTGTTCACTTGCCCTCCACTTGATCACTCAGCGCTCCACTTAGTGGATCAAGTGGATCACTTAGTGGATCACTTAGTGATCAAGTGGAACGCAAGTGGCGCGCAAATGAACAGGGAGGAATACGCGTGAGTCTGGTCACTTGCTGTTCAAGTGTCATTCATCACTTGTAGCTTGGCTCTAAGGTGCCACTGGACTCCAATCCTGTCCCCATGTATTTTGACTGCAAAGTAGTGCCCTTTTCTTGGAATATGTCCGTCCTGGAAGAGCTGGCAAAACTCGGCTACTACCTGTTTCTCGCGTCCCCCGAAAGGCGCCCTTTCCTGAGAGAACTCCGAGGGGCAGAGATTCCCTCCCGCCTACCGACACGCTCGGCGAGCGCTTTCAGGACTGCTCGCCTCACCTCTGCCCCTTCCCCGCCGCGCGGATGGGGCTTTCGCCCCGGGGCTCTGCGGGAGAGGCGGCGCCTCAGGCGGGGCTGCTCCCGAGAGGGCTCGCCTCTTCGGAGGGCTAGGCGGCGGGAAGAGGCGCGCTGAGGCGGTGCGCCCGGCGTGCTGGCGGGAGCGCCTCCGGGCAGGCGAAGGGGCGCCCAGGCGCGCGGCGGCGGCCCGAGGGGTTCGGACTCGGCGCCTGGCCCTGCGGGCGCTTCGGGCGCTCCTCCGGCTCGTCCCGCGCGCGGCTTCTCCCCCCTCGTCCCGCCCCGCCCCCCGCCCCTGTCTCGGCTCCCCGGCTGTGATCTGCGTGGATGGAAGGAGGGCGGAGAGGGGGAGCGAGGGGAGGCGGGAGGCGGGGAAGCCGGCGCTCGGGCGCGGTGGCGGGAAGGCGCTCCTGGGCTGCGCCTGCCTCTCGCTCCCCGCTGAGCCCGTCGGGTGGAGCATGAAGCACCATGGTGTGGTGCGACCGTGGGGTCCAGCTGCTGCTGACCACGGCGGGCGCCTTCGCCGCCTTCAGCCTCATGACCATCGCCATCGGCACCGACTACTGGCTCTACTCGAGCGCCAACGTCTGCAACGGCACCAACGTTACCGCCCCGGACGACACCTCGCCGAGCCAGCCCAAGAAGGCGAAGGGCGACCTCACCCACTCCGGCCTCTGGAGGATCTGCTGTGTGGAAGGTAGCCGGGCGGGAAGGGCGCGGGGGGCTGGCGGGCGTGGGGTGGGGTCGGCGCGCGCGCGCCCCGCGACGGAGCTGTGGCGGAAGGCGAGGAAGGAAACAAAGAGAGGCGGCGAAGAGTGGCGGGAAGTGCCCAACTTCCCGGGCTGGAGTGGTCGGGAAGGGACAATGGCAGAGGAGGTTGGGGACGGCGGCGGAGCGCCTCGCGCTTTCCCCGGGCGAGGCGTCGTGGCGGCGGCGGCGGCTCCCCCTCTGCCCCCCCCCCCAGAGACCCTCCCCTCCGGATGCAGCCGGCCGCAGCCGAGTTGGTACCTCTGATCTGCTGCTGTCTAGGAGGGAGGATGTTGTTGCCGTGGCAACCGGTGTCTCGGATTGCTATGGGAACCGGACAGAGGGATGCTTAGCCCGGGGTGTCTGCCTCTCTCCAGCCCAGCGCTGCACCGTCCTTACCCTTTTCCCTGGGCGCTTGGGCGCGCGCGGTGACTGGAAGAAAGGCGGAGAGACGATGGATTTTTAAGGAAGGCGCGGAGGGAAGGGAGGAAAGAAAGAGGCTCGGGCTGCGCTCCTTTCTGCCGTTGTGAAAGCTAATCCGACACTTTCTTTGTGAACATGCTTATGAATGAGGTGGAGAGAGCGCGCTTTTTTATTTTTCCTTGTATCTAGCGTATCTGGAACTTGAAATGGGACTGCAAATAAAATTTTAAAAACTCAGAAGTCAGAGGTGGTGTTGATGTTTTACTCTCTGTTCACGTTGTTCGTTGTCATTGAAGGATTACAACTGTAATAAAAGAACAAATAGAAATTAATATTTTTTAATGAGTGTACATTTAAGGAGGCTAAAATCCCAAACTCTCCCCACTTCAGTTCGCTTGCAGTTGGATGAGCTAGACTTGTCAGGGGGCAGTTCGGAGAAGGAAATAACATGGGGTGGTGAGATGCAATAGCCTCAGGTGAGAGAAACTGTGCATACTGGCCAGATGCTTAGTCTGAATGTGTGACTCCCTTGAAATAAATCCATCAAAGGAAGTGTTCCACTCGCACCTATTGCGTACAGAGGGTTTCATAGCTGAACGTCACCATGACTGAACAGCCCCAGTTCCAACTTCACTGGCTAATATTCTTCCTGTTAGGAGATTTATTAGAAGCTCTGTGATAGCCAAAAGAGATAAGCTTAGAGGAGAAGACTGTTGACTTCTTACTTCGCTTTGGCTTCTGGGGGCGGTGTGTGTGTGTGTGTGTGTGATTATTTCCACTCTAATGCCCTTGGCATATCAGCTTCAGTGCACCTAATTCAATCATTGCAACTTAGCACACACAAACTTTACAAAGGAGGTTTTCTAGCTTATTCCAAAGGACAAGCAACAAACAAACCCAGAGACCCTCATTTATCTCAAAAAGCATTATAATGATCTTTTAAAAGCTTATAAAAAATTTTTGTACTGATTTACAGATACAGCCTGACCTTACGAATTTTTAATCAGAAGTAACTCCCATTGACTTCATTGGGATTTAGACTTAAGTAAGTGTGCCTAAGGACTGTAGTCTTACAGTGCAATCCAAAGAACATTTTCCTGGGAGTAAGTCCCATTGAAGAGACCTGAGTAGACCTTATCTGGATTGCTTAGCTAGCCTACAAGAGAAATTATTGCTTTGATTACATAGACATGAAAACGGGTGATCATCCCAGAAAGCGACGTGCATGTTTAGATTTAAAGTAGTGATGGGCAAGTTGCAATCCTGCTCACTTCATTCATCAGCTCAGTTTTTCTAAGTTTATTTTTAACAGTATGGTGTCTGAGCTTACGGTTGCATTAAAAAGCTTAGAAAGATTAGGGATTCAGTCATCCCTAGTCCTTTAAGCTAGTCCCTGCTTCCGAAAACTTACCCTCGTGAAGTGTGGTAGAAGCAGAGTAGACTATTGTAGAAAGCACCGTCAAGGGCAAAAGTCTAATTTTAAAATCCTGAAAATGGCTGTATATTCTGTTGTCATTGGGAGCTGGGAAAAAGAGAAAAAAACATGGGAAGCTCCCTGGAAGCAACTGGCATTCCACTGGAACAGACTGGGCCTTTGCCACTCCATCACCAACTATTCCTCCTTGACACTGGTCCCTTCACCTTTCCCCCAAATTTACTTCAATGGGTGGGAAATGCTGGTTGCTCCTACAGAATGCCCATTACTGCCAACAGAGAGAAGAATTAGACGCTCCATTTTTCAGTTTCTCTGTTAACCATGGATATTCCACAGCCTTAAAATACTGAAAACCTCCATGTTAGCATTCCCTGTCATCAGCCCTTCTCAGTAGGGTAAATTTGGGGAAAGAGGAGCACTGGTGGCAAAGAGTGATGATTGGCAGGGAGTTGAGTTGAGCCATTACAAGCTGGACCTAAAGGTTAGGTCTTGGCTTAATATTATCCACACTGGGTGGCTTCTGTTTACCGTACTTCCTTCTACATTTCAGTACTATCATGAGCTGAAATGATAACTGAGGTATCAACTCAAGTCATTTTAAAAACACAGAATGGATATTGGTCCTCACTGGCACGGTGTTGAACACACAAACATCTTAATAAATCAGGTTAATTCCTTGGCAGCTCCTCTTAAAGAAGCACAGGTAGGTGGTGCTGGGAAATAACCGTTTCTTCTTGGGACCCTGGGGAATTGCTGCCTGATAGCACTAACAGG
This sequence comes from Eublepharis macularius, assembly GCF_028583425.1. Taxonomy (NCBI): domain Eukaryota; kingdom Metazoa; phylum Chordata; class Lepidosauria; order Squamata; family Eublepharidae; genus Eublepharis; species Eublepharis macularius. Next base: position 14,257,505 of record NC_072793.1, on the reverse strand, counting down.
GCTACTGGAACCAATGGTCTGACAATCTAATTTGGTATAAGGCAGGTTAGTATAATTCAATCTTGATTTCGTTACTGAACTTATCCGAATCTCAGCATTTTCCTTTAGTTGGAGTCTGAGATATGACTTCTTATTTTATAGTTCAGAGTTGGAGCACATGGGTTGTGTGCATAAGATTGTAGGTTTAATCCCCAGCATCCTCAGATAAAACAATATAGTCTTGTAATGTGGAAAATAATAATAATAACATTCGATTTATATACCGCCCTTCAGGACAACTTAACGCCCACTCAGAGCAGTTTACAAAGTATGTCATTATTATCCCCACAACAAAACACCCTGTGAGGTGGGTGGGGTTGAGAGAGCTCTGAGAGAGCTGTGACTGACCCAAGGTCACCCAGCTGGCTTCAAGTGGAGGAGTGGGGAATCAAACCCGGCTCTCCAGATTAGAGTCCCGCACTCTTAACCACTACACCAAACTGGCTCTCTATGGAAAAGCCATCCCTCTACCAGTGTCTTTAAAGATCCATTGCCAACCAGCATAGAAAATACTGAGTTGGATCGGGCCCAAGGCAGGACTTGGTAGCACATTCCTGGAATTGTTCAGGATGTGTCGCAGGAACAGTTTCCACACCTCTATTGTAAAACTCTGCCTTCAATCATTTAAAATATGGAATTGATGGATATGTATGTATTTAAAACATTTCGTCCTGTCTTTCCACTGAGCAGAGGCCCCAAGGTGGAGAACAATAAAAATATTAACATAAAAATGAATATTAACATAAAAATGAAAAAGTTAATTAAAACACACAAACTGGAAGAAAAATCAGTGAGGGAGCACCATAAAAAAACCAGGAAAATCTTCATTTGCTGGCAGAGACAATACAGAGGAGAACAAATGAATCTTCATGGGGAAAGAATTCCATAATTTTGGCATCATGACTGAGAAGGCGCTTTGCCAGGTTCCCATCTATCTACGTTCAAATGGCAGGGGCACCCAAAGCAGAGTTTCTAAAGATGACTGCAGTTGTCAGGTTCATATGACAGTAGGCAGTCCTTAAAGTATGCTGATCATAAGCTATATAGCACTTTAAAGATCCTTGAATCCAGGGGTGTGTAATTCGAGTTTAGTATTTGGTAAAAATTACTGAATTTTACCTGATTTGGTAAAAATTGGTGTTACTGGGCTTAAATATGTATTACTGAATAAGTTTGGTAATACCGAATTTAAGTTTACCAAATTTGGTAAAATTCAGTAAACTTCGGTAAGGATGGCAGCGCTATTCCTTGCTGTTCCTTTAGTAAGGAATAGTAAAGAAACACTGCTTCCCGCTGTTTTTTACCAGATGGGAGGGAGGAGAAGGGAGGGAGAGTAAGTCAGAGCAGAAGAGTAAGGGGGAAAGGAGGGAGGAGTGTGAGTGGCCAATCCTTGCAGCAGTTCTTCTTCTCTGGCCAATGGGATTCACTTGTTCTTCTGTGGGGTAGGTTGTGTTTTCCCCTGTTGTGCGTGTCTTGTACTGTAAATTTTTGCTAGCTCATTAGGGGCATAATGCCCTATTGTTGGGGCATGAAGGTTTTCTGTTGGCAAAAAGGGAATAATGCAAATTGGAGGTGGCTAAGGGCACCTTCTTTAGGGAGGCATAAAGTAGACCCTAGGCATCCAATCTCCCTGAAATTTGGACGGTCTTTAGAGAGCAATGAGTAGCAGGTCCCCAGCAAATTTGATGGATTTTTCTTGCAAAATGCCACCTCCAGCCCCCTGGATAGCCCCCAGATAGTTTCCCCCATCGAGAATAATGAAGATTGGAGGTGGCTGGGGGCACTTACTTTGGGGGGCATAAAATGGCCCCCGGGAGCCCATTCTTTATGAAATTTTGGGGGTAATTAGAGGACAGTAAGGATTAGGTATCCTGCAAATATGGTGACATTTGGTCCAAAAATACCCCCCCCCCAGGTGACTGGAAATTTCCCAATTGAGTTTCAAATAGGAAACAATGGCCTAATTTCATCGAATTTGCTCTGTGTTACCAAACCGAACTGGAGAATGAATTAGATATTCGAGGATTACTGAGATCTTTTTCCAGGTTGGTATTACCGAACCAAATTAACCCCAATTTTTTTTCCTGTGCTCACCCCTAATTGAATTGGTCCTGAAAGCAAATTGGGAGCCTATGCAGGAGAATGAAGACCGGCGTGATATGGTCCGTATAATCCACTCCCGTCAGCTTCTGCGACGTCGTGCGACGTCGCGCAAAATTCGTGCGAGAAAACGTGATATTTTGCGTTTTCCCCACAACATCGCGCGACGTTCCGGAGGCAGGTAAGCCGTCTGGAAACGGCCCAGAATTGACAGGGACTGTTGTTTCACTGGAGCCAATCAAGAGCAGGTCACACAGATTTCTGATTACAAGTGCCAATTACAAGGTCTATAGAAAATGAGGGACAGACTCAGCCTTTGCAGGACTGACCTGGAGCGTTTCTGGGCAAGTCATATGTCGGTCTGTCAGAGTCTAAATAGATGTGACCTGTGTGTCATATCAAAAATGTATAAAATAGGTGTGAATGGAAGCAATTTCCTGTGGAATCATGATAGCTTGTAAGAGGCAGTGATCTTTGAATGCTTGTCTCGCTCAAAACCACCTACCTCGGCTCCTTCCCTCCAAGTGGGGCTGACTTTTGTTGGGGAAAAAAGGTTAAAAATAGCTTTTCTTCAGAGGTGCAATGGATCTTGGATCAATACAGAGTCAGCACACGAGTTTAGCTTTTAAAAAACATTTACTTCTAAAAGAAAAGGGTCACAGGATTGCTACAAAATAACAAAATGCCTGGAGCTACATTTTTTCCTACTGTTTACAACAAAGAGCTGGGATAACAGAATGGAGAATCTTCTTCTTCCTCCTCCTTCTTGACCCTGAAAGAAAGTCACCTGACCTGTTGACCAATAACAGTTTACAAACACTCTCAAGTTTCCCCGGGCTTGCAGATTATTGGCTTTGAGCCAGGTTCCCTTTCCAGGTCAATCTAAACAATAGCATGGTAGGTAAACACATTAACCCCATAATGACTGAATCTCAGAACTGGCAACACACATATATTCCAACAACTTTCAGTCTTGGACCTCAGCTGAGAGAAAAGCCAGTGCAGAAAAAGCTTTCAGGCAGAAAAGCACAAATAGCTTCATAACAGGTTTGCAGTGTTTCCCTGGGAGCTGAGACAATGTTCACATGTTGCCCAGACATCGGGGTCAATCTTCCACTTCTTTTCTTGCAAGTTTGGTGCTAAACCCAGAGCTTCCCTGCTTGCTCCTCTTCTGGCAATTTACCCGTACCATTCCGTGGATTACCATCTTTTAAAAATTCTTTCATGTAATAACAGAAAGGTCACCATTTCACTAAATCCGTTTCAGCAGTTCTGACTATTTGCATTAAAATATCATCATCTCTAGGATTTTCTGTTTTAATATTAATTTTTATATACAAAACATTTTAAAATTATGTTGCTCTGTATGTATTAATTCTTATTATCTTTTATCTCTTAACATAGTCTTACAGTCTCCTTGTGTAATAGAAAGTCAGTGGCTACATTTTAAGAGTTCGACAGTCAATAGGCTTTTTGGGACATTTTCCTGGAATGAACTGAACTAGTTTAAACTTTTTCTTTAAAAAAAAGAAAAACGCAAGTTTTGGCATCCTTTCATGCCCACCTCTTCTCTGTAAGATATCACCCCACACACTACTTTATGACTCATCACTGTAGGCCTGTTCTAAAGCAGCGGTCCTCGTCCTGTAACAGAATCCCTCGTGCTGGGCCTGAATCTGGAGCTCCCAGAGAGGTGCTTTTTGTTCCTTCTCCTCCTCCTTCTGGCTGTACTTCTGAAGGATCTATTGCCAGTGCGCTTTGGAAGCAATGGAGAGAATTCTCTTTTTAGCACAGACAGGTTTGGAGACCCTCTCTCATTTGCCCAGCCTTTACCTATTCCTAATACTCAGGACTCCAATATTCCACACACCTACTTGTGGTATGCAGCCCTCTCTCCCCAACAAAGCGGATTGATGATCAGTAGGAGGTGTTTTGTGCTCCCAGCATGGGCCTTGGGAGGGAGGTGCCAGGATAGGTGGGGGTGAGAGAGAAAAGGCTTGAGAATGCTTTTGCAAAGAATGGAAACATCTCAGAACCTGCCCATGCTCACTGGTTTCATTGTTTCCATATGCTTCTGGTCACTGGCATGTATTTCTCGTCCCTGACTCTCTTGGTCTCCTGCCCACAGCCCTGGCTTTGACCCGGTAAGGTTATCTCTGGATCTTCTTTTTCCTATCACATGACTACAATGGCTTCCTTCCAGGCATTCACAGCTTGATGGGCCCCATGTAGCTTCCTGAGAGTTAAACATTGGCCCAGGGTCTACAAAGGTCGGTCAAAACCCCTGATTTGCTGCCGTCACCTCTATGTAAATAAATAAATAAATACATCCCCTCCAGAAAAACTGAAAGCAATTCAAAGTAAAGGAACTGCGACTTGGAGAATAAACTGCCATGGGTGGCCCAATTCAAGTTTCAAGAGCTCTGAGCTGACCCTTCTGAGTTTGGAACCTGGCACTCATTTGTCCTGTGCACATGACATAATTGTGGACTGGGCCAACACACACACAGAGGGGAGAGGGGGTGAGTGTACTGGCCCCATCCCCCCTTCCCATCATAGAGACAGAGCATATATGCATACCGCTTATGTGTACATGGGTGTTGTACTCATGTTTGGTTGAACATGCATAGGATAGGGTAGGGGAGAATATCGTCAGTCACAAATGAGAGGCTGAGCTACTGTGCTTCCTCCTCTTCCCTCTTTACCTGCATTTTCCTCTTCGTAAATGTGTCATTTGTACAGTTCTTGTACTCTGGTCTTCAAAAAAGACCAGTTTGGTGTAGTGGTTAAGAGCACGGGACTCTAATCTGGAGAGCCGGGTTTGATTCCCCGCTCCTCCACTTGAAGCCAGCTGGGTGACCTTGGGCTAGTCACAGCTTCTAGCTCTCTCAGCCCCACCCACCTCACAGGGTATTTTGTTGTGGAGATAATAATGACATACTTTGTAAACCGCTCTGAGTGGGTGTTAAGTCATTCTGAAGGGCGGTATATAAATCGAATGTTGTTGTTGTTGTTGTTATTATAATAAAAGTCTTCCGCTAGTTTCATCTCAGATGCCAGGACTAGGTATATGGGCTCTGAGACTTCTAGGCAGGAAGCACTGGGTTATAGTTGAAGTAAACCGGGGTAGGGGGCATCACAATACAACTTCCTTGGAATTTCGTTCTGGGAGATAGCAGATGGCTTTGTGGATGAATTACAGATTTGGCAGTTGTTTTTTTCTGGAAATTGTTATTATATCTTGACACAGGTATACTCTTGTAACATGATTTTAATCTAGTTTGCTCAGTTTGATTTCAGTGGGACTTATTCCCAAGAAGCTCACTTAAAGTTTCATCTGAAACATACTTTTAAAAATCTGTTAAACTGGAAATTTTTCAAGCTGCATGCTAAATGACACTGATTTGAGTTACGGCAAGTAAGTTCATTTCAGGTTAAACGATGTGTTCTGTTTAAAGAATTCTGCCATATATGTAAGATATCTGTTTGAAAGCTGTTGCATAAAATAGAAAAGGATTCCAAATGTTCTAGTGAGAGATTATATAATGACTTCATGGAATTGTCTCTAGGTTATCTAAGGTGCAGCATTGTTGCTTTTATTTAGATGTTAAAAATTTAAATGGTATAATGAATAATGGTCACAGACTGCTTTGTCAGGTTGAATTGCTTTATGGTAAAATGGAGTCACTCCAGTTAGTCCTGCGAAGCTCAAGATACTTGGTGCTGGCATTCTGCTTCGTTATATGTTAGTAGTGGTCTCTGGGTGTCTGGCAAAGGTACATGATACATTGACCTTACTCAAGCAGAGTTACTGGGCTCAATTCAAGGTTTGTCTATCACATACAAAGCTCTTCACAGCCTTGGTTTGGCACATCTGAAGGATCGCCTCTCTCCCTGTATTCCATCGCAGCAGCTTCTCTCATCTCAATAGGGCCTTCTGCAAGTGCCATCTTGCATGTGGGCAGGGCTCATTTCGAGGGGGAATGCGCCGGAACACAGTTCCGGCAGTGTCCCAAAGAGGTCACATGTCAGGTGGCCCCACCCACCTGACCCTCAGCCATTTTGGGCCCGTTTCAGCCTGGATTGGGGACAAAACGGCCTGGAATGGGCTTCTGACAGGTGGTGGATCACTCTCCCACTCAGCAGCGGCCCAATCCTGACCATTTTGAGCCCCTTTTCGGCCATTTTCAGCCCCTTTTTGCCATGTTGGGCCCAATTTCGGCCCTGAACAGCCAGGATTGGGTCCAAAACAGCCAGGATAGGTGATGTCAGGAGGTGTGGCATATGCAAATCAGTTGTGCTAATGTCACAATTCTATTGATGGCAAGGGGCGTGGCATATGCTAATGACTTATGCTAATGGGTTATGCTAATGAGTTCCTCTAGCTCTTTTTCTACGAAATGACCCCTGCATATGGGCCAAATCAATAGCTGCCCATACACATGCATTCTTTGTGGTGGCCCCCACTTATGGAACACCTACCTGAAGAAGTCAGGAAAGCTTCCACTTTCCTGGCTTTCTGCAAACAATGCAAAGCTGAATTATCCAAGAGGGCTTTTTACTCAGATAGGAAGGCTGCACTGTATGGAGATGGTACCAGAGAGATGAATCAGTAACGAAATCGGGATCATAGACTTTTCTACTATTTACTTTCTGTTGCTTGAAGGAGATCCTCCTGGCTACTTCTGTGTTGTTTAATATGTCAGTCTTAGAATTGCTTATACTCTGTTTCAGTATTTCTTCAACTCTGTATTGGATTTCTGATGGTTTTAAATCTTTACAAATTTGCATTTGTAGACCCTATTACATTGTTTATTGAAATGTCCTTGAAACTGACTGGGCTGACTCAGACTGTGCAATCCATCTTGAGTCTCAGTAAGAAAGGTGGATTATAAATAATGTAAATAAATAAGTAATATAAAATAAGCTCTTCCCATTCCTTGGTAGATAGGAGACCTTCTGGCATTCTATATATACACTGCTTTTAATTTCATAGAAATAAAATGGAAGAAATGTAACTAATGAATATTTCCTGGAGTACAGAATAGCCCATTTTTACATATAGTTGTTTTGTTTTGCTTCAAAGATGGCATTGAGAGGAACAGAGATCATGATGTATGTGAAAAAAAGTACTTATAATTCACCATTGTTGCTCCCCTTAATATTAACTGCTTATTGCACTTTTCTGAAGTGAACTTAACTTACTGCTTCAAAAGTAAACTAGAAGTGTGAAATGTGTTCTGGATTCAACATCACATCGCATCACACAGTTCGTCAGTCTCGCTAGCTGCTGTGTTGCAATATTTATTGCTTGCCAGTTTTGAGGTAGATTTTGAAGCAGTCCACCTCTGGGGAAATGGGCCTACAAGTCCCTGGGTGAGCAGTTGTTGAGCTTCAATCTTTGGCTTACTTACCTGGGAATTCTCTCATACTGAATCAACTCGGCTATATTTATTTATTTATTTGTTTGTTTTATTTATTCACGTTATTTCTCAGCTTGCCTTTCTCACTGTGGCTCAAGGTGGATTACACAGTGGAGCTCCTGTTTTCCATGTGGAGGAAAACATACTAGTACCATATTTGTAGGGTACATACAGGGTAAATAACTCAAGAAACAAGGAAGGGGAGAAAGGTTAAGCTTGTTCTCAGCTTTGGGTGTCGCTATAGCAGGGTTGTTTTTTTTTAAAGAGATATCCTAACCATGAATCTCTTCAGAAAAATCTAGTTTGTCCCTGAGACAGGTGTACCTTTGGCCTCCTATGGTCTCGCACTTCTTAAGCACTTATGAAAAATTATGCTATGAGATATTATAAGTATTTGGCGCAACCTTCTGCTTTCACAGATGTTCTACTTAATGGAAAGTAATAGCCTGAACCAATGTTTGTGACAAGCTAACGAAACTGGATTAGCAGCAACCGTGATGCCATTGAAACAAGACTGTAGATCGCCTTAACCATATAAATCTAGGACAATTTCTCCAGCCTTTGCCCGGCAACAGTTAGTGGTAGTTGCTCACTGAATTGTTTACAAATGTGAAGTGCCAATGAAATCCTATTTTGGCTTCATCCTATATGCAGCCATCTTTGTCTTTAAGCACAAACCTCTTGTTTCTTTCAGAGGATTGTTCAACAAAGCCCATTTCTTAAGGATGGAGATCTACAAGGTCTTTACTGTCACCCGTGACCTTTTTCTGATGCTAGTTTACAAGAATAACCTAGGAAAGCCAGTGGTCAGTAAGGAGGACAGGAACACCCTCAAGATTTATTAGAGAAACTTTAAAAAAGGGTTTTCTGAGTTGGAATAACTGAGGTGTGAAGGAAAGAGCTTACTATTTAAAAAGAAACACTGTTTTAATTTATGTATTCCCATAAAAATACAAAGCACTTGTTGTTGTTGTTGTTTATTATTGATGTGTTTCTGTTACATCCAGGGCTTTTTTTCAGCGGGAATGTGGTGGAACGGAGTTCCGGCACCTCTTAAAAATGGTCACCATGGCCGGTGGCCCCACCCCCTGATCTCCAGACAGAGGGGAGTTTAGATTGCCCTTCAGGCCACCGGTCATGTGACCCTTTTCGCCGAGGGCAATTTAAACTTTAAAAAACTCCCCCCTTGTTCCAGTTGACCCAAAGTGATGTCATTGTGAGGTCTTGAGTTCCACCACTGAGTTCCACCACCTCTTTTTCCAGAAAAAATGCCCTAGTTACATCTTTTGTACAGGTGGGAAGCACAGGTGCTTGTCTCAGCCCAGCTAGTGAAATACCCACAGCCCCTATGCCCAGTGGTTTTCAAACTGAGTTCTACTGAATCCTGGGGTTCCCTTGAGCTTATGAGGATCCTGAAAAGAAGATTAGTAGCAAAACGGGAACTTATTTAGTGTTAAACTGTCTGTGCAGTGTATGTGTGGGAGACTGTTGGGTACCAGTTTAAAGTGTAAATTGTACTCTTATTTTGAACACAGGTTATGATTTATCTTTTGTTAACAGAGAAAGCATGTTCAGAGTGAACCTCTCTGTAAAGATCATAGACTGTGCAGCAAATGAATCAACAGGGAGATGTTTCTCTGGGGTATGAAGTTTGAACTTTAGTGTTGTGGGTCAAAGGTCAATTTCTGGCTCCAGCTGATTTTTTTTCTCCTCTTCCTAATTACGCTGTATTCTTTAACAAGCAAAACACATTGTTTCAAACTTTCTCTTTCTGTGTTTTGCCATGATTATTCCATAAAAATCTTATGGTGATCATGGCCGAACACACTATGGCTGCCGTCATAATCAAAGAACTCATAATCAAAGGGACTAGACACAAGAATTCAGAAGATTCCTACAGATCCTGTATTTCCATACCACTTGACAAGGAAAATGTGTTGGGGGAAAGTTCTGAGCCTATTCTTTTTTTCCCTAAGAGATAGTTTAGTTGCTGTTACTGAAAGAGCTTTTGCAGCCGAGTGCTAAATGGGGGGAGGAGAGCGGGGAGGGGGCACGGCGACAAGAAACACTCAGACACAGTGCTGGAAGTAAAGAGGCCACAACTTTATTGAGATTACAGCTCAGGGAGCAAAGGCGCGCATAGGGCACAGATCCGGGCATCGGCTGACCCGCCTGCCAAGCCGAAGAACCACCCACCCCCTCAGACCCCTGCTGAGGGGGGGAACCATGGGATGACAGTCAGTGGGATGCCAGGTGGGTGTACACCCCTGTGTGGATCATCCCCTGTCACCTGGGAGTGAGGCGGACTGACAGCCCCCTTCTGGGCATGCACCGGCCATTCCTCACTCCCCAGACCCCTTATGGGGATCCCCATAATAGGGAAACTGAGCCTGAGGGCCCTGTTTCCCCCCAAACGGATTGGTGCCCAATGCCCCAATCCGCAGCCTGCTCAGTCCAAAGTTGTGACAAAAGGGAGGGCTGGGCGTGATGCCGCCACGGGCCAAGTGCTGAGGGGTGGGGATTAGCCACCTGACCAGAGGCCCATGCCGGATGTGCCTGGGTGGAGTTACCTGGCCCCTGGACACTCCCCACCCCTCCCCAACATGGCGGCCCCCATGCCGCCTCCCCGCTCGCCTCCCCCCGCATCGCCAGCAACTCAGGCCCCCAGGTGAGTCTGGGAGCCGTTATATGTAGAAGACTGAGTAAGACACCAGTGTTTGGCTCTTCAAGTAGGGAAACCTAGCATACAAGGCTAAACTACATGGCATATGGAAGATCTCTGACGGGATCTTTCTACTTGGAGCAGCAGTTGTGTGGGAAGGAGTGTTTAATTCTTTCCCCATGTGCTGCTTCCCCATATGTCCAACAATAGCTTTTGGGGGTGGGGGCAACTCAGGAAAATAGCATGGGGAAGACAAGGTTTAACCACCCACTTATCCGATGCCATCTCTTTAACTGCGTTCATTACCAGTTGTCTTCCTGCGTCTGTCCAGGGAGGCAGAGTTTCTAAGCTCTTTGAAAATTCCAGGCATAAAGGGGGGGGGCAGTGGAACAAGAAAGCAGTAGCAGAGGGTGAGAACCGGACATAGCCGCTCCCTGTGTACTCCACAGACTGAGGGCTGAGAGAACATGATCCATGCCTCAGCCAAGCATGGAGCGCAGAAATATTTTGGTTGGAAATATTGTTGGCATTCTTGCCACAACCTCTTCCTCTCACGGCGGGGAGCCTCTACCCCACAGAACAAGACTCGGAAGGTGAGGCAAACAGCGAGGAAAGGGTCTTGGGCGGGGGGATTGTCAGGCAGCTTCCAGGTGACCTTTCCCTTCTGTCAGACAAAGTGAGCGGGAGAAAGAGATGCAAATCTTCTAGGCGTCACAGAAATGGAGAGAAGGTATGAACGGGGCAACTCAACAGTTGATTCCCTCTACTTGTTGGATGGCCATTGCAAGCAGCACTTGACGGATGTTGTGGCAGGCTACCTTTAACTGGCCACGGGCCACGTACCAGATTTGGGAGGAAATATGTCACTCTTGCATGGAAAAGATCAACATTTCCCCTCTCCCCCAACTGAGTACAATATCTTTCATTAAAACAAGCGGATAGTACCAGACCTCAGTTTGAAATGTCTGGGATCTAACCATTCTGTTCATTCATTGATGAGGAAAACTGTATAATTCATCCAAAATCAACCGAATTTTAAGTTATTCTAAATCTGCCCTTTGGATTTGTGGTATATTTATTGTATGTATGTGTGTATGTGATAGAAGAGTCTGCTCCTCCCCTAATATTTGTGTGATTTAGTTTGGTCTTGTTAGGTGGAATTCTTGTTCCAATTCTTCAGTTTTGTATGTTAACTAAAGTTGTTAGTTGTTGGAGTTGTCTCCTTGCAAATAAATTGCCATTGTTTTAAGCCATCTTGTCTCTGCCTACTGGGCCTGAGAACGGGTGCCTGAGTGAGTACTCTAATCTGGGAACCCACAGCCAAAGGGGGACATTACAGGAATAAATGAACCAGACCTCAACTAAATCCCACCCCCTGATTTTGACTTGTTTCGATGGGGAAACTATCTCATCTCCTGAAATATTTCTGTCAAATTGTGCTGCAAGACAGTTTGGGAGCTGTCCAGATTTTCTTCAGCCAGTTTGGATGGGTTATGTGATGTGTGCAAGGAGTGTGGACTTTGTACTCAGCCCTGAGTTTGAAGGCAGGGTTGGATTAAAATAGGGTGAGTAGATGATTAGAGAATTATGTATGCCAATGAGGGGATAGATCCTATATCTGTGTTTTTGTGATTTCTCTCTCGGTCTTTCTCTAAGAAAATACTTAGTGGGGAAGTGTTAGAACTCAGCTCTACCTATAATTCATTTGCGATGCTCCTATTTAACGAATGACTGCTTGCTAAAGTTGGGGACCAAGAGGGACGATCCCACACACAACTGCGCACATGGAAAAACCAACTTTTCCCCTTCTTCATCAACTCAAGTGCCATCAAGCAGGATCAGTTTTTAGGCACGTGACTATTACACATCTGTGTTTCCCCCCCCCCCATCTCTTACTTTCATCCTGTGAAAATGCCTGCCAGTTTTAAAGGAATGGCAAGTATTTTGCGTTCATTAACTCACAAACCCATTTGCTCATAATTTCATTGCATTGTTCAATAGTGATTAATCATTTGAATCTTGGCAACAGGTGCCAAGAAGGGATAGAAGGAAGTAACAGAATAAACACGATAAGCAAAATATTTCTGTTGTGTCTGAGAATTAGCATTTTATGTCTGGATCATTGCTCTGAAACTGGCAAAATGCTATTGGTGGAAAGGGAAGATGCTCCTATTATTCTGCTGTTTTCTGTATAAACAAAGATGAGTTAGAAATGCATAGCTAAGTACTGTCAAAAATGCAGCTGCTTAGTACTGAGGCAGTGGTGCAAACATTTGCAGATCTTTGAGCACACTATTCTTTTTCTGAATGTAAATAATGTATGAAGATTAGGTTTCCTGGCACCCAGCCCACTGCTGCTTTAAAAACACCTGTAGTGATGCTGAGCCCCTGGGATAATGTTTTCTGTCCCGGTGCATCTCCAATCATAATAAAAATTCAATGATCCTACCCCGTCCCCTTTGTTCACCAATGCTGCATCTGCACATTCTTGGATATTGTGCTGCAATTGAGCTGTAGCAATTATTTGCAATGGATTGGCTTGTCCACACAGGAAAAGCCAGCTGCAGGCGATTACTATAGTGCTACAATGGCACTAGATTCAACATGTGGATGCAGCCCAACAGCCGCTGCAGATCTTAAGTTCTGGTTCACTTCTGGTTGGGAACGAGACCCAAGAGAATGGACTGTGGCACTTTTAGGTGAGAAAGACAACTCCTATATGTCTTGTTGCTTCAGAACTGTTTTTTAAAAAAAGAATACATGATGTTAGGAAACCTGAGAGACAGCCTCTTCAATTTGGAATAGCACTGGCTCAAGTTTATTTGCACCTGGGGTAAAAGCCCCTCCATGGGCCCTACGAAACCTCTCTTTCCTATTGTTTTCTCCTTAAATGGGTAACATCTTAGCTGACTGATACATATTATATGGAAGGATGTTACTGCATTCCTATCAATTGAAATTGACACAAGTGAAATAGGGCTCATTTTTAGAAAACAAAATATATTAAAATAGGTATATTACAAGAAGTGTGCCCAAATTACAGCTAGTTCTCTTGCTTGGAACACATTTATATCCTAAGGAGTTATTTGGGGAAAAAATGATGATAAAATGAAGTTGCTTCTTTTGAAATAGGTTTGAGAGCATAACGTGGCATTCAGCAATTAGCATTAATCTTCCCCACCCCCTACCCCAAGGTTGTAATGGAAAATAATGGTTTTCTAAAGGAATTTTTTTTTAAAAATCGCTGAATAATGTGGTATGGATGAATAATCGACCTGGCAGCAGAATCCAAACTATGAGAAGAGCATGACACACTTCAAGGAAGGAGGGGCTATACTATTCCTGGCTCCTTAAAGGCAACCAAGGATAGACGGGTCTACTTTGTACAGTGCAACATTGCACCACACCAGTGCTGAGGCCTCTATCAGTCTGTGCAGTGCCAATGAGGTTATTTCCACATGATCAGCATCAACGCTTCTGAACTAGGCCCCTCTCTTTTCTTATTTGGTCTTGGGCGGTGGCAAGTACATGGGACATCACTGTCTCCATGGCCATTGGGTTCTATCATCCTGGAGGCAGGAGTGTGCCTTGGCATAAGCTGTCGCTGGCAAACTAATGGCGATGTCTGGCAACTCTGTATGTAGTCACAGGAGACAATAAATTATTCTCTAGCATTCAGGCCCATCAGCCAATCTATTTGCCCATATGAGCTGCTGCAGGCCTGTCTTTCATTAGATCCCAGACTTCCTTTTGCTTTGTTAAATGGGTGATATTTTAATACGCATTTTCGGTTTGTCATTGGCTGATTCCGCACACGTTGGATAATGCACTTTCAATGCACTTCATCAATTGTTTGAGGTGGATTTTTTTTGTTCCGCACACAAAAAAATCCGTTCCAAATGATCTATAAAGAGGATTAGAAGTGCATTATCCAACGTGTGTGGAATCACTCATTGTGTGGGTTCTGTAGTCTGGTATCTTCAGTTGCCACATATGTTGCTCTGAATATATTGTTTCCTCAAAATTCACCTGTCTGTTTCTACTTGACGAAAGATGCACAGAATAAAAAGCAAGCAGATGGTTATGATCTGTGTTAGAGGGGCATTCTGAATTCTGCCGACCGACTGTAGTTGGTCTGCCGCGGACCTGAGTTAGTTCAGTGAACAAAGATGTATGTGTTCACAATGTTGCATCTCATGGTTTCCTTGTCAGTTGTTGCAGCCTTTGACAACATTAATTTAAGTCAATGGAGTTACACATAATTTCTGTTAACTAATGCACCCCTATTTTTCCTATATTAAGCTGTCAGAATCAGAAAGCAAATTTTTCTCTGTTCTCCATTGCTCCTTGTCACCATTTTTGTTTTTCCTTTTAGCTGGGATCCGTTTAAATTTTGTAGACTTTTATGAACCATCTACGTAGGCGGTCAAAAGGCTGCAGCGCGGAGGGCGATCTCAACTCCCCTCTGTCTGGAGATCAGGGGGCGGGGCCACCGGCCATGTGACCATTTTCTCCAAGGGCAACCCACTGAGTTCCACCACCTCTTTTCCCAGAAAAAAAGCCCTGGGTTTATACACTTGCCTTCCCCCCCCCCCCCGCAACCAGTATGCTCCAAAAACATCAATAGTAGGTATTACTACAATGCAACAATGCTATAGCAGTACATCTATTTCTAATAAATTTAACAGGCAACAAAAAACCCCACCACTGCTGGTTGGGGGAGAAGTGGCAGGCAGAGGAAGTCATGGCAGAAATCCACACCTTCCCATCTATACATATCCTGAATCCAGTCTGAGTATGATCTTTCAGGGAAAATCATACCAAGTAGGTTGGGAAAACATGTGGTCAAGCAGGGGAAAGCCTGGAAGGTAGACAGCTGCACAACGATGTCATGCAGATGCTTCTCCCAAGAAAACCACTACAGTTGGGGAAGGAATGTTTAGCAAAAAGCCTCCATCTGGAAGAAACCCCACTTATAAAAATAAAAGAAATATATTGCATGGTTGCCAGTCACCTATAAAGTATTAAAAAAGTAAACCCTGTGTTGGTGGTGGAGAGAATCCTCAAGTCAGAGTTGACTTATGGCAACCCCTGGCAGCACCAGATCTAGGGTTGCCGGTGCCCGGGGCAACTCTAGGCCGACCACTTTGCACGTAGCGCACGTGCTCCCTGCGCTGTGTGATGATGTCACTTCGCTGACGTCATAATGCAGGGTGGAACAGCGGAGGCAGCGTGCAGGGCTGGGAAGCTGCCTGCTCCATTTGCCTCCCCGCAGGCGAATGGTGCGGACGGCCTCGCAGCCCCCTGCGCTGCCTTTTGCCTGCCCTGCAGGACAGGAGGTGGCCGGCTTGCTGCGCATCCCCTGCCCTGCAGGGCAGGCAAAAGGCAGCGCGGCCACCCACACCATTCGCCTGCCCCGCAGGACAGGGGGCAGCCAGCCGAGGCAGGGCGGTGCAGGCAAATGGTGCAGGCAGCCCCACAGCCCCCCGTGCTGCCTTTTGCCTGCCCTGCAGGACAGGGAGTGCACGGCAAGCCAGCTGCCCCCTGTCCTACGGGGCAGGCAAAAGGCAGCGTGGGCGGCTGCGAGGCTGCCCGGGGTGCGAGGCTGCCTGTGCTGCTGCCTGCGCCAGCTGGCAGCTGCTCCTGGTGCCCCCTCCCTGGTGGCACCGGGGGCAGACTACCCCCCCTGCCCCCCCTCGATCCGTCCCTGACTCCTGGTGGGGTTTTCATGGCAAGAGACTAACAGGGGTAGTTTGCCATTGCCTGCCTCTGCAACCCTGGTCTTCGTTGGAGTTCTCCCATCCAAGTATTAATCAAGGTTGACCCTGCTTAGCTTCTGCGATCTGGCTCACCTGGGCTATCCAGGTCAGACTCCCTATTAAATCATAGGACTAGGGAAGAGAGGCAGATGAGAAAGGCACACAAAGGAAGAAAGGGAAATGTGCTTGTAATTGCTTGCTTGCTCTTGCTCTCTCTCTCTCTGAAGATTGCTGATATACCTCTCACTTTTAACAGTTTTACTATTTAATTTGCATATCACTCAGTTATGCTCTTTGAATTCTTCTTATTTAATTGATCTCATTAGATTTGTGGTAAGGGAGCATTTCAAAGAGGAAGCCAGTTGCTTCCATTTGAAATATTCTCTTTCCTCCCTTCAGCTTCAGAGAGTTGACCAATATCGAAGATTTCGGATCAGCTCCCTTCTTAAATAAAACATTTTCTAAAGATATTGACTGTTAAGCATTTGCTCTTGTCCCAAATTCTAATGTTCAAGTTAAGATAGCAATTCGGCAAGCTTTACTTCCCAGTGGCATAGTTCAGTGAATTATTGATTTGAGGTACCAATAAAAACTCTGCTGGGTAACAATTAAAGCACAATTCGGATTATTGCTCAGTGAGGTAATATTTAACTATAATCGAATCTAAAATGAAGCATATCATATACTTTTTTTAGTTCATTGAAAGATGCCAATTATAATTGCCGGCAAAGTTCTGGACATCTTAAAATGGGAAAATTGTTGATGAAGATTTATTTATTTACCACCGGTGATATAGATACTGAAATAATGAGTTAATTATGTGCTGTCGGTTCTTTGTGGCCTAGTATACCTTTATCTATAAATAATACCAACAGTATGGATATAATTATAAAAGGTGCATGAATATAAGAGAAAGAGAAGAGTTAGCGTTTTAGCAAACTCTCTAGCCACACACTCATCAATAGAGCACCTGTTGTATGCACTTTCCCCCCCCCATTATCAGGCTTTACGTTCTTTTTTCAGCTCTTGCTCTTCTAGATCAGAAAAAATCATATACAATCAGGCAGGGCTTTTGGGGGGGGGAAAGAGGTGGTGGAACTCCGTGGGTTGCCCTCGGAGAAAATGGTCATGTGGCTGGTGGCCCCACCCCCTGATCTCCAGACAGAGGGGAGTTGAGATTGCCCTCCGCGCCGCTGCAGCGGCGCGGAGGGCAATCTAAACTCCCCTCTGTCTGGAGATCAGGGGGCAGGGCCACCACCATGTGACCACTTTCAAGAGGTTCCGGAACTCTGTTCCACCGCGTTCCCGCTGAAAAAAAGCCCTGCAATCAGGTATGAAGGAAAGAACTTTAATTCTAGGAGATTAGCATCGGATTCATAGGAGAATTGCATCATTTAACTACCTGCTTTGGGCAGCAATAGGGGAAAAACAAACATATTTTATCACAGGTATACACTGGTTTAACAACCATTCTGTCTCATGAGGTAATTCTGGGAGGATAGTTCTTAGTACCCTCGCTGTGCTATAGTTCCTAGAATTCTTTGGGGGAAGCCATGACTGTGAAACTTGTATAAAATTGATAAAAGTTTGTAGTGTTGACTCAATATCATTATTCTCAAAGTGCTCTCAAGTTTTTAGACACATCTATCTGCTTGGGTGACCAGGGATTTTCATGTTCCTGGTGGGTGGCTTCTGCACTGTTTAATATGTCATGTTTAATTACTTATGCTTTGTTTCAGCTCTATATTGGATTTCTCCTTGTTTTCAAATCTCCGCAAATTTGTATTTGCATATCTTATGGTATTGTTTATTGAATGTCCCAGCTATTGATCATATTGACTTGCACTGTGTAATCTGCCTCGAGTCTCAGTGAGAAAAGTGGGTTATAAATAACATAAAGAAATAATACATTCCTGACTTAGGGCTGCTTAAACATGATTAAATGCTTACCCAAAAGGCACTTGTGTAAATTGTAATGTGTAGCAGTTTTACACACGGTTGCGTGTGAACCTGGTATATGTGTGTTGGGTGCGCTACAGTCAGTCACGGTTTCCCAATGCTTACACGCACAGTGATAGACTTGGACATACAATTGTCACATGATCTACACGTTTTTCCCCTACAGGTTCCTATAAAGGGGTGTCTGAACAGGAATTTGGTAACATGCAAAGAGGTCTCATTTCTTAAAATGATGGAAATAATACGATGGATGAAAGTCAACTTAATCACGTCTGTCTGTCTGTCTCTGTCTTGTCTGTTTGTCTCTCTCTCTCTCTTTCACACACACAAAGATAGAGAGAACACAGAGATTTGTCCTGCTATTGTTTAGGTGCCTGAGGTCATGACAAAGCAGTAATTTGTGATAACTCATTATACAATTACTGTTGACAGCAGTTTCACAGATCCAGGTTATTAGATGGACATCTGAAATTAATTAATAATATAGCTTTCTTAATAAAAAAAATATACCCAGACACATCTCTGTGGAAACCATAGCTTTAGGGCAGAGCCTCAATTCCGAACAATTTAGGTACATGAAACCCCGCTGTAATTAAAGCGCTTTCTGGCATGAATATAGCTTTCCGATATGAAACCTTGTATTTAGATCTGTGGCAACTAATGTGTATGTTAATAAGAATATGCAGAAAATCCATGCCCAGTGTATTTAAACAGAACATTTAAAATCAAACCATGCTTTGGCCACAGAGAAATTAATGTCAGCTGTCTGGATTTCAGACTCCATCCATGGTTGCTTTTTGGCAGTGGTTTTAGGCATATGCTTAACTCTAAACATACAAATAATTCTATGCAGGGCTTTTTTTCTGGGGAAAGAGGTGGTGGAACTCAGTGGGTTGCCCTCGGAGAAAATGTTCACATGGCTGGTGGCCCCACCCCCTGATCTCCAGACAGAGGGGAGTTGAGATTGCCCTCCGCGCCGCTGCAGCGGCGCGGAGGTCAATCTAAACTCCCCTCTGTCTGGAGATCAGGGGTCGGGGCCACCAGCCATGTGACCATTTTCAAGAGGTTCCAGAACTCCGCACCACTGCGTTCCATCTGAAAAAAAGCCCTGGTTACTATGAAAGATTTGTGTGCCTGTAGCTTTAGCACCAGATGACCTGAGCGGTGAAAAAGCAGCCGTGGATGCCAAGTTCTCCGTCATCCTTCCTGAGGACCCAGAGTTTATGCTGGGGAGCATACTGTTGAGTGGTTATTCTGTACCTGAAGGTGCAGAGGGGATGCGCACATCAGGATCAGTAGATGTTCGCTCCGCCGTTTCCCACACAAATTACACCCACCAGTCATTTCTGATCTTGGCAATAATAATGGGTAGGAACGGGGAATAAACAAATTGCTAGAGTTGACCAGAATATGGGCACGCACTGATGGCGAGGGAGGTTTTTTGTTTTGTTTGCACCTGTTTGTGTGGACCGCTGGCATCGTATTTAACCTACAGGTGTTCTTTAAGGCCTCTATTACAACACGCATTAGATTCAACATGTAGCAAACATGCCATTAGGCACCTGCCTGGCAAATGCAATTCAGGATAATGAATGTGATTGCTCCCAATAGCACCCTAACATTTTTTTTAACACATATGCCTGCTTGTGATGGGTTAAGAAGTGAGCGAGAGTGTTGTGTCACCAGTTTATAATTAAAATGTAGTGCTTGGATTTGAATGTATTGTAAGCTTCAATTAGTCAGCTCGATCCCGCTTCCGGCTTTACTTCCCAGTGAAAAGCAACGATAACAAGCTCACATTTATTATCAGAGGGTTTTTTTTTTCCTGGAGCAGTACACTGAAATGTGCTCACATCTGAGCCCTTTCACTGAAGACATTTTTTCGCTTCAACAGTCTGGCATGCGATACAAAGGCTTCTCTGATTTTTAGTGATGTTCAACTTTCTCTAACATAAAAAATGATTTCTGTTTCACTATACAGGCATATTTATTCGATTCCCAGGTGCATGAGTTACTCAAACACTAAATGGGTCATTAACTACTTCTATTACAGTCTAATAACTAGGGTTTTTTCCAATAAAGATAGAAGATACCTGTAATTTGAAGAAGATCCCTACTGATACATGAGAAGTCAATTTCACCATTTTGATAAGAGCTAAAATGAAATCCTAATCCAATTTTTTTTCTTGTTTAGAGACTAAGTTTGGACTTACTCATTTTTGCACAAGGAGAGTAGCCCTTCTACTTGTATGCAAGAGGGGGTAATTCCCCCTCTCCTGTTGCAATCCCTATTCCATACCATATTTATTTAGAAAATTTAGATGCTGTCTCTCCAGAGACCTGTTTGAGGCGGGCTTATAGCTAAGATAAAAAACCAAAACCAGTAAAAACATAGTAACTACTAAAAACAAGCTGACATCATTAAAACAAGCTACTAAAACATGCCATTAAAACAGCCAGAGGCATAAAAGCATAAAATACATACTGAGCGGCTCCCAAAAGTATGTTTCGGGAGGCTTTGTAGCAGAAAGGGAGAGGTGAGAAAACCACGTTCCATACTTCTTTGGATTGAAGCCAGTATTGCTTAGTGCTAAATGTTTTTATCCTATTACATCAATTCAGATGTGAAATGTATTATTATGAATTAACGGTGCTTTCCATGGTCATAGATCCAGATGAGTTAGCTGTGTTCTCCTGTAGTAGAAAAATTGAAAAGAGTCCAGTAGCACCTTTAAGACTAACCAACTTTACTGTAGCATAAGCTTTTGAGAATCACAGTTCTCTTTGTCACATGCATCTGATGAAGAGAACTGTGATTCTCGAAAGCTTATGCTACAGTAAAGATGGTTAGTCTTAAAAGTGCTACTGGACTCTTTTCGATTATGAATTAATTAATCCCACCCAGCCTTTATTCATGGTAGTTGCCTATCTCTAAGTAACATCAATGGAGCAAATCTAGCTAAGTCTCGGTAAAGTCCCATTGAAAGTAATGAGATGTCATGATGTGTAACTGCTGTTAGTCACAACTTTGCTGTGCTCTACATTTCTATCATTGACAAAAGAATATTTGACACAATTCTATGGAGAAGAACTCTGTTCTAAAGAAGCAATCTAACAAACTTGGTTTTAGAATTTTATAGTCGGGACTTTATATGGAGACCTAGTTCATACCTTTGTAACTCAAATTAATCCTTGACTAAAGGCCATTTAAAATGTCACCGCTCTTGCGAGGAGGCTGATGAGAATCCAAATAGTGACATTCCGAGTAGCAGCAGTAACATTTAAGAGCAACTATCCACAGGATTTGACTTAATAATGCACAGGCTGTCGGCTGCAGGGGTCTCCGGGCCTGTACTGTCATAGATCATCTATACAAGGTTAGTGACTTTCAAACACTGCAGGGACGACATGGCGGAAAGTTGCCTTAGCTGCCCTCTTCTGTGCATGCAGGGTGTAATGTAGTAGCATATTCTTGTAGTCACATATTTCTGGTAACAAATGATAGTCATATACACTGAAAAACTATACTTACAGTCAAGGCTTTTTTTCTGGGAAAAGAGGTGGTGGAACTCAGGACTGCACAATGACGTCACTTTGGATCAGCTGGAACAAGGGAGAGTTTTTAAAAGTTTAAATTGCCCTCGGTGAAAATGGTCACATGGCCGGTGGCCCCGTCCCCTGATCTCCAGACAGAGGGGAGTTTAGATTGCCTTCTGGCGGCATGGAGGGCAATCTAAACTCCCCTCTGTCTGGAGATCAGGGGGGCAGGGCCACTGGCTATGTGACCATTTTCAAGAGGTGCTGGAACTCCGTTCCACCGTGTTTCCGCTGAAAAAAAGCCCTGCTTACAGTTAATTGCTGAAATGATTTTTTTTGAAACATTGTTTTCTTTCTTGTGTTTTTTCCTCCAGTAAATTGCCTTGCTGTAGCTGGGCAAGCCTTCCAGAAATTAAAACAAAACACCAGGGGTCACCTAGCCACTGAAGACAGCATCTTTTAATCTAACACAACCAGTTCAGTGTGAAGTCAAGGCAAAACTTTGCCCTTATCCATGACAATGGCTCTGCCTCAAAGCACTCTAACAATGCAATCCTAAGAAGAGTTACTCCAGTCTAAGCCCATTGAAATCAATAGGATTCATAGGATTGCACTGTAAATCTTGGAGACACTCAGAAAGTAGCGAAGTCTTGGTACAATCCGAGTTCTCTGATGTCAATTTCGTACTCGTAACAAGGGCCCACCCCTCCCTGTGTTGGGAGAGATACAGAGTCAATGGAAAGCCCAAGTTCTGGTGGGTTCCCAAAACCTGCAAAAATGTACAGATTCCTTCCAGAAGGGATTCTAGTTCAGTTTGTGTGGGAGGTGAGGTTATGCCCACCGCGTCATGAAAAGCCTAAACTGTCCATGTTCAGGGTGCAGGCTTGTACATTGAGGGCCAGCCATGTGTTTTCATAATCAGCTCGCCTCATTTTTTTCTTTAAAAAATTATGATTCATTGCTTTTTATTTGAATACATGTCTGAATTTTATTTCTGTTTTTAATTACACAAAACAGCAAGCTTTGTTTTGTTACCAGTGTCTTTCTCTTGCTTCAAAATCCCCATATGTGATTTAACCAAAGGCACGTCGACTCCAGCATTCTGCTCAGTTTGCAACAGTGTCGGTCCAATGGTTGAGATTACCGGGAGTGATCAGGGCAGGGAAGAAGCAGCTTCAGTCCCAGTAGCTTTCTCCTGTAAAAGTTATACTGTTGCTGCCAAGAGCAAAATTTGTCCTCTGGATAGAGACTCGAACAGCCCTTGCAGACAGAGATGTGACAGTAACTGCATCCCTCTTTCGGAGTTATTATCAGGGCTTTTTTTCAGGGGGAAAACGGGGGAATGGAGTTCCGGAATCTCTTGAAAATGGTCACATGGCTGGTGGCCCCGCCCCCTGATCTCCAGACAGAGGGGAGTTGAGATTGCCCTCTGCGCCGTTCAGCGGTGCGGAGGGCAATCTCAACTCCCCTCTGTCTGGAGATCAGGGGGCGGGGCCACCAGCCATGTGACCATTTTCTCTGAGGGCAACCCACTGAGTTCCACTGCCTCTTTTCCCAGAAAAAAAGCCCTGGTTATTATAATACTCTAGTGCTCACTCCATACCCATAATGACAGGTCTATTGGTCCATTATGAGGGCTCATAAAAACCTCAAACTTCTAAGTTCTTATGGCTGCTGAAGCATTTATTGAAATATTTATGTAAACATTGCCCTTGCTCTGGGAATCCTTTTGACTAACATCTTGATGTTCAACTAGGGCCACCCAGTACAGGAGATCTCCCGGCAGCAGCCTGACACCCGTCACCACTGGTTAGGTGGGTGAATGGGGAATGTGCTGAAAATCACTGTTGGTATGGCCACGTAACATCACTTCTGGAACAAATCTGGAAGTGACATCATTGTGTCACAATGCTCTAGGATTCAACATCGAGACTTGACTACTGTAATGCATTCTGCATTGGTCTTCCCTTAAAGTTGACTCGGAGGCTCCATCTGGTGCAGACTGCTGCAGCTTGTTTATTATCAGGAGTTAGCAGGAGCGTGAATATTACTCCCATTCAGCAGTCACTCCATTGGCTACCTATCAATTACCAGGCTCAGTTCAAGGTATTGGCTGTCACATTAAAAACTCTTCAGGGCCTTGGTCCGTCGTATCTATGGGACCGCTTCTCTCCCTATGTTCCACCACAGCAACTTTGCTCATCTAAATAGGGTCTCCTGCAGGTCCCACCTTGCACATGGGAAAAATCAGCAACTGCCCATACATGTGTATTCCCTGTGGTAGCCCCCGCCTAAGGAACAGCCTACCTGAAGAGTTCAGGAAAGCTCCCACTCCTCTGGCTTTCTGTACACTATGCTGCAATGACACCCCCATATCCTTGCCCCCCTCCAGTTCCTTTCAATCTACTTTCAATCCACATAACTCTGTGGTTCTAGATTTCTTTTAATTAGCATACTACTTAAAGCCGAGAGAAGTCACCTTAATTCAAACATCTAAACATTTGTGATTATTTAGGAAGTGCTCATCAACCTGTTTCTTTTCTTACGGATTTCTTTCTCGACTGATATTCTGCTCCAGCCCAAATTCTTTCACTCTTCCAAAACAACACAAATATTGCCAACGGTGTTGCAGTGCCAACTCTAGCAAGTAAGGCTGCACAATAATGGGTACCACCACTTGTAACACCTTAGTTAAGAAGGTCCTGCGCTCAGACTCAGCTTATGCTGGCTTAACCAATTTGTCTGAGCTACTTGATTTGTTTAGACCACTTTTAATTAAAAAAGAATTTCATCAAAATTCCAAAAGTCCAAAAGCCAGGCCGAGGTCAGGTGCTGGAAGTTCAGTCCAATAGGGAGAGACAGGTAAGAGCGAGTTCCAAAGCCAAGCTGAAGTCAGGAGCCAAGAAGTCAGTCCGACAGAGAAGCAGGCAAGTGAGAGTCCAAAAGCTAAGATGAAGTCAAAGTCCAAAATCTAGAAGAGGCAAGGTACAAAGCAAGGTCACAGGCTGCCAGGCATGGAGCTGCTGGTCACAGGGAGTGTTGAATGAAGTCTTCCTTTTATGCTCAGGTTGGGGTAAGAGAGCGAGGGGCAGGTGTTTCCTCTTTGCCTGATTGCGGCACCTCGCTCTCTGAGATCAGCTCCATCTGACCTGAGCCTGTAAGTGCGCACACTCCTGTGCATTTTCCAAACAGCCGCCCGTGCCTGATTCCTCCTTTTCACAGCTGGCTCAGAAGGTTCAGGCTTCTCAGGAGCCAGTCGCTCCTCTGCTCTGCATGAGCCCTGACCTCCGATGGCATCCCCAGAGGTCCCTGGCTGCATCCCTTGCTGCTCTTCTGGCGCCATGGCCAGCTCTGGTGCAGGCTCCTCTGGAGAAGATGTTGGCTGTACCAGCTCCTCCAGATCCTTGTCCTCCAAGGAGGATCCAACAGTGGGTGGTAAGGTGTCAGGCTGAGACTGATTCACGACTTTCTTCTGGCCAGATGCCTAACTCATGGAGACATTCGATTATAGATATTTAAAATGGGTCCAGAATGGATCCATGTTATTGGCTTCTTCACTGGGAACGTTGTACTCCTCTTGCTTATTTAGAAAACTTTTGGGTTGGATGGAATCAGAAGCTGTGTTGGGCCATTAGCAGATTGGCTTCAAAGGGGGTTCTTTGACTTATAACTACTGTCTAGTTCTTTACCACCTGGCTGAGAAATATTCAAAGGGAGATGATTATATGTAGCCTTTATAGATCTTTGACTCTATAAATCACAGCTATTGATAAAAGGCTTGTAGGGCTTATACAACAATTATATTGTGGCTCAGCTGTTCAACTGCACTGTAGATTTGAAGGACATTTCACGAACTCACTTAAGCTGGAAAATGGGTAAGACATGGCAGCCTACTAGCTCCTTTTCTGCTTAATCTATATTTAAACAATCTGGCATCAAATTTTGATGATTAATGCCATCTACCCAAATTTGCTGAGAGTAGCTTTATGTGGTTGATGTGGCCATTTTGTCTCACACCAGGGTTGGTCTGCAAAGAGCCTTACAGATTTTTTCCAACTATTGTTTGCATGAGAGACCAATGATTAACTACCAGAAATCTAAGATCTTAGTCTTCACCAGAAGTGGGAGATGGTCCCCATTACATGGGTCTGTCAAGGGGTATGATATTGAGCAAGCTATAATCTTCTCTTATTTGAGGATTCTGTTTTTGGCAGACTTATATTGGAATCCCCTACTTAGAATGGCATTTAACAAAGCAAAACCCTGTGCAAACGGGTTCTTCTATAATAAGGGCGGAAAGTACATTCCCAGAATGGTACAGGTCTTTAACTTGAAGATAGTTCCCATAATTCTTTTCACTTCAGCTATTTGTATTAAAGTTGCATCCAACAATATTGATCAACCCCTTGCTCATTTTCTATGAAAATTGTTGAATGTATACAATTCCGTTTCAAATATTGCATTGCATGCGGAATTTTGCCAAACATCGGTGACGGAATGGGCTTTTAAATGAAAAGTTTACTAATTGCAGCACCCAGAGAGTAGAAGAGAAAAATTTAAAATACTGCCTGAAGGGAGAAGGATTAACAGACTGCTCCCCCCTCTCTGTGATTGACCAGTAAGAAGATAACAGTTGGTGCTGACAGAATTGCTGAGGGAGTTGAAGTTTGGAGTCTGACAAGGAGGGTCAGTCTAGTAATCCTCTGTGTGAGGAAAAAGGAAACATTTGCCTTAACTGGGACAGCTTTAGGTTTTGGGGAGACTGTAGTTAAAGTACTTAAGTGTGAAAGCCAGCACTGATTTACACAGACAAGTTAGAACTGGGGTGAGGGGTGTTGTTGGCAGAGGAAGTGAGTATTGAAAGGAGGCTCCCTTCAGCTAAGTGATCAGGTTTACATCTTTTGGAAAAGAATAATTCCTTCCCATTGTCTAAAAAGGGGATTTTGGCTCTGAGGAGGACCCTAGGTCTGGTGTGAAAAGAGTGCTGTATTGAAGTCAGAACATCTAAGCTGTAAAGTGACATCTATGAAAAAAACTTGTTAAAGTAACATAAGTCTGAAACTACTAACCTCTCACTTTAAAGGTCTGTAACTACTCAAACTAAGCTTTAAGAAGATTATTGTGCCTAACTCTTGTGAAGTATTCTGTTCTACAATCAAAATTTACCTCAGCTTTTCTTTCCCTGCCTCCCTATTTACCAGCTTTGCTTGTTTAATAAACCTGCTGTTTCCTTTTGAACTTCACTCAGCCTTTAGTGCCATTTCATTTAAAAATATATTTCATTTAATATATATATATATATATTTGACGTGTGGGGCAAAAGGGACTTAAGATTATATTCAGAGACATGCTACCAGAGGCTACCCAGCCACAACAAGCAATCTAGACTGTTATGGGGGGGAAATCTGTCTTTCAGTGGGGGAGTGAGTGGGGCGTACATCATAACATCTTTGGAAGCAAGAGTGTGGCTCTCTGCTCTTAGATTAAAACTATTTTGCTGAGGATGGTCTATTGGCTGCCTTGAAATGGGGTGCTTTCAAATCGATTTGGATGAAAGCTTTGAATGAGAAAGTATCATTAGTCAGCATGACAACTACTCTTATTTCTGATATGGGCAAATCCAAAGCTTTCTCTTTAATTAAAAAGCATGTCTTAGAAATTGACCATGGAAGTTTGACATTTAGAGCTCGATGAGCTCGATGTTCCCCCTTGTTCTTTGACATTACTCCTCCAAAACCTTTACCCCCATATGTATTATTTAACCATTCCACGTTATTGCTGAGCTTTTTTGTTTGCGAGATTGAATATTACGCCTTCGATAGTTTTAGAAGGAAGATTTTCAATATGCCTTATTCTGACAGAGGTCCATTTTGCATGGCACAATTTAAGCCAGCAATGCTCAACATTCATGCCAACTGGTGCTGAAACGGCTTGGGGGTCCCATCATTTTGCACTGCACAACCTCGAGGCAATTTGGTGTCTTCTGTTGAGTTGAGATGTGTCTGTTTGGAGCTGTATTTTGTGGGGGCTGGAGCTGTCATCATTTTTTTTTTCACATGCATGGGAACATTGCAGTATTGGAATCCATTCCCCCACCCCTCGTATTTGCTGATTGGGCTGTCCTGTGCCCACTGGAGAGGCAATTGGTGGCAGAGTTCTGGGGGAAAACATGTACTTTTCATGCTTGTTCCACTCTAATTTTTTTTAAGCCAAGCCAGGAAAGGGTTAAAATGCTGCTGCTTCATTCCCTCCTGGCAGGTTTCCTCCTTCTTTGTTTCACAGATGGCTGTGCAAAAAACGCTTGGGGTTTTTTCCTTCTTTGACATTAGCAGAAGCCTGGGGGGAAGGATAGAAAAACAGCATTTAATCCTTTCCTGACTTTTAAAGCCAGGTGGAATGAGCAGCAACATTAGGACTCATTCCTGCCTTTGAAAAAAGAGAGAGTGCGCATATCCCAGAGGGAAGAAGGGAAAAAGCAGCCATTTAACCCTTTCCTGGTTTTTAAAGCAAGCAGGGAATAAGCAACATTAGGATGTGTTCCTGGCTTTGAAAAAAGAGTAAGAGAGTGTGTGCATACCCGGGAGGAAGGAAGTGAACGGAGAAGCAGCCTTATGATCTTTACTTTACTTTACTGATAAAAATGGTGGAAAAGGCATTCAGAGAGCTGGGGAGGGTGGGAGTGGTTACCGACAGACCAATCAGCTCCCAGTGAAAGGAAGGGGGAAGGAAGAGAAGCAGAACAGGAGTTTTTGATTCTTCACGGACAGAATGCGTGCCAGCAGTGACTGGACAGCAGTTTCAAAAGAAAATTGCAGAATGTGAGCAGGGGAAAAATGGGGGAAAGATGGACAAAAACCATTTCTGTTGCTCGTGACTCCCTTGCAGGTGCAGAACTTGGGAGAACATGGGAAGCAGAATAGATTCGGAAATGCTGTAAAATGACCATGCGGAAAACAGCAGAATCTGCTCTTGCGGTCTCAATAGGATTGATACTTCCTTACACGTCCTGCTTGAATACCATTTGTATGAGAATATTAGAGACTACTATATTAAGCCACTTATTAGTGATCCATCACCTCTCTACTCCTTAAACTTTTAAGATTTAAACACAAACATTGATTTGTGTTCACATGTTTGGTTCAATGAGCAGTGAACAGTTTGGGTTTCGTTGGGCAGGGGGGATGTAAAAGAGAGGTGAATGACGTTGACAACATATGCCGAACAGCAGCATTCTATCTGGATTGTTTAATAACTAAGCATTGAGAAGGCTGAATTTGTCTTTGGTGGAACTCCATTGACATTGGTAAACTTATACACTGGAAGAATGCAGCCAGAAGTCCTTCCTATGGTGATGCCCAGCTGGTGGTCTAAACCCACCCCCCCACCCCCAAATATATGAAAAATATTTTTAATACAAAGTTATTTCATTTACATTTTCATACTCAGTCTGGAATCCAGCTAAAGTTGATTCAATTTCTACTTAGCCTCAGTGCTGGTAACTAGGGGTGTGCAAGCCAAAAATTTTCGGCTATAGCCGAAAGTAGAAAGCCGAAAGAAGATTCTCTATCGTTAAAGCCGAAAGCCGAAACAAGAATCTCTTTCGGCTTTCGGCTTTCGGGATTCTTTCGGCATTATTTCGGCATTATTTCGGCTTTTTTCTAAGGGAAAATGCCTCCGTCTTCCAGGACGCCTGGAGGAGGCATTTTCCCACCGAATAAGCCCAAAATTGGTGGGAACCTTCCTCTAACCCTTCTCTAACAACCACCCAAGTTTCAGACAGATTGGACTTTGGGGGGCCATGTTATGGCCCCCCAAAGCAGGTCCCCCCATCCTCCCATAAGAAAGCGAAGGAGCAGCATATTGTTAGCATGCTGCTGCTAATCTTTCTTCATTATTTCCTATGGGGAAAAAATGAAGAGGCAGGCTTCCTTTGCCAGGGGTGGCATTTTGCATGCAAAATGCCCCCTTACCCTCAGGGGCCCTTCTCCCACCCCTCCTCCCACCCCCCACCAAGGCTCAGCCTGCTCCCACTTGGGGGGGCCATTTCATGGCCTCCCCAAGTAGGTGCTCTAATCTCTACCACTGACAGCTGGGGGAGGCTTGTGTTGCCAGGGGTGGCATTTTGCATGCAAAATGCCCCCCAACCCTCTGGGGCCCTTCTCCCACCCCTCCTCCCACCCCCCACCAAGGCTCAGCCTGCTCCCACTTGGGGGGGCATTTCATGGCCTCCCCAAGTAGGTGCTCTTTTCTCTACCACTGACAGCTGGGGAAGGCTTGTCTTGCCAGGGGTGGCATTTTGCATGCAAAATGCCCCCCAGCCCTCTGGGGCCCTTCTCCCACCCTTCCTCCCACCCCCACCAAGGCTCAGACTGCTCCCACTTGGGGGGGGGGCATTTCATGGCCTCCCCAAGTAGGTCCTCTCAGCCCCTAAAGTCCACCCCTTACAGCCCCACACAAACCCAATTCCCCCCCAGCTGCCACACACAGACCCAAATCCCCACATTAGCCCCTCACAGACCCAAATCCACCCCCACCTGCCCCACACCCATAACCCCAGGAACAGGCTGGCAAAGGCCAGCCCTCTCCCTTTGTTCCCTATGCTGGGAACTTCTAAACTCTCTTTCCCTGGGCAATTCTGCACAGCCCAGGGGTGCCACAATGGTGGGCACACTTCTGAGTGCCAGCTGGTCCCTGTGAAAGAGCACCTGAACCACAGACACCCTCCCTCAAATTCCCCCACCACCTACAGAGATGGCTGGCCAGCCAGCCCCATTGTTCCCTATGATGGGAACCAACTGCACAACAAAGAATAAAACAAGAACAACACAAAATAAAGTTTTAAATTTTTTTTCTCCCTTCCAAAGTACAAGTAGGCAAAGCATTATGACACATTACACCAGCAGTCCCCCACACAGAAAAATTAAAACAAAACTCACTTAACATCAGAGAATCACAAAACACAATTCCTGTCAAAAACACTTTATTTCTTGAACAGCTTTAGGCTACACAGCAGGGGGGAACACCAAAGGGCATGGAAGCAGTATCTTACACAAAAATAACACAACTCACTTCACATTAAAGAATCACCCCAAAAAATTGCTGTCAAAAGCACTTTATTTCTGTAACTGCTTTAGGTTACACAGTAGGAAGGCACCACAGAGCAGGAAAGCAGTGTACTACACAAAAATAACACAACTCACTTCACATCAGAGAATCACACAAACACAATTGCTGTCAAAAACGGTGAAGTGGGTTGTATCATTTTTTGTAGTACATTGCTATCATGCCCTGTTGTGCCCTCCTACTGTGTAACCTAAAGCTGTTCAAGAAATAAAGTGTTTTTGCCAGGAATTGTGTTTTTGTGATTCTCTGATGTTAAGTGAGTTGTGTTATTTTTGTGTAAGATAGTGCTGCCATGCCCTTTGGTGTTCCCCCCTGCTGTGTAACCTAAAGCTGTTCAAGAAATAAAGTGTTTTTGCCAGGAATTGTGTTTTTGTGATTCTCTGATGTTAAGTGAGTTGTGTTATTTTTGTGTAAGATAGTGCTGCAATGCCCTTTGGTGTTCCCCCCTGCTGTGTAACCTAAAGCTGTTCAAGAAATAAAGTGTTTTTGACAGGAATCATGCTTTGTGATTCTCTGATGTTAAGTGAGTTGTGTTATTTTTCTGTGTGGGGGACTGCTGGTGTAATGTGTCATAATGCTTTGCCTAAAAAAAATTTAAAACTTTATTTTGTGTTGTTCTTGTTTTATTCTTTGTTGTGCAGTTGGTTCCCATCATAGGGAACAATGGGGCTGGCTGGCCAGCCATCTCTGTAGGTGGTGGGGGAATTTGAGGGAGGGTGTCTGTGGTTCAGGTGCTCTTTCACAGGGACCAGCTGACACTCAGAAGTGTGCCCACCATTGTGGCACCCCTGGGCTGTGCAGAATTGCCCAGGGAAAGAGAGTTTAGAAGTTCCCAGCATAGGGAACAAAGGGAGAGGGCTGGCCTTTGCCAGCCTGTTCCTGGGGTTATGGGTGTGGGGCAGGTGGGGGTGGATTTGGGTCTGTGAGGGGCTAATGTGGGGATTTGGGTCTGTGTGTGGCAGCTGGGGGGGAATTGGGTTTGTGTGGGGCTGTAAGGGGTGGACTTTAGGGGCTGAGAGGACCTACTTGGGGAGGCCATGAAATGCCCCCCCAAGTAGGAGCAGTCTGAGCCTTGGTGGGAGGTGGGAGGAAGGGTGAGAGAAGGGCCCCAGAGGGCTGGGGGGCATTTTGCATGCAAAATGCCACCCCTGGCAAGACAAGCCTTCCCCAGCTGTCAGTGGTAGAGAAAAGAGCACCTACTGGGGGAGGCCATGAAATGGCCCCCCCAAGTGGGAGCAGGCTGAGCCTTGGTGGGGGGTGGGAGGAGGGGTGGGAGAAGGGCCCCTGAGGGCTGGGGGGCATTTTGCATGCAAAATGCCACCCCTGGCAAAGGAAGCCTGCTTCTTCATTTTTTCCCCATAGGAAATAATGAAGAAGATTAGCAGCAGCATGCTAACAATATGCTGCTCCTTCGCTTTCTTATGGGAGGATGGGGGGACCTGCTTTGGGGGGCCGTAACATGGCCCCCCAAAGTCCAATCTGTCTGAAACTTGGGTGGTTGTTAGAGAAGGGTTAGAGGAAGGTCCCCACCAATTTTGGGCTTATTCGGTGGGAAAATGCCTCCCCCAGACGTCCGGGAAGACGGAGGCATTTTCCCATTGAAAAGCCGAAAGAAAGCCGAAAGAATCCCGAAACGTTTCGGCTTTTTTCTTTCGGCTACCCGAAACGTTTCGGCATTCCCCGAAACGTTTCGGCATTCCCCGAAAGAAGCCGAAACACTTTTGTTTCGGCATTCTTTCGGCATTCTGAATGCCGAAACGCACATCCCTACTGGTAACACATTAGTATATTTTCATCATATCTTTCTTTCTAAATGAACCAAAGAATAATCTTCATATTCCTCCCTGTATTATCTCATATTATCAACTCCACATGAACTATCTAGAGAACTTATTTATATGGTAGAACAATGAAGATGTCAAAACGATGCTCTGGGGCATTGTGGAAATCTAATTCTTGGAGCATCAGTGCTGTTGCTATGGAGGAAATGTACTCAATAGTGCACTGTGTTTTTTTGCAAACCAATGAGATTAAAGGGCCCTGTCTCTCTTAATATGCCACGCCAGTGCATCAAGGGCATCACGGACTTTAAGCTGTTGATTTAGTTAATAGCAGAGGAAATCCGATGAGCCGTGCAGACTCTAGTGATACAACAAGAATGAAAGGAGTACCAGTTACTTTGGATCCATCCAGAACAACAGTATTACATTAACTGAGCATCAGTGGTAGCACTAATTTTGGGATGATACTTCAGTCCTACAGTATATGTTTATTTCAATAATTTAAATGTTGCCTGCATGCTGTAAAATTTCTAGAAATCTTAAAGCCATGGGAAAAAATAGGGGTTTTTTTCCCAGGGGACTGCCCGGTTATTTTGGGAAAAATTGAAATACATGCAACACTTTCCTATCAAACCTAAAATTCTTTTATGGATTGAATAAAATTGTACTATTTGGCATATTTACGGAATTTAAAATTACAAATATTTCCATTTTCTATAAAGAAAAATGCAAGCATGCCCAATTCTTTAGACAAAGTTGCAAACCATTGTACCCTATGCTACCACAGCACATGTATCTTTAACATCTATAGGATGTTAAAAAATAGGAGAGGTAGGAAAAAATAAACACCGAAAGTAGAAAACAAATTTTGTAGTAAACGTAAAAACCTCTCTTGTAGAGTCACAGTGGCAGCATATTTAGATATTAAGTTAAACTTTATAACAAAATACTGAACCTATTAATGTATTATCATTAAACACATTATAGTATATTAATTGTTGCCAAAATTATTTACATTTAAACATCATAAATTCTTGAAAATGTTGTATTCATTCATTCATTTATACATTTATACCCTGCCTTTTCTCCTCAATGTGTACCCAAAGCACCTTACATCACTTTCCTCTCCAAGCCAAACATGCTTGGAATGCTGCCCTGGAAGGGCTCCTGCCTCTCGCCCTCCCAGCCATTTTCCTGCATGGAAACTGCACTGCAAGGAAGTTATTTCCCCCTCTTTCCTGTTCTGTGGCTGCAGGAATCCTGGATCCAAGTTGTTAAAACCTGAGCATGTGGTTTGGCCCTAAAAGTCAATAAAGTAAGAGCCAGGCAAGGCTCAAGGAGGACATTCCAGCTGAAAATACCCTTGCTCTGGTTGCTACTAGAGGTGAGCATGGACCAGGAAAATGGCATGGACCATTGGCCCGTGGTCTGTTGATTTTTACGGACAATGGTCCATGAACTTTCCATGGACGAGCCTGATTCACAGACTGGTTCGTTAGTCCATGGTCCGTCACTCCTGGGAGGGAGAACTATCATCATGAGGAGGCAGACCTCGGCATGGGGAGACTAAAAGACATGAGGACTCTTGGGTGGGCAGACATCTTGAGGGGACACATGTGGAAGGGAGGATGAAAGTGAGGATTTGGTGGGGGACAGACCAAAATTGGCAGGAGGCAGATGTGGACAGCCAGGTGTAGGCAGGTCTCCATTGCAAGTCAAGATTGTATTCCGTAATGAGGACCTCCATCAATGGAGCAATC
Organism: Eublepharis macularius; assembly: GCF_028583425.1. Lineage (NCBI taxonomy): Eukaryota > Metazoa > Chordata > Lepidosauria > Squamata > Eublepharidae > Eublepharis > Eublepharis macularius. Next base: position 14,223,362 of record NC_072793.1, on the reverse strand, counting down.
TGGACCTCTGTGCAGAGGAACGGATGCTGCACTGGGGGGAGGGGGGAGTGGCTGCCTGTAGGAGCAAGAAGCCCCTAGATGACTTTCAACAGGGGGAGGAACCTGTGCCTTGCAACCAGATAACCACCAGAGCAGTTCAGTCACCCTTCTCATCCCAACTGTGCAAGATGCTTACTAGCCCTTGGGCTCCTGGAGCAGGGGTGGGGTAGAGTGACCGCCATCACCCCCTTTGTGATGGAGGGCAGCCTCACCAAGTCGCTGGGGTGGGCTTTTTCTGTGGCCGCCCCCTCCTCACAGGCCTGGCAGGCTCCAGGGTCCCATCGCCCTTTTCTCCCTGGTTGCGATGGGCTCCTGGAGCTGGGGGAGTGGGGTGGGTCCCCTTCTTGTGATGTAGGGATGGCCGCACTGAGGTGGGTTTTGTCTATTGCCACCCCCTCCTCACGGGCCCGGCAGGCTCCAGGGGCCCATCACCCTTCCCTCCCCCAGGGGCGACTTACTCCTGGAGCAGGGGAGTGAGGTGGTCTCTCCACTTGTAATGGGGGGCAGCCTCACCAAGTTGCTGAGGTGGGATTCATCTGTGGCCACCCCCTCCTCACAGGCATGGCAGGCTCCAGTGGCCTGTCACTTTTCCCTCCCCTGGGGGTGACAGGCTCCTAGAGCAGTGGGGAGTGGGGTGGGGCCCTCTTGTGATGGGGGGCCTCACCAAGTTGTTGTGGTGGGTTTCATCTGTGGCCGCCCCTCCTTGAAGACCCAGTAGGCTCCAGGTGCTTGTCGCCCTTCTGTGCCCCGGGGGCAACAGGCTCCACCAACAATGTGCATATGTTCCTTCAATTTTACAGCATGGTTGCCAGTTCTGAAAAACACCAGGCTAACAAAACATTCTATCCTTGACAATAGCCCTGCAGAGAAGATTAGCACATCAAGTACCAATCCATATGCAAAAGAACCTCCTCAGGATACAGTGAAGCCTCCCGCCATTAGCATTCCACACCCTGGGAAACTCTTACAGGATGACTCAGCTCAACCCCACCCCTCCTGAGTAGATACAAATGACCTACATCTTTTCCACACTGTGACACTGAGAGATCTCTGTCTTTTGGTGCTACACCTCTGAAGATGCCAGCCACAGCTGCTGGCGAAACGTCAGGAACTACAATGCCAAGACCACGGCAATACAGCCCGGAAAACCCACAACAACCATAGGATCATACTGTTGTTGTTTTTTTCAGGAGATCTAGTGCTGGGTTTAGTCCAGTTTAATTCCAGTATGCTGTATCTGGTTGTCATCAATTGCAGTATTACAATCCAATCTGGTGTCTGTCGTTAGTTGTAATTGGAGAAAATTCAAAAGCCGTATCGCTGTGTGATAGAATGCTATATCAGAGTAACTGAACCCGCCCAGAGATCTCTTTAATTTTAAAATTTTAAATGCGATTCTGGGTTTTTTGTTGTGCCACAGAAAAGCATTTAACATGTTTTGCCATTGTTTGAGTAAATTTAGGTAGAATAAATGACTTAATCAAATGGAATCGGTCAAACCACGTGAGATTAAGCTTATTCCAACTGTTTATAGAGTTCTTGATTTGTGACATTAATTTCAAAGGATTTGTTTGTAGTATGTTTTTATTATCCATTGGGATTGTAATCCCTAAATAGGGTAAGTCTTTATCTGACCACTGAAAGTGAAAATAATGTTTGATTTCTTCCAGTTTTTGCTTTGTGACATTAAGAGGCAAAATCCGAGATTTTAAAGGATTGACTTGTAGACCTGAGATCAAACCAAATTCTGTTAAAACTTTTTTGCAAGTAATGTAATGAACTTTGAGGGTCCGTTATGTACAGAATCATATCGTCCACAAAGAGACTAACTTTGTAATCTTCTGCCCTAATTTTAATACCTACGATATTGTCATTTTCTCTGATCATTCTTGCTAAGGGTTCAATTGCGACTTCAAATAAAGTTGGACACAAGGGCCTAGTACCCCTTGAAATTGAAATCCCTGCCTAGTACCCCTTGAAATTTTCATACTCTCTGAAGTTAAACCATTAATTTTCAGGTTTGCTGAAGGGTTTGTGTAGATTGATCTTATTATTTGTAGAAAGTTGTTCCCAAATCCCATAAGTTGCAGTGTTTTGTATAAGTAAGAGACTTCAGTGAATCGAAAGCCTTTTCGATATCTAAAGAAAGTAAAAAGGCTTCTTTTTTCTGTTGCTTACAATATGATATTAAATTTAGGGTTTTATAGATCTGTTATGTCTCTTGTTGGAATAAACCCTGTTTGATTTGGGTGTATGTAATCACTTATAAAAGAGTTGATTCTACATGCTAGGATTGCTGTAAACATTTTGTAATCCTGGTTGAGGAGAGAAATTGGATAGTATGAGGAAGTTTTAGTTATGTCCTTTCCTTGCTTAGGAATGACAATAATTGAAGCCATATTCCATGTTGGGGGCATTGAACCTGCTTCTAACAATGTGTTGCCTGAGTCCTCAAGTGTTTGTGAAAGTATGTGTGTGACTTTTTTATAAAATTCAGACAGGTATCTGACTGGTTCCGGTGATTTGTTGTTTTTCAAGTTCCATTAGGTTAGTAGAATTTCTTGTTGGGTGATGGGGCGGTCTAATAAGTTGCGATGTTCATCTGTTAGTCTTTTAATTTTGCCCAATGAAGAGAGTAATTTAGTGATTTTATCATGGCTAGGGGTTCTTGTTGTATATAATTTACTGTAATAGTCCACAAACGTATTTATTATTTTTTTTGCTTTTGTAAAACATTTCCCTTTGCCTCCATATATTTTTTGATAGTATTAGCTGATTTCTTCTCTTTAACCTTATGTGAGAGCAACTTCAATGATTCAGGAGTATTGAACCAGTATTTTTGTTTTACAAACAAAAGATATTTCTGGATTTTATTCACTTCCAAGGATTCCAATAATTTACGTTGGTGTAACAAATCCTGATATACTTTTTTGCTTCCCCCTTTTTTGTGCCATTCCTCTAGGAGATGTATTTTATTTTCCAATTCCTGTTTCTGTAGTCTCTTTTGTCTGTTTAGTCTGGAGGAAATTGCCATAATGTGGCCTTTTGCTACCACTTTTATCGTGTCCCAGAGTATATTTGGTGTGATTTCCTGTGATTGCAGTCTCTAACATTTTCTCTATTTCTTTAACTGAGCTGTCATTACTGAGTAGTGTTTTATTGAATGTCCAATGCATTTCTTGGTTTGATTCAGAGTCACTTCTTCATTTGGTATCTAAAGAAGTGAGCTGTGGCTCACGAAAGCTCATACCCTACCCCAAATTTTGTTAGTCTTATAGGTGCTACTGGACTCTTGCTCTTTTCCACTGCTACAGATAAACTAATGCAGGTACCCAACTTGATCTATCTCCTTGGAAATTTCTAGGAACAGTAACAAGTAGGAAAGAGGTGTGGCATGTAATTCAGCACCAACTGTAGGTCTCCATGTAATTTTTACAGTAAGCGAGTGGGGAAGCCATTCTATCCAAGGATACTGGGAACTTTGATGCAAGCATTATCACTGTTTACACTTATGACCTTATTACTTGATTTTATTGAACTGAGCTCCACTCTGAATTGCCTCAATGTTTTGCCTGAAATTTGACTTGAACATTACCTCAAGCAGTTTTGCAGTACTGGTGCTACAGGCTCATGGTCCGGTCAGGCTGTATTTAATAAAAAACACTTATAACTAAAATGTTACAGTTTGCAGTACTTCTTGAGCCTTCACAGTTAGTGGACTAAATTTTCAAGGTCACCAATGAAGGCACATTTCCCTCATGGTCAAGGTTCAATCATTAAAGTGACCTATTTGTTGACTACAGAATCACTTGTATTCTTTCCATTCCTTGTGCTTGCGCAGTGACCTACAGTGTGAGTGTTGTTGTTTGTGCAAATGTTGCGACAAAGTAGTATGTGGTCATGCAATAGGTATTTATCTGCAGTTGAACATGATTGAAATGTTCAGACCCAGGAGAACAGTTCATTGAATGTTTGGCTGCGATCACAATTTGTGAAAATGCTGCAATTTGAACCAGCGGCTTCTATCACTTTGAGAGAGGATTTTCTTTTTCAGTTGACTCATGGTGAGATAGCTGTGGAAGCAGGTCATCAGAAGGTATCATCATGAGCAGATCATAATTTTTGTTGCCTGAAGACTGAAATGTTTTGGACTCTTTTTCGAAGGTTCAAAGGTTTATTACGGTCGCAAGACCAGCCAAGTTAAGTACAGATGATGATGATGATGATGATGATAACAATAACAATAACAACAACATTCGATTTATATACCACCCTTCAGGACAACTTAATGCCCACTCAGAGCAGTTTACAAAGTATGCCATTATTATCCCCACAACAAAACACCCTGTGAGGTAGGTGGGGCTGAGAGAGCTCCTAGAAGCTGTGACTAGCCCAAGGTCACCCAGCTGGCTTCAAGTGGAGGAGTGGGGAATCAAACCTGGCTCTCCAGATTAGAGCCCCGTGCTCTTAACCACTACACCAAACTGGCTCTTAAAGATACAATTCTCTGGCTATCCTCTAAAAGATATACCCGAAGGGTTTCAGGACTAAAATCCATATAATACTGTAATGGTTTAAATCTATAGAGTAGTAGAATAATTAATTGTATCCTTTCCTCTTGATAGAATTCGCAGTGCAAAAGTATGGGTGTGATATTTTTTGACCACTTTATTTGAACAGGGACAATAATGCTGTTGCAAAGGCAGGTGAGAGAATCTCCCATACAAAACTGCAATGGGGAATGCATCAAATTGTGCTCTAGAGAAGACCCTTCTGCATCTTTCATTTGTAATATCCAAAAGATATTATGGTGTATTTATGGTGTAACAGTCTTCCTTTTGATAATTTCCATATAGAAAAAAAATTATCTCACAGCAGGAGAGAAGTGAATGATTCAGTGCTTCTTTACATAATCAAGAGTCATAGTTTCTTGATGCAGGGTAGTTATTTATTAATTAAAATGTTTTTGTCCCACCTTTTTCCCCTCAGAAGGGGTCCAAGGCAGCAACAGTAACACTGCAGCCCTAAGCTCCCTTCAAGTACACCGACATAAACGGGCTTAGACGAGTGGAACTCTGTTTAGGATTGCACTACAAAACAGAATGTTCCAATTAAAAATCATCAAAAATGAATTAACAATAACAATTCCAGAAAAATAAGAAGACTAAGAAAGGCACTCAACGTAACAGCCCAACCTAGTTGTCCCCGGGTATCTGTCATGCCAATATTGCTGCCTTTCTACTTTTGCAAGTTCTCAGTCATGCCCCAGTACAGACTGTTTTTGATGTCTTAAAAGCCATGTAACAACTTAACCCTCTTCAAAATACTTGTTGCCCATTGGGATTTAGTCAAGGTGATAGAGATTCCTTTTAACCTGGAATTACTGGCTGTGACCCAAAGAAGTAATTCATGCACTAGAATAGACATTGCATGCACAGCCTGAGGTTTGTTTGTTTGTTTAATTGACATTTTGTCCATAGAAGCAAATCACTGCCCACGCTTGCCTTGAGTGGAAGTTGCCAACTTGCCACACATGAGCTCTGTCTGGAAGATGCACGTGTAGATTTTTCTCTTTTGATTGCGGCTAACGTGGGCGGGTGTCTGTATCCATTGTACGCTTTTTTCATGTGTGATCTTATTAACACAAATCAAGAATTATGAGGGTAAGAATTTCTACGTTCAGTTAAAAATAGTAGTATTGTTAAGAGAAATATTCTTAATTCCTCTTTACTCCGTTCCTCCTGAAACCTAGCCATCTATTTCCCCCCTCTTTTAAGGAATTTAGAGTCAGTTTTTAATCAATTCCTTTTTGATCAAAGAGAAGTTTGAAGAGAGGAGGGGCAGGAAAACAGGATCTGCAGAATTTCTGAATTTCACTCTGTAGATGCTCAGAGGCAGCCAATGTCTTTCCAAACCTCCTGCAAGGGCTGAAATTACCAAAGGGTACGCTGATTTCTCTTCACCGAGAAATGAAAGAGAAATCTCTCTTTTATATGAGAAGATAGTGAATCAGAGGAATTTGGCTATATCTAAAAAAGTGAATTTTGGAAAAAGAAATTATCCTCTTCATAACCATGGTAAAAAAATTGATGTTTGGATTTCTTCTGTTTGCTAAGAAAACCTTGAATGCCAGGTAGAAACACAACCAGAGCTTTCAGAATTTATTTTAAAAATATTTTTAAAAGGGACCCGCCCCGACCCCCCAAAAACAATGAAGCAACTGTATTTATGCTTATTTAGGAGGCTTGTAGTGATCTGATGTGCAGCCAATTGCTAAAAATTGCACAACTAGGAATTATGCAGTTAATTTAAGTTGACCACTAACCATCAGAGGATTTGTCCATAGTCAGGGCTCATTTTGAGGGGGAATGCGCAGGAATGCAGTTCTGGCAGTTCCCCAAAGAGGTCACATGTCAGGTGGCTCCACCTCCAAAACAGCCCAGATTGGGCCTCTGACAGGTGGTGGATCATTCTCCCACTCAGCAGTGGCCCGATCCTGACAATTTTTGGCCCCTTTTTGGCCATTTTCAGTCCCTTTTTGCCATTTTGGGCCCAATTTCGGCCCTGAATGACCAGAATTGGGTCCAAAACAGCCAGGGCAGGTGATGTAAGGGGTGTGTGGCATATGCAAATCAGTTATGCTAATGACACACTTCTGGTGATGGCAAGGGGCATGGCATATGCTAATGAGTTATGCTAATGAGGCACGCTAATGAGTTCCTCTAGCTCTTTTTCTATGAAATAACCCCTGTCTATTGTCATTTGCTTTTGAGAAGTAGGAACAAGGTCTAGTTATAGCTTTCACTAAGATGCCCCCATCCTATCTTGTGTTTTTAAATGAATTTTAAACTTATTAGAATTTTTGTACAATTACTATACAATTACTAAAACATTTATCTAAAATAATTTTTGCCATAGTTTTATCAGTTTCATTTATACATTAGAATGAGCATATATGCACACAAATCCATTCTGAGCAGATTATAAATCAAATGAATAAACAAACAAACATACATAAATGGTGTCAAGTAGTCAAAACCTCAGATTTTATTGACTCACATGCCAAGCATTTTTTTAATTCCATCCTGCTTTTCACCCTCTTTTATAAGAGGAAAGCTTGTTTCAGATATAGCCAGTGAGCTCATAAATCAGGCTGTATTGAACCTAGGCCTTTCAAATGAGTCATCATGAAGAAGGGGGAAGGCTATTGCAAAAAAAAGGATTATTAATGACAAGCAAAAAGAAGGCAGCTGCCCACCGGAGCACCATGGCATGTTTTTTGGAGCGATATGGTGAGCTACCTGGGCTTTCCACTGCAGCAGCGCCCTCTGGTGGTGCACCAGGGTATAAAGTGAGTTGCCTGAAACACGCTTACTCAATTATATAGTAAGATTTGGAAATTAATCTCCTGGAGTGTTCAATTTACAGCAAACTTCAACAGATATGAAATCTATAAAATATACATGTGAACAGCACAGTATAGTCAGATATTGGTAAGCTGTTTCTGTGATGATAACAGTTTTCCCATTCAGATCGGACTATAGGCAAATAACATTTTCGGTTGTATCAATTTACTCTGGACATTTTTTTCATGTACCACTGTGAAGGGCATCTGACCGTCTATCCCTCATAAAAATCTGAGTCATGGTACTTTCTAGGCTAAGCACATTAAAGTCTCATTCATGTCAATAGGAATTTTAAGCACATGCTTAACTCTCTCCCATTGAAAGCAACAGCATTTAAAAGTGATTGACATTGGTTATCTCAGGGTTCCCCAGCATGGTGCCTGTGAACACCATGATGTTCACAGGTGTTTCCCCAGGTGCCCTCTGCATACTTCAAGAAAGTAGGCAGGGCTATTGTAAAGGCAGAACTGGTGAAATAGAAATAAAGGGGCTTTTAGCCAGTATCATCTCCACCGCTCACTGGAGAAAGATTGAAAATCTTGTAAACAGGACCTTCCTTTTCCCCATTGGTTGTCTTCTTGTGTGTTATCACAGTCTTGGGCTTCTTCTCTCTGTGAGTGTATACGTATTTATATTCCCCATCACCCTTCCTCTTGTGTGCATGCTTGGCTTTATCTCTTGTGGTTGACATTTTGTAATGGCCCCTGTCACACTACCTGAAAAATTCAAAGGTGCCCACAGTCTCAAAAAGGTTGGGGACCACTGGGCTATTGTAGCACAGGAATCCAGCCATTTTGAAAATAATGACTGTTTTGAAAACTGATCTGCATTTTTATGTATTTTCCCAGAAATCTTGGTCTTGGTTTACAGTGGCAAAGAACAGGAGAAATAATGTACAACAGGAGGAACAAATTATGTTCTCTTCTCCTGGTGCAAATACAGACTAGTTGCTTGGACTTCTAAGAAGTAGCCTAGTCCTATTTGAACCTACCAGAATGCTAAGGCCATCTTTGGGTGCCCTCACCTTCTGAGATTAGGTGGATGGCAACCCAATAGAGTTTTGGCCATGGCATCAAAACTATGGAACTCTCTCTCCAGGGATATTCGTCTGTCCTCATCACCTGTCTTGCCCCAGGAGGTGAAGACTTTTTATTCCAAATGGAGTTCCCTTAATTATCCCGCCTTCTTGCCCTATGTTTTAATTACCATTCTATGTGATTTGATTGTCTATTTGAGTTCTTGTTTTATTTTTATGAATTGTTTTTATAATCTCTGTTTATAATGTTGTGTTTTAATTAGGGGTGTGCAAGGCCTGCCTGTTTCGTTAAACCTGATTCGGTTTTAACTGAATCAGGAAACCGTTTCAGTATTCAGGGAATACCGAAACAGCAAGCCAATTCGGTATTCGCGTTTCGGCTTGATTCGGCCATTGTTTTCAATGAGAAAACCTTCTCCCGGCTTTCCAGGAGTCTGGGGGGGGGGCATTTTCTGTCCAAATCACACCAAACTTGGTGAAGACCTTCTCCTAACTCTCCTCTAACTACTCCCCAAGTTTCAGAAAGATTGGACTTTGGGGGGCTATTTTATGCCCCCCCAAACAAGGTGACCCCATCCTCCTACAATCTCCATGGTTCTCTATGGGGAAAAACAAGTCATCTTTCTAGGTGGCTTGGGGTGGCATTTTGCAAGCAAAATGCACCCAACTTTCAGGGGATCTGCTTTCATCTGTTCTCCCACCCTCTACCAAGTTTCAAGCAGATTCCACTTTGGGGAGCCATTTTATGGCCTCCCAAAGAAGGTGCCCCTATCCACCTCCACTCCACTATTCCCTATGGGGGAAATAAGAGAGGCTTGTGTGGCTAGGGGTGGCATTTCGCATGCAAAATGCCCCCAACCTTCAGGGGACCTCCTCCTACCTGTCCTCCCTCCCTCCACCAAGGCTCAAGCAGATCTCAGTAGGAGGGCACAACAGGGCATAAAAGCAGTCTACTACACAAAAATAACACAACTCACTCCACATAAGAGAATCACCCAAACACAATTGCTGTCAAAAACGGTGATGTGAGTTGTGTTATTTTGTGTAAGATACTGCTGGCATGCCCTTTGGTGTGCCCCCCTGCTGTGTTACCTAAAGCTGTTCAAGAAATAAAGTGTTTTTGACAGCAATTGTGTTTTTGTGATTCTTTAATGTGAAGTGAGATGTGTTATTTTTGTGTAGGGGAATGCTGGAATGCCCTTTCGTGTGCCCCCCTGCTGTGCAACCTATAGCTGTTAAAGAAATAAAGTGTTTTTGACAGGAATTGTCTTTTTGTGATTCTCTGATGTTAAGTGAGTTGTGTTATTTTTCTGTGTGGGGGACTGCTGGTGTAATGTTTCACAATGCTTTGCCTACTTGTACTTTGAAAATCAGAAAATATTTTTTAAAAAACTTTATTCAGTGTGTGTGTTTTATTCTTTGTTATGCAGTTGGTTCCCATCATAGGGAACAATGGGGCTGGCCGGCCAGCCATCTCTGTAGGTGGTGGGGGAATTTGGGGGAGCGTGTCTGTGGTTCAGGTGCTCTTCCACAGGGACAAGCTCGCACTCAGGAGTGTGCCCACCATTGTGGCACACCTGGGCTGTGCATAATTGCCCTGGGAAAGAGAGTTTAAAAGTTCCTATCACAGGGAACAATGGGGGACGGCTGGCGAGCCTGCTCCTGGGGTAGTGGCCGGTGTGGGAATGTTGGGGAGGGTTTCTTTGGGTCAGTGTGGGGCTGTGGGGGGGAGATTTAAAAGGGGGACTATTCCTGTGGCCACAGATGCTATATTCCGTGGGTTCCTGCTGTGGGAGATTTTCCCATAACAGGAATCAATAGAAAGTGGCTGGCCACAGGACAGGGGAGGTTAGGTTTTGGGGAGGGTTGTGTGGTATTTGGCAGTTTGGATACAGGTGGACTGTGGCTGTGGCCATTGGCAGCCCCAATCCCATGTGTTTCTGCAGTGTAGAAGTCTTCCTCACAGTAGAAAGACAAAGTGGTGTGGCAGGAGAACCACATTGGGGGGGGCATAAAATGGCCCCCCAAAGTGGGATCAGCTTGGGCCTTGGTGGAGGGTGGGGGGACAGGTGGGAGATGGGCCCCTGAAGTTTGGTAGCATTTTGCATGCAAAATGCCTCCCCTAGCCATACAAGCCTCTCTTATTTCCCCCATAGGAAATAATTCAGAAAGGGGGGGGCTAAGAGCAGCATCTTTGGGAGGCCATAAAATGGCCCCCCAAAGTGGGATCAGCTTGAGCCTTGGTAGAGGGTGGGAGGACAGGTGGGAGATGGGCCCCTGAAGTTTGGTAGCATTTTGCATGCAAAATGCCTCCCCTAGCCACACAAGCCTCTCTTATTTCCCCCATAGGGAATAGTGGAGTGGAGGTGGATAGGGGCACCTTCTTTGGGAGGCCATAAAATAGCCCCCCAAAGAGGAATCTGCCTGAAACTTGGTGGAGGGTGGGAGAACAGGTGGGAGCAGGTCCCCTGAAAGTTGGGTGCATTTTGCTTGCAAAATGCCACCCCAAGCCACCTAGAAAGATGACTTGTTTTCCCCATAGAGAACCATGGAGATTGTAGGAGGATGGGGGTACCTTGTTTGGGGGGGGCATAAAATAGCCCCCCAAAGTCCAATCTTTCTGAAACTTAGGGAGTAGTTAGAGGAGAGTTAGGAGAAGGTCTCCACCATGTTTGGTGTGATTTGGACAGAATATGCCCCCCCCAGACTCCCAGAAAGCCTGGAGACGGTTTTCTTATTGAAAACAATGGCCGAATCGTTTCGGTAATCTCTGTTTCAGTATTACCGAACTTTTTTGGTATTCAGAAAAAGTTTCGGTAATACTGAAAAAAAACAAAATGGCCCTGATTTGGTATTTTTAACCTAATCTGAATACCGAATTGCACACCCCTAGTTTTAATTGTTATCTGCCTTGATGGCCCTGATAGTGCAGAAAGGTGGCACACAAATTTTGTTAATAAATAATGTCTGCCCCATAACAATAATGTCTGCTCATAACAATAGAATGAAACAATCTACATGTTCTAATACATGCAAATGTGAACAGAAGGCTGCTCAAGACTTGTCAAAACCTTGAAGTCAAAAGAGAATTTCAAAAATTATTTACTTTATTTATACCCTGCCTTCTTCCCCAGAGGAGACTCAAACCAGCTTACAACATTGTTCTCTTCTCTTCCATTTTATGCTCAGCTTAACTTACCTCACCACCCTGTGAGGTACACCATGTTGGCTCTCTCCATGAGAACGAATGTTAAACCTCTACAACCTAGAATATTTATAATTTCAAGAGTTTGTTTCTTCTGTTGCTGTACCACAGTCTTAAACTTTGCCTCCTGCTGTTAAATTGTGTTTATTTTCTAAGAATAGAATTCAATTTGTGAAGCAGAAGGACAATATAGTTGAAAAAGCATTGCTTTAACCTCACTGCATTTTTGTACCAAAGTACAAAAATACATCTCATATCAAAATTTGAACTTCAAAAACTCCTGTTGTGATATTGATAAATAATGCATTCTCCAGGTTGGGATTTCTTTTGAAAATCCCCTGAGAAAATATATTTACAATTTAAGTCTCCATTTTAAATAGCCTTACATATCTGAATTGTTTGCCCTAATAAACTGGAATCTTAAATCCAGATAGGAATTCAGCACCTTGTATGATGTGTGCGGAAAGTTACTTGCTGGAGCAGAGCCTGGTGTTCAACAGGAGGCGAAACCGGCTGAATATCAAGTACAAGAAACCCTTTATGTATGTAGACTAACTGTCCCTGCAAGGACAGAGACTATAACTTTATAAAAAAAAAAGTCTTGACACATGCAGTATTTCCTGTGCCTATTGACTAGTTTAGAAATAGCAGTGTCAGTTTGATTCATTGCATTGGACTCGAAAGCGAATTGGGCTATGTGTCTAATGCAAGGGTGTAAGGACTCCACTTGTAATCACAACAAGTTAACCCACTCCGTAGTAACCTTTTAATACGAGCAAGGCTCTGTCTGCCTTGTTGATGCTGTAGAGAAACACATCACTGTTCAGGAACACTGAAACATGAGGAAAAATTTGAATAGACAAAATTCCCAACTTGGGTTGTGGCACATGTATCTGTGAGCAGCACGGTGCAGTTGAGATTTGTGCAAACTTGCCAAAGGACATAAGATTGGATTCTTAAGCAGGATTCTAACATTTGCTACACCAGCAAATGAATGCACATTAGGAAGGGATGTGTGGATCAATGTACTGGTACAATGTACTGGTACAACTGACAAAGTGTGGAAATTACCCTGCTGAATTAGCCCAGGTGTTTAGAACCATGAATTCTAATCTCCTACTGCTTTCCACAAAGGTGGACTAGGAAGAAGTCAGTTGCTTGGAACTCAAGTTTCATAACCCAGTCTAATATTGACTAGCACATTTCAGTTTTAAAAATAAAGTGCAAATCTGGTACTTGAATAGGAACAACGAAAGAACTCCCAGAACCATGCTAAATCAAGGAAGATGTTTGTACTATGTTCATTGTTGGCCTTCTGTGCAGTCCCTCTAGGGGGTGCCTCTCGTCTCTCCTCTGTTCCTCTTTTGCCTCCAGTTTAAGAGGTTCTTCCGCAACACGCTTCTCTATTGTTGTTCTTGTGCCAGGTCAGGCCTTCCTCCTACGCCATTGATTACCTAACAGAGAGAGTGAGATGAGAGAAAGTTGAGTGGAAAATGCTAGAAATTCTTCAAATCTGTAAGAATGGCTGAATAAGTCTTATTCAAAAGATGCGCTCAGTGCAAAACTAAAATGATGTGGACTGATGGGCCTTCTCTGTGCCTCGTCTGCCTGGGGGAAGGACACGGTGTGACCTCTTGCAAACATAGCCAAAATTTCACTCTCAATGCTCGAGCAGAAAGAGCCACTAGGCTCAAAGCCATTTTGTGGAAACGGGCCCTATCGGCATCGACCAGCCCTTCCATGAAAGCTGCTAAGTCAGCAGAGCTAGCTGAGCAATCAGATCTGATTCCGCCATCCTCTGTGACGTCGAGGGCCTCAAGCCCTTCAGAACTGATAACAGAGACAAGTCAGAACTTGGGATTCATAATAAACTTTAAAAAGTCTAATCTGAACCCTTCTAGGGGGGGTCCATTGTATAGGAGCAGTCATTGATGCCTCTCTGAACAAGGCTTTTCTGCCTTGTTTAGAGAGGCACGGAAGATAAAGTCTCTAGTGAGACTGTTCACAGCCTGTAGATTCCACTCGGCATGGAAAATTCAGACACTTTGGGGTCTTATGGCAGCTACCGTGGCTGTAATACCTTTCGCCAGATTGCAAATAAGGAGATTTCAACTATGATTTCTGTCAGTCCATTTTCCAGAGGTACATTCACAGGATAGGAACTGCTCTGTTCCTAGGGCAGTAGCCAGATCTTTACCGTGGTGATCTTTGGACTCCCACTTGTTAAAGGGAGTTGAGTTCGGATCACCTCAAAAGTGAAGTCATTATTACCACTGATGTCTCAACACTTGTGGGGGGGAGGGGCTCATTGCAAGCAATCTTTTATCCATGGCCCATGGTTGGAAAATGAACAGAGTTTGCATATCAATGTTTTGGAGTTAAGGACAATACATTATTCACTTAGGACAATATATTATTCACTTAACTCCTTTGTAGATATGGTAAAGGGCAAAAATGTCCAAATACTCATTGCACAGTAATGTTTTATATAAACGAACAGGAAGATATGACTTCTGTAACTCTATGCATGCCGGCCATACTCAGCTGGGAATGGGCCAAGAGACAGGGTGTATTGCTTCAGGCCATTCACATTCCAGGAGCGCCCAACCTCATAGCAGACAGACAGAGCAGATTAGGTTCCTTCATTCATGAGTGGTCACTGAAAGAATTGTGCATATTTCCACTGTTCTGACAGAGGGGCTTCCCAGATGTGGTCCTGTTTGCAACAAGGAAGAATGAAAAGGCCCCCTTATTCTGTTCCAGCGGGGCATTAGACCCAACGTCCTTAGGAGACACCTTTCAAGTAATTTGGTCAGGGTATCTATTCTATGCCTTTCCTCCCATTGCTCTAATCGCCCAAATGGTCAGCAGGCCAAGGGAACGAATGCCGTTGTAGTGACTCCATTCTGGCCTCATATAAACCGTGGTTCCATCGGTTCCTACAACTGGCAACAGGCGAATTTCGACAGCCGCCCATGCAGTTCCGGATCTGCTCACTTAGGGGGGAGTCCAATATCACGATAGACCCAGACTCAAACTGACAGCCTGGTTAATTCTTCAGTAGGGAGACTTTCTGAAGGGATAGCTGAGGTTATCTTAAATGCAAGGAAACCTAACGCCAGAAGGTCTTATGCTCATAAATGGGATACATTTGTCGATTGTGCCAAAGATAAGGATTTAGATCGTTATGATGGTTTGTTAGTCCAGATATTAGAATACTTACTGAAGCTTAAGCAAGATGGTCTATCCATAAGAACCCTCCGGTATATGTCATTTGGACCCGGAGACTTGTTAGTTTTTAATTTGCCATTTAGCCTGACTCCATCTCTTGTCACTTCTATTCGACTCAGTTCTTCTGATGCCCTTCCTGAAAGCAGCTGTCCCTGCATTTTGTAAATCTGCTCTGTTACTCTGTAATATTCCTATCTTCCGTTATCAATCCTTTAACCCTTTTATCATCCAAAAGCTTGACTTGACCCCACACACCCCACACACACTGGGTGGCAGCAGGTGCTGTTGGAGGAAGGTGGCAGAATCTGGGGACTCCCAGAAATGGAATAGTCTTCTGTGTTCCTTTACTATATTGGGTTACACTTGCAAATTTCCATTGTGCCCCAGTGTATGAGTAGAGAGATAGCATGGATGACGTAGAATGAAAGTAAACAGAAATCCTCCCTTCCTCTGCACTCTGGATGTCTGCACGCCATCTAGAGGGAGTGCAGGAGGAAGGCAACACACAAAAGCCCCTACCGCCGCCCACAGTGCGGGGGACAGAGGGAACGGGCAAGTATCTGGGGAGGGGAGCCAACAGAGCAGCCCACAATGGCAGCGGGCAGGCTACAAGGAAATCTCTCTCCTCCCCTGTTCCCCAGCAAGCTGATGTCAGGGGGGAAACCCCTTTGTCTTTAAATGTGAGTTCGCCCAGCATAACACAGTTTGTAGTGTTAAAGACAGTGAACCAAGGCACACAGAGTAAAAAAATGTTTTTTACCCTAGAAAATTCAAACTTTGCAAGCATCTATGTAAAATAACAAATCCTTACTAAAGGCTAATTAAGGCTAACATAACTGAGACACTTGAATTAGCTGACTAATACTCCCACAGGTTGGCCTCACCAATGGACTTCATAACAGGATAACTGGTCTTGCAATGTTCAGGTCAAGATAATGGTCCAGCAGCGTCCATAGCCAGAAGAGCCACCGCCCCCATGGCTGGAAACAGTCACACCTTAAAGCGAATCCAGCCAATCAGGTCAAACCAACACTTAACAATTACTGCCCTGAGAAATTTGTGAGAGGAGCTAAGGCATGATAACACACAAGTCCTGCCAAATTCACGCAGGTGCAGGCAATTTGCCTGCTGAAGCCCCTCTCAAGCCTGTAAAGCTGCTTTTAACAGCTCTTAAAGTCAGGCTCAAGTTCCTTTCCTGACAGCTGAGCTGTCTTTGAAAACTACAGTTCCCAGGTGAAATTGCCTCACTGGCCATGGGTTTTAACCCTTGCCTGGTGTCTCGTTTAGCTTGACCCTTAGTCATGGAAGGGGCAGGGTCAGCAACAAGCACAGATTTTGGTTGTCTGCCACGGTCAGTCAAAATATGAGGATCCCTACTCACAGCAGTGCTGATTAGGCATGTAAGAACTAGATAGTATGAGTCTTCTTGACTCTAATAACATTTTCTAATCAAAGTAGGAGCGTCATATGTATCATATCACATCTGAAGGGTGAAAATGTGTAGAAGTCAGCATGTTTTCCTTTAAATTACAGGTGAGTGTGGGGCAAAATCTTTATTGCTGCTCATGTAATTTTAGAGAATAATGTGTGTGCGCTTTCATTAGCTTACCCCTTCATGTATTCAGGCATTCATAGCAAAACAAACAAAGGGTGTGTGTGGTGTAGTGGTTAGAGTGTTAGACTAGAATCTGGAAAATCCAGGTTTGAATCACACACTCTCAACCTATCTTTCCTCACAGGTTGTTGGAGAATAAAATAAAGGAGATGAGAACAAAGTAAACTGCTTCGGGTCCCCATCAGGGAGGAAGTCCCACTGTAAATGAAGTAGAATACATTACCTTATTTTTCTGCCTGAGGTCATCCATATGCATATCATCTTATCTTCTATGGCAACTTCTTCATGGTAATAGATCCAGAGGAGTTAGCCGTGTTAGTCTGTAGTAGCAAAATCAAAAAGAGTCCAGTAGCACCTTTAAGACTAACCAATTTTATTGTAGCATAAGCTTTCGAGAATCACAGTTCTCTTCGTCAGATGCATGGAGGGCCAAAAGAAACTGGTCAGATATAGAGGAGGAGAGGGGAGGGCGGGGTAGATGCAAACATCTCCTTCTGATATGCAGATGCAAACAGCTCCTTCTGATATGGAGATCAGTTTGCTTCTGTAAAGGTTCAGAGGAGTTAGCCGTGTTAGTCTGTAGTAGCAAAATCAAAAAGAGTCCAGCAGCACCTCCAAGACCAACCAATTCCACTGCAGCACAAGCCTTCGAGAACCACAGCTCTCCCAGCAAACTGATCTCCATATCAGAAGGAGCTGTTTGCATCTGCATATCAGAAGGAGATGTTTGCATCTACCCCTCCCTCCCCTCTCCTCCTCTATATCTGACCAGTTTCTTTTGGCCCTCCATGCATCTGACAAAGAGAACTGTGATTCTCGAAAGCTTATGCTACAATAAAATTGGTTAGTTTTAAAGGTGCTACTGGACTCTTTTTGATTCTTCATGGTAAGTTTCCTTGTCCTGGTTTGATTACTGAAGTGCCATGTAGATCCATTCAACCACATTGGGTATTCCGTACCAGTACTGGATGACCTTAGAAGCAACTGTTACAGCTTTGGGAACTCTCCATACTGTCCCAAGGATCCAGATTACAGAAGATACGAGTACTGCCATCACACAGAAACAGCATCTCAAGAATAGGTAACTGATATTCCATCTATACAAAAGAGTTCACCTGTGTCTTTGCAAATAAAATAAGGTCTTATCACAAGTCCTTGCTAATGGTGCTCAATTTTTGCCTGTATGGAACTTTCATTCCCAAAACTGAGTTGGATGAGCTGCTTCTGTCAACTATAGAAGAAAACCTGAGGCTGTACAGTAACGTTTAAGTCTTGTACCTTACGTGGGATTCTGACCTGAAAAGTATAAGAGATTCTGATCAGGAGAGATTTTTCAAAAGCTTGTTCTGTAGAGACAAAGGCCTTTCTAGCTCAGCAGGTGATGCTGCAAACTGTCCATTGTGGCTTTTAAAAGTTTGTATTCCTTTATGGCTCAACGTTTTTAAAGCCACTTTATAGTGTGCAATGAGTTTTTAAAACTTACATTTTTCACTAACCTTTGGACCTGATTTTTTTTTTGTTCCCATTTGATAGCTGAATATCATACACAGTAGAAAAGTTTTGAAGACATGGAAAGGATTTTAAAAAGTGCTTTCCAAAGCTCTGATGCCCACCAAAAGAAGTCTCACATTAAGGGTCTTGGCGGTTCAGATATGAAGCTGGAGGGTCATATACTGGTTCAGGAATATGCCATTTTCCCATTTTCTTCATAATGTAAGATTAAGTTACAACCAAATTTCTGTTGTTTTAAACCTGAGATGGTCTAATTCTGCATAGCTGGGAACTACTCTGTTCTGTAGACGCTGATCATGGAGCTGGAAGTATTTTTTGCCAAATAAATCGATCTCTCCACTTGTGGTTGTGCTCCATAATAACTCTGTTGCCACCTACCAATAAGTACTGGCCAATTTACATTACACGTTTTTGTATATATTACCTATTACATTCTAAACTAAAAGAGCCATACAAGATTATGGGCTTGGAGCCTATGCAGCATGAGCAGAATTGGGCAGAAAGGCAATTTTCTGTAAGGATCTACCAAGCAACTCTCAAAAGACTTCACTACAGGCAGTAAAAGAACTTAATTGAAAAGCTGCTGGTATCATGAGCTTACTCCATCTTTGCCAGGAATAATGTTTACAAGCAAGCATCAAACATATATAGGCTTCCCAATCATGGGCAAATTATAAAATCCCTCCCCCCAATCTAACGGTCAGCTAAGCTCAGTGGGAAAGCATCTAAGCGGGAAAACAACAGAAATGATGTATGGGATTTTCAAGGCTGTGGTGTCTGTGCATGCATCTCTTCCCAGACTAAGGGCCCTGGTGCAGTTCAGAGGAGTATACAGATAACAGCAGGAACAAATGCCTCCCTTGCATAGTTTCACATCACGGGTCCAAAAGACAAGGCGAGTAACATTTGCAGACCAGTCAAAGAATAGCCTCAGCATTTAATCATAACCATAACACAAAGCATTAGACTACAATAGTAACAACAGGGTGTTGCTTGGTATGACAGGTTATCCTAAGCACTTGACATCCTGACCCCCCCAAACTCAACCTCTGCCCGGCTTTTCTGGGTATTTTTTAAGAAAAGCCTGAAGCAATTTATCAGCTCTGACATCAGTTGATTTAACCCATTCAGCATAGCCTTTCGAAAAATGTTTCTTCATCTTCATCATCATCTTCATCATCTTCTTCATCATCTACCTTTATTGGCATAACAGCAATCACAGATTGGAAAGGTATCTGAACCATATCATAAAAAACTCCAAATATACAAATCCATACAGACTACGAATTAAAATTACCTTTACGGAAAATGTTTCCATTGAATGAGATAGTACAGCACCCCGAGAGCCAGTTTGGTGTAGTGGTTAAGAGCACAGGACTCTAATCTGGAGAGCTGGGTTTGATTTCCCACTCCTCCATTTGAAGCCAGCAGGGTGACCTTGGGCTAGTCACGGCTCTCTGGAGCTCTCTCAGCCCCACCCACCTCACAGGGTGTTTTATTGTGGGGATAATTATAACATACTTTGTAAACTGCTCTGAGTGGGTATTAAGTTGTCCTGAAGGGCGGTTGTGATGGACTCAGCTTCAGATGCTGAGATTTCCAGAAGTGAAAGTATGATGGACATGTTTCCTTCCCCCTCCCATGTGGCTAGCCTGAAATGGCAGTTGGGGATGGAATGCTGGGGAAGCTGTCAGTTGGAGTGGGAGAGAAAACAAGGGAGTGAAAGGAGAGTTGAAGCCTGGCTTTTGACCAGAGAGGGTCAGCCAGAGAATCCTCTGTGAGAGGAAATAATGTTTGTGAAGCACTGTTAGTCCTAGGACTAAAGTGGAGAAAATCAGCACTAACTCCTACTTAGATGCAAGAGATCTGGGAATCATAGAGGGCCAAGGAAGTGGGTAGAGAGGAGTCTCCCCTTCAGTGCCAGGAATGGAGTTATAGCTTGTAACTATAACGCCTGTCCAGTATCTAGGAAGGGTTTGTCTCAGGGGAGCACCCTTAAGTCTGGAGAGGAGGGAAAGTCATGCTGTGCCTGTGCTTTAAAAGGGAAACGTTTGTGAAGCAGAGTCAACCTCTGAAAGAAGCCAGCGACCTAGTGTTAAACCAAGTGTTTTGTGCCTCACACCAGTGAAGTTGCTGTATAAAAACCTTTCTGTTTCTTCAGTTCAAACACCTGCCTACCTGCCTTTTGATTTTAACCTTCTATAAATAAACCTTCTGTTACGTTTTGAACCTCCCCAAGCCTTGTGTGCCAGTTGCTGTTTAAGGGGAGTGCAAACCCTTGACCTGTCCCCTACTAAGACTTGGCTGGCTAACCATTCCATTTTTAATATTCCTTAAGGGTGGGACAAGAAAGAAAGTTGAAGCTACACTTCAACCCCTCTACCAGAGGCTTCCCAGCCCAGTATACAGCTTCATAGGCTTAAAGAGAAGTTTTACCTCAGGGTAGGAGAAGGTCAGCCTAAGCCTGAGTTGGACGTGGGTTTGTGCCAGCGGTATATAAATTGAATGTTGTTGTTATTCCATTTGGAGTCCAAGATCTGTTCAACCTCCTGGTGTGATTGCCCCTCTATCATAATAGGAGGTGGGGCCACCATTTTTGGGTGCCATTTGTTTGGTCCAGTCCAGTTTTTTACTTGGCTGCGCCCCCTTTAAGTTCTTTGTTGACACGTAGACTGCATCCCCGGTTTCAAGTCCCAGGTTGGGGGAGAGCGTTGCTTATCAGCTTGTTTTTTGTAATCCTGTTTGGCTTTTTCCAGAGTTTGTTTTACAAGGTCCCACTGCGTTACTATTTTAGTCCACCGATCTTTCAAGTCTCCCACCTTCACCTTTGCTTCCATTCTCAGCAGTAGCATCGGCTTCCCTTCAAAACTCTGGGTCACCTGAAATGGCAATGCTCCAATGGAGCTGTGTACAATGTTATTGTAGCAATATTCTGCATACGGCAGAAAGTCGGCCCAATCATATTGTTGAAAATTAACATAACATCTCAGGAACTGTTCTAATATCTGATTTGTGCGTTCCGTTTGTCCATCAGTCTTGGGATGGTAAGCCGAGCTAAGCCCCTGCTCAATCCTCATTACTTTCATAAGCTCCTGCCAGAAGTTGGCAACAAAACTGGCTCCCATGGTCAGAAATTATTTTATTTGGGAAGGAATGTAAATGCACCATGTTCTGCATGAAGAGATTAGCTAATTTCCTCACTGTGGGGAGCTTGAAGCAGGGTACAAAGTGGGCTTGCTTTGAGGATAAGTCCACCACCACCAAAATCACAGTTTTCCCTTTGCTAGGGGGGTGGTCAGTGATAAAATCCATAGAGATTGTAGACCAGGGCTGATGGGGGGGGGGTTCCAGAGGTTGTAGCAGTCCCAGGGGTTTCCCTCCCCGCTTCTTCCCCATCAAGCAGACCTGACAAGTAGTCACATTTTGGGAGAAGTCTTCTCTCATTCCCAGCCACCAGAATTGCCTTTGGGCAAAATGCAAAGTCTTTACAAACCCACAATGTATGGCCAGTTTGTCGTCATGACACCTTTTCAGTGCTTCCCCAATAAGGGCTTCTGGTACATACAATTTGCCATTTCTATACTAGCATCCATTCTCCCCCTTCAAAAGAGGTTCCTGCAAAACCTCTTTCCCCTCCCTTTCCAGTTCTGCTTTGACTTTCTCAAGCCAGGGGTTGGGTGGGATCGAAAGGAGTCTGTGCGCTTGCCGCTGCATCATCACTGCTCCTCTCAGCTGGGCTGGTGTGAACATAGTGTCTATAATCTCCTCCCTCTGACTCTCACGTTACGAGAGGCAGGACAAGGCATCTGCCAGAAAATTTGACTTCCCTGGGAGGTGCTTGAGTGTGAATTGAAACTTTGAAAAGAACTCCACCCACAGGAGCTGTTTCACACCCACCTTTGGTACGATTGGAGGGCTTCTAGATTTTTATGATCAGACCACACCTCAAAAGTCACCTTTGCCCCTTGTAGCCAGTGTCGCCAGGTGGTGAGTTCCAGTTTGATGGCTTCTACCTCTTTGTCCCACACCGACCAGTGCCTCTCCGCCTCTGAGAATTTCAGGGAGACATAAGCACAGGGGTGCAGCTTTCCCTCCAAGCCCTCTTGTAAAATCATCCATCCCGTCGCCACGTTTCTGGCATCTACTTGTACAATGAATTTTTTATTTCCATCTGGGTGGCACAGAATGGGCTCAGAGGTGAATAGAGCTTTTAATCTTTCAAACACCTGCTGGCACTTATTGGTCCAAACCAGTTTAGCACTCGGCTTCACCCCAACTGGCTTCCCCTTAGTTTTTAATAGATCAGTCAATGGCAGTACAGTCTGGGCAAAGTTCTTAATGAACAGCCTGTAGAAATTGGCAAAGCCTAAGAATGATTGTAGTTGGCATCTTGTTTTGGGAGCCTCCCAGCCCAGTACATCTTGGACTTTGGTGGGGTCCATTCCCAGTCCCCTCCGGGAGACTCGGTAGCTCAGGAAGTCCAATTCCTCCTTGAGGAACTCACACTTAGACAATTTGGCATACAATTTGTTCTCATAAAGAGTACTCAGAACCTCCCATACCAATTTCATAAGTGAGTCTTAGATATCCAAATAAATCAGAACATCAAGATAAACAGCCACTTCTTTGTACAGGTATTTATGCAGAACTTCATTAATCAGGTTCATGAAGACCCCAGGCAACCCCTGGAGGCCGAACGGCATAACTAGGGACTCAAACTGTCCCAGAGGAGTGTTAAAAGCTGTCTTCCATTCATCCCTCTCCTTAATGCACACTCTGAAATATGAATCTCTTAAATCGTTTTGTAAAGATTTTGCTCTTAGCCACCACCCCACGCAAGTCTCTAATGAGGGGAAGAGGGTAGGCATTTGACAAGGAAACCACATTGATTCCTCTGTAATAAGCGCACAGCCACAAGCCCCCATCTTTCTTCTTGCAGAACAACACTGGGGCAGCGTGGGGGGGGGAGTTCACAGGCTGAATGAAACCCCTCTCCAGGTTTTTGTCAATGAACTTGCGAAGCTCCACCTGTTCAGCCAGGCTCATGGAGTACAGCTTCCCCTTGGGAAGGGCTTGCCCGGGGATCAGTTCAATGGCACAGTCTGTGGCTCCCTTTCCTCGAAGACCTGGCTTAGATCTTGGTACTCTGGGGATTTCCCTGATTTCCTCCCTCATGAGGCATACAGTTTCCTGCATAGGAGGTGGGGTGGCACCCCAGTTCAGGTTGCACGTGTGTCTCTAACAATCCTCAGCCAGGAAACATAATTGACCCATCTTCCACTGTATGTACGGGTCATGGTCATAGAGCCCGAGGACTCCCAGCACTGCAGGGAATTTCGCAGTAGGGCTTACTACAAAAGCTCTCTCGTCCCAGTAATTCTCCATCTCCACCGAGGTCAACTCAGTCTCGTAAATGCAGTGGATTCCCTTCATGGGGGTCCCATCCATTTGCTCAAACTGGAGAGGCTCTGGCAGCTTCATTAGGTCAAGTTCCAGTCCCATGGCTAGGGCAAGAGCGATCAAATCTCGACTGCACCCAGAATCAATCAAGCCTCAAACCCTGATATGGGTCCCATGTTGCGGGTGCACTAGAGTGATAGGGAGAAAAAATAAAGAATGACAAAGAACTATAACACAAAGCATTAGACTACAATCATAACAGCAGGGTGTTGCTGGGTATGACAGGTGATGCTAAGCACCTGAGACTTCCTCACCTTCCCCTTTCACTGCAGCCTTTTTTTGCCCCACAAAATTGTGCTCCTATGGGTCACTGGACCCAAAAGAACAGCGTGAGGAGCACATTAGAAATCTGCAGGGGGCAGGGGGTGTCTGCATAAATCTCTCCTCTATAGACAGAACTGCTGTTCTGCTGATGGAACAACATCTGTGGGTTGGATTCTGACTAATTTTTCTGCTAACGGAAAGAGGGGGAGTAATTTCCACCAATTCCCTCTTCCTGCTGTGGGTCCGCTACCCCCCAGGAATCATATTCTGGGAAGACTGTGGTGGGGGGGGGACAGGCATGTTCTGTTCCACTGATGAGTATGAGTGGAAAAGCTAGTCTGGATCCAGCTCTTAAAATCCAAGCCACAGAATGGAATATCTCTATTACCATTTGGAAAGATTTTTATTTCCCCTTACAAATGATAGCATGGCCAAACTTTTTAACATGTCTTAATACAAATTTGATGCAAGAGGCCAGATGAATTATTGCAGGGTCAGCCGCCAAACTGGGGAACATCACAGGTCTTTCAGGTCATTGTTGTTGCTTTTTACACCGACCATCTGCACAGCCTGGGACAAGTCGCATCTTCATTATTGCCTTTCCTGTTCTTTCCCCCTCTTGGGTATAGAACAATTTTACTAGGTAATCGAACAGCACCTCATACAGGAATATCTACATCTCAGCCTCAACTCCCCTAGCATTCACAGTGTGCAGTCTTCCGATTTCTTGCTAACAAAAAAGGGAAGAGAAGCCGCTGTGCAATTCTACCTGTACAATTGCTCTTAGCAAAAGATGAGTCAAGCAGCCTATTTTTTTCAAACGTTGCTTCCCCCCTCCCCCACTATCCCAACGGATTAAAATATTCAAACTTGACATACCGTTCGTTGTGTTTGTAAGGAAAATACCCTGAAATACTGATCTATGGTGTGTTTTTGGCATTTGGGCTCCTTGATCCTTCTTTTCCAGTCTTAAAGAGAAATGGGAAATGGTTTCAACACAACATTTTTACTCGATGGGTTAATGGGGAACAAATAAGGAAAACTGTTTGTCCAGATAACAAATTAACAATATTTTTGTAGGATAGGTTTGCTTGTACAATACTAGGTCCTGAAGAATCTCACACTGGCCTCTCCTGCAAACATGCATGATGAATTTTCCCCCAAGACAAAATGATCGAGCAATTGTTTTCTTCTCCATGTTATTTTCATAAAGGTCCAGCTCTACAATAATGAAGGTGTGAGTGAGTATAAATTGCATGGCACAGGAGAATGAGGCTATGGATGCTCCTTTGGCTACATAAACAATTGTTATTCTTTCTGCAGGAATTGAAATAAATTTACAGTGAAATCCTAAGCAGAGTTTCTCCACTCTAATGGTAAAGGTAGTCCCCTGGGCAAGCACCGAACCATTATTGACCCATGGGAGAGGGGGATGTCACATCACGACATTTTCTTGGCAGACTTTTTTTCCCCCAATAAGTTTTATTGAGAATTATCAGAGAAATATAATAACAATAAAACAATTAAATACAAAATACAGTAGGTAAGCAGTCTCAAACAGAAAGAACAGTTTACAGAACGGTTTCTTAATTTATGTAACAATAACAACAACATAATTCCTTAAATCCATAATTATAACAGTAACAAGTAAAAATGAGTGGAGGTAGGATATAAGCTATTGTTCTCAATATATTCATAAAATGGGAGCCATTTCTCCCAGAATCCTGTGTCCTGAGGATAGTGATCCCTCTGAAAGAGCCTGTCATTGATTTTTTCCATAATTAAATGATTCCAGATTTTCATCATCCAGAGATCTAATGTTGGTGCCAATTTATTTTTCCATTTGGTTGCAATTGCACTTTTAGCTGCAATTAGAAGTGTGTTAATAAGGTCTCTTCTAATCAAGGGGATTGAAGTATTTTCCCATAGATTTAGAAAGAGAATTTCTGGTAGCATAGGAACGTTGTATCCGGTAATGTTTTTAATAGAGGTTAGAACCTCTTTCCAGAATTTTTCAATCTGTGGACATTTCCACCAGCAATGTGCATACGTGCCTTCAACTTTACAACTTCTTGGCAGACTTTTGTTATGGGGTGGTTTGCCATTGCCTTCCCCAGTCATCTACACTTTACCCCCAGGAAACTGAGTACTCATTTTATCAACCTCAGAAGGAAGGAAGGCTGCGTCCATCTTGAGCTGGCTACCTGAACCCAGCTTCCACCAGGATCGAACTCAGGTCATGAGCAGAGCTTGGGCTGCAGTACTGCAACTTACCACTCTGCACCATGGGGCTCTTACTCCAGTCTAAGCCCACTGACATCAGTGGACTTAGAGTGGAGTAATTCTGCTTAGGATTTCTCTGTAAGTGCTAATTCCCTACTTTGCAGCTGGATCCATAACTCAGTAGTAGAGCATCTGTTCAGCACGCAGAAGGTCTTGGATTCAATCCCTAGCAACTCCTGTTAAAAGGATCAATTGATAGGTGATTTGAAAGACCTCTGCCCTGGAGAGTCTGAGTAGACAATATTGACCTTGATGGCAGCTTTATGTTCACTCTTGTGGAATATGCTTTTGTAGAAAATACTTTCTACAAAAGGCTTTTGTAGAACCTCTACAGCTGGGGAGGTTGTTGCCCTCACGCCCCACTTTTAAGTGTCCAAGAGGTATCACGCTGGCCACTGCTGGAAAACAAATGCTTGACCAGATGGATGATTGGTCCATTCTAGCAAGACTTTTCTTGTGTTATACTATGAACTATTGAGTTCTTTACAAATGCATCAATCCCCTTCACTTAGTAACTTGGCATCATACATGATATTTTTCTAACTGCCAGTGTCTTTTGGAAGAGGCAGAAGGAAAACTTTTGTCTCTGACCTGTGCTAATAAAATACTGGCACCACATCAATGAATTCCAGCAGCTGTGCAGCCAAAAGAGCCGTGCTTTCTTTGAGGTGGCTGGGAGTTTGGAAGAGTGCCCTTCTCCTAACAGTTCCAAATCGGGCTGGCTGTCAAAACAATTACACAGCAATAGAGTGAGGGGGTTGTGCCCTGAGAGTGTGTATACTCCACTGTTAAACTCAACATGTAGAAACCTGAACAACTTTTGCAACCTTTCCAGAGGTACAATCAGGGCTTTTTTTCTAGGAAACTCAGTGGTGGAACTCAGTACTGCACAATGGCATCACTTTGGGTCAGCTGGAACAAGGGAGGGAGTTTTTTAAAGTTTAAATCGCCCTTGGCAAAAATGGTCACATGGCCGGTGGCCCCGCCCCCTGATCTTCAGACAGAGGGGAGTTTAGATTGCCCTCCGCCGCTTGAGCAGTGCGGAGGACAATCTAAACTCCCCCTCTGTCTGGGTGGGGCCACCAGCCATGTGACCATTTTCAAGAGGTGCCGGAACTCTGTTCCACTGCGTTCCCGCTGAAAAAAAGCCCTGGGTGCAATTATTGTATGTTGAAACTAGAGGTGTTGCAAACTTACAGTGATATCCTAAGCAGAGTTACTCCAGAGTTACTCACTGGGCTCAGACTGACGTAACTCTGTTTAGGATTTCACTGTTGGAGCAAAACATGGAGGAAGAACTGTCAGTAATTCTGCATCCTGCATGTAGATCCCTTTGGTGCATTCCACATAAGAGGGTTTTTTTTTGTGGTGGGGGTCATGCGGGCCACTATGATTGCTTTAACAGATTCCACAGTACAGGGTAATCTGGTTTCTCACCCCTGTGAATCATGTTTTTTCTTTCACATAAAATGTTGATTGTGCAAACACGTCCTGGTGCTGTTGTCACACTGCTGTCATAGTTCTGTGTCCACCATTTTGGTTTTTGATTCATATGTACCATTGCTCAAGATTAGCACAATACTACACTTTTTTAATTTTAAAAATAAGTGCATTTACATAGCACAGCTCCAGAATAATGGAATACTTGAATTCTTGGGTAATAAAAATTGCTGAAAGATATTGTGTGTCCCATTGTGGTCATCCACATTGAAAAGACTAATTGGCTTCCTACTGCTTGGGGGAAAATGAGAGAGCGCTTTCGGAACTTCAAATGCTAATCAAGTGAGCAGAGAAAAACATTCGCCACTGAAATTGCCATAATTTAGCAATAGTGCTATGATGTTGCCTTAACCCCGCCACCCCATATAAAAAGAAAATCTCAATTTTGTTTCAGAGAAGTTAGCCATGTTAGTCTGTAGTTGCAAAATAGTAAAGAGTCCAGTAGCACCTTTAAGACTAACCAACTTTACTGTAGCATAAGCTTTCGAGAACCACAGCTCTCTTTGTCAGATGCATCTGATGAACAGAGCCAGAGCTTTTTTTCTGGGAAAAGAGGTGGTGGAACTCAGCGGGATGCCAGCACAGGGGGCAACTCTTGGCAGGAGGTGGTGCCCCTGGTACCACATGTGCGCGCACAAAGTGTACGCATGCTCTCAGGGCCAATGACATCACTTTGGGTCAGCTGGAACAAGGGGGAGTTTTTTAAAGTTTAAATTGCCCTCGGCGAAAATGGTCACATGGCCGGTGGCCCCACCCCCTGATCTCCAGACAGAGGGGAGTTTAGATTGCCCTCCCTGCCGTGGGACGGTGCGGAGGGCAATCTAAACTCCCCTCTGTCTGGAGATCAGGGGGTGGGGCCACCAGCCATGTGACCATTTTCAAGAGGTTCTGAAACTCCATTCCACCGCGTTCCAGCTGGAAAAAAAGCCCTGAACAGAGCTGTGATTCTCGAAAGCTTATGCGACAATAAAGTTGGTTAGTCTTAAAGATGCTACTGGAGTCTTTTCAATTTTGTTTGTGTCAGTGACAACACCAAAGCAGTTCATTGTGAAAATGCAGGGGAAAGGGGCAAAAGGGGTGTTTCCTTTCATCTAAACACAAGATGTACCTTTC
Source organism: Eublepharis macularius (assembly GCF_028583425.1). Lineage (NCBI taxonomy): Eukaryota > Metazoa > Chordata > Lepidosauria > Squamata > Eublepharidae > Eublepharis > Eublepharis macularius. The sequence goes on along the minus strand of NC_072793.1, from coordinate 14,194,698 downwards.
CTTCTGGACTCATGAGAAAGATTAACCCAACAGTGCTATGCCAGGAAAGATCAGGGTTTTTTGTTTTGTTTTTCAAGCAGAGTTTTTAGCTGAGAAAAACAAGCAGGTCATGACGTGGGCAGGAATGGAGAATGATGTCAAGTCCTCCCCCCCGCAACCCCGCACCAAAGGCACATGATCAGAGTTGCTGAAATGGAGAAAAACCAATGTGTGGCCTCAACCTCTGTTGACTGCCTCCAACTAGACCTTCCCTCCAAGCTATTTTCTGTCACATCAGTTCCTACGAACTGGAGCCAGAGGTGTCTGAGAAAGTGCAATGTATGTTTAAAATATTTTATACTATTCTCTTCATGTATGTTCAAGATTTTATCTAGATTTTTAAAAAATATGTGATACAATAAAACAACACCATATAACAATGGAAAACAGTATGTACAGCCAAGAATGGCCTTATTTAAATCTCAATGAAAACCAGTATCAACAATTCAGTTAAGACAATGGACCTAAATGTCTCCCCAAGTTTGAGCCTGCTTGAGGAAAAGAAGTATTGATTTTAAAATGGCATTTCACGTAACATACTGTGGGCCACCAACTATATAGGAAACAGTTAACACCATATTTTTCATAAGGTGTTTCGATAGAATCCCCCTGCACACACAAAACCGTTAATGTTGCTCTCCTTTCCCAGAAAGAAAGCATTATCTGTATTTATTAAGTTAAATTCAGAAGTGCAACAAGTTAGCAGTATAGCAGTTACCCATAACCTCATAACCATTGTCTTGTGTGTTTGATTAAATGCACATTGCACAGAACTAGGCTGGGCCCCCTAATTACTGCGACTTCAGCTATATGAAAGTATACTTTTCCACAGTGCTTTTTTTCTGGTAAAAGGGGTGGTGGAACTCAGGACTGCACAAGGACGTCACTTTGAGTCGGCTGGAACAAGGGGGGAGTTTTTTAAAGTTTAAATCACCCTCGGCGAAAATGGTCACATGGCCGGTGGTCCTGCCCCCTGATCTCCAGACAGAGGGGAGTTTAGATTGCCCTCCGTGCCACTGGCACGGAGGGCAATCTAAACTCCCCTCTTTCTGAAGATCACGGGGCAGGACCACCGGCCATGTGACCATTTTCAAGAGGTGCCGGAACTCCGTTCCACTGCGTTCCAGCTGAAAAAAAGCCCTGCTTTTCCACATGCAATGCTAAACATATAAGGTGGCACTTTTTTATTCTGGCTTCTTTCATCAGGATTAGATAGCTATTACTTCTGGCTGTGAACAGGCAATCAGTAACATGGATTCAAATCACCAAATAATGGCTGAAAAATTTCCATTCTCTTGCCACTCTGCAAATACCCTGATTGCATGTGTAAGAGCCGAGGGGGACAGAGTAGTAAATGAACTGTGGTGTTGAATTCAGGCTGATTGCTCTTTATCAGCATTGATGTCTCCCAAAGAAGAAAGTCGAAGAAGCCCAGATAATGGAACAATATAACTTTAGAGAATACTGTAGAAAAGAATGTCCCAGTCTCAGAGTCTGTCTAATGCTCTGAAAGGCCAGTTCCAACAAGTACATTCTGTTTGATGTGGGAGTGACATTTGATTAACCACTGGAAGATGTCATCGTTCTTACATCCACAAGGTCAAGAGTTACCAACACTGCTCTGAGCTTCAGCATTTAAATCTGCTATACTTTCCACTAGGAGCAGGAGAGCCAGTTTGGTGCAGTGGTTAAGAGTGCGGGACTCTAATCTGGAGAGCAGGGTTTGATTCCTCACTCCTCCACTTGATGCCAGCTGGGTGACCTTGGGTCAGTCACAGCTTCTCGGAGCTCTCTCTGCCCCACCCACCTCACAGGGTGTTTTGTTGTGGGGAGGGGGTTGGACTAGATGGTCTGTATGGCCCCTTCCAACTCTATGATTCTATGATATTAATTCTATGATTCTATGATAATAATGACATACTTTGTAAACCGCTCTGAGTGGGCATTAAGTTGTTCTGAAGGGCGGTATATAAATCGAATGTTGTTGTTGTTGTTATCATCATTATAGTTATCGTTATTGTTGTTGTTATTGTCCTCAAGGTCATGGCCTGAAACAACTCTCTCTAACACAGGCACACTTTTTTGTCTTTTAACATGAAACCTGATGAAGAATTCTAAAGAACTCAGAGGCTTGTATACTGTTTTGTGTCACCTTGGTTGGTCTTGATAAAGGATATTACATGCATTTTGTTTGTGGAGATTTCTTCAGAACAATATGGCTCCTTGGAACTTCCTCTTGCATTTTGTTGATATCAGAACATCACACGCCATTCTGTGATGCTAAAAAAAAAACCCAACCAGTCCAAGCATAGACGTACCTGCCTGCCAAAATCCTTTCCCATGCCCCAACTAACATCATCTCAGATTGTTTGAAAATCCTAAGGGTGCTTCATCACTCAGAGCATAACTTGTAGATGTCCCAATGAAAGCAATGGCATTTGGTTCTCAGTACACTGGAATTTAGATCAGAGTGTATGCTATCTCTTGTGCCCATACCTGAAGTTTAAAGAATATTGGATTTTACAATTGTGGAAGAAAACCCACTTCCTGGGATCCTAAAGAACCACTGCCTCTAGGATAGCCATTCCTACTTATAACTTCTAATGAGTGATACTTAGGATCAGAGTACATGAATGACTTAGGTCAGGGTTCCCAAGCCAAAACAGCCTGGGGAGAGGCATCATTTTTCACTTTACAGGGCTGCACATGGGCTAAGTATAGCTGCCCTACAATGGAGCAAAAACTGCACCCAAGGCTCAAGAAAATGGGGAAGGCTGGAGCCCTGTTTTGGCTCAAGAAAATGGGGAAGGCTGGAGCCCTTCCTTCCCTAGTGCTGCAGTGCTGACCCAAATCAACCTGCAGTGCAGTGTTTGGGGACATAAGTTCCCCATAGCTGTCACGTGGCTATGGGGAGATCAGATCAGATCAAGCAACCACAGCCTAACTCATTTTAAAATTATTTAGTGTGGCCTTCAGAAAATGTCACATATTGGTTACTACAAGAACCTATACATTTTTTTTCATATTAATGTGATAGAGAATCTTATTTTATCTGGAGTGTCAGTCAATCTCAATCTGGAGTGTCAAGAAAACACTAAGGAAATTCATAGCTCATATTGTTGCAATTTTAATTCAAAGTCTATCAATAATGTATTAGCCATAGTTACCTTTTCTTATCAAACTGAAAACATTTAAGGGTTGAAATAATTCTGGTGCAAATTCATGTGAAGGGAGGAACTTTTTATCAGTACAATATTTGGAATCTGAGCTATTGTGTATTACACTTTGTTTTTCAGGCATGAGTCGCTTGCAACTAAATCAGGCTGTCGTGTTTTAGAAGCATTCAGCCAGATTGGAAAGGTTGCTGCAGCTATATCAGATAATTGTGTGCTGTTGCGTTTCTTAGTTGGTTAGTAGAAAGTAACATGAATCTGTAGATCCTTAAAGCTCTTAAAAGCATTGCCCCGAACCGCTACGGAAAACACTCGTGCCAATGAATAATTAAAGCTAAAAGGGCACACGTTGCCTGTCTGCCGTCTTTGGTTCATAGTTTGAGCATCTGAGCTTGCATGCAAAGGCAACATTTCAGACTGAGGGCGCCAATAAATGCTGTTCCTTTAGGTAGGACTTGTTGGCAGTGTGTAGTCAACTGCTGTTTCACTTGTTTGCTTTAATAGTTTAATTTAACTGTCAGGCATGGGGAATTAAATGCTTCAGTTGCAGACTGTTAATTAGACAATCCAGGAACTGTATATATCCATGTCGCTACAAGAGCACAGAGGAAGACTATCAAACAACGGGAAAAGGTAGCTTTCCTGCCCACACTAGTGTATTGCAAGGGGAGGCCAGCTAAAAGTAAAGCTGAAGACCAAGCAGTGCTCTCATTCCATGATGAGCTTTCCGCTTTCATAATAGATCTTCAAAGTACATCTCTTCCACATGCTCCGTCCTTTTATATGTATGACATGAATTTCATGGATTGGTGAACGCTCATTATTGTCATAGTCAGTATACTTAACATCCCTGGAAAATACATTCAACATCACAGGATAATAATATCCCAGCATGCATAATTCTTAACTAGAACAACATTTTTATAAACCTTCCTTTGGGTGCTTTTTGTTAAGTCTCAAAGATCACTGGAGAATCAGACTTACAGTGCAATCCTATGCAGAGTTACACTAGTCTAAGCCCATTGAAGTCAATGGCCTTAGACTGGAGTAACTCTCCATAGGATTGCACTGTTAGTCAAGTTAGTCTTTATTGGCATATAGCAGCAATTCAAGTTATCCACTTACAAAAAGAAAAACAAGGTTAGAAGGATACTACATTACAAATACATAAATACATTTATAGCTTATTTCTGTGATATCCTTTGACGCAACTTCGAAGCAGAGTGGAGCAACTTAGCCACCTTCTCGGTGATGTCAGGAAAGGAATCGTTCAACAGTCTATAGACTTTGAGCGAGTCAGAGCAATCCATCATACTAGCTAAGACAGATTTTAAATATATTTGACGTACACCAGCGTACAGAGAATCAGACTTAATATAAAACCTGAGTTTTCAGATGTGCTGGGACAACAGTAGGAAATTCATTATTTATTTGTTTTTTATTTACTTCACTTATATACTCCCAATGGAGACCCAAGGTGTCTTACATCCTTCTCTATCTTCACAACAACCTTGTGAGGTAAGGTTAAGAGTGTGAGACTGGCACAAAGTCACCTAACAATATTCCATGGTAGAGTGGAGATTTGAACCTAGGTCTCCCAGATCTTTGTCCAGCACTCTAACTGCTAAGCGACACTGGCTCTTGACCTCATCTGCCCACTTACAGGTTAGCACATTCCAAATAGGTAGGAAGGTCATTTGGAAGTAGGAGACAAGATCAATCGACATTGTGTCCTGTTTAATATTTAGGTAAGGTCTAGACAGATCACTTTCTGGATGCGTTCTTTTTCTGTATCCAGAACTGCAAGCTACTCTGTTGTGGACCTGTCATGATCTGGCTGTGCCAGGAAGGCCTAGCAAGGCCTCAGAAGCCTGTTAGCAGTGAGAGTAGGCCTGCCTACAATTCCCAGGAGCCCCTGGGCTGTTTTGGCTCTTTTTGGCCAATCAGAACACAGGGGTCTGGTGCTATAAAAGTCTGGGAGGGGGAAAGCCTGCGTTCTTTCTCCCAGGGAGCAGGCCAGAGGAGGTTTCTGTTAGGGAGAGAGGCCCTCATTAAGGTAGGGTGAGAAGACAGGCCTGGCAGACAGAGGGATGGGGAGTTCAGTCATGCTAGGGCTTTTTGTTTATTTTGCTTTCACCCATCTATTGTTGCTAAGGCACCTTGTTTGCATGTTTGTTTGTTGTTATTCTGCTGGGTCTTCCTCACACCTGTTTATTGGCCAAGCTACGGAGGTCAGAAGGGTTGGGAGGGTACTCTGGGCCTTCCCAAAGGACCCTAAATCCCAGAGTGGTGGCAGCGTAAGGTGGCTCACCCCCACCTGAGGCATGACAGGACCCCATGCAGAAAGTCCTACTTTGTAGTTAGTTCAGCTCTGTTGACACACATACACAGCTGAAGGGTCAGTCAATACCAAGCAGAATTTTCTTATGCTACATCATTACCTATGTTTTCAGATACTTACTATCCACTCCTAGTTTAGCATTAAAACATAGAAGTAAGTGAGAAGTGTGAGCATGGGAAAATCCCACATGCACATCCTTTGACTTATTCCAGCAAGTGTCTCCTGTCAGGCTTTGGCAGGGGCATAGCTGCACATGGCATCAGTGTGCCTGAACTGTGGCCCTTGGCCTTGGACAGGGACTGCACAGGTCCTCCCTCTGTGGAAGGAGGGGAGGTATATATCACCCTTGCTCCCTCTCTACCACTCGCAGGCCTGCTCAACCTGTCAGGGTCCCTGTGGCATCCTCACAATTCTAGCCTTCCACAGCTTCCACCCTCTTCGCCTCCTCCTTGCTGGTTCTTCCTTATCTCCTTCCTCCCTCCAGTTCTCCTTCCATCCTTTCTCTTACTCTCCTCACCTCTTCCTTGCTCCTACACAACCCACTTCCTGCTCCTAACACACACCCTGCCTTGTGGGAGAACTTCCCTTATATACCTTTACCCATTCTTGGCTCCACCTGCCAACCACGCCCCCAGCCCTCTAGCCATGGCCCTGGCTGTCCTAAGTGGCCACACCTGTGGTTGCTTTGCTGGCTGCTCTGGGCAGCCACACTTGCGCCTCCTTTGCTGGCTGCCGGGCTTTCTCTGCTGATTGCTTCAGCCACACCTATGCCTCCTTTGCTGGCTGCTGGGTTTTCTCTACTGATGGCCTCAGGCAGTCCCACCTGTGGCTGCTTTGCTCCTAGACTCATGTGGTCCTGGCTAACCCCTTCTAGCCTGCCTGCAGGTTGGGGCGTGGCCTTTGGTTGCCCTGGCTGCCTTTCCATCCCTGCTGGTAAGGTTGCAGGCTGGCTTGCTGCTGGCTGGCTGTCCCTGCTTCTTGTGCCCTCTCCCTCTGGTTGAGTCCCTTCCCAGCTGTCCTCGTTCTCCCTGCCTGGGCTCATAGCCTCCCACTGGAGGGTGGGGCTAGCTGGCTTCCACCTGCCCCATCTGACCCTAAGGAGCTTCTTTCCCTCCGTCTGGTGCCGGTGGGTTCTGGACCTGTGTGTCCGTTGGGGCAGCTGCACTGCTGTCTCCTGGCCGTCCCGTCTTCTTCTCCTGGTGAGTCCAGGGCCTGAGCCTGACATCTCCAATTAATACACTCGTGTAATCCCAGAACAAATCAGAGCATGATAACTTTCAAGATAATTTGTTAATATTTATAGGCATTATATTTATTAAAGGCTTCTGGTCCCTGCTGCCCCCACCCCCCAGTTGCTGTATAAATTGCATAGGCTCTGGTTAAGCCATGAAGGATAGGTGTTATGAGATTTAAATCCCAGAGCTACTACCTTGACTGGTCAGTGCTGCTGCAATTTTCTCCTCTTATGATGTTATTTTTAAGGTTATACTTCAGTTTGAGGAATTCATATACAGAAATAAGTGCTAGTGATCTTCTCCGTCTGGTCATCGTGTCTTTCTTCTGTGCTTCACACAAACCTTCAAGGTTTCCCAGAACTTCTGCTTCTCAAATCCTTCATAGCCTGATCACCAGGATGAATTTCTGGACGTTGAGCCACCCAGTTTTTTCCCTCTTCCTCTAATCTTTCAGCCCCATGTTGTCATCTGTTTCGTGACATTCCTGCATCACTGGATGTGCACGATCAATCCCCAGAGATTGTGCCAATGAGTATAATACCTGACAGGCTGGCCCAAAAATGAAGACAGTGCTCTTGATTCAGAATGAATGAGGACCCAAATCAAGGTCACCGTATAATAAATCCAGACAGCATATTGAAAGCATTCCCTTCAATTAAAATGATTTATGGTATGATAGTTTCTTCTAACTTCTTAAATGAAAAAAAAACCTTCCAAAAGATTGGAGTCTAGTGATGAATAGCCCCAGATTGGTGAGGAATCCAGGAGTATGTGTCCCTTTTTGAATCTGATGATTAATGTTCTTCTATATTACAGATCCTTAAATTTAGCATCTACATTTTAAAAATGTTGTGTATTACAAACTGCTTTCACAGACATATTTGCATTTGATCCCAAAGGATGTTATCTTCCTTCCTCCAAAGCAGCCCCAACTCTTTCAATAGCTCAGACATTTCATTTACTCTTATTTTGGAGATTCCATTAATATATCAATTATAGCTTTTCCTTGACTTGGGTGGCTGGCCGGGTGGCCCAGCAAAGCCTAAGCAACAGAAGGTGCTTTTGACAGCCCAGCTGCAAGTACATGATCCAGAAAGCACTACAAGAGGGCACTGACCCTCATTTTGTGCTGCTAAATCTGAAGAATACTCCCATAACCGGGTTGGATGTCACTCCCTCCCAGCTGCTAATGGCAAAGTTGTTGAGGAGTACATTACCTGCCAGAACTCCTGTCCTATTGTCAAAGAGGGCTGGACACACCCTCACCCTGAGAGGGGTAACTGCGGGTTAACCCCACCAGTATTTATGGGGTCCCCTCCCCAAGGTAGCAGATGAGGCTTGGTGCTTTTAAGTTAAAGAGTACTTTTATTTGAAGAGGGGGAAATGCACACACATACAAGAGCAATAAAACAATTTATACAAGCACACATAGTCCTAAGAAATTAGCCAGATGTTGGAACAGAGTGAGTAAGGGAGGTATATTTACTGATCAGAGGAGCAGCATGGTCCATGGAGGAAGACAGCTTCAAATGACCCGCATTCTTAGCCAGAAGTGAGAGTCTTAGGGAAAGTAGCCCTACGGGTACAATGCTCAGATCTGAGGGTGCAACGTGAACAGTCTGAATGGGGCAAGAGCCCTGGTTCTTATAGGGCAAAATGTGTCCCGAGTCTGGAGAACCCCCTCAACTGTTGGAACAAAGACTTTAAAGGTCAGTTCCTGGGAATGACAAATGTTTGATGCTGCCGGGGTGTGATAAAGGAAATGCAGTGTTCTGTTAGTTTGAAAAGAAGCAGTATGCTAATTAATACCCCCGGAGCTGAGTTGATGAATTAAAGTAGGGACGGCATCTTCCCAGGGACAAATTAGAACTTATCAGTGCTGGTTGATTGTTCCTCAATCTCGGGGTGAGTGTGCAGTCACAGAAGGAAGATATTGGAATGTGTTAAGTAGGGTGACTTAGAAAGTCCCTTTCTTGTCATGGCTCCACTTGCAGTAAATCAAATCACCTCGATCCTCAGCATTTCTCATGAACATTCTTTTCATGCCTTAATCTCCCGGGCAGGACTCAGCAACTCTGGCTGGAATAGACTCCATTGGAATACATTGCAGGCAGCACCAAAAAGTTATGGGATGGAGTTAGAGAACCTTCCTCTGAGAATGGGATGCAGCCCCCAGACATGAGTCATGACAGTGGTCACCCCCTCCTGGCGGGCCCGAGAGATGGTCAACGGACCAGACCTCCTCCCTTCTGTCCCCTGTGGACCATGTTCTCCAGGGGTGGGGGGTGGCCTGCAGCACGCCCTTATGCCTGGGGGGGCGGGGGGGCCACCACATTGAAATGCTGGGTTTATTCGGTGGCAATCGCCTCCTCACAGACCTGGGAGGCAGTTAATGGACTGCCTCCCTTCCTCTCACTGGGGGTCACAGGATCAGGGGGTGAGAGGTGGCCTGCAGCACCCCCCTGTACCTGGGGGTGGCCACGACATCAAAAGGGGAGTTCTCGGCGGCCACCCCCTCCTTGCAGGCCTGGGAGGTGGTCAATGGACCAGACTGCCTCCCTTCTGTACCCAGTGGCCATAGTCTCTAGGGGTGGGGGCCACAGCAAACCCCCCCGTGCCTGGAGGCAGCCACCACATTGAAATGGTGGGTTTTGCCGGTGGCAGCCCCCTCCTCACAGGCCCAGGAGGTGGTCAATGGACCCACCTTCATCTCACCGGGGGCCATGGGCTTGGGGTGGGGGGCTCCGCAGCACCTCCCTTGTGCCTGGGGAGCAGCCACTGTGTTGAAGAGATGTCTTTTGTTGGTGGCCACTCCCCTCCTCACAGGCCCAGGAGGCAGTCAACAGACCACTTCCCTTCCTCCCACCGGGGCCACAGGCTCAGGGGGTGAAGGTGGCCCATGGCACCCCCCTTATGGGGGGATGTTTCACACCTAAGGAAATGGAACTCCCCAGACCCACCCAGACAATTGTTCTCTGAGTCTGGCACTGACACAGAGACTGGGACGAAGTCGGAGCCCGGCTCTGGACAACCAACTTCTACTAGAGGGATGCAGCCAGGGACGTCTGCCATTGGTGGATGTGGGGAAAGGAGATTTAAGTTGGCCTTGTAGGTAGTTTCCTGCCTCAAGTCAGCCAAAAGCCACCTCACCAACAGCGTGGCTGCAAGGGAGCCTGAGGGTGGGCGACTGGGTCTGGCACTGGGAGACTGGGGTGGCTCAGAACCCTGATGCCTCCCCAGGCCCAGCAGGGGGAGGTTAACCTTTATGCAGTACAATTGATCCACCAGGCCCGAGTCCAGGCATGAGTGGCGGGCACGGAGCAGGTCCATTAGATATAATGGGAGCCAACCACAAATGCCAATTGACTTGTCTCAGGCTCCTGGCCAGGTTCATTGGAGACTGGGGGTGGATTGCCCTCCAGATTAGCCTGGGCAGTGGTTGGGGCTCAAGGGAAAGCCTCAGATATGGAGGGAGGAGGGGGTTGGAGACACCCTGCATCCCTCTCTCCCTCCATTGGGACGGCTAGTGTTGCTGCCTCTCTCTCTGAACTTGTCACGCTCTCTCATCTCTCCAACTCATTGGCTCGCTCCCAACGACTCATCACTTGCTCCTTGTCCCTGCCCACCTTTAAAGGCCCTCCTTGGTACCCTTCCCGCAGTCAAGAAAATGTTCTTGGGGACACAGGAATATTCTGGTCAAGGATAGGAAGACAGAGACAGTCTATGAGAGGTGATTAATCTTGGGGGGAAGGAGAAGATGTTCTTTGGGAAGACGGGATATTCTTGGACAGGAAAAGAAAAAGGTGATCTATGAGGGGAGGTTAATCCTGGGGGGAAGCAGACCTTGGCGGAACAGCATTGCATTCCATAATGAGGGGCCCCTAAGCTTGGGAGTGGCATTGAGGCTGGGGTGGGGTCTAGGGGGCTACATGACGCAGCAGCCACCAAAAGCCCACACCCTCTACAAAGGACAAAGGTAGTCCATCCAGGGCAATCATCTCCGCCACCACACGAGTGAGTGCCTCCTGAACCCTCCCCCAGTTTCCTTTTCGTGGCAGTGCCACCAACCCCAAGGGAACAACCTCCTGAAGGGGAGCCTGCCTGGAAGTTCCACTACTACTCACAGCACCCTCAGGCCTTATGTGAGTCTTCTTCCTCAGGGTGGACTCCTGTTCCCCTCCCCCTTTTCCCTGTTCAGAAACCCTCTTGGTCCCCCCACTGGATTGTTCTCCTTGTTCCAGAGACAACAGATTTGGGTGGTGCCTCTGCAGATGCCTGTGGAGGGCACTGGATGACAGGTGCTTCGGGTCCAAGCCCCTATGCACCAAGACATCACAGTGCTGGCAACGTGCCACACAGGGGTCATTGGGGAGGGTTGTGAAGGATTGTCAAAGGGTGAGCCTGAAACAGGGATGGGGAATGGGATGGGAGGATGCAGCAAGGGGTGGACTGCAGGCAGGGGCAACCCCAAGAGTTTGGGATGTGGGGGAGCTGGATGTTTCTCCAAGACCCTCCAATGTACCCTGAGATCCCTCCTCCTCCTCAAAAAGTTTTAACAGCTGCTCTTCCTCTGGCAACGCTGACAACTCCTCTTCCTCCTCCTCAATCACCCCAAGTGGATCTTGAAAATGAGGCTCTGATTCTGAGACCTCCCCAATATTGCTGAGCACTGGTGGACCGGCAGGACAAGCTTGGGACCACCTTTGCCCCTCACTCTAACCCTCAAGGAGCTAATAAGAAGAGCCCTCAGCCTAGGAAACTACTCAGCTTTGTTCCAGAGTCAGGCAGTAGCCCTGAGACAGGGGAGGGGAGAGGCCCCTAACTCACCAGCCAGACACCTTCCCAAGTGGGGCAGGTACCCAAAATGAGAAAGGAACAAAAGGAACAAACAAAATAAAAGAACAGATTTGTGAGGCCTCAGTCAAGGAAAGCCCCTGAGCTTGGCCACAGACCCAGATGGTAGCCTTGAGACAGAAGGGGAAAGAGGCCCTTAGCCCACCAGCCAGACACCTTCCCAAGTTCGACAGGTGCCCCAAATGAGAAAGGAACAAAAGGAACAAACAAAATAAAATAAAAAATTGTGAGCCTTCAGCAGAGGAGAGCTGGTTATTATATACTTGTCGCTCTCATAGAGAAGAATGGGAGCCCTCCAGTTGGCAGGCAGAGCTGCCTGTCAAGGTTTTGAGGGCTAAGATTGGTGTTTCGATGGCTGCAGAAGGGTCTGCAAACTCTGCAGATGTTCATGCCCTCCGTTGCCTAGGGAATTAATGGATTGGTGGCGCCAGGCTGTCTGGCTTCACAAACCAATCATGACCCTTAACGAACCAGCCCAAATTAGTGGAAGTTCATGAAAAATGTGGCCCCATGAGCCGCATTTTCATGAACACCGAACCGGCTGGGTTCATGACGAATTTTGGGTTGTAATTCAGTTCATGCCCGCCTCTAGTGCTGACTGCTTGGATAGATAAGCCCATTCCTACATGCCCCACCCCAGGGCATGTAGGAACTAAGGGAGAGCCCAGGGAAATGCCTGTGGGGCCAGGGAATCTGAGAGTCTGAAGTGGGCTGGAAGAGCCAGGAACCTGGTAGAATCAGGACTGAAGGCTCAAGCCCTGAAGAAACCCCCCTAAGAGGAGCGGTGTCATGGCCCAGTCTGAGAGTGAGGTGTCCTCTGGAGGAGAGGAGCTTCGTGTAGCCAGCCAGGACTCCTCAGGAGAAGAGGAGCCCTGTGTAGCCAGCCCTAGCCCTGATTCAGTAGAAGCCGGCAATCAGGAGCAACAGCTGCTGGCTGATCAGAGCTTACAGCCAGCAGCTGAGGCACCAGCACCCTCTGGCTCCAATACCACAGGGGAAGCTCAGCCAGGGACTTCTACAGGTGCAGCACAGCCAAGAGCCTCCACCCCCCAGGTTCACCCACGCCCAAGGAACGCTGCAGGCAGCGCCAGAGACTGGAACTGCAGGAGAGACGGCGCAGTGCTCGCCTCTTGAGCCAACGCCAGCTGCTGGAGAGTAACGATGAGTAGTGGCAGGATAGAGCCCCAGCAGCTGGCTGAAAACCACGCCTGGCTATAAGAGCCAGTCTGGAGGAACTGCTGGGTGTGGAAGCAATGTGTCTACTGCTTGCAACCACTCCGTGTTCTGTGAACCTTGCCCGTGCCTGCTTTTGGACCTGACACTATCGGTGACTGACCTTGGACTGTGCCTGACCTCGCTCTTGGACTCTGGACTCACTCCTGGCTTTATCTTGTGCTCTGACCACCGATTTGACTTGGCTTTTGCTCTTGGAACTCCCCTTTGACTTTGGCCTTAAGGTTTGGACTTGAACCACCCTGCTTGGGCTGGCCCAGCCCGTGACAAGCACTTACTTAAGAGAAAGTAAGAGGGAAAAGGGAAACCTTATGCTCAGGCCAAGGTAGAAGGCTTGGAAACCTGCTCACTGTTGAGCAGGCAGGGACATGGTCTGAGACCACGGGCATGCAAGATAACTTGTGTAAAGCTTAATTTGTTCTATCTATTATTTATTACATTTATATCCTGCTTCTCCTGGAATGCAAGGTGGCATATGTATCAGGAAGTGGCCTTTCTAGGCACTGGCTAAACTTTTATCAGCTTCAGAAAGCCTGCTGTATCTTGCTTCTTCCAAACATATCCTGGGATTGTATTTGTTACAGACTTAGGCAGCCTTAGATAGAACGCTATCGTGGTTGAAAGCGAGACGCATAAATTTCCTGGAGGTTTGAGACGAAATCCAACACAACAAATGGCAGGAAGGCAGGGAATGAAGAAAAGCTCACATGAGCCAGATCTAGTTGCTCACAGCCAAGGCCACTTTGTAGTTGTCATGTCTGTTGCCCACAGTGCCTCCATACTGTTGCACATTTTTGATAGGATGTTGCAATAGCCTCGTACACCTGTTCCCCTGTTGCTTTCCAGATTCCAGTACGGTGGAGACATTATCTCGGATGGCTCCCCGCAGCGGCCTTGGGGCAGCTCCATCCTGCTACTTCCATCCTGCTACTGATTACGTTTCTGCTAGATGGGCTAAGAGGGTGGGGGACATGTAGAGGGGTAGTTATAGTGTATCATGTACTCAATGCATCATTCTTAACAAGGAACCTGTGTACAACCAGACACCTTTAATTGCTTCTGTGTATCCTATGGACATATGTATGGCAAAGCCAAGATATCTTAATAAAACCCATTTACTCAAGAGCCTGGATTTCTTGCTGCAAGGGTTGGGAGTCAGCTTCAACGTATCCTGTCTTCCATAGACTGACAGTAGTTCTACATTAAAGGACAGCACATCTATTGTGCAGAAAGTTCTACAGCTTTCACGGATAGGAAAACTTGTACCTCCATTCAGTGGAGCTGTCAACTCTTGGTGGGAAATTCCTAGGGATTTGGTGGTGGGGTCTGGAGAGGAGAATGATGTCAGCCACAAAGTTTACTATCCAATGCAGCCATTTTTCCAGGGAAACTAAACTTTGTAGTCCGGAGATTAGTTATAATTCTGGAAGATTGCCTGATCCCTCCTGAAGGTTGGCAACCCTACTGCTCAGGCTAGTGTGGTCCGTTGCTTTGCACAGTAGATCAAAAGGGAATGTTGCTACCTTCAGAATTTTAATAAGTATAATTAGTGGTTAAGTGGCTGGATTGCAAATTAGCACTCTGCTAGTTCGAATTCCACGACTGCCATGATCTCAAGCAGGTGGTCTTGGGGAAGCCACTCCTCTCAGCCCCAGCTCCCCTGCTGTATTGTGGAGATAATTACAACATTGACTGTTCACCACTGTGAGTGGGGGCATTAATCTGTCTAGAAGAGAAGTATATTGTCATGTATGCCAGCATACCTGCCAATATTGTGTTATGCATTTTGTGCTGATCATAACTGTTTGCCAAAGTTATATTCTGTGTACTGAATATATCATCTGAGGGTGTCTTAACTGCTAACACCCAAGGCAGGAGAGCCAGTGGGGCCTCTCTGTTATCTGTTGAAAATACTTTCACTTTTCCAGCAAATGTCCTTGAAGGCGAGCTGCTAGCAGCGAATGTTGTATCTTTTCCCAGAGACAGGGATATTTTCACTTTGTACTTCATTTAGTCTAAACTAATCTGTTCCCATGTAACTTTTTGAGGGTTTCGTGCCAGAAGGGCGGGAAGTTTCCCTACGATTAGTAATGCCTTTTTTTGAATTGTCACTTCTGCCAATTGCCACAACCTGAACTGTTTGGATCTCAATAAAGATTACCTTCCATTACAATCCAAGCACACCACATATCATTGTGCTGCTATTAGAGCTGCAATGGTGTGCAAATAGCCTAGAACACAACAGGCAACAGTCGTGACAGATGCTGCCAGGCAAGAATTTACCATGGACTGAATATTTTCTGGGGGCAGCAAAACAGTGACGGGACTTGATCTTACTAGGAAGGGGAAAAAAATAAAAGACATGTCTGTGTGTTCTAGGCCTTTCATAGGGTGGCGAGTCATTGACTAAGCCTGCCCATACTAATGTCTAAAAATATACAATAACAAGTACATCGGGAATGACATGTCAATTCATTCATATTTTCTCCTAAAGAAATGATGGGACTTGATGCAGGCTACAGGGATGAGTCTATCAAATCTTGGGTGATCACCATATTAATGAGGGAGAACAAATGATAGTCTGGAGGATATGAAACCAAACTGATTAATGTAATGGCCCTAAAGGAAGATGCAGTCCCAGCACTGCTGTCTCAGGGGGCTCGGGACACAGTTTGACAACCTGAAAATAAACATGGCTTGTCACTTAAGGCCTATGAATGCTTCATCAAGCAGGCTGGCTACCCTCTTGCAAAGTTTCATCCGATGAAGTTTGTTGTTTCAGGCCTTCCATTTGTCTGATGCGCTGGCAGCAGCTGTTTTTCTGCTCCGGTGCACGTGAAAGAGAAACTTCTGAGTGTCTACAGTGTCCGGAAATGAGAACAAAGAATTAAATGGCTTTTGGTATCTGCATATCAAGGACCATGAGCACAAATTGAGCACTTTTTCCAAGACACCGTTTTGGAGTCAAAACTAATTTCTCAAGTCTGGAATAATGTAATTTTATAAATATATTAGACCTAGTCATTTCATTGTAACATTTTTCCTGCCATTAATTTTAACATATCTTTTTGCTGGAAAAGATTTTTTTTTTAAATTACAAAAATTAGTTCCCCAGAGAGTGTTTTTGAGATGACATGGAGGACATTTCTGTAGCCTCCCTCCTCTACACTTTCAAGTTAAACTGCACTTAGAGGAGAAAGCACCCTGCTTTCAGGCACATGGTGGGGGTGGCGGCTGCCTTTTGGAGGTAGCAGGAGTAGCACATGTGTATTCAGGGCCAGCGCCACCATTGAGGCAGTGAGGCGGGGCCCACAGGTGCCACGGGGCTGGAGGGGGCACCGGACGGGGTGCCGGGGCGGAGGCGCATGTCCCTTGCCACCACTGGCCAGCCCTGTGCTGCCACCACCGCTGCTGCCACCGCTGCCACTGCTCGCCCCCAGGCGGGCGCAGCAGCCACAGGCCAGGGACGACAGGCAGCCCGGGCAGTGGGCAGCCTGCGGGCAGCCTCCACGTGCCGCCCCAGCTACCCGCCGGCGGCACTGCGTAATGACGTCATCACATGATGATGTCATCATGCAGTCCGGGGTGCCTGCGTGCTGTGCACGCACGAGGCTGGCCTCCAGTACCAGAAACCCTAGCGCCGGGGCTGTGTTTATTAGTAAATGTCAGGAGCCAGGTTCTCTTCACCTGAATTCTACAGATTTGTCAGTCCCACGCCCTGATGATTACTCAGGAGTAAGGCACTGTTTAGTGCCTCAGAAGGAGAACATTGTATTCATGGAGCAATTCAGTTGTAGACTATAGGAGCATGTATGTATCCTTTTCCTTTTTCTGGCCACTGAACAGAGGCATGCCTGGCCCTGGGGCCCTTCTTAAAGCAAAGAAGCTGCCAATGATGAGGAAGCAAGGACCTTTTAGCAGCAACAAATTATGCCTTTCCTCCATAACAAAGAACTGCTGCAATAGCTACAAGTTCCTATCGAGTTATAGAAATGTAGAAAGGGCTGATGATGAGTCATAAGGGGGAAATATCAATTAAAGGAGGAGATAATGATAAAAGCATCCAAAGAAGGCCAGCTGTTAAAAATGAAAGGGCAACAATAATGAATTGTCTGTCTGCAGCCATTAGAATTCATGAAACTGTGGCCCATGCTGATCAAGGCACAGCAATGTAATACCCCATTCATATTTCAGGTGTTGTCACATATTATAAACATCAGCTCAGCTACAAAGCACAAATGATCCACGTCTCTCAAGAAGCTATTCTTTCTGCAGTAATGTTCATGGCAACATTGGTTCAAAATTGGCTCAAAGTAGTTCACTGTATTTTGAAAAGAAGTAGCTGTACTGCCTGATCATGAAAATGAGTCCTCAGAAGTAGAGATGGGCACAAATCGAATTACAACCCAAAAAACGCATGAACCAGCCTGGTTCGTGGTTTGCGAACCAGTGGTTCGTGGAAGCTTGTTTCCACGAACATCCACGAACTGGTCTACTGGTTTGTTTGGTTTGTAAAGGAATATTTTAAATGGCCATTTCCCCAGGGAAATGGCCATATAAACTGCTTGCAAGCCGCAGGTCCCTTTAAACTATCAGCTGGGAAGGCCATTTTTGGCCTCTTCTGCCACTGCAGCTGACAGGCAGCGAGGGGGGACCCCCCCCTGCCACCTGCCAGCTGATAGTTTAAAGGGACCTGCCACTAGCAAGACAGGAAAGGGCCCTTTAAACTGTCAAATACCCCTTTCCTGCTGCTGGTTCGTAAACTGGCCCCAGTTTGTACCAGTTCGTGGTTCGTGAATTCCACGAACCATGAACCTCATGGTTTGTTTTTTTGTGGTTTGTGCCCATCTCTACCCTGATGGGGCCAAGGCCCAATTTGCACTTTGCTTTTTGAAATCAGGTGCCAAAAGTACCCAGATCTATATGGCAAAATGTGCACAGTTTATTCATTTTGGATAGCACACGCATGTTCAAAGAGCCAAGTCTCCCCACAACAAACAGGGTGTAGTGAAAAGGCATATGATGTCGCAACCTTTTTAAAACTGAAGCCGGCCTGAGCCTGGTCTGTGCACGGATGGGAAACATTCTGGGGACTCTAGCTATATAAATCTGCCTATCAAGGGTGGTATTGTCTACTGTCTACAGGCAACAGTTCTCTGGGGTGTCTAGAGAATTGAGGACTTTGATAGGACCTACTGCCCACTCCTATTGACTGCAGATGCCAGGTTTTGAACCTGTGTCCTTCTGCATATAAAGCAGATGCTCTAGCACAGAACCACAGCACATCCCAAGACCTCACATGGGACCACATGTTAGCATAAATTTAAAATGAATCAACATAGAACCGCAACTATGAAAGAAGAAGAGGTCTGTTGGTTTTTTTGGTATTTATTGCTGAGAAAGTTGGCCGTTTAAATAGGCATAATGCCCTCTGCTGTTCATGGTGCCACACATGTAGTTGGTAAATTAAATACATACAAACTCCAACTTCAAAATGTCTCTTGCTTGTCATTAAGCGATAGAAGCTAACATCTTAGCACATTGCACCCTTCACAGATGTTAATTAGTTCTGCCAAACCTCTATACTTTTCTAATTGGCACTGCTTATCATGTTTCACTTGATTAGATCTTATTTTATGCTTATCCATCTTTGCCTGTCTATCAACAGTTCGGAGTAATTACCCTCTTTGAGTAAATTGATTGATTGGATCATGATATAAACTGTTCTTTCTTGGTAACGTCTTCCCCTGACCTTTTTTGTTTGCAGCTTTTAGTAAAATATATCAGCCTAATGCATGAATACTTCATGCATCTAATGAAGTGAGCTCCAATTCATGAAAGTTTATGTGGGAATATATTTTGTTAGTCTTTAGGGTTCCCCTGTACTCCAGTTTTAATTACAGCACAATATAGGACCAGTAAAGTATGAAGTCACAATAGGAGACTATTATGGAGTATTAGTAGTAGTAGTAATTCACACTTAATTCATTTCTGCAAAAGGAGAGAACAAATCGGCACCTGCTTTCATGTGAATAGCCACACTAGCATCCCTAGAGCCATATAAAGGAAATGCATGAGATATGTAGGACCATATCGAAAGAGGCTTTGCAGGGATGGGGAATAGACATAAGAACAGGTGTTGTGTCCAATATTTGTGGGTTATATAAAAGCCAGAGATCCTGCAAAGTGGAAAAAAGTGAACTTCAGATTACAACGACACATAATTTTCTTTACAATAAATCGTGTGTATAATAAAGAAAGGTAGAATTATCAACGTAATGGTTATAGATGACATACTGAAGAATTATTGTTCTTTATTTATGTCTCTCTTTGCTCTGGGATTGGGAACCCAAAGTGGCTTTTCACATCGTTCTCCCCTCCTCTACTTAATTCTCACAACAACTTTATGAAGGGTAGGTTAAGATGAGAGATTGTGACGGGCTCATGGTCACCTATTAGCCTTTCATGGCTTTGCAGGGGATTTGAGCCCAGTTGTCCTAGGTCCTAGTCAAACCACCACACCACACCAGCCCTCAGTTTCTTTTTAAAATTTCTGACTTTTCACCTAAATACCTCAGCGATGTGAGATAAAAGAATGATTCTCAAATACTGAAAAACTATTCCCAAAATTGAGAGTCTTACAACTCAGTCATCTGAGTAACTGCTCCATCTTGAGGACTTAGAAGAGGAATGATAAAATGGTACAAAGTAATGCATAATTTCTGTAGTAAAATATAAGAAATAGACTAAAATTATGTTCATGTTCAATGTCAGGGGGAAAAATCTCAAATATGTGAAATCTCTCTAATACTTAACATCTCAGGAGAGCTCGCTTATGTTCTGAAGTTCATTTGAGGAAACATTATGCTGGAATAAACAATTGTTAGTCTTTCAGGTGCCACAATACTCCTTTTATATTAAAATGGCTCCTGTGTTCTATATCTGAGGGAAATCACATAGTGGAGTTACATTGCAGGATCTTGTCTATTGTATGGGACTGCTACTATTGTAACTAGAGGTGGGCACAGTCCAAAAAATGGACCAAACTTTCGCACGGTCCAGCCCGGTTCATGGTTTGCAAACATACAGTTCATGGGACACCTTTTTCACAAATTTTGGTCCATTTGGGCTGGTCCATTGGTCCTTGGTCCATGAGTCCAGACATGCTGGCACCGATTTATCAATTCCCCAGGCAATGGAGAGGAAATCCGCAGACCTTTGGAGCCTGTAAAAACTTAATAGCCAGCTCTGCCTGCTATGCAAGCGAGGAGGAAGAATTAATTCCCTAGGCGATGGAGGGGTGAATGTTCTGCAGCCAATCTTAGTCCTCAAAACCTTGATAGGCAGCTCTGCCTGCCAACCAGAGAGCTCCTATTCTTCTCTATGTGAGCAAGGAGCAAGAACGAATTCCCTAGGCCACACAGCTGTCTGTGTGGTGAATGAGGGGGCTCTTCCCCCACACTTTTCTGTTTGATTTTACCTCATTGCAACTTTTTGGTGCTGCTAGCCAATACAGGTTTCCTGGGGGCAGCCACTTTGGGGGTTTGTAACTCTGATGTCTGAAATGCAATCTTGACCAAACGTGGAGAATGGCTGGAGGAGAGGCTGTTGAAGATTCTGTGTGTGTTTGGGCTCTCTGTGTGTGAGGGGGGCGAAGCCAGGCTGCCGGATGTGACGGACCACAGACTGATGAACTAGTCCGTGAATGGGGTTGGTCCATGAAAAGTTCATGGTCTGTGGTCTGTGAAAATCAACAGACCATAGGCTGGTGGTCTGAAGGGTTTTCCCAGTCCATGCCCACCTCTAATTGTAACTAGGAGTTTCTGGTATGCCTATCCACCTCAGGTTGTCCCTCCCAAGGCCCTCAAGGGAGGGAATTTGCTAAATTCCACTTCCTCTTGGCTGCTCTCTTCCTCTCTCTAAGACCCAGCTAGAGATAGCCAGTTTGGTGTAGTGGTTAAGAGCGACAGAACTCTAATCTGGAGAACTGGGTTTGATTTCTTACTCCTCCGCTTGAAGCTAACTGGATGACCTTGGGTCTGTCACAGCTTTCAGCCCCACCTACCTCACAAGGTGCCGGTTTGTGGGGATAATAATGACACTGACTTTGTAATCAGCTCAGAGTGTGGCATTAAGTTGTCCTGAATGGAGGTATATAAATCAAATGTTGTTATTGTTATTATTATTAGAGTATCTTTCTTGCCTCAGAGCTGGAAAGGTTTAGATGCTTAGGTCATTTTCACATGTCTTTAACATCGCACAAAATCGCACAAAACTCACGGTACAAGGGTGTCTTCGTGGCACGATTTCTGACATCACCCCATCATGATTTCGTTTTCATGGCACGATGAAGTCAGAAATCACGCCATGAAGATGCCCTCGTTCCGTGAGTTTTGCGTGATTTTGCACAATGTTAAAGACGTGTGAAAACGACCCATGTCACAGCTCCAGCTGGTAGTGTAAGGTAAGGTGCGTCGGGCTGCCGCTTGAAATTTACAAGGCGTCAGTGTTGATTTTGGAGATGTATGGCAGGGAGGTCTGTTGACTCCTGATGAAGTTTCAGTTTGGAAACAAGCATTTTGATGACCGGTTCCTTGTTGGGTCTTCGGTCCTTTGATGTTTGCCATCTTCCTTGTTCCACCTAAACGAAAAGAAATAAGCTGAAAGCATCATTATGAACGTTTCCTTTGGAAAAAGAGTAGTGGTTTACCGCCATGCTAATCTTTTAAGAGTCTGTTTTGTCTCGCTTTGGCATCCCCTCATTGAGACTCCAAGAATATCTTTTGGAATAAGTGACTTTGAATAGCTATTTGCTTATTGGCTGTTTGCCTTTTAATGTAATTATCCTGCTATTTTTCTATGTATTTTGTATGGAATTTCTATTTTGTATACCTTGTGTTTATTTTGTGTGCACTAAGTCACTTTAA
The DNA here is from genome assembly GCF_028583425.1 of Eublepharis macularius. NCBI lineage: Eukaryota > Metazoa > Chordata > Lepidosauria > Squamata > Eublepharidae > Eublepharis > Eublepharis macularius. Next base: position 14,172,896 of record NC_072793.1, on the reverse strand, counting down.
ATCACAGCTATTTAATATTATATGTATATTTAAAATAGAAAAAAAAATTATGATACCCCTTACTGTGATTCTTGGTTTCTAGTTCCTTAGATGTGGTTTCCCCCCAGGTTTGTCGAGTAATATAAGATTGACACCTTGGCTGAGGGTGTTGTTGGCCTGGTGATGTTCCTGGGATTGTGTGTGTGTGTGTGCAGCCGGATCTGGCCCTGGCCAGTGACACACACATCCGAGAAAGGCTGCCTGGCCCTCTCATTTTGTGCTTCTGACATTTAGAAGAGTTGTTTGCTTACTTGTTTGTTTAATTGATTGTCTGGAGTTGAAATTGGTTTTGGAAGATTATTAGTTTCCTGTGCTGCTAGTATCAGTTTTCAGGTTTATTGTAAAGTTTGTCTGGAGGGGTTATTTTAACATTTCATTGCTTTGAGAATTTCTTAATAGAAGAGTAACGAACACATTTTGTAAGTCAAATAAACGTAAACAAGCAATGGTTTATTGCTTAAGGCAATCCACTTCGGTCCACTCTACATCTACCACTCATGTGATGAAATGTGACTCAGGAGTGCACACTTGTTACCTCTTTCCAACAATCCCCATAGCTTGTTTTCTGTTATCAGCTTTCCAGACGGTCTTGTTAGTAAAAACACTGCTTGGCATTCCATCCCCAGAGGCTTGGCTGGCCTAAGTAAATGGATGTCCAGTCTCCCTTACTGTACAGCTGGATAATTAAACTTATCCTGCCAAAATCAAGGTGCTATTGGGGAGCGTTCATTCCAGGAATGGAGAGGTCTGGATAAGGTTTCACTCTCCCTGAAGGGGCAAGTTAGTCGTTTGGGGGTGTTTAAGGATCTGAGACTTTCTGTTATATAAACAGGTAGCAGGGGTGCGTATCACTGGCTCCAGCTGGTGAGCCAGCTGCATACTTTCTAGGCAGGCAAGATCTTGCCACTTCGGTGCATGCCCTGTTAACACCTAGATTAGATTACGGCAATGCATCTAATTTAGATTACTTACTGCAATGGTTCACACATTCACAGAAATGTGAATTCAGAGCCTCCATACGCTGAATCTTCTCCTCCAAAAGCCTGACCAGCTTACATTTCTGACAAGTAAAGTCCGTCTTCTCTTCTGGGAGGAAAACAAACAGGGCGCACTCCGTACGGGTGTCTGGAAAGGGGCCTTCTGTCAACATCATCGCCTTCCAAGTATATTCCAAGAGTACTCTGAGCAGAGGTTTGGGGCCTACAGGCTGAAAGGCAGAAAGACAAAAAAAAAAGCCCTTAACCTTCTATTAGCAGCTCACCACGTGGTCTCCACTCCTTGCCTCAGCCCAGCAGTCTCAGTTCTGCCTCTGCTGAGGAGGAGCCTTTTGTTTCAAAGGGTCACTTCCTGCCAAGCACTACAGAGCTCAGCATAGTAGGGGGCGGGGCTTGTAATCAACAGCAACTCCCTCAGCCCCCACCGGCCCCCAAAACACAAACAGCCCCAAACAGACCTATGGGGGGACGTCACATCACAGTGTTTTCTTGGCAGACTTTTTGTTACAGGGTGGTTTGCAATTGCCTTTCCCAGTCATCTACACTTTACCCCCAGGAAACTGGGTACTCATTTTACCAACCTCAGAAGGATGGAAGGCCGAGTCGACCTTGGGCCAGCTACCTGGCCCAAGGATCGAACTCAGGTCATGAGCAGAGCTTGGGCTGCAGTACTGCAGCTTACCACTCTGCGCCACGTGGCTTGTATCAGCTATCCCTGTGACTGTGTCTACAGTGGCAAGTTACCACATAGTGAATAATCTGCACTCTCCCAGAGTCAGCATAGGACCCACCCTGAAAAAAGCCAAATTACATTGGTGGGAAGGAAAAATAATGGAGGAGAACAAGATATTCAAACAATAGACCAATGGAGAAGGTCCCATATCTAAAGATCATGACTTGCTAGAAAGATACATGGCTAAAAAATACAGAAGAGACCTTTCCACCATCCAATTCACAATTTTGGGAGCCTCAGAAAAATGACAGTCATTTGCAGTATGTGGAACATCTTGAAATATATTTAATCAGGCTGCAGTGCAGCCAATATGGACAAGACCCAACTAAGGTGTTAAAGAATGTTTGAAGTGTGTGTTTAAAAAAAGAAAAAAGATGTGAAGCAAAGCAGGATGGGAATGAAAAGAGATCTGCGTCTTTTAGTGAGACTATGCAGTAGAAACAGCTCACAAAGGAAATTCAGTATAAAAGAGAAGAGCTGCGGCCAGGAAGCTTCTTTCCCACCCACTTCTTAAAACCAATATGATAGATTCAGGGGATAAAAAGGTACTAAGTGTATCAGAATGGGGTGTATCAGAATTAGAAATGACTGTAGAAGGTAGATCAGGAGATGTGGTTGACTTCTCCGCTTGTTTCTGCTAAAGAAAAACCAGCATAGAACAAGAACAAGAGTCCAGTAGCTCCTATAAGACTCATAAAATTTGTGATAGGGTATGAGCTTTCATGAGCCACAGCTCACTTCTTCAGAAGTGACTCACAACAGCTCATATCCTATCACAAATTTTGTTAGTCTTATAGGTTCTACTGGACTCTTGCTCTTTTCTACTGCTTCAGACAAACATTTTGATCTATCATTATAGAACAAGTATAACTGGGATTTAATAGAATAAGAGAAATGTAGACAGATCATTCCATGTTATTGTCAAGAGTCCTGCTAGGGTTCTGGAAGGGTTAGAGTTGGGGGGTCAATGCTGCAGCAGCTGCTAACGCCAGATTTCACCAAAGACATGTCTGTAATCCAGTGATTAAGCTCCAACTCAAACTTTGCTTCCCAGTGGTAGTAGTCACTGGTCCTCAAATTAGCAGCCTCCAGATCTTGCGATTCCCTCTTTCATGCCACTTCCCAGGTTCAAGCAAAGGGATCTGCCAACTGCAACTGCTCACTTGCTTTCATGGCAGTGCAATATCTCACTGTTTTTGCTAGAGGTGACAAGGAAGTTGTGCTGGAACAGAGAGCTCCTTGTCCCCACTAGAAAAACAGCAAGACACAGGGCTGCTACAAGGTGAGTGACCGCTGTCTTCTCCTTACGCAAAGAGTGTGTAGAGAAGAAGAGTGAAAGGAGGATTTTGAGGCTTGGCTCTCTATAACTGCTTTCAAGACCAGCTGCCAGTCGACTTGCTCGGAACCGTTTCGTACAGGGCTTTTTTTCTGGGAAAAGAGGTGGTGGAACTCAGTGGTGGAACTCAAGACTGCACAATGATGTCACTTTGGGTCAGTTGGAACAAGGGGGGAGTTTTTTAAAGTTTAAATCGCCCTTGGAAAAAATGGTCACATGGCCGGTGGCCCCGCCCCCTCATCTCCAGACAGAGGGGAGTTTAGATTGCCCTCCGTGTCGCCGAGCGGCGTGGAGGGCAATCTAAACTGCCCTCTGTCTGAAGATCAGGAGGTGGGGCCACTGGCCATGTGACCATTTTTAAGAGGTGCCGGAACCCCGTTCCACCGTATTCCTTCTGAAAAAAAGCCCTGGTTATGTATCATATGATGCATCAATATGGGATCTTCCACACTATGCTGATTCTCTGAGGTTTGCACAGTGCCACTGCAGCTGCCAATGAATCACAGCCAAAACAGGGCTTCCACGTGGCAGGTTTCCTCACACTTTCCCTTCCTGGATGCCTGTCATCAGCCACCATTCTCTACTCTGTCATTAGAAGTTTTTTATTTTTAAAAAAATCAGTAATTGACATGTCTCTATAACATTATAATGCTATCATGATTTGACAGTTATCAATGTTAAAAGCTTGAAAAAGCTTTCCAGTTGTACGGGGGGGGGCACTGTGAGGGAGTGGAGCAGGGAAGCTAGGGGGGAAGCAGAGAGCTGCAACAGTAAGGAAGAAGTGGGAAAACTCAAATCAGGGGGTTGGATTCAGCAATCTGTCAGCACAAGGATCATACATTTCTGTTGTGTCCCCCTCCCAAGTCTCTTCTGACCGTGTGAAAGTTGCACATGGATCAATAGCCACATAGGTCAGGAGACTACACTGTGGGGTTCAGAGGGGCGAAATTGATGGCAGAGTGCATTACACAGCGATAGCCACACATTACTGCTTAAGTGCAAAGAAAAATTTATTTAGGAATTTACATGCTTAGATAGTGAAGAGGAGAGAATTTAGTGTTGCCAGCCTTCAGGTAGTAGCTGGAGATCTCCCGGAATTACAATACATCTCCAGGTCACAGAGATCAGTTCCCCTGGAGAAAATGGCTGCATTGAATGGTGAACTCTATGGCATTATACTCTGCTGAGGCCCCTCCCCAAAACTAGCCCTCTATGCTCCACTCCCCACATCTCCTGGAATTTCCCAACCTGGGGCTGGCAACCCTAGGAGAGATAGAGACAGCATCTAGCTATCTAGCTAAGAGAGAGCAAGCGAGAGAGTACTGTCCTGAGAGGACCAATCAGGAGACAAGACAAGGAAGGGACGCTAAGAGAAAGAGAGGTGCTGTCCTCACACTCCTAACTAGCGGTGTGCAAGCCAAAAAATTTCGGCTAAAGCCGAAAGCCGAAAGAAGAATCTCTTTCGAATAAGCCGAAAGCCGAAACGGCCAGCCGTTTCGGCTTTCGGCTTTCGGCTTTCTTTCTGCTTTCTTTCGGCTTTCGGCTTTCGGCTTTTTCAATGGGAAAATGCCTCCGTCTTCCCGGACGTCTGGGGGAGGCATTTTCCCACAGAATCAGCCCAAAATTGGTGGGGACCTTCCTCTAACCCCTCTCTAACCCCCCCCCCCCAAGTTTCAGACCGATTGGACTTTGGGGGGCCGTGTTATGGCCCCCCAAAGCAGGTCCCCCTATCCTCCCATAAGAAAGCGAAGGAGCAGCATATTGTTAGCATGCTGCTGCTCATCTTCTTCATTATTTCCTATGGGGAAAAATGAAGAAGCAGGCTTCCTTTGCCAGGGGTGGCATTTTGCATGCAAAATGCCCCCTTACCCTCAGGGGCCCTTCTCCCACCCTTCCTCCCACCCCCCCACCAAGGCTCAGCCTGCTCCCACTTGGGGGGGGCATTTCATGCAAAATGCCACCCCTGGCAAGACAAGCCTTCCCCAGCTGTCAGTGGTAGAGAAAAGAGCACCTACTTGGGGAGGCCATGAAATGGCCCCCCCAAGTGGGAGCAGTCTGAGCCTTGGTGGGGGGTGGGAGGAGGGGTGGGAGAAGGGCTCCTGAGGGTTGGGGGGCATTTTGCATGCAAAATGCCACCCCTGGCAAGACAAGCCTCCCCCAGCTGTCAGTGGTAGAGAAAAGAGCACCTACTTGGGGAGGCCATGAAATGCCCCCCCCCCAAGTGGGAGCAGGCTGAGCCTTGGTGGGGGGTGGGAGGAAGGGTGGGAGAAGGGCCCCTGAGGGTATGGGGGCATTTTGCATGCAAAATGCCACCCCTGGCAAAGGAAGCCTGCTTCTTCATTTTTCCCCATAGGAAATAATGAAGAAGATGAGCAGCAGCATGCTAACAATATGCTGCTCCTTCGCTTTCTTATGGGAGGATAGGGGGACCTACTTTGGGGGGCCATAACACGGCCCCCCAAAGTCCAATCGATCTGAAACTTGGGGCGTTTTTAGAGAGGGGTTAGAGGAAGGTCCCCACCAATTTTGGGCTGATTCTGTGGGAAAATGCCTCCCCCAGACGTCCGGGAAGACGGAGGCATTTTCCCATTGAAAAGCCGAAAGAAAGCCGAAAGAAAGCCGAAACGTTTCGGCTTTTTTTCTTTCGGCTAGCCGAAACGTTTCAGCTTTCTCCGAAACGTTTCGGCTAACCCGAAAGAAGCCGAAACACTTTTGTTTCGGCTTTCTTTCGGCATTCAGAAAGCCGAAACGCACATCCCTACTCCTAACTGAATAATCCTTGCTGACCCCTGATGGGTCTTTATGTTTGTATACTTGGCATTGCTGCTTCCAACAGAAATCGCTCCCTCACCCCCATTACTATAGCACAGCTCTGCTGTTGAGAGAGGGAGGAGAAATCTGCTCTCACTTGAGCAGTGAGAGCAGATCAAATTCACAAATTTGAATCTGTGTACTGCAGAAATGCCGAATTTCACATGTGAGTCTGTTCACTTGCCGTTCAAGTGTCATTCGTCACTTGTAGCTTAGCCCCATGTTTGCCATAAATCCCAATCCATTAACACCTTGCTTTCCATTTACTGAATAAACATGAAACGGTTGATCCTGGTTAGAAACCTCTCATTGCATGTAAAATTTCCAAGAAATAATGACGCTTTTATGAGGGAGGAAAATACAGATTTGCACATTGCATGGAATCAGCCAAATAAAATACCGAATACAAAATGCAGTAGGTCATGTTAAAAGGGTCAGTTAATATGGTATATCGTATTATCTGAACTTGAAAATCAGAGGATGAACAAATGCTAGACAGGTACAATGATCCTTTGCGCTTTTCATATTCAAAGAAATATTAATAGAATGCCTACCATGCAAGTTATAATTGGTTTCATTACAGGAAAAACAAATGGAAAAGACTGCAGATCATCTATCTGATGACAGCCAACAACACACTATCTTTCCTAGCAGTCACTAGAAAAGATATTGAGTGGATGGCAACTACCTGGTAGTTAAAGTAAATCTGCTTATAAGTTTAACCTATGAAATGATGCTTTACAATACTTATTATAGAAGACCAGCAACAAAGCCTGTTGCAGCAAAAAAATTACAATGGGCTCTGGAAAAGTCAGTGGGTCTGGGCCGGCCATTGCTGCCTCCCCCATGCCCCGATCCTGGCCAGGGGAGGGCAAGGTGGCCAGGCCAGTCATGGACACCTCCCCACCCTCGATCCTGGCAGGGGGAGGGCAGGGCAACTGAGCTGGTCATGGATGCCTCCCCAGCCCCCCAATCGAGGGGGGAGTGGGAGGTGGGCCTGCCCATTCTGCTGCCTCCTCTCCCCAAGTTGGCTGCAGAGGGCTGTGCAGGCAGGTGGGCCCTTCCCTCCACTGGCCAATTGGGGCGGCAAAGGGCTGGGAGGCATGCCTGTCCAACCTGCTGCCTGCCCACCCCAATCCGGGTGCTGGGGCTGTGTGGGCGGACAGACCCTTCCTACCGCCGGCTGATCGGGGCAGGGAAGGGCTAGAAGGCAGGCCCACCTGTTCTGCCACCTGCTACCCAAATCCAGGTGAAGGGCTTTGCAGGCAAGCGGACCCTTCCCACCACCAGCTGATCAGGGCAGCAAAGGGCTGGGAAGCACGCACGCCCATCCTGCCACCTGCCTGGCCCGATCTGGGTGCAAGAGCTTTGCAGGTGGGTGGGCCCTTTGTGGGGAGGGATGGGGGGTGGGCCATCCTTCCTGCAGGTGCACAGACTGTGCCTGCACCACATGAAACATGAGTCGTCACCAATGGGGCTCACCTTTCATGTTTAAGGATTCAGAATTTTACAGATGAATTGTGTTTGTGTATTAGTTGTTTAGTTGTCAGGGAGCTGAATTAATGAGTGTGTCTATGCGTGCCCATGCACGTTTGAGAGAGTGAACATTGTTTGAGAACTGGAAGATAAAATGGTTTAGGGATTTCAATTTAATTAGGCTCAATCCACTTTCGTGGAGCATGCCGTTATTTTTGCATTTGTCAGGAGGAGCTATATCTGTTTTGCGAAAAATGTAGCTTCTTGTAATAAGTCGTTTTCAACGTTCATAAATCAATTATGAAGATACCTGTACCACCCTATACGTTCAGGGCAGTATACACATACAATGCGGCCTCTGCAGTATGATTGTTAAATAAAAGGAAGTGGATGAGTAAAGGAATGGTTCTTACAACAGAGGAAAGTATCTGTATTAGGACTAGAGATGGGCACGAACCAAAATACAAACCAAAATTAAGCACGAACCAGGCCAGTTCGTGGTTTGTGAACCAGCGGTTCATTAGATCCCATTTCTAACAAACCTCCACAAACTTTAGGCAGGTTCATTTGTTTCTTTTTTTGGTTCGTCACTGCAGATAGCCTGGTGCCAATCAATCAGTTTCCTAGGCAACAGGGGATGGACTTCCTGCAGACCTTCTGCTGCCCGGAAGTGAACTTCTGTTGGACCGGAAGTGACCTTTTGCTTACCCAGAAGTGATGGTTTTCTAACCTGGATGTGACATTTTCATGAACCAAACGAACTGGTTCGTAAACCAGGGGCAGGTTTGTGAACGTTCGTGGTTCATGAAATTTGATGAACCATGAACCACATGGTTCTTTTTTTCCTGGTTTGTGCTCATCTCTAATTAGGACTGCTGCTATTCGATTTGTAGAAGTAGGTAGTAAATGAAAAGTGCAATTTGGAGTTAGGATTGATCTTAACTTTACATATATAGTGATGGAGTCCAACTGGGTAGAGATAAACCAAGAAAGAGATGCTGGAGTTGTTGTGGATAGCTGAGTGAAAATGTTGACTTGGTATGCAACAGTGGTGAAAAGGACAATTTCTATGCTAGAGATTATTAGGGAAATTGTTGAAAATAAACTGGCCTGTATTGGAATACCCTTGTATAGATCTGTAAGTGTGGCAAGATTTTAATATTGTGTTCCCTTGTGGTCATCCCATTTCAAAAAGAAAAACAGCTTGAAAAGGCAAAGAAAGGGGTAACCACAATGATGAGGGAACCAAAGACTTTCCGTACAAGGAAAGAGTAAAGAGCTGGGGATTTTTTCAGTGTAGAAAAAAGATGGCTTTGGGGGAACATAATAGGGGTTTATAAAATTATATGTACTTTGTAAATGGGGGGTGGGTCTCCATCTCCCAAAATACTAGATTCTGTGGGCACCCAATGGAATTTATGGGCAATAGGTTCAGGACAGACAAAAGAAAGTAGAGATGCTTTGGTAAAGGGACAGGGACTGTAGACTATACCACTGGGTACCATCTATTGATCAAGGTAGGCTCCTACTGGGTAGTTTCCACATCATCTAACATGTCATGTCAAATACTTACGTTTTGTTTCAGCATTGTTTCAGCTCTGTATTCAGATTTATGCTTGTTCTCAAACTTTTGCAAGCCATATTCTAATGTCCCAGGCATTGGTTGGAATGTACCTTGAGTCTCAGCAAGAAAGGCAGGCTATAAGTAAGTAAATAAATAAAATTAGTTTGCACAGCACATGGATAGTAAACTTGTGAAATTTACTGCCACGGGATGTTGCAATAGTCAATCGTAAAGGTGGCTTGAAAGGATATTTGTCAACCTTATCTATGGTTGTTGTGGGTTTTCCGGGCTGTATTGCTGTGGTCTTGGCATTGTAGTTCCTGACGTTTCGCCAGCAGCTGTGGCTGGCATCTTCAGAGGTGTAGCACCAAAAGACAGAGATCTCTCAGTGTCACAGTGTGGAAAAGATGTTGGCAGGTCATTTGTATCTACTCAGGAGGAGTGGGGTTGAGCTGAGTCATCCTGTAAGAGTTTCCCAGGGTGTGGAATGCTAATGGCGGGAGGCTTCACTGTATCCTGAGGAGGTACTTTTGCATATGGAACTGAACATAGCCTAACTCAAACAGGGCACAGTATCTTATTCCAGGACACCAAAATACTGGACAACACTTCCAACTACTTTGTCAGACTGCACAGGGAAGCCATTGAAATTCACAAGCATAAGCAAAACTTCAACAGGAAAGAAGAAACCTTAAGAATGAACAGAGCATGGTTTCCAGTTCTGAAAAACACCAGGCTAACAAAACACTCTACACCCAACAATAGCCCTGCAGAGAAGATTAGCACATCAAGCCCCAATCCATATGCAAAAGAACCTCCTCAGGATACAGTGAAGCCTCCCGCCATTAGCATTCCACACCCTGGGAAACTCTTACAGGATGACTCAGCTCAACCCCACCCCTCCTGAGTAGATACAAATGACCTGCCAACATCTTTTCCACACTGTGACACTGAGAGATCTCTGTCTTTTGGTGCTACACCTCTGAAGATGCCAGCCACAGCTGCTGCCGAAACATCAGGAACTACAATGCCAAGACCACGGCAATACGACAACAACAGGGGGAGGCTTTGGCCCCTGTGCCCCTGCTTGTGGGCCTTTGATGGCCTCTGGTTGGCCACTGTGGGAAACAGGATGCCAAACTAGGTGGTCTAATCCTGCAGCCCTGCTTATTTTCCAATGTTTTTATTGTGGGAAGCAGGGAGAGAGAAATAGCAGCAATTTCACTGTGTGAAGGGGAGTGTGTGTGGAGGGGGGGTATGCTCACCTGACTGGGGGAACATAAGCTTTTGTTCAAGAAGTGATAAGGTAAGAAATAATGACGTTGTGGCATATTGTTGCTAATACCGTGGGACACTGTAACCTTGCTTGTGAAATTAACAGTTCAGTATAGCATCTGTGTACTTGGGGAGAAAAAAAATCTAATCATTTGTGACATGCAACAATTGCATCGTAAATGTTATGAGAAAGCATTACTTAGCACTGGAGTATTTGTTTACATTTTCTTTTCCTTGGCTAGCGCCATAGCACAGAGGATTTCAAGCACCAACAAAGATAAACCACAAAGGCTCATATCTGGTAGAAGTGACAAAAGAAGATGTCACAGGGCTACAGTTATTCAGAAAAGGTTCACAGACATTGTGATTGTGTGTAAACCTCCACTGGGGGTGGGGGGAGGAGGATTATCTGCCAGATACTGTGTGCATAAGAGATTGGTTACCTGGGGCTGCTTTGATTTACACTCGAACTGTGAAGGTTGGGCAATGCTCACTGCACAATTCACTAGTTTATTGTCTATTTCAGTGGGGTGGGGGTGGCAGAACAGTCTGTTTCACTGCAATTGAGGCAATAAGCATGGGATCAAATACAGCAATACTTCCTATAATGCTGCGAATATGTTCCTGGAAACAGTGTGCTGTGTTAGACATATCTCAATAGGAGGTATTTCTAACACTGTTCTAATGAGGATGTGTTCACAGTATTGCCGTTTGTTACCTATGAGTGTTATATGAGGGCCACATTAGTGTGTTGATAATAGCACTTCTATCAGTGGAAACTTAGTTTTGGATGATGGTCCTAATTTTATTGTTTACATGCACTAGTAAGTAAGTACTCACCCATGCATCAGGTTGGAGCTTGCTGCATAATTTACCACTATTACTGCAGCTCCTCCTACATGGCAGTGGTTGAATACAGGGAGAGGAACTGCTCCCAGGAACCTGAGCCAGGATGTAACTCAGCTCACATAGCAGAGTGCTGGTTAGACATGGGCACGAATGGGGGGGGGAAACCCGAACACCCTGTTCAATGTTCTGTGCCATCCACGAACAACAAACATGGACAAACATGAATTATTCCCGGGCATGTTCGTTGTTTGTTGTTCATGGCCCCCCCAACCCCCCATTTAGCCCACCCTCCCCTCAAACCCAATTACCTGGCCCTTTAAAGATCCCTTTAAACTATCAAATGGCAGGCGGCAGGGGGGGAATCCCCCCACTGACTGCCAGCTGATAGTTTAAAGGGCCAGGAGAGCAGTCGCACAGCCAGGCGGCCTGCCCAGTGCAAGAGAGGTGGGGAGATTCTCCCCATCCCTCTTGCACCTGGGAGAATCCTCCCTATGTCCAATACCCACCAAATTTGCAGGGGATATAGTCCACACTGTCCTCTGAAGACCCCCCCCCCCCAGTTTCAGAGAGATTGCACCCCGGGAAAGGCATGATCCATGTGTCCCCCCCTCCTTTGCTGTCATTTTCTGTTCACAGTGGAAAAAAGGGAATTACCTGTTCGAAGGCAGCTACTTTGAGGAGTTACAAACTGCCCTTCCCAATGTCCAATACCCATCGAATTTGCAGGGGACATAGTCCTCACTGTCCTCCGAAGAACCCCCCAGTTTCAGAGAGATTGCACTCCGGGAAAGGCATGGTCCATGGGTCCTTCCCTTTGTTGTCATTTTCTGTTCACAGTGGCAAAAACGAGACTCTCTGGAGGAAGCTACTTTGAGGGGTTACAAATTGTCCTTTCCAATGTCCAATACCCACCAAATTTGCAGGGGACATAGTCCTCACTGTCCTCCGAAGAACCCCCCAGTTTCAGAGAAATTGCACTCCGGGAAAGGTATGATCCATGGCTCTCCCCCTTTAGTCCTCACTGTCCTCTGAAGACCCCCAGTTTCAGAGAGATTGCACCCCGAGAAAGGCATGATCCATGTGTGTCACCCCCTTTGCTGTTATTTTCTGCTCACAGTGGCAAAAATGGAACTGCCTGTTGGAAGGCAGCTACTTTGAGGGGCTACAAACTGCCCTTCCCAATGTAGAATACCCATCAAATTTTCAGGGGACATAGTCCTCATTGTCCTCCAAAGATCCCCCAAGTTTCAGAGAGATTGCACCCCAGGAAAGGCATGATCCATGGGGTTACAAATTGTCCTTCCCAATGTCCAATACTCACCAAATTTGCAGGGGACATAGTCCTCACTGTCCTCCGAAGAACCCCGCAGTTTCAGAGAGATTGCGCCCCGGGCAAGGCATGATCCATGGCTCTCCCCCTTTAGTCCTCACAGTCCTCTGAAGACCCCCCCCCCCAGTTTCAGAGAGATTGCACCCCAGGAAAGGCATGATCCATGTGTGTCACCCCCTTTGCTGTTATTTTCTGTTCACAGTGGCAAAAACGGGACTCTCTGGTGGAAGCTACTTTGAGGGGTTACAAACTGACCTTCCCAATGTCCAATACCCACCAAATTTGCAGGGGACATAGTCCTCACTGTCCTCTGAAGATCCCCCAAGTTTCAGAGAGATTGCACCCCAGGCAAGGCATGATGCATGGGTCTCCTCCTTTGTTGTCATTTTCTTTTCACAGTGGCTAAAACGGGACTCTCTGCTGGAAGTACTTAGAAGGGTTAAAGCCAGAAGGAAAGCCAGAAGGAGTTCAGACAGAGTTCCTCCCTTTCCGGTTACCAAGGGGATTGATTGCAGCAGGCTCCAGACTGTCTGGCTTGCTGAAGGGCTGCGAACAAGGCTTTTAACAACTACCTGTTTGTTTAGGATGGGGCCTCCCGAACAGCAGATTGGGCTGTTCGTGGGTTTTTTCTGTTCGTAATGCTGTTCGTGCCCATGTCTAGTGCTGGTTGCTCCCATGCTAGCCAGAATACACTGTGCCCACTGGCTGAAAACACAGCTCAGAGAGTGATACTTTCCTACATGGAACTTTTTGCTTGTTTTATAATAATCTTAAAGGAAACAGGGTGAGATAAGGAAGCTGTGCTGTGCACATTTTCTGGGAAATCTGATTTAACTTAACAGACACAGAGAATATATTTCAACGGAGGGGGTCATTGTTTAGCTATAAAATTTAAGAGGTATACCCTGTGACATTTCTGTGCTAATCTCAAACTTATACAAGATAAACAAGCACAGTGACTATGGACAACTGCAGCTACTGACAATAGCCCATTTTTCTAGCTTTGCTATACTAATTTACTCCCTGGAGAGAGAAAATCTTGGCCGTGAGTTCTCAATGAATTGAATCAAATTATATCCCATGAATGCAAAGGAGAAATTCGAGCATTTATGTTTCTGCAAAAAAAAAGATCCCTTTCCCAGTCATAGACAGTCAGTGAATCATCTAGATGAATGGACATGCAAAATTTTAAATTTCTACTTGTACAGCAGCCTAGATAGGAGCGGTGGGGGAGGGGGGTTGGGATAATAAATTGTTCTCAAATAGTTTAATCTAGATCTTTACCTGCCAGGCAGTGCCAAAGTAACCTTTTGATAAAATGTTGCATTCTGTAAAGCTAATCTTTTAAGACAGGACACGTACAAACAAGGCGCATGTGGACAGACACTTGACTAAGCGTCACAACTCACAGGATGTCAGACAGCATCTGGCTGATACAACCACTTGCCCTCTCTATATTTTCTCGCAAGGAAATTTCATTCCGTGCCTTATTCAGCGACCAGCTGCTTCCAAAGCCTCAAGACCAAATCAATGTGTCTTTTACCACCTGATGTGACCCTTCTTTTTCTTTTTTCTTCCGACAGCTGCCCTCCCTTTGGCCACAGCCCTTGCTAGAGCAAGAATATAATGTAACCAATTTGTGTGTGGCACGTCCTATAGACAACTTCTGTTAGCTGATGCATGACTTACACTGTAATGACAGTGTTAAACAGCTTCTGACAGAATCTCACCAAAAATGGCATTCAATCTAGTCACTTAAATTAAAGGTTATCGTAAAGAACAGCAGGAATGGAATAGTCTACCTCAACATGAGGTCAGCAAGAAGGGGAGCAGTCCCAAAGAAATTTGTTGTGTTTTGGTCTGAAAGTGTGCAGTTGGAGCTACGCAGTGGGAGATTGCAGGGGAACAGCTGAAGTAGAACAAGAACTTGTCTTCTCGCAGTAGACATTCAATTACAAATCCAATACTAGGACACACACACTATGAACAGGCAGTTTTAATCCTCCACCAAAGAAGTCTCCCTCCCTTCTACCACAAGCCAATCCCATCAGCATTAATAAAAAACATCTTTGCAACCTTATTTCTGGAGTGAAAAGTAGAAGAATATTCCACCAAACAATGCACCATCTTATATACTATAGCTGGTTTCAAAGATCTGAAGATACTTTTAAATCCAGAGATTGGAGCCATGAATGGACAAGACAGATCTTCCTACATACCTGAAAAATGCCTCAGGTTTGCAGAAAAATCTGAAATCGGGGGGGAGATACATTAGCATGGTTTTAAAAACCCAAAATTATAAAAGGAGCACGTATAGCTTTAACCAGATGCCCTCAGTGGCTGTTGCTAGGCAACCATAATGGTTTAGCCAATATTCCAGTATTCAGTCCCTGGTACCTCCAGTTAAAGGAACCCAGAAAGCAAATGTTGGGAAAAATCTTACTCTACCTGAGACCCTGATACTATTGCCAGCCTGAGTAGACAACACTGAGCTAGACGGACCAGTGGTCCAGGTTGGTATACATGGCAACTATATATGTTCAATGTCTTTGAAGCAAACCACACCATTCAGCTGAAAAACTGGCAAAAACTAACCAGTGAATTAATGTGGGCAGGAAACAATCCATGTAAAAGTGAAGCATTCAGTGCAGAAAATAAGTAATGAATGAAGACTGATTCCCCCCCCACCCAATATTATTTCTTATTGTAAGGCAGTTTAGTCGTGTTGGCCAAGGCAACAGTATGCACAAGACATGGATGAAGTCTGATGCAAACTGGAACAGCTGTTTTGTTTTGGTTCTTTTACATACTTTGCCTTTGTAGAAACAGGAAGATTTTATCCAACCCCATATGAAAAGCATGAAGTAAATATTGTCCAGCTATAGGGCCAGTCATAATTATTCCTATATTCAACTCAGATGGTGCTGTCAGAGATTACTTCCAACTGGAAAAATGTAATTGTTAGTGTCCAAGGACACCTTCTACTTAGCTCCCAAGGCACTGGCTTGTTTAGTCAAGAAAGGGCAGAGCTGATGGCTTGGATCCACTGGAACATTTCTGCAAAGACCGACTGTCCTTGCTTTCCTTCTCTCTGCAGCCCAAAATTCCCCCTCCCCGATGCTGCCTCCTGGGCCGCCCTGTCTCACAGACGAGGGAGGAGGTGAATAAGTCAGGTTCTGCACTCTCAAATCCTTATATCCATGTAAACCTTCAAGTAGTCCCAAGCCACTTTATGGAGAGTTAACAGGAGAGGGAGAGTCAGTTTGTTTTGCTGGCAACTGGGTAAGATTTTCTGTTTTATCACATTGGAGTGAATTAAAACAGGGAAAACCAGTTGTTTAACTGAACTCAGGGCCAAGCTACAAGTGGCAAATGACACTTGAACGGCAAGTGAACAGACTCGCATGTATTCCTCCCTGTTCACTTGCGCTCCACTTGATCTGATCGAGTGGAGTGCAAGTGGAGCGCAAGTGAACAGGGAGGAATCCACGCGAGTCTGTTCACTTGCCGTTCAAGTGTCATTCGTCACCCGTAGCTTGGCCCTCAGAGAGACTGTCAGTGGAATTTTCTGTTCTCTGGTATATCCATTTGTTTAGCTATAGGAACTTTAGCTGTATTGTTCTACATGGTGGAAGGGTTTGTGTTAAAGAAATCACATTTAAATTAATTTTCCTTGCAAGTTTTATTCCTGATTTAGCCCTATAGTACTTAGCTTCTAAGATCTGATGAGACTGGGCTAACTTGGGCTATCTAGGTCATGTCCCTCCTTAGAGTAGCAGTATGGAATCCTTGGCTTGGATTCCAGCAGAAAGCATTAATGGTCCAGCACTGATGATCCCGCCTGTCAGGATTCATCCCAGGCGTTGCTGTGCCAGACGCCGGGGTGCCTGACTCTGACTCTGGGGTGTTGTCGGGATACTGCGGGGTCCCACTTTGTGGAAGGAGGGGAGGTATACCTCACCCTTACTCCTTCTCAGTCCACTCACAGGCCCACTCAACCTGACCCCGCTACTGCTCCCACCTTCCTCCTTCCACTCCTTCACCGACCTTCCTTTCCCTCCTTGCTCGCTCATACTCCTCCTTGCCATTCACCCTCCAACAACTCCTACTCCACTCCACCGCTCCTACACAACCCACCACAATCTCTCTTCTAAGCTAGCCTTTATAGAGCTTCCTCCAACTTCACCCACTCTTCCTCCCAGACTCCTTCCCACTCCTGATGCTGTCCAGCTGTGTATGCCCTCAGGTGTTTCTTCCCTCATCCTAGTTTCTCCTTGCATTACTCTCTTCTCTTACAGGGCAGAGCTGGATGTATCCTAGCTAGGGCTTTCCTCAGGTGTGCCTCCTTTCTCTCTTCCCTTCTCTCTTATTCTTTTCTGCAAGGCAGGGTGCCACACTGGTCTCCTGGAGTCCATCTGGCTCTCCCAGGTGGATGCTGCTGCTGGTTCCTCCTGGGGCTAGTGCAGGGGCTTCCAGTACCTCTGTCCCGGTGTTGGCATCTCTGGCAGGCTTGTGTGCCTCTTGCCCTTTGGGGCAGGGTTGGGCAGCGTGAACCTGCCTGGTTTCTCCCCCTGGCTCCTTTTTCCCTTTCCTTGCTGCTGTCTGGAGCTGAACCCCCTCCCTGGGGCTTCCTGTGCCTGCAGTCGGGGTTCCATCAGCCTTCAGGTAGGGGGTCTGTGGCAAGTCCAGGGTGCTTGGGCTGCTCAACCCCGGACACCGCCTTCCCCAGATATCCCTCTTCGGATCCATTTCCAGTTTTTAAGATTGTTAATCTTATTTTCCTTTCTTGTTTTTTTTTTTTAGCTTTACAGTAATGATGACACTAGATGGTATGAAAGACAGAGAGCTACCACTGAAAGTGGCATCCTTGGGTTGAGGGTCTCCCTTTGTAATGTGTTCTAAATTTATATTACCATGTCCTGAGATCATCATGTTTTGTATTCCCTTGACCCTTCCATTGTGGTGAAATGCACAATGTCCTGATATCTTCACATTGCGGAAGTTGAGGACTCAACATTTTCAGTGATAGCTCTGCCTTCCATAACATGTACTAACAAATACCCTGACATATAGAGTCTACGAGAGGATATACAGACCTATTGTAAAATTTTCTGTCTGCTAAAGACTCTGAGTAAAATCCTAAGCAAAGTTATATTTATTTATTTATTTATTTATTTTATTCGATTTATACCCTGCCCTCCCCGCAGATGGGCTCAGGGTGGCTAACAACATTAAAAAATACATTAAAATCACAAAAACATAAAATCAATAATAATTTTTTAAAAATCATTAAAATAGTCCAGGAGCAGGCTATTTAAACAAATATTGGGATACGGGCATAGCAGATGGCCGAGGACAGCCCCAGAGGAAGTGGTGGTCTTAGATGGAAGAAGGAGGACACCCGCTGGCACTCAGCCAAAGGCCCGGTGGAACATTTCCATTTTACAGGCCCCACGAAACTGTAACAGGTCCCACAGGGCCTGGATCTCCAACAAGAGAGCGTTCCACCAGGCTGGAGCCAGGGCAGGAAAAGCTCTGGCCCTGGTTGAGGCCATACGGATGTCCTTAAGGGCAGGGACCACCAGGAGTTGCTTGTCTGCAGAGCGCAATGCCCTGCAGGGGATGTAATGGAAGAGGCGGTCCCACAGGTATGCAGGTCCCACTCCGTGAAGGGCTTTAAACACCAAAGTTAACACCTTGAACTGGATCTGGAACTCCACTGGGAGCCAGTGCAACTGACACAGCACAGGATGAATGTGCGCTCAGATTGGCGTTCCAGTAAGGATGCGTGCCACTGCATTCTGGACCAGCTGTAACTTCCGGGTCAGGCCCAAGGGCAGCCCAGCGTAGAGTGAGTTGCAGTAGTCTAGCCTGGAGGTGACTGTTGCATGGATTACTGTGGCCAGGTCCTGGGGCGAAAGATAGGGCGCCAGTTGCCTGGCCTGTCAAAGATGAAAAAAGGCAGACCTGGCAACGGTCGTGACCTGGGCCTCCATTGAAAATGTGGCATCCAAGGTCACACCCAGGCTCCTCACTGACGGCGAAGGTTTCAATTGTACCTCGTCGAGGGCTGGGAGCTGGGTCCCCAGTTCAATTGCCCCACGGCCCAGACACGCTTCTTAGTCTTTTGAAGTCAGGTTTTTTAAAAAGTTGTAAGCGCTTAGGATGTTGTAATTTTATCTTTTATTTTATTTTATTTTATTTTCTCCCATTATTGGCCAGCAAATACTAGGAAGGGATGGATAGCTATGTCGGGGGGGGGGGGGACCCAGCATATCCAAAGGTACAAGTCCAATATATTAAAGAAAGTTTCCACATATAGATGTATCTAAGGCTGCTTCCACATGTTTTTAATGGGATGGCCTGCCAACGGAACTCCAGCGGGTTATCTCACTCATTACACATATCATCGTTTCCCATGTGTGAGCTGGTTGTGATGATCCTGGTTTTTAAGCAATTTTTTGTGAGACTTATTTTGGTCCATGTTTATTTTTGATGCAGGTTTTCTACGTGATTATCCTACCATTTCAATGCATGTGGAGGCTTTTTTGTGCTTCAGAAGAGCCCTCCCACAAATCTCCAACCCCTCCTCTCACCATTACTCCTCCTTTAAACATCACACATGAATTTGGCTTGCATACGCGATCATATAATTCCCTGCCCCCTTTTTTACTTTTTTTAATGGTCCTTGCACTATTAAGATATCTACATATACAAAGGGAATCGTTCTGCAGTGCTTGCTGCATTGGATCACTCAGCAATTGGACTATCAGTCTAGGAACAACATTGAGAACGGAATGCCATTTCTGATTTTATTTTAAATAAGGAATTGCATGATCACACTACTCTATTGTTCACATATTTGTTAAACACTTTTGCGTTTAAAACTGAGAGCGGGAAATCAACGGTAGAAAATAGAGTACTACGCATGTGCCATTTCTACAGAAGCTGAAAGACAGGACAATGATATAGCGCAATCCCATATGCGCTCAAAAAGAAAAGGAAAGTTGGGCAGGAATGCGCTGTCATTTGTGACGAGGTGCAGATAAAGAACATGTTTTCTGTTTTGGGACCCTTTTTTCACAACAAACACCCACAAAACCGCATGAGGATGATGCATGTGAAAGGTGAGTCCTCGAAGTGGATTAGGAAGATGCAGTTTGGGACAGGGAACCCCCTCCCTCCAAAATGGAACATGTGGAAGCGGCCTAAGTTAAATATTTATTCATGAAGCCCAGAAATCCAAATACATATTCTTTTATTTTAAAAGTGAGGTGACTATAATGGACTGCACTTTTTAAAAGCCTAGATTAGATTAGATTAGATTAGATTAGATTAGATTAGATTAGATTAGATTAGATTAGATTAGATTAGATTAGATTAGATTAGATTAGATTAGATTAGATTAGATTAGACTTGACTCCTCTCGACTCGACTCCTCTCGACTCGACTCGATTCGATTCGATAGAGAATTGGTTTTCTTCAGCATACTACAGTTCCACATTTGGCTTTGCTGTTTTTTCCTTCTTTGTGTGATATTGTCCTTTAGTTTCCCTACTGCAGGCGCTAAGAAAACATCTGCCAAGTTTTGCTGCTTATTTAAAAGCTTTAAAAATTGAAATTGATAAAAAAAAATAGATAGAAACAATTCAGAGAGTTTAGGATCAATTTATGTGATGCTTATGCAAGTGGTGAGTTGGGGTTTATGTGAATTATGCAAAGCAAAAATAATAACTGTATATTCTTTTTAACACACAGCCCTAAAGTGGACTGAGTGGTGGTGACAACTCAGACAACCACTTTACCAAAACCCTCTTTGAAGCCAGCTTAGAGGGGGAAGCAGGGTGGGGAGCAGCCAGAGCATCCCGTGAATTAGACGTTAATTCTCCTCATTTATGCTATGTTTTTTAGATCTGGATGCAATCCATTGTGCATCATTTTGCACACACAGTATGTGATATTTAGCCAGAATAGCTAGAAATTGTGTAACGTGCCTGAAATGCATAGAAATGACTCATCCCTGCAGCCAACACAGCCAATGCCACCCGGTGCCAATCACACAGCCAGTGTTCTTCAAGACCCACAGAGGAATCTGGAAATCCCTGGATTAGTAGCTTATTGTAAGCATTATTACTAGCAGTAAAGTAAATCCACAGATACTGCCCGACTGTGTGCATTTGAAATCTTTCTAATGCAGTATCTACTTTGATACATTTCATGCCACTGTCCTTTTTTTGGAACTAAAAATACCAGACACACGCAAAATAAATATCTCGCCTTGCAGTGAAAGAATGAATGTATAGGAAAAGATTTTCACTCTTGAGGTTGCATCTTGGAAGGTACTTTCTTATCAATACACAGACCAAACTAATGCTGTGTGGGCCGCTTCCCGAAGCCATGTTATTTGTTCACTGGTGTTCCTTGCAAATGTTAATTGAGGTGTGGTAAAACATCAGCCTCATTCATATAGGGAAAATTGGATGACAAATGATAGACATATTCCACTCTTGAACGTTACATCTCTTTCATACGTGTGATGCCATTACAACGCTTAAACACAGGTGCTCCATGACAGTATAGTCTATAATAAAGATGGCAGTGACTTTATCATAGAGTTTAACTCCCTGTTAAAGAATTGGTTTCTGTGGCAAAATACAACCCTTACCCCTGAGCAATTACTGGGGAAATAGAATGACTTACTGGGAATAGCGATGTTGACCTTCCTTACTTTAGGCTGCCATTACATCCGTGTGCTCCTGAATACCATTCACTGTAATGTTATTTATTTATTTATTTATTTATTTATTTATTTATTTATTTATTTCAAATTTGTATTCCGCCCCCCCCACAAGCAGGCTCAGGGCGGATAACAACATATTAAAAACACAATTAAAATACAATTAAAAATTCATGTTCATTAAAAACAGCACATTTAAAACAAGATGGTGGACAGCCTTCATAGGAAGGGTTTTATACACTCCTTTTTTCCAGGCTGGCGGAGGCCCAGCCTCAGCCATATGCCTGGCGGAACAACTCTGTCTTGCAGTCCCCGTGAAAAGGTAGTAAGTCCTGCTGGGCCCTGATTTCAGCAGACAGAGCATTCCACCAGGTGGGAGCCAGGACCGAAAAGGCCCTGGCTCTAGTCGAGGCTAGGCGGGCCTCCTTGGGGCCAGGGACGACCAACAGCTGTTTGTCCCCTGATCGGAGTGTCCTCTGGGGAATATATGGGGAGAGACGGCCCCGTAGATATGCTGGTCCCAGTCCACACAGGGCCTTATAGGTCAATACCAGAACCTTGAATCTGATCTGGTACTCCACTGGCAACCAATGCAGCTCGCATAAGAATGGTGTTATATGCGCCTTATTTGGCACTCTCATAATAACACGCGCCACTGCATTTTGTACCAGCTGTAATCTCCAGGTCAGGCTCAAGGGCAGCCCCGCGTAGCTGTTGTTTGATATGCAAGGTTTTGTGCTAGGTCATGTGAAAAAAATACCCTTGAAATAAATCAGAACCTTCCACATGACCCCTGAAATCTCCTTATTAATTTGGCCCAATATTGGTTTCAATTTAGTCTTAGTTCTGTTCTCAAGCTGTGTGAATGAAAGCTGCTAAGTGAATAAGGATTCAAGAGGGTTTATTCAATTAATGAGAGCTAAGATTGCCACCTCGCTGAAATTTGGGCTGCTAGGCCAGTTTTTCATCTCCTCTGAGGCTGGTTGCCAGATTGCCTTTTAACATTAATGGGGGGAGTCAGTTTAGCCTTTCCCTGGCCAATTTTTGACACTTGTTGTGATCCCAAGTTAATGTCAAAATCCTTCCATTCTCTGTCTCTCACCACTCCTCCCTTTCCTCTGCCTCCTCTCTCACCCAGACTAGAAAAAGAAAGAGAGAGGGCCACGGTAATGAAAGTGCCACAAACAAGGAGGACGCCGTGACCGACTTACTATAATCAGTTTCAAAATCAATATATCAAGAAATCTTTTTATATATCAATTATATCAATTCGAGGAAATCACTATATATCAATTATATCAATTCGAGGAAATGACAAATTTACAGAAGGTATGCACGTCCTAAATAGCCAGCTTATAGCATCAATTCTAGCGAGATTAAAGTGCACAAGTGCTAAAAGTGTTTTTTACAAAAGAGCAAGTGCTAGCTTAAAGGGACCATACCTCCTGAACATAACACTTACATTCAAAGGCCATAGCGTAATACAAAAATTTCTAATAAATACAGTATACAATGCTTAACATAAGACCATACAAAAGGTTAAGAAAGTAATGCATATATCACAAATATGTAGTAACCGCAACAGGTTTGCTAGCGAGAGTATCCCGTTTCTGGCACCCCTTCTTCCTGGCAGTTACCAAGATTATTGAAACAAAGACATTCACATATCAGTTTTCATGCACAATGGCCGTTCGCTCAAGGGCGTTACCTTCTGTAAATCTGTGATTTCCTCGAATTGATATAATTGATATATAAAAAGATTTCTTGATATATTGATTTTGAAACTGATCGTAGTAAGTCGGTCACGGCGTCCTTATTGTTTGTGGTCCTCTCTCACCCAGCCTCTTTAAAGATAGCACAGCAAGCTGTGCGCGCCAGGTTCTACGTTTTCTCAAGATTCTGAACTTTTGTGAGAGTTCAGAAGGTCTGGAGAGTTCGGGAACAGGCACATTCAGCTTACCATACTATTTTTTTAAAAGCAAGGAGGATTGGTGGTATTGGCTAGCGGCAGGAGGAAGAGAGTAGTCTTACTTTCCCTATTCCTGGTTCATCCTTTCGGCCTGTCTTTTCTCCCCCATTCTTTCCCCCCTTGTTAGTCTCCTACTTTCCAACTCCTTCTAAACGCTCCTTCCCAATTCTTTTCTCCTTGGAGCCTGAAAATTGCTTTTGGTGTTTCATATAGCAAAGAAAAATATTCCCAAGAAAATAGAATTTGAAAATGAACACTCTGTGTATGATGGGCATATTCAAAGGCAACAAAATGTACAGACCCGTGCCTTTGATCCTGCAAAGACCATTAAGCAGTCCATTGTCAATGGTGCATATTGATTTTTTAATGGAACTTGTCAGCACTAATTCAGCATATGTAACAGAAACACCCAGGATCCCTAGCTCACAGAGCCCATTTTGCGCAAGCCTGAGCCACCTGGTTATTTTTTCCCCTAAAGATGAGAGGATTGTGGACCCAGGAGTGCTTATTTCATATTAGTTGCATGTAGACCATCAGGCAGGCTTCCTCTGAGCATGTTCTCATCTGTTTCCTTGTTTTATTGTTTCCAGGAATATATAAAGGGCACTGTTTCCGAATCAATCACTTCCCTGAAGATAACGACTATGATCATGATAGCTCTGAATACCTTCTCCGTAAGTAAAATGGACAGAGGTATCTTTTAAAAGTTATTAGAAGCAGGGGAAGGTTGTTTAGGGCTTCTTTGTAGATGTTAAAAGAACTCAATTACAGATAAACAAGTATGACATCACTTGCTTTGTTTCTGTTTGTTGTCATTATGAATGGTTTCAGTTCACCCCGTTTTCATTCCTGATATTTATACGTTGTCTTGCCAAACATCAAGAGGTTCTTTAGGATTTGATAGCAATAAACACACAGGTGTGGAAGGAAAGCAATTTATTAAACAAAGCAAGTAAAATACAAGAGAGACATAAATGCATAATCAAGACAGAGCATACTTACAAGAAATAACAGGGGAAGCATACAGCATTTCGGCACAATAGCATAGCAGAACAGAGGAAGGATACAGCTGTCTGTTTTGCACTTGCACTTTAATATTTATAAATTCAAAAATATTATTCTGTATATATAGTGAATTATTGCATTGATTACGGGAATGGTGGTTTTCTATTGATTGGCTTTACCCGTAAGTGCCCTCATTGTGATCAGTCCCATGGTGTATAGCATGCATGCTGGGAAATGCATGCTATCAAGCAGCAAGGGGCCCTTTGATGATGACGACGACAACGACTTTCGATTTATATACAGCCCTTCAGGACAACAACACCCACTCAGAGCGGTTTACAAAGTATGCCATTATTATCCCTACAACAGCAATAACCCTGTGAGGTGGGTGGGGCTGAGAGAGGTCTGAGAGAGCTGTGGCTGACCTAAGGTCACCCAGCTGGCTTCAAGCGGAGGAGTGAGGAATTGAATGCGGTTCTCCAGATTAGAGTCTAGCACTCTTAACCACTACACCAAACTGGCTCAAACTGATGTAGAGGTTTCATTGCCCTGTGCCACCCCAATGCTCCAATGGCTATAATTAATAAAGTTGTGGCCTGTTTTCATCTAAAGATGGTTTGTTGTGTATTCTTTGCCCAAGCACTAGCCTCACAGTTAGCCTATACTGATACAATTACAACTGTTTTCAGACAACAGAGATCAGTTCTTCTGGAGGAAATGGCAGCTTTGGAGGGTGGACTTTGGGCCAGACTACACAAGACACTTTTTGACAAGTTGGATCTGAGGTTCATATTTAGCTTCCCATCCACCCAAGTTCTGTCAGTATGCATGCCTGCGTTTTTGTTACCCAGGTTGGGAATCCATGGCCAATTCCAGACGGCCCTCCCCATGCCAAAACGTCGCGCATCGTCGCGCGGAAAACGCGAAATATCGCGTTTTCTCGCGCGAGTTTTGTTAAGAACATAAGAACATAAGAACATAAGAACATAAGCAAAGCCATGTTGGATCAGGCCAGTGGCCCATCCAGTCCAACATTCTGTCACACACAGTGGCTAGAAATCCAGTGCCATCTAAAGGACTGTCAGTGAGGCCAGGACACCAGAAGCCCTCCCACTGCCTTCCTTCCAGCACCAAGACAACAGAGCACCACCTCCCCACAAAGAGAATACCATCTATCTCCTGTGGCTAATAGCCACTGATGGACCTCTGCTCCATATATTTGTCCAGTCCCCTCTTGAAGCTGGCAATGCTTGTAGCTGCCACCACCTCCTGTGGCAACGAATTCCATGTGTTTATCACCCTTTGTGTAAAGTAGTATTTTCTTCTATCTGTTCTAACCCGACTGCTCAATAATTTCATAGAGTGCCCACGAGTTCTTGTATTGTGAGAAAGGGAGAAAAACACATCTTTCACTACCTTCTCTAACCCGTGCATTATCTTGTAAACCTCTATCATGTCTCCCCTCAGTCGTCTTTTCTCCAGGCTAAAGAGCCCCAAGCACCTCAATCTTTCCTCATAGGGAAAGTGTTCCAACCCTTTAATCATTTTAGTTGCCCTCCTCTGTACTTTTTCCAGTGCTATGATATCTTTTTTAAGGTGTGGCGACCAGAACTGTACACAGTACTCCAAATGAGGCCTCACCATCGATTTATACAGAGGCATTATGATACCGGCTGATTTGTTTTCAATCCCTTTCCTAATAACCCCTAGCATAGCATTAGCTTTTTTTATGGCAGTCGCACACTGTGCTGATGTTTTTAGTGAGTTATCTATCATGACTCCAAGATCTCTCTCTTGGTCAGTCTCCGCCAGTTCAGACCCCATCAACTTGTATTTATATTTTGGATTTTTGGTTCCAATGTGCATTACTTTGCACTTGGCTACATTGAACCTCATTTGCCACATGGATGCCCACTCTTCTAGCCTCGACAGATCCCTTTGGAGTGCCTCACAATCCTCTCTGGCTTTCACCACCCTGAACAATTTCGTGTCATCTGCAAATTTAGCCACTTCACTGCTTAATCCCAATTCCAAATCATTAATAAACAAGTTAAAAAGCATTGGACCCAATACCGACCCCTGTGGCACCCCACTGCTCACCACCCTCCACTGTGAGAAGTGCCCGTTTATACTCACTCTCTGTTTCCTATTAATTAGCCAGTTTTCAATCCACAAGAGGACTTGGCCCTTTATCCCATAGCTACTGAGCTTACTTAGGAGCCTTTGATGAGGAACTTTGTCAAAAGCTTTCTGGAAGTCAAGATAAACAATATCTATCGGGTCTCCCTTGTCCACTTGTTTGTTCACTCCCTCAAAGAACTCTAACAGATTGGTGAGACAAGATCTTCCCTTACAGAACCCATGCTGAGTTTTCCTCATCAGCTTTTGGTCATCAATGTGCCCACTAATTTTATTTTTGATAATAGTTTCCACCAACTTACCCGGTATTGACGTCAGGCTGACTGGCCTGTAATTTCCCGGATCTCCCCTGGAACCTTTTTTAAAGATGGGGACAACATTAGCTACCTTCCAGTCGTCAGGAACAGATGCAGAGTTTAATGACAGATTACATATTTTTGTGAGGAGATCTACAAGTTCACACTTGAGTTCTTTCAGAACTCTTGGATGTATGCCATCTGGGCCCGGTGATTTATCAGTTTTTAAATTATCTAGCAGTCGCATAACCTCCTCTCTCGTCACCTCAATGTGACTCAGGTCTTTCAAAACCCCTCCCAAAGTCAGTGCTTCCGGAGTGGGCATGCACTTCTTATCTTCCACAGTGAAGACAGAAGCAAAGAACGCATTCAGCTTCTCGGCCATTTCCCTATCACCCTTTACTAATCCTTTTACGCCTTGGTCATCCAAGGGCCCCACTGCCTCCCTAGCTGGTTTCCTACTTCTAATATATTTAAAGAATTGTTTATTGTTTTTCTTTATGTTCTTTGCAATATGCTCCTCATATTCCCTTTTTGCCTGTCTGATCACAGACTTGCACTTTTTTTGCCACAGCTTATGCTCCTTTTTATCAACCTCACTCCGACTAGTTTTCCACTGCCTAAAAGAATCCTTTTTACCTTTTACAGCTTCTATTACATTGCTTGTTAACCATGCTGGCCTTTTCCTAAACCTATTTGTGCCTTTCCTAACCAGCAGTATATATTTAATTTGAGCTTCCAGGATTGTAGTTTTAAATAGTCTCCAAGATTCCCCAAGTGTTTTGACCTTTTTTACTTTCCCTTTCAGTTTCTTCTTCACGTACCCCCTCATCTCAGAAAAGTTACCCCTTTTGAAGTTAAACATGGCTGTGTTGGTCTTATTTGGCAATTTCCTATTTATACATATGTTGTACTCAATAACATTATGGTCACTGTTCCCAAGTGGTGCAATCACATTTACATCTCTCACCAGGTCTTCAGCATTACTGAGGACCAAATCCAGGATCACCTCTCCCCTAGTAGGTTCTGTAACCATCTGTTCCATAGCACAGTCATTGAGACAGTCTAGAAACTCACTTTCTCTCCCCCGATTCGAACACCCATTGGCCCAGTCAATGTGTGGGTAGTTAAAATCACCCATTACAACACAGTTTTTTTGTTTAGCAGCCATCTTTAATCCTGTCATCATTTTATAATCCTCCTCTATTTTCTGATCTGGAGGGCGATAACAAACTCCCACAGTTAAGTTTCCATTTGGGCCCGTAATTTCAACCCATAGCATTTCCAGAAGCGAATCTAATTCAGTTACCTTCTCAATCTTACTGGAATGTATACCTTCTCTGACATATAGAGCCACCCCACCACCAACCCTTCCCTCCCTATCCTTCCGATATAATTTATATCCAGGAATCACCGTGTCCCACTGATTTTCCTCATCCCACCAAGTTTCTTATATGCCCACAATGTCTATGGATTCGCCCAACACTAAACATTCCAGCTCCCCAATTTTACCTCGGACACTTCTAGCATTTGTATATAAACACCTGTAACTTCCCCGGCACACTTTGCCTCGAGACGTAGTTAGGTCATCTGCACTGTTTGTCTCCATCTCAGTTGACAACTCTAATCTATCTCCCTGTAGAAGTGTTATACCTAGCCCTTCATCTCTCTGAGATGAACCATCCTGAACCAGAGACACTTTATCTCTTGTCGGCTTTCCCCTAAATCGCATCGTATTCAAATCTGCCCACTTTCGAGTGTGTTCAGATCTTGTTTTAGCCATTTGAGAGTTGTAAGTGCATGGCGTACTGCATGTGAAGCTCTGAAATGTGGCAAGTAGCTCTCCCCGTGACAGTACACAAACTTAACAAGGCTAAAATAGATTAGCCTCCACCAAATGCCCTGTGGAACAGAACAATCTTACCCACCTCCTGCATGTGGCTGGTGAAGCCCCCTACCACATCCACTCTGGAACAGACCTAGCCACAGAGAATGCCTCTGACTAGACTGCTGCCAAACAGACCATTCTAGGCGAAGGAACTGCCCGGAGAAGGCTGTCTGAGGAACACGACGGGTACTGTGATTAATAACGTTAAATTTATCTGACTTGCACAAACGTATCTGAATTGTGGAAATAAAGAGCTATGAACCATAAGTCTCACACTCATGTAGTAATGAGAAGCTAATTAACACTTTTTGTATATTAAAATGATACTCTTTTTTCTTAGGAAAGTCGTTTTCATCATTGATTTAGGTCTAAGTGTCCAGGTTACAACATGCAATATCGTGATTTCTAGGATTCCGTGGTGATAAGACTTACAAGACACAAGTCTGGCCTCAGGCTACTAATCCTTATGAATTCTAGATAACAGAACCATGTGCCTTCCATATGTTTTGATCTACTTGATATTCTTTGGAGTGCAAGGTTTAGGGATAGGAACAGAAAAAAGAACACAGCCTTGGGGAAAATTGATATTAAATTCCCCACATTCAATTCAATAACTGCAGCAAGAATAAAAGAATGAAACTGCCTACTCACAAGTGAAAAGATTATTCTTTTAAGGCGGAAAAATCATTTAGAAAACTACAGTTTTCTCTTGCGTTCTCTATCCCCTATTGTCAAGATACAGTGTTTATGTGACACAATATAAGGATAAACGGGTGCATGTTTACCTTTTACAGTAAATCTCCAGCTCGAAGTCAAACTGATACCAAGTTAGCTGAGAATAAATTAAATTATTAAAAGAATACAATGGAAAATTTAATGATTGAGGGCTAATAAAAACATATGATAGTATATTTACCTAACAAAAATCTCAGCAACAGCTGGTTTCATTTTTTTCAAAAAGATACAAAAATGTAAATTCTCAAGATCTCAATCAGTTCTCATTAATCAAACTTCTGATTTTATATTTGTAAGATACTTTCAGTTAAGCTTCTTAGCAAACAACATTTTTTAATTCTTAGGACATCCAAGAATGACTTATGAACAGGCTCCCCACCGACCTGCCTACAGCTTTTTCACGTTGGCAGACCATCCCGTAGATTCTAGAATGACGTCAGTGTGAAAATTAGCCGCATAAGTAACTTGATTTTTCACAAGGGAGTTTTAAAAAGTGCAGGGGGAAGGAAGGTTAACACTCTTTCTCTCTGTACACTGCATTCACAAGCAGACACGGCATGCGTTTGGGAGGTACAAAACACCCACTACCCATCTGATGGTCTTCATGCCATCACCCAACAAGCAAACTTTGTAGAGTTGCCAACTCCTGGTTGGGAAATGCTTGAAGATTTGGGGATGGAGCCTGGAGAGGGCAGGGTGTATAGAGGGGAGGGATCTCAGCAGACTAAACTGACACAAAGTCCACCCTCCAAAGTAGCTATTTCCTCCAGGGTTAATCTGTAGTCTGGAGATTGGTTGTAATTCTGCCCAGAAGTTGGCAGTCCTAGAACTTTGTAATGTGTAGATCAACACTTAGTGTTACAATATAGGGCCAATAGCCCTTCAAACAGCACAAGTGTTTAAATACTAAAAAAGAAAGGGGTAAGTTATAAATTTTCAAAGGAAAGTTTGCACAACCTACACACTCTGTATGTTGGTTTCTAAAGAGACTGTGTGGCTTCAGAGAGCTAGATGATAGCACATGCAGCCATTTTTAGCTTGGCAAATAATGAGCTGAAAAAAAATTATATGGTTTCTTAGGGCTTAAATAAGACAGAGGTCTAATTCTTGTTTTACTACACTTAATAGTAAAGTGAGTGGCTTATGCCAGTCACAAAAAGAGCAAGAACCAGGCCACTGCAGGCAAAGGTGTTTTACACATGGTCACTTTCCAGTGTTTCAGAATCTATTCTGCTTTCCATGTTTTCCTGAGTTCTCCACGTGTAAGGGAGTCATGGGAAGCAGAAATGTTTTTTGTCCGTCTTTCCTCCATTTTTTTCCCCTGCGCACATTCCATGATCTTTTTTTTAAACTGCTGCCCAGTCACTGCTGGTGCACGTTCTGTCCATGAAGAATCCCGAACTCCCATTCTGCTTCTCTTCCCCCTGCCTCCATTCACCGGGAGCTGATTGGTCTGTCCTCCAGTAACCACTCCCACCCTCCTCTGCTCTCTGAATTCCTTTTCTGCCACTTTTATCAGTAAAGCAAGAGGGATAAGAACAGAGCTTTTTTTCAGGGGAAAGAGGGAACTCTCTCTGGGGAAAGAGGGCAACTTCCGGGAGGAGGTGGCATTCCTGTCACTACATGTGTGAACATGCAGCATGCACGCACACTCCCGGAACTGCATGATGACATCACTTCCAGGAAGTGACGTCATCATGCAGGCTGTGGCCACCCTGGGAGCATTCCCATAGTCCACGCTGGGCCCGATTCAGCCCAGATCAGGCCAAATTCAGCCTGAATTAGGCCTGAATCGGCCCAAAACAGGCCGCTGCAGCACAGGGGAGCACTCCCCCACCCAGCAGCAGCCCGATCTGGGCCATTTTGGGTCCAAATTGGGCTGAATTGGGCCAGAAAAACCTAGTATCTGGCTCAAATCAGCCTGGAATGGCCACTGCCACATGGGAGAGAACTTCCCCACCTGGCAGCCACCTGATCCTGGCTGTTTAGGGCCCAATCCTAGCCATTTAGGGCCCCAATTGAGCCAAAAGGGGCCCAAAAGGTCAGGGCCGGGTGCTAATCGGCCCGGAACAGGCTGCTGCCTCATGGGAGGGCACTCCCCTGCCTGGCGGTGGCCCGATCTTGTTCATTTCAGGCCTGATCCTGGCTGTTTAGGGCCCAAATTGGGCCCAAATGTGCCCAAAATGGCAAGGATCAGGCCCAAATCAGCCTGGCACAGGCTGCTGCCACATGAGAGAACACTCCTCTGCTCGTCAGCAGCCCAATCCAGGCTGTTTTGGTCCCAAGTTGGGCTGAATTGGGCTGGAAATGGCCCAGACCTGGCCCAAATCAGCCTGGAACAGCCACTATCACACAGGGGGGCACTTCCCCACCCAGCAGTGGCTTGATCCTGGCCGTTTCAGACCCAAACTTGGCCCAAATGGGCCCTAAACAGCCAGGATTGGGTCCAAATCAACCTGGAACGGGCTGCTCCCATGTAGGAGAGCACCTCCCCCCCCAATCTGGCAGCAGTCCAATCCTGGCTATTTTGGGCCCAATCCTGGCTTTTGGGCCCAAATTTGGCCAAAACAGGCCTGAAACAGCCAGGATCAGGCCGCTGCCAAGCGGGGGAGTGCTCATCAGCGGCCTGGTCCAGGCCATTCCCCTACCCTGCTTCTCCATGGGCTTCCTTCCTCCCAGTACACAAACCCTATTTTTTTTTAAGCCAGAGAAGAGTCCTAACATTGCTGCTTATTCCCTGCTGGCTTTAAAAGCCAGGAAAAGGTTAAATGGCTGCTTTACCCTTCCTCCCTCAGGGGTATGCACACACTCGCTTTTATTTCAAATGGAATGAGTTGAACGTTCCTGCACATTCCAACTCATTTTAAAAGCCAGCATGTTTCAGGCTTCTGTTAATATCGAAGAGGGGGAAAAACCCAAGCGTTTTGCACTGCTGTTTGTGAAACAAAGTGGCAGGGAAGCTGCCAGTAGGGAATGAAGCAGCAGCAGTTTAGCCCCTTCTTGGCTTGGCTTTAAAAAAAATGGGAGTGGAACAAGCACGAAATGTACATATTTTCCTCCAGAATTCTGCCACAAATTGCCTCTCCAGTGGGCACAGAACAGCCCAGTCAGCAAATGGCGGTGGGGGGGGGGGGATGTGTTCCAACATTGCAACATGACCACATGTACGATTAAAAAAAAAAAAAAGATGTCAGCTCCTGCTACCGTTTGGTAGCACAACGCAGGGAAAAGTGCAGAAATCAGAAAACCCAATAAGTGATGTTATTGTACTGAAATGATGCTATAGGTTTCCCCAGAAATTCTATGATGACATCATATATTTCTGGTGAATTGTACTGAAATGATGCTATAGGTTTCCCCAGAAATTCTATGATGACATCATATATTTCTGGTGAATCCTAGAGATTCTCACTAACATGACGTCACTTCTGGGTTTGCCCTGGAAGTGACATCTTGCTGTTGCTGTGATGCTGCCTTCCCATGTCCCCACCCCACCCCACCCCCAGTCTCTCATCACTGGCTGGCAACTCTAATTCTGGGTATCCCACTAGAAGACTCCAGTAGTGCCATCCTAAGCAAAGTTATACACTCCTAAGTCCATTGAAGCCAATGTGCTTAGAAGGATATAACTTCGCTTAGGATCACACTGCAACTCAGAGCAGAACCACAAGTGACAAAAGGCACAGATTGGACACTTGTCAGCTTCCCTCAAGTTTTGATGGGAAATGTAGGCATCCTGGTCTCGCAGCTTCTCTCTCTGACTGCTGTCCAATGGACTTTTCAACTGTCACTTGTCCAACATTCCGCCAAGCTGCCTACATTTCCCATCAAAATTTGAGGGAAGCTGTCAAGTGTCCAATCTGTGCCTTTCGTCACTTGTGGTTCTGCTCTCAGCAAAGACTATCAACTGCAGACACGTAGTGTGAGTTCTCATGGAATAAGACAAATAGAATTACTTCAAAACTTTTGCATGTGCACACTGGTGATCCAGATACTCCAGATATTTTCATAACCACATACCGAGATTTGCATCAGGGCCATAAAATGCTCTGAAAAGGACTTTAAGCCATCTTTCATTTTCTTGCTTAACATCTATGCTTCTAGCTAAATAAAACACAAATGACAAATGCAATTACATTTGGAGTATCATTAAGGCATGCTCTGCCTGTTACACTAAAAATACAACTTTTATAACTTATGACATGTTTGTTCCCACCCCAAAAAAACTTCCATTCCCTTCCTGCACCAAGAGTGAACAAGCATCAAAGCACTTGCTGCCTTCCTACAATCTGTTCATTAGACCGCAATACGATTTCAAAGCCAACCTGGACAATATGATGAGTGAGACCAATTTCTTCTTCTGATTATAGCAGGTGCAACTGTGCTGGAAACAATCTTCTTTCATTTCTGACCCTGCCATAAGATATTCAGGCTGCACTTTCCACAGTTCGCTTTAAAAACTAGTGGGCTTGTATGTGCCTGCTGGACAGACTGGACAAGTCTTGAATGCTAATCTCGCCTTTTCATGTAGGTTGGCAGGAGGCAGAGTGGAATGTACAGCTGCCACAGATGTATAATGTACACCACAGCCTTTATCAGGGGTTTTACTGGAACGATATATGCGCCTACTGGCTGGGGTCAGATGAGTCTCCATGGGTTCACAGGACAGAACTGCAAACTTTTTGGAAGTCCATGTAGTGTCTAGAAGACTAAACAGGCACAAGACCTGCGTGAGCTCCTGGTTGTGAAGAGCATGGCTGTAGCCTTCCCCACTGGAAATTAGTCCTCCTAAGCCACTGATTCTATAAATCACGCTCAGTGAAGGACTATTTGTTGCTGTGCCCTTGTTACCAGCTCTGTAACAATCTTACTAAAATCTTGACCCAAAACTCTTTCAATGTTTTCTTGTGTGCTCTCATTTTTTTTTACTAGTAAGCAAAAACATGTTAAATGTACAGACTATGAGCGGAACTACAAGTGACAAAAGGCACAGATTGGACACTAGTCAGCTTCCCTCAAGTTTTGATGGGGAATGTAGGCATCCTAGTCTTGCAGCTTAGCTCTCTGACTGCTGTCCAATGGACTTTTCAGCTGTCGCCTGTCCAACATTCTGCCAAGCTGCCTACATTTCCCATCAAAACTTGAGGGAAGCTGACAAGTGTCCAACCTGTGCCTTTTGTCACTTGTAGTTCCGCTCTAAGTTAACTTCTAAGTTGCTACAGATAGGCTCTGAGGATCAGATTACGAAAATGTTCAGACAAGATTGAGGCTCAATGGTTTATTTGGGGGTCATCATAGCTGCTTCCACCTATCCTCAACTCTAGACACCGGGACATACTCCAGTCTCGTGGTCTCCATCGCTGTGCATATTACACACAACACCACTGGCAGAAACTAGTTATAATTAGTTATACATCATCTAGACAGTACATTAAAAAAAAGACAAATGGAAAACATGATGTAGGCCCTATGGCCCTATGGCTTACATCTTGTTTTGCATCTCTCACTCAAGCATCTTGACAACAGTTATAACTTGGCCCCCACATTTCTATCCTTCAATATAAATCTTTCCTGAGTGGAATATTAAACATGATTGAGCGTCCCAACCATTATTTATTCTTACTAAACACTTTGATGCATCTCTCATATCACGAGTGGAAATGTTTGGCCCATCCAATGGAATTTTGTCAACGCTGTTGTGTTGCCATTGGCAAGTCAACTGGCTGGAACCACCACTTCCTTACACCGTGACTTGATGTGACACAAAAAGAAAAAAGTTTCACACTACCTTCAGAGAAGAACAAGAGGCCTAAGAGAGCTCAGGCTGATAAGCAGCCTCATTATAATATCATTCATCTAGATTGAAAAGCATTATCAAAAGCACAGCCAACACACATCAGAAGAAAAAAAAAACCAGCTGCATTCTCCTAGGACATTTGTTCAGCTCTTTACAATACTTAAATGCATCCAAAAATTGTCCCCCAGAAGAAAACATATCACCAGTAAGATCTTAATGTCTATTCTGACAGCTTTCTCCTTTGTGAATTTAAACCTTTGTTCCCTGCACTACAACTATATCTGAATAGCCATAATATTCTTCTGCAACAAAGCAACTTAAATCCCTTCTTTTCCATCACTTTCAATAACGATTTCAACGCACAAATCTGCCGTGTTGTGAAAGGAGGCAAGGCTCCTCTGGATGGTAATGGGAAAGCAGACTAACCCATCAACAGTCAGCGTGGTGTAGGTTGTCAAACTAGGATGGCCGAGAGCTGGGTTCAAATCCATTAAGTTTAGTGAGTGACTTTAAGCCAGCCTTCTGCCTTTCCTCACGTCCTTAAAATGGCAGCACACTCCCGGAATGCTGAGGGCTTCTTCACGCAATTTTTGTTTAAAACGAACACAGGGCATTCCCCCCCCAAATCTCACAAAGAATAATAAGAATAATAATACCATTCGATTTATATACCACCCTTCAGGACAACTTAATGCCTAGTCAGAGCGGTTTACAAAATATGCCATTATTATCCCCACAACAAAACACCCTGTGAGGTGGGTGGGTCTGAGAGAGCTCCAGAGAGCTGTGACTAGCCCAAGGTCACCCAGCTGGCTTCAAGTGGAGGAGTGGGGAATCAAACCCGGCTCTCCAGATTAGAGTCCCGTGCTCTTAACCTCTACACAAAACTGGCTCTAGCCTCTAGTGTTCCGGGAGTGTGCCGCTATTTTAACAACTTGAGGAAATGGCCTCTATCTCTTTCAGCCTCGTCTCTCTCAGGATACAGTAAAAGATACAGTAGGCAGTGATACTCAGTGGGTCGAGAGCCACATGTGATTCTTAGAGCGGAACCACAAGTGACAAAAGGCACAGGTTGGGCACCTGTCAGCTTCCCTCAAGTTTTGATGGGAAATGTAGGCAGCTTGGCGGAATGTTGGACAAGTGACCGTTGAAAAGTCCATTGGACAGCAGACAGAGAGCCAAGCTGCAAGACTAGGATGCCTACATTTCCCATCAAAACTTGAGGGAAGCTGACAAGTGTCCAATCTGTGCCTTTTGTCACTTGTAGTTCCGCTTTTAGATACGCCACCTGTGGCTCTTCTGAGCACCATTCCCCATGGCACTCACCCCATGTTCCATGAAAGTGGGCAATTTCTTTAGAAATTGGAATCATGTAATCATAATTATGAGTCCAAGTCAAAACTGTTTTATTTTAAAAACACAGCACAAGTAGTCCATGATGTATGTATCAAAGTTGCGACAATGTAGAAGTTCTTTATATAAGGCTGGGTCAATATATGCAGCTGAATGAGGTGGTGGAATGGGGCAATTGAGGCATATAACTGTCAAATGGTGGTAGAGAGTGCCCTCAAGTCATAGCTGACTTATGGCGACCCATATGGGGTTTTCATGGCAAGAGACTAACAGAGGTGGTTTGCCGTTGCCTACCTCTGCAACCCTGGACCTTCCTTGGAGGTCTCCCATCCAATTACTAACAAATTACTAACAGGCCGACCCTGCTTACCTTCTGAGATCTGACAAGATCAGGTTCACCTAGGCTATCTAGGTCAGGGTGCCACTGTTAAATGGTAACCCAAAAAGTAGAAATTCCCAGTCGTGGAGAAAGACCATGCTCAGAGGTCCTCTGGTAATTAAATTGGGTGTATTATAGTTATATATTGTTTGTGCGTGTTTGGGGTGATGCCCAGGGCAGCCAGTAGTCATGAGGCTTAATTGGAGTTGTGAATGTGGCTCTCTGTGATCCGTGGAGTGAGTACCACTGCAGAATGCCACTTCTACAGTCATGCCACCCAGAGCTCTCTGAATAACAACAACAACAACATTCGAAGTATATACCGCCCTTCAGGATGACTTAACACCCACTGAGAACAGTTTACAAAGTATGTCATTATTATCCCTGCAACAAAACACCCTGTGAGGTAGATGAGGCTGAGAGAGCTAGAAGCTGTGACTGACCCAAGGTCACCCAGCTGGCTTCAAATGGAGGAGTGAGGAATCAAACTCGGTTCTCCAGATTAGAGTCCCGTGCTCTTAACCACTACACCAAACTGGTTCTCTGAAGCAAAGTTTGGTGAATTAAAGTTGTGATCGATAGTTATTTATGTTGCCACCAGAGGGGGCAAAATGACATCCCTAAGATAGAAACCTTGGTTCAGTCAGTGAATTTACCCACAGAATTTCAGTGTGATTCACATATATTCCCATCACATCTATTTGGCAATATATTGTTGGGGTAAGCAGAATTTTTTTTGTCCTTGAGATAATTTTTTTTCTCTGAGTACATTTACCTCAGCATGCTGATCCTTGCAGCCATTATGTATGTTTTAATATAGGCTTTTTCATATACCCAAAAGTCAGTTTAGGAGTGGAGCTCTTCATATTCTGTGAACATGCGGCAAGGCAGTGGAAAGTGGCAGTGCAAAGTTCACTATCGATTTTTGTTCATTGTGTCACACACAATTGCCATCCAGCAATTAAAAGAAATAAACAGGGCATAAAATAGTCAGGTTCACTCAGGGCCATTTTCAGCCATTTTAAAAAACCTTTGGGACATGTAAATACAGTACATTTTACTCCAGGGATGCTGTGCCAAGAGGTAACTGCTGTTTTGCCTCCAGGTAGTTGCAAGCATTTCTCTAAGCAGTGACATAAGGAGATTCACTGGGGAACAAGTGAGGATTTGCAGGGGTAACTGCAGCCTCTCCTTCAGGGTAACTGAAAAACATGGCAATTACCCTGAGGTAAATTCCACCCAAAAGAAATCTGTACACAAACATAATGATATTCCCAGTGTACTGATCTCTCTTGTTATGGTGTATTCCTATATTTAAGTTCTATTTCCTCTCAAATGTTGAAGTCTTGCTCTCTCCTGCACTGGTAATCTACTCAATAATTTTGTTCTTCTCCTTTGGTATCCTCCTTCTCTACTCTTTGAGATCCAGTTTTGTGTAGTGGTTAAGAGCGCGGGACTCTAATCTGGAGAGCCGAGTTTGATTCCCCTCTCCTCCACTTGAAGACAGCAGGGTGACCTTGCGCTAGTCACGGCTCTCTGGAGCTCTCTCAGCCCCACCCCCCTCACAGGGTGTTTTGTTGTGGGGATAATATAACATACTTTGTAAACTGCTCTGAGTGGGCATTAAGTTGTCCTGAAGGGTTGTATATAAATTGAATGTTGTTGTTGTTGTCATTGTCCTTCACTTTTACCTGTGCCCTTTTCATCTCCATCCTCTCCCCACCCCCCCACCCCCAATTACACTACATAAGGCAGAAAGAAGCCTTAGAAAAACCATCATGAATATATGGAATGACTAGCTTGATACTCATGCTTCGCTGTGGTATTTAACTACTTTAAATCCAGTTACTGCCTTTCTTCAACTGTCTGCAGTTTCCTTGACCTGATTTTTACCTCAGAACACAGAGTTCCACAACTGACCAGTCAGAGAGAGGGGGGCACAAGCAGGCAGGAGCCTGCCAGCCACACAGGAAAGCCAGGCCCCACAGGGAGATTGGCAACTCTAGTGAACTTTTAGGGAAAGACTGGGAGGTGCCTTTTACCTCAGGTCACATTCAGTAACTCCCAATAGCAACTGCAGACTGTTTAGAATGACCTTGAAAGCCTGGCCCAATCAGGGAAGAGTGGCCAAGCTGGCACTGGGCGGGGGTGCAAGCAGACAGCAGTCTGCCAGCCACACAGGGAAGCTTTGTCCCTTTGGAAAAACACGTTTGACCCCCCCTTTTACCCCCTTAGGGGATGAATGTCTCAAAATCTCTTCTTAGTGAGCATTTACATCATGAAAGGAATGTTCTCTCCAAATTTCATGTTTCTAGGTCCAGGGGTTTGGGCTGGGCATTGATGAGTCAGTCAGGACACTTGTCTTTATATATATAAATGTGATACAGGACAAAAGATTCAATAGGAGTAAATAAATGAGCCCACTGAATGAATGAGTGACAAATGATCCCATTTACTGCTCATGGAGAAAAAGATATGTTTCTTAGACATTCTTAATCAACTTATTCTTACTTAAATCCAGGGCATCTTGGCTTTGTTGCTACTCAATTTGAGATAAAGACTTGGAATAGGAGAAACTCAAGGATAGGGGTCTTAGAGTCTGGGCATCCAATGATCCAAATCCACATATATGAAGTGGCTGCCCTTAATGCCGCCTGTGTGACATTACACAGCTGGTAGCCAGCTCATGCATTTTTCATTGCTCTTGCCTGCATTAATTTGTGGGTTATTCTTTAGCTGGTAGCTTGTCAGAGTATGTTTTCACACACAACGGCTTTGGGAAACTGATTATGGTAATAATCCCATTTTTTTTCCAGCCGAAATTGCAAAACACTTTCAAAAAAGCAAACAGAAGGCACATAGCTTTTGTGGAGGCTGCCACATTTGGAGTCTCCTTCTTGCCCTGCCTTCTAACAAAACAACATCCCAATATGATAACCGTCGTGTGTGGATGCAGCACAGAAGCATGATAGTATTGTTCTTAAATAAACTGTCACGTCGTTGATGCAAGTGGGTGGGCACAGAACTATTGTTGAGGGATGGCAATTAATAATAACCCACGAATGTTCTCAGGGTTTTCCCCCCCTTTTTTGTCTCTCAGGTATCGTCCGTGCCTCCAGTGTATTTCCTATACTAAGTACAATATTACTGTTACTGGGAGGGCTCTGTATTGGAGCTGGGAGGATTTATAGCAGCAAAAACAACATTATCCTCAGTGCTGGAATTCTATTTGTTGCAGCAGGTATGTTGTTTCTAATATGATCTCTAATTTGATTTTGTATAATTTTCATCTTTAATTTTTAACTTTTACTGGAGGTGATGATGACCGAAAAATCATATCCGCAAATGTGTTTATTCTATTTTAACATATCCCTCCTTCACAGCAGCATGCATAGCACCCCACCACTAGCCTTGCTGGGTTCCTGCAGATGGCAGACTATCTCTCAGCAACTCTAGCCTCTGCTTGCTGAGCGCTGGCAATCAGCAGGAGGAAGCAGGCCACCCAGAGATTGCCCACCATCAGCAGGGACCAGGAGGCAGGCAGGAGAAATGGTTGTGAATGCACAAATGTCCCCAGCTGATGACATCCCAGTGCAATCTAGAAGCAATACCACTACACCAGGCCAATTCTTTAGGAATCAGCCACAAATATAATGAAATTGCTATCTTTGGGGCCGATTCCTAAAGAATCCGCCCCGGTGGGATGCCATCACTTCCGGGTCACACCGCAAGTGACTTCATTGGCAGGTGGTGCAGAGAGCACATGTGCTTTGTGTGCATGCAAGTTAGGGAACCTGCAGCACCCCCTCCCATCATTTGCAAACCGACCCACTCCTCACTATATCCTCATAACAAACCTGTAAAGTGGGCTAGGCTGAACAATAATGATGGGACCAAGATCGTGACACTGACTTGGAATTTGCATAACGTTACTAGTGATGTAGTCTAGATTAGACATGGGCAAGAACAGAAAAAAATGAACATGGTGTTCATTGTTCGTTGCCATCCACGAACAACGAACACTGACGAACATGATCCTGTCATGAACATGTTCATTGTTTGTTGTTCGCGGGAGCCAGCAGGCTCTCCTCCAGCCATCAAGATCCCTACTGCACCACTCCCAGAAACCCTACATGAGCAGGCAGCAGGAAAGGTACCAATAATAAATAATAGCTTGGCCCCAGAGCCTGGCAGCAGCCCTGGAACCTGAAGGGGTAGATCCCTATCCCACAACACAAAGAAAATTCAAGCTCCAATGCACTCACCCTGTCTCTCTAACAGCAGATGTCTCTCCCTGAAAGCCAGAGCTGGGAGCCCCCCTAGCCTCTGGTCTTTTCCTCTTGTAACAAATTTGGAGGTCCAGTCCACACTTGGAAGGAAGACTTGCCTATCAAGCTAAACTGGTCTTAGAGTGGGGTTTCCAGGGCAACAGCACAAGTTCAGACAATCCCTGCCTGAATTGCCATGGGAATTGATTGCAGGTGCCAGACTGTCTAGCTTGACGAACAGCAATGAACGAGGCTTGCAACGACCACCTGTTTGTTCAGAATGGGGCCTCACGAAAAGCTTGTTCGCAAACAGCAGATTGGGCTGTTCGTGGCTTTTTTTAGTTCATATTGCTGTTTGTGCCCATCTCTAGTCTAGATCTCTCACAAACCACTCCGTATCGTCTTGTCTTTAGCAATAACTTTTATCGAGACTTTTAGTTCCTAATTATAACAGCATAGAATGCATTATATCAGCCCCTGTGGAAGCATAAGAGAATGTACTCCTGTCTTGTTTTATATATTGTGACTGCCTCCAGTTTTAAAAGGGCAAAACTCCATCTTGAGAAACAGCCTAGCAAGTATCTAAGTCCTATAGCTGATGTGTATGTGTGTGGCTTTTCTCTGTTTAATCCTGTCTTCCACACACACAATGACATCACTTTTGCTTTGACCTAACCTAACAGGAACTATTTGTGTATTCTCTCTAGCCTGGATTTCCACGTTGGAATTCTGAGTTTAAATATAAATATATTTTGCTATCTGCTGGTCATGTGTTTGCCCAGATCTGGTCCCAGACCCTTCAGAGTAGGATCACCAGCCTCAAGGTGAAGCCTGACATTCTTCCATAATTAATACTGATCTCCAGACTACAGACGTCAGTTCCCCTGTAGGAAGCAGTAGCTTCAGAGACACTCTCTATTTTATACCATGAAGTCTAGGAGAAATGGAAGACTTACAATGACATAACATCCCCTCTGAACACCCTACCCACCCCAGCTCTGCTCTCTCCAGGCACGACCCTCAAATCTCTAGGAATCTCCCAAGCCAGAGTTGGCAACAATGCTTCATTGGCAAATAAAAACATCTCTGGAACTTTTTGGAGAAGACTGGGAGGTGCATTTGACCTCAGGACACATTCAATTACTTCCAATAGCAACTGCATACTGTTTAGAATGTGAGGGGTCAGGACCAATCAGGCTGCATATGCAAGTGACCTCTGTGTTCCAACTGTCTCTGGGGGGGATGAAGTGTGGAATGTTGTGAGCCCAAATCAGCCTGCATATGCAAACGACCTTGAAACCCTGGCTAAATCAGGG
Organism: Eublepharis macularius; assembly: GCF_028583425.1. Lineage (NCBI taxonomy): Eukaryota > Metazoa > Chordata > Lepidosauria > Squamata > Eublepharidae > Eublepharis > Eublepharis macularius. The sequence continues at coordinate 14,130,606 of NC_072793.1, read as the reverse complement.
AAGAGTGGCCAAGCTGGCAGTGGGCGGGGGCACAAGCAGGCAGCAGTCTGCCAACCACACGGGGAAGCTGTATCCCTTTGGGAAAACACATTTGACCCCTTTTTACCCCCTTAGGGGGTGAATTTCTTAAAATTCCTTCTTAGCCGGTGTTTACGTCATGAAAGCAATGTTTCCCCAAATTTCATGTTTCTAGGTCCAGGGGTTTGGGCTGGGCGTTGATGCATCAGCCAGGACACTTGTCTTTATATAGATAGATAGATAGATTAGCAATGGTTGCCTAAAACTGGCTTGGTCAGAAGGAAAGGCCTCAGGCTTTCTCTCCATAGTCTGTGTTTATTTTGAGACATCTAGAGCACCAGTAAGTCTCTGGTGGTGGTGGCTCTTTAGAAATATACTATGTAAAAGATTAAACTACCAAATGGGCGGACTGAAAGTTTTACTCCCCTGCAAATGAACCTGAAGGAATAAAGACTGTGAAAAGTAGCCAGAAAAATCATGGCAGTCTCCTCAAGAGCTTCATTGCTGAGGATTTGCATTTAGGTCCCACACTCCATCTAATATTTCACACTTGGGAGAACCAAGTTTACTGCTGTCGTGAATAAAGAATATCAGTACTGTTGTGCTACGTAAAGCTGAGCTTTAATATCAATATGCTTTGCTGTGCTGCGATTTCTTACACCATTTACCTGAAGCTACAAAATGATCTGAAAAACCTGGGCTATGCTGTTGCTTCCACAAGGTGCTGAAGGTTTAATCTCTAAGTCGTTAAACTTGCTTGAGTATCTGATACACTTTGGAATAGCCTGAACGGTTTGTAAAAATCCTTCAGTGCTTCATCATACGCACGGTGCTGTGCAACTCACGTAAGTGCTGAAATTCTGGCTCTAGTTTCTTGTAGCAGTTCACTGCTTTGGTGCTGAGCCACTTCCGTCACAACTTTGTTGATTGTTTCTCTAGCCTTATAATGGTATTGAATCAGCACTATTAACTGAAAATAGAATGGCAGAAATGTGCTTGGAAAGCGGTATATGAACACCTCCACATCATATTGCAGTTGTACTACTGTGACAATTTCACCTGTGGAGTCACTTGGGTGTGTAGAAGCTCCAGGAGGCTTGGTTTACATCAGGCTTACTTCTCCAGATACACATATTACAAGAACATTTTCTGTGGAATCCTAAGCAGAGTTACTCCAGTTTAAGCCCATTGATTTCGATGGTTGATTGTATCCCATTGATTACAATGGATTTAGATTGGAGTAACTCTAATTTAGACTGGAGTAACTCAGTATTCCATTGGACACTCCTCTGACACTTTCCAGTGCTTACTTCAAAATGCTCAATATGTATTACCATCACAACACAGTTATCAAACCGAGAGAGGCCCCTCATGCTTCATAACCAGGGGTTTTTTTCTAGAAAAAGAGGTCGTGGAACTCCATGGTAACATGTGCGTGCGTGAAGCGTGCGTTGCGCTTCCAGAAATGCGTGATGACATCACTTCCAGAAGTGACATCGCTCCCGGAAGTGACGCCGCTTCCCGGAAGTGATGCTACTTCCCAGAACCCAGCACAATGCATTACGACAAGATAAATGTTAGTAAGCTTGGGAAATTACACTATTATGAGAAAGGTTTTTTTCTTTTCTATTACCTCTACAAAAAGTGAAATCTTCTGTTCCCTTTCCCAAATGTTTCATTTCTTTGGAATCATATTTTAAAATATGCAAGAAGGAGAGGGCCTCTAAAAATCCAAAACCCATCTCACAAATCTAAATTCTAACTGATTCCTTCTGCCAGCATAGAAAAAAAATTTCCAAAATTCTTTCTCGAAATTCCACAGTCTGAAATTCCTAACCTAATGCATATTGAATTTTCAAATTTTCAGGGAGAGTTTTGCTTTACTGGAGCAATTCAAAATAAGATACTCAACTTTAGCTGCATTAGATTTATACTTAGTTTAAAATGTCTTTTTTTTTGTTGCCTGCCAACTCTGCCTTACCAATGGCTAAGCTGTTGTGACATTGTGAAATGCTCATAAATATTCCAATGTCCCAGGCAAACAATATTCATAAAAACTTCCTTAACAACCATATGTTCACTGCAATTTCAGTAATGTTAATCAGCTGAGGGTGGGGAGAACCATTTGAGTTACAGCTATTAAGACATAAGAACATCTATATGTTGATGAATATATTGTTGAAAGCCTTCTGTGACTTGGACACAGCTATCCATTCCTAGCATAAAACTGGAATAACCATAACTGATATTTTAACTAATACAAATAACCATAACATATATTTAACTAACACAGAACCAATCTGCATTCAAAAGCTGTGGGAACCATAATGTCAACTTCAGTCAACAAAAGAATGAAAGCAACATACACACATACACATATGCACAGCCCCACCCACCCCCATGAAAAAAGCAGAATGAACTCAAAGCAACACACACACACATACACAGCTCCCACCCCCCATTGAAAAGAAAGCAGAATGAACTCAAAGCAGCATATATAAACACACATACACAGTACCACTCAAAGCAGCTTAACCTCCTCAGCAGAGCCCGCACTGGGCCCCAGCTTGCTCTCTCTCTCGCTCTCTCTCTTACTCACAGAGGAATGAAAAGAAAGCAAAATGAACTCAAAGCAGCTTAGTCTCCTCTGCAGAGCCCACATTGGGCCCCAGCTTGCGCTCTCTCTCTCTTACTCAGAGAGAGAGAGAGAGAGAGAGAGAGAGAGGAATGAAATGAAAGCAGAATGAACTCAAAGCAGCTTAACCTCCACTGCAGAGCCTGTGGGGCGAAAGGAGGAAGGAAACACGTGGGCAGATTCCAGAGCTGCCGGAACACCATTCTGGAGCATTCCCTCTCAAAAAAAAAGCCCTGTTCATTCAGAGTAGGCTGTGAAGAGGGAAATAATTGGTTGGACATCTCTCTGTAGTGTTCGATAGAACATTATATATCATTATATATAGAACACTGTTGTTGCCTTAGTGATCTAAGGAAATGAGCAATTATTGGGGAGAATTCCTCCAAGGACAGAATTAGCTTAGAGAACATCTGGTAAATTTTGCATTTTTAATTAAGATTTTTCCAGAAATGTGTTCTTCCTCTTAATAATTACAGCTTCCAAAATGGAAGCTTGCATTTACTGAAAGTGACTGTGTTAAAGATCCTGATGGCATTCTCCTGATTTTGAAAGCACAGAAGTGTGTGGACCTGCTATCGTAACTCATTGTAATGAAAAACCTAGTCTAAACACATGCAGAAGCACTCTCTTCGTTATCACTGTTGCAGAATACCTGACTGACCCACAAATGTCATTCCACTTTGGGCTGTCTGAGAGGTCAAGACTTTCAGTGGTCATCCCAGGTCTTCCTTTGGTGGTCCACCACTATCCCAAGCCTACCCAAATCCTGGAGGAGTTCATTGCTTCTCTCTGGGTATCTACTCTGCCACCAGCTGGTTGATTAGAGTATTACCCACTAAGGAGGTCAGCACTCCATCCACATTGCTGTCTGCAGGCTCTGCCTAGCACCTACGTTTCTCGGTTTTGCTCCATCTAGCTTTTGAAGGAATGGCTTCTGACATGTGCATGCTTCTGGAAATCTAGTGAACTGTTGACCAACCACCTGGCTCCCATTTAGTAACATGTTTGAGTGTGGCTTATTTTGGTCACAGAAAACAAACTTCCAGCATTCAAAATGATTTTTAAAATGATTTAAAAGAAAATGTTCACACATAAACTCTGCACAGCAACGGATCAAGCAAGGATACAAAGTAAAGGTTCATACACACAATCCTTTATCCATTAACTGTTGTTGTTTTAGGGTAGGCTTCTTACTATCAAAATTTACATCTTTCTATCAGTCATCGTACATTACCTTGAGTCTTTGCCTGGCCTTTTGTGAGTTCCACATCATAATGGCCGCCCTCAAGATGGAGCTCAGGTATTAGAGCCTTTTACTGCAAGTTGTCCCCAGATGGAGAGACCCAAAATGGATCTCATTCTCTTTGTGTCCAGGGAATTTAACTCTTTTTGCCTACCCCCCTACCCCGTGGATCAGTTCTTCTCTCCCTCTTCTTCCCAGAAAGACAAATAGTCTAGCATGCAGCATCTCCAACTTCACATTCTTGCTAGGAAGTGAGATGGCCCTTTGATGCAAAACTGAGCCCTGCTAAGCCCTGACAGATATTTCAAAATTTCACTAACAAATGCCACTGGCTTTCCAGCAATTGAAACTTAATAGATAACAGAAAGCCCAAAGCCAACCACTAAGTAATAAGTTCTTTTTCTATCATCATAAATACCTTACATCATAAATGCAGCCTCAGGGGCATGCTTCTTCAAAATTACTTCTGAGGTTCTCTGTCAAAGAGCAGCATAATGCTAGTATTTCACTGCTTGGGAAACTTACAAAAGTGCAAAGGAAGCTACGGCAAATTAAAATTAAATTCAGCAACACTGCAGCTGCGTTTAGATATCATAACAAACTGGCATTAAGGCAAGATGAAGAAGAACTTGACTTATTGCCAGTCATGCACAGGTGCTTTGCTCTGCACTTTTCCCTTCTTGCACAGGGCACAGTGAAGGAGTCCTGGTTAGAAACTAACTTCCAGCACCCACGGCATACCAGTGCATGTGTACGACTTCAGCAGAGTTATTTTATCTGAGATTCTGAGACTCAATTAAACCGCAAGTCAGAATCCCAGTTTCTGGGGCAAAACTAACTGATTAACGTTACCAGAGTTACAGTGAAATCGTAAGCAGAGTTACTCCAGACTAAGCCCATTGATTTACTCTATGCCCACTGAAATCAATAGGCTTAGACTGGAGTAACTCTGTTTAGGATTGCACTGCTAGTTTCTAACCAAGATTCTTTCATCATACTCCATGGAAGAAGGGAAGGAGAGGATCAAGGAGCAAGGTCAGCTACAAACTGGATTTATATACATCCTGGCTTAATGTCAGGCTAGTGTTTATTTGATACGTTTATATATATATATATATTGCACTCTCAGGAGCATGTTCAAGACAGTTTCCAGAGCAAATCAAGAACAATATGCCATGCTATGAAAAAGCAGAATGTAAAATGTTAAACTAAACCCAAGTTAAAAGCTAAATTTGGTTGGTTGGTTGGTTGGTTGGTTGGTTGGTTGGTTGGTTGGTTGGTTGGTTGGTTGGTTGGTTGGTTGGTTGGTTGGTTGGTTGAGTGAGTGAGTGAGTGAGTGAGTGTTACCTTTTTCACTGGCACTCAAGGTGGATTGCACGGTGTGAGTCAGTACCGTCAGTTTCAAAGACATTTAATAATGTAATAGGGTATATAAATGCAAATTTGCAAGGTTTAAAACCAGCAGAAATCCAATATCGAGCTGAAGAAATGCTAAAAGAACATAAGCAATTCTAAGCCTGATGTATTAAACAACACAGAAACAAGCATCCTACTTAAGAGCAACAGACAGTACATAGAAATGCAGTCTATAGTCCTTATCCTTTTAATAATGGGTCTCTTAGAGACCACTCCCTTACAGTACAGTCCTACTATCTAGATTTTTAAAAACCTGTATCAGAACATTAAAATAAAAAATTTCAAACACCAAACGACAGCAGCTAGAAAACTATAAAAAGCTAAATAAAACTAGAAACTTCAGCGTATCAATAAAGACAATCCTAGATTGGATCCTAGGGAGCATGTCATCCAGAAATGGTGGCAGCATTGTTTACAATGTATGGATGTGGCCCTCCCCACAAGAATTTTAAATCTCCATCTACACAAAGTTGTGTGATCAACACTTTAGCTTCTGATCTGTGGTTTATACATGGAATTTCCTCACAAGAAAGCATACATACTAATTTCACTGGGGATATGGAGCTTGGTCTGGCATTAAAAATTATGAGGATCTCTTGCATGTGTGAAGGTTCTCTGCTTTCTCTCGGATGCACACATGCAAAGAGTAACTGGACCGGGACAGAAAGGAACAGGAAGATTTCTATAGTGTTATTGTTATCATGTTTATTGTTATTGTTAACATGTATAAAAGATCCCTGGTTCAAAACCAGGCAGAAACTTGCCTTTTAGAGAGCCAGCATGTTGTCGCGGTTAGAGTAGGATCCGGAAGAACCAGGTTTGATTCCTCACTGTGCCATGGAGTGACCTTTGGCCAGACACACTCTCACCCAAACCTACCTCACAGAATTGTTGTGAGGATAAAACAGAAGAGAGAAGAATGATGTAAGCTGCCTTGGGTGCTCCTTGGGGAGAAAAGTGAGATATAAATGAAATTAATAAATAATAAAATGTCTATACGTTACTGTTAAATAATAACCGTGGCCCACTCACCGTATCTTGTCTCCCTCCTTCAAACATAAGAACCTAAAGTACTTCTTTGCTTCCCTTTTCATCAAAGATACCGGAGAAGCTCAAAAGACAGGACCAATAACAGTGCATCATTTCTGTAATATAAAATGGATTTAGCATTATTATTCAGTAAGTAAATCTCAAACAGTACTAAGCAGAGTTACACTCCATGGAAATCAATGAGTTTAGAAATGTATAACTCTGCCGATGTACTGAGATTTGAATGTGGGTCTCATAGCATTACGCACATTGCTTTAACAAGCAGATTGTATATAGTCTGCACGAGAGCCTGGAAAATAAAACAAGCCCAACTAATATTTATTTATTTCATTTATATCTCTCCTTTTCCCTCACTGGATGCCCAAAGCCAGTATGTTGAAGTGGTTCGTTTCAGACTAGGATCTGGGAGACCCGGGTTCAAATCCCTGCTCTGCTCTGCAAACTTACTGGGTGACCTTGAGCCAGTCATACGCTTTCAGCCTAACCTACCTCACTGAATTGTTGTGAAGGAGAGGTTGTGAAGTGAATAATAAATAACTACATCGTTCTCCTGTCTTTCATGTTATCCTCACAACCACCCTGTGAGGTAGGTTAGGCTGAGAGTATGTGACTGGTCTAGAGATGGGCATGAACCGGAATAAACCCGAACCGTGTTGTTTATGGTTCGTCAAATTTCACGAACCACGAACTTTCACAAACTTGCCCCCGGTTCCTGAATCAGTTCGTTTGGATCATGAAAACGTCACATCCAGGTCAGAAAATCATCACTTCTGTGTCAGCAGAAGGTTTGCAGGAAGTCCATCCCCTGTTGCCTAGGACACTGATTGATCGGCACCAGGCTGTCTGCAGTGATGAACCAAAAAACGAACCAAATGAACAAGCCTAAAGTTCGTGGCGGTTTGTCAGAAATGGGATCTGATGAACTGCTGGTTCATGAACCACAAACCGGCCTGGGTAGTCACGAATTTTGGTTTGTATTTTGGGGGTCTTGCCAATCTCTAGACTGGTCCAAGGGTTAGGGTTAGCTGCACAGCAAACTTAGATGACAGAGGGAGGATTAAAATGTCAGTCTCCAAGTCTGACACTGTAACAATGACTCTACACTGGCTCGTGTTCGTATTCAGCCTAAATAACAAGAAGTATCTTATCCTAGGAATATGTTAGTGGAGTTTTTGAGGCATAGGGCTTCTTACAAATATATTGTGGGTGTACAAGCTTCACCTCCCAATTGCTGGCAGCTTGAGAAATCTCCCTGGATAATTACGTAATGCTCCCCAATACACACATAAAAAGAGGATATTGTTCCTTGTCACCCCAGCAAGGTGACATCTGGGCCTGGCATCCCCTCTGTGATTTCCTATGACATACTTTCCAAACAGAGCAGATGGCTCATAGTTTATCAGACAATCTGACTGTATCTGTATCATGGATTTGCCTCTCGTGGTAAGTGGAGTAGATAGGGGCGCCTTTCTGCACTGTATTTTATAATGCAGCAAGACATCACATTGTTAGCAAAGTTCCTGCTGTGCAACCTGCTCGAAGAGCCACATTTCTCCCTTGCTGTCACCATGCCTGTGGAAAGCAAGGATGAATAGGAATATAGCCTTTGCACTATGAGCAGAGAATATTATGAAGCATAATAACTGGAAAAATAAGTGCAAGATATTATAGGCAGTGGAAAAGATATACCTATTTCTTCAGGATGGCATGTCCTAGAGCAATGGTTTTCAAGCTTCCCCTCCTTCACAGAACTCTCCGTGCATCATCTGTTCAGGAATCCCTGCACATTTGATATGGAACCTCTGCAGAAGAACCCAGGACATATTCTAGAACGTATTTCTAAATCACGTTGGCACTGTCCAGGCCTTTGTATTACGCTGTATGAACTGTGCTCTAGAACACTGGTGTTCACCTGGAGGGTTAGGACTCACAACAACTGGGTCATGCCCAGGGCTTTTTTTCAGCTGGAACGCGGTGGAACAGAGTTCCGGAACCTCTTGAAAATGGTCACATGGCCGGTGGCCCCGCCCCCTGATCTTCAGACAGATGGGGAGTTTAGATTGCCCTCCACGCCACTGAGTGGTGCGGAGGGCAATCTAAACTCCCCTCTGTCTGGAGATCAGGGGGCGGGGCCTCCAGCCATGTGACCATTTTCAAGAGGTTCCGGAACTCCGTTCCACTGCATTCCAGCTGAAAAAAAAGCCCTGGGAGCTCCTAAATTGCAGGGACTTACCATGTGCTTAAAAGGTGAAACTTCTAGGTTTTAGTTCTGCATTAGCTCCCTGTGTTGGGAGTGCTCTCAGCTAGGGATCCATCAGTATCTGGATCTAGGTACTTCCTCATTTGAAAGCCAGTTTAAACCAGAATCAATCAATCAATCAAAGGTTTATTACGGTCACAAGACCAACCAGGTAAACCAGAATATGTCATTTGCCTCTATATCACTTTACTATGGTTAAATCATGTGATCCAAGGCTAAGGGATCATATCATGGTGATGATTTCCATGTTAGCATTATTCTCCTAATGAGACTATTTTTCTCCTTCTTTCCAGGATTAAGTAACATTATAGGAATAATTGTCTACATATCCAGCAATGCAGGTGATCCTAGCGATAAACGGGATGAGGACAAAAAGAACCAATACAACTATGGATGGTCTTTCTATTTTGGAGCCTTGTCTTTCATTGTGGCAGAGACGGTCGGAGTTCTGGCTGTGAACATTTATATTGAAAAAAACAAAGAACTGAGGTTTAAGTCCAAGAGGGAGTTCCTTAAGACTTCTTCCTCTTCTCCTTATGCCAGGATGCCCAGCTATAGATACAGGAGGAGGAGGTCCAGATCCAGTTCACGATCTACAGAGCCTTCTCCATCCAGGGATATTTCTCCTGTTGGCATGAAGATGGCAGGTTCTATTCCCATGAATGAGATCTCCATGTACACCTTGTCCAGGGAACCCTTGAAGGTCACAACAGCGGCAAGTTACAATATGGAACAAGATGCTGGTTTTCTTCAAGTCCACAATTTCCTTCAAAAGGAATTCAAAGAAGGACTTCATATCAACATGGTCAACAGGAGAACAACACCTGTTTGAATTGATTGCTTGCTTTCCTGGAACAAGCAAAAAGAAACCAAGCAAAACACAGATCTTTTATACCTGAAAAGGTGAATTTTGCAAAAAAAAAAATGCTTTTGCACACTACAAGATAAAATCAGGTGGTTGCAAACAGAGATACTGAAATTACCTGAAGATACAGAACTGTACATTTCTAGCTGATTTTTATAAGCTCTTTCAGAATTTGTTTAATTAAAATTCTCAGTGTTACAAAAAAAAAATTAAAATCAGCAGCTTCGATCCCAGCACTTTTGTAGTATGTACAGTGTAATTTGTGGAATGGAACATGTTTTAGCTATAGTAGATTTTAGAGAATTTCAGTGTGGGCGTTTTTTCTATGTCACTGTCTCCCGGGACAGATTAATCAAAAATGCAGCCCAGTGTTTCTGTTTCCATTGAGCTGCAACAAGGGAGAATAGATTTTTTTTCCCCAGAAACAACGGCAACATAGAGAAAAAGACAAAGCTGTTTGTAACCAGGATGAACTACAGAACTGTGGAATATCATTTTACTCTGGATTAACCAACCTTTACAGGACATTGATAGGGAGATGAGTAAGAAAAAAATGAATCATAGTTCTATTATTGAGCCTTATGCATACTTGAGGGGGAAATAATCTGATTTTTTAATTAAGGCAATTTATTTTGCAATATAAATGCCTGTGGAGAGCAATCTCAACAGGATTTGCCACAACTGAGTTGTTGAAGTGAACCTTGTACTCCACCAGACTGGAGGACACATTACATTACCAAGTTGTTCAATGCCCTCGCATTTTGTAACAACTTCTTTGATCTGCCCATGCTTGCGGAAACACTATTTTTAGATAAAGCATTTCTTTTTTTAAAACAAAAATGCCATATATCTCCCATCCTAATCAATTAATGCATATCATTGTCTCCCAGAACGAGTAAAAACCTGACTTCCAATATGAAAAACAAAATAAAATTTAAAAAATGGGATCAAGAGCATAGAGGTAGATTTTAACTCTCCACTTCATAAAGAAGAAATGCTTCATATTCCTAAACTCAGAATCACAAAAATCATGCCTTTCTGAAACCTCATTCTAGCAAAATCTTGAAGCATGGATGAAACTAGACACCTAGTGGAATGGAATGGTCCCTGCCCTAACTGGCTTAGTATTGTCTGCTCTTGTTTAGCCGTTGCCTAGGATTTTTGAGAAAAATACTCCCCGGCTGCTTTCAGGAATGGATTCTTTAGCCTGAGATGATACACAGGGATATTCTACATGCAAAGTATCTCAAAAATTAGTCATGGATATGAAGCTTGGAGCAGAACCAGGAAATCTCTCAGAACTGAAGATATCCATTTGATGTCAATGCACTATTATTGCATTAAGCAGCACACATTAGTACCATTACTGTCTGGTTGCATTTGCCCAGTTCAATTATCAAGGCATATGCAAGGTCTAACCTTAAAGCATCAGTATTGAATCTTTTGCGTTGAGTTCTGTTTCCACTTCACAGCGTTAGCTGACCTGAAAAGAGGCAATTTTAGAAATCTTTGCAGAGCTGTGCTTGCTTTTTTATACTAAACTTCTTTGACAGCTCAGAGATGTCTCTCAAAAGCAGAAATAAACTGATTGAAGTGGATGTTTGGGTGGAGATGTATCTTAAGGACATAAAAATGTCTTGCTATATCAAACCAAGGCCTGTCTACAATGCCAACATCTTGTCTCTAACATTGGCTAATGATGCCAAAATCAGGCTATGGCCATTTCCACACTACTTACCTTCATCTGGAACGCTGCGGAACGTCGCAAAAAAACCAAAGCAGATAGCGTCTTCTCGCGCGAGTTTTGCGTGACATCGTGCAAAACTCGCACAAGAAGATACTATCTGCCACGTTTTTTTCACGATGTTCCACAGCGTTCCGGATGAAGGTAAGTAGTGTGGAAACAGCCTATATCTTGGGGTTGGTCCTTATAATCTGGTAACCAGAAATTCCCGCCTTTGCACAGGAAGATTCCTTCTAGATAACTTCACTAGGCTAATAACCATTAAGTAATCCTTTTTTGAAAATTAAGCTAGTGGCCTCCACCACATCTTGTCCAGCCCTTATCTATTTATTTTACTTAAAAGAAAGTCATTTTCCAGGCAAGCAAAGTTTATTTCAAGCTTTGTTAAAACTTCTAGAGACTTTGTTTTGGCAAATCTTTATGTTTTCAAATGATAATTTATTTCTTACTTTGGGAGGCTTCCCTAAAATTAAAAACAATGGTTATGTCAAGGGATAAAAGAGAACACGAAGAAGCAATTTGTGTCATTACTGTGTTATACTGAAGTGCTTACTATTTTATACCTCTTCTAGTCACTGTATTTTCAAGTGTGATTTTTCTGAATTATTTTTTCTTATTGTGTTAATAAACTAACAGGTAGAATTTAGTGTTCACTTATCTTTGCTGCAATTTACATACCCATAGATATAGGAAGTATATATATTTGTTCCCTTTCAAAAGGTTGATAATTGATATAGGTTTGTCTTTCTAAAAATTGTCTTCATAGAAACGAAAGCTTACAATGCGAACTTTGATTTTCTCTTTTTAAAAAGAAATATATACAAACAATTTTCTTCCAGTGGCAACATTTCTGTTAATGTTTGGACTGGAATTTTCATAATTGTATATATATCGTTGCACAATTTCTTTTTCACCAGCTTCCAGCAAAAATTTTAAGTGCTCCAAGATTCAGTTCTTGAGCATTGTGGGGCTTATGCAGAAGCTATGTTCAGGACTTTTTTTCTGGGAAAAGAGGTGGTGGAACTCAGTGGGTTGCCCTTGGAGAAAATGGTCACATGGCTGGTGGCCCCGCCCCCTGATCTCCAGACAGAGGGGAGTTGAGATTGCCCTCCGCGCCTGGCGCGGAGGGCAATCTAAACTCCCGTCTGTCTGGAGATCAGGGGGCGGGGCCACCAGCCATGTGACCATTTTCAAGAGGTTCTGGAACTCTGTTCCACCGCATTCCAACTGAAAAAAAGCCCGGGCTCTGTTGCATACATGAATCACTAGGAAACAGTGGCCTGGTTCAAACATAGCACAAAAACATAGTTTAATTACCTTAACTGTGCTTAGTGCGATTGGCCAAACATGGGCCACTCCACTGACTGTGATTCATTTGAGTACAGCAAAGCAAGATAAGAAACTATGGATCTGAACTACAGTTTGTCTTAATGACAATTTCATATGGCGTGCAAATTCTGCCTTAACCTTTGCTTTGTTCCCGTGTGCTGCCCTTTGCCATATTGATGAACGGATTTTCCATGAAGAGAAGATTCTCGGATAACAGAAATCTAGAATCCAGCTCGGAATTTTTGTTTTGTTTTTCTTTTAGTGTTTTCATTCATTTCAAAAGGTTTTAGCAGTCAGAACATTTTGCAGACACTGGATGCCAACCACCCAGAATTGCTATTGTGTATGAATGGAAGTTCGTTTCATTCCTTGAGGATTTTTATGGTTTTTTTTTTTTACTTTTTTAGCCATAAAAGTGGGCCCCTAGGCTACTTATAACAACTTTAATGTTCATTGTGCACTTCTTGTTCAGCTGTGTCCCAGACTGCAGTCCTGGGCCATTTCCACACACGTTGAATAATGCACTTTCGCAATCCTTTAGAAGTGGGTTTTTTGTTCCACACATGGAAAATCAGTTTCAAACGTTCACTAAAGAGTATTGAAAGTGGATTATCCAACGTGTGTGGAAGCAGGCCTGCAATCAGTTACCTATTTCTGAGCATAGCATTGTAGCCCAAAAATGGTGAAAGGAAAAAAATACAAACAAAAAAATTCTCACACTGATGTTTGAATAAACATACTTCCCCCCCAACTAAATGTGATTGTGCTAGAAATGGCAAAGAGCTAACAATATGTTTGATAGGTGGGGTGCTTTCCTTTTGGAAGGGGAAATTGTATAATAGACTTTGTAGTTTCCCTAGTTCATTTCAGACATGTATCTTGCAAGAGTGCCATTCCAATCCTTGAAATAAAAACCATTTGGAAAAGCCTCTCTGATCAACCAGTTTTAAATAAATAGTCTCATTCACATCTAAAAATGTGGTCATAGGAGATGTTGAATATATATACACCATAGTGGTATATGTGTATATATAGATGCTATCTATCTATCTATCTATCTATCTATCTATCTATCTATCTATCTATCTATCTATCTATCTATCTATCTATCTATCTATCTATCTAGGGCTTTTTTTTCAGCTGGAATGTGGTGGAATGGAGTTCCGGAACCTCTTGAAAATGGTCACATGGCTGGTGGCTCCGTCCCCTGATCTCCAGACAGAGGGGAGTTTAAATTCTAAACTCCCCTCTGTCTGGAGATCAGGGGGCAGGGCCACCAGCCATGTGACCATTTTCTCCAAGGGCAACCCATTTAGTTCCACCACCTCTTTTCCCAGAAAAAAGCCCTCTATCTATCTATCTATCTATCTATCTATCTATCTATCTATCTATCTATCTATCTATCTATCTATCTATCTATCTATCTATCTATCTATCTATCTATCTATCTACACACACGCACACACACTTGCAGTATCTTATGATGGCATTTTTAAGTACCACAATACTAGATGGGAAGAGCAATCAGCAATTGTTAAGGTAAAGTAGTGTGTAATGTTCGCCTGTGGGAATTGTCTTTTCCAGTATAAATAGTGTACCAATGAAGGTCCCTCCCTATTCCCTAATGTTGTGTTAATGTGCATGAAGAATGGACCAGATTCAAGAGAAATTACAACCTAACCACTTTGTTTCAGAAGGGAAGAAATTGCTTTCATTTATAAGATTCATGAAATTGGATCAGCGGCATCCTTTTTATGGGACAGTTGTCTTATTTGATAGACTGTGGATGTATAATTGAAACTAGATCAAATAACTCCTATGTTTGTATATAGAGGAATTGAAACTCTGGCTATAGTCCTATAATTGCAAGTTGTCAGGATTTTGGAATATATTCTTTGACTCCTGGCTATGGCCTCGGGGCTGTAGCTGCCAAGTGACAGCTATTTGAAGTTTTGTTTGATAATGGAGTCCTGCATTACTTGGATTGCACCTGAGCTTATGGCCAAGATTTTTCTGAAAATGGTTCTTTGAAGAAGATGGGCAATTTTGCTTATTTTCACTTTGCTTTGTGGTTAAATGATCCATTTTTGGCTGTAAACGCTTATGTATGCTTTAGGAAATGTATGAAATAAGTAATTTTTTTCTCTTTCTATGTGCTGTGTTTGGCTGTGGTCAGATTTTCCAAATGGAAGGAAAACCATCCGTGGCACTGACTTGAGTGTCACTCTTTCATTGTTAGCCTCCTCCTTATGATGCTTTTGCCCTTGCGTTGGTTTTACAAATACGGAACAGTCAAGCATATCTCTATGAGAAGAGCAAAATGCATGAGAGAAGATGACCCCACAGTGCTGTTTCAGGGGCACTATGGTGTCTTTATCCCACTGTAAGCATGGAATATGAAAAAGGGCCAAATATTTCCAGCCCTTTTAGTACCTCAATACATCTAAATAGAATCATCTATTTTGTAAATTTGGTTGTTACTTTCAGAAAGAGCACATGTTTGTAAAAGCACATTTGCATGGTGATTATTTTAGAGATCAGATATGCTTATGCAGGGCACCCGATCCATCATCTGTAAGAGCACCTTAACCCATAATTAGTCTTAACTTTTATGTGGCTAACTTCAGACTAAATTCAGGCGTTGTAATCTTCAAAACGATCCATTGTCAGTGTGGCAGAACAGCATCATTAATCCCCAGGCACTGTCCTGTCTTGCCCTCCAAGGTGCCTGGGCACAAGTGGCAGTCCAAGTCTCTGCCTGGCATGTGCCACTCACTTAGTTCTTCCAACCCTTGGAAGGAGCTTTCCTCTCCTTCCTAGTAGCCATGGCCACCACTTGGCCTTTGTTGGAATTGCCTACAGAGAGAGCCAAGACTCCCCACTCCCCTGTGCAGGGACCTGCCTCATCCGTAAGTTTCATGCCCAGTGCCTGGTTACCACAAGGACTAATGGTTGGACTTGTGCAGCAAGGGGGAGTCAGCAGATGGCCAACAGACCACCTCCTTCCCTTGGGGCCCGATTTAAAATAGGATGTTTGAGCAGTGGAAGTCTGTGTGGTTTAGAGAACAGCTCTCAGTGCTTAAGAATTCAATCAATCAATCAAAGGGTTTATTACAGTCACAAGACAAGCCAAGTAAAATACAGATAAAAAGAACAGTTTTTAAATACTTAAAATGGGTAAATACGTAAAAGATAAAATCATATATATGTATATATATCTAGCAGTAAAAACTCACTCACTTGGTTAATTCACTTCCCAGCAATTGACGTTTCCTTCGTCAAGTCATTCTGCTTTCTGAGTGCTATCACACAGAATTTTGCAACTGCATAAGATACAGTTCTCTGGCTATCCTCTAAAAGATATACCCGAAGGGTTTCGGGACTAAAATTCATGTAATACTCTAATGGTTTAAATCTCTAGAGTAATGGGATAATTAATTGTATCCTTTCTTCTTGACAGAATTCGCAGTGCAAAAGTATGTGTGTGATATTTTCGACCACTTTATTTGAACAGGGACAACAACGCTGCTGCAAAAGCAGGCGGGAGAATCTCCCATACAAAACTGCAGAGGGGAATGCATCAAATCGTGCTCTAGAGAATTAAAGAACATTTATATAAAAAAGAAAAATGTCCACCCTCATAATTTTGAGCACAGCAACAAATTGAGCAAGAGGTTCCAAAAGAAAGGTGTAAATACACAATTCCTCTACCCTTGTCCCGATGCATGCCCTAGCTAGATCTTTTTCTAAGGTAGACTTTTTAACTTAGAAAGTCCCTGCTTACTGAAAAGTTCCCATACCTTGCAGTCCTGATTCAGGCCTCTGGCTTCCGGATGAGAATGGCACCTGCAGGAGCCACGTGTCTGAGCGCCTTCAACCTTCAGATGAAATCAGCCAAAGAGAGCTTTGGTTGTTGTGGATTTTCCGGGCTGTAAATCCACAACAACCATCGTTCTCCAGCCGTGAAAGCCTTCGACAATACAAAGAGAGCTTTCTCTTTGTTCCAAGAGGCTTTATCCTCTCCCTTTGCCTACCCATTGAGCAGGTCTAATGGGGAAGGTCAGAGAGGATTTTCATGAAGCCTACAGGAAGAATCCTCTCAGGCATTTTAGACCTCCAAATCTCTGCCCCCCCCTCCTGTACACCTGGAAAGGTCAGCTTTTAAAGAAAGTCTTACCTGGCACTCCTCTGTCTGTGACCTGGCAGGGCATCTGCAAGTCTAAATCCCTGGGGTGGCTGCAGCTTGGAAAGCATTCCCCCAATTCCTGTCAGATAAGGGGGGGACACTTTTTAATACTACAGTTTTGAAGACTTTGGAACAGTCTCAACTTCCAAAATAAAACTTGTTCCTTCACAATCAGCAAAATGGTATATCATGTAGTTTGTATCACTTCCTATTGTGTGAATTGTTGCTCAACAGGGAATAAAGACAAGTGCAATTTTGGTATCCTTATATATGTGGATGTGTGTCCCAGTATGCATGCTCAAGATGTTCTTCTTTGATTAAAAAAAATGATTCTGATCCTGTTAGTTATGGCTAAGAGCTGTTGCAGGAAATAGGATTTGTTAGTAAAAACCCATTTGTTGTATTGACTTGAATGGATTTAAACATAAATAGTCGCACTCACAACTAACTCTCGTGGGATCGGGGCACACACAAATGGCTCTGTACAGGGCAAAATGAACCATCACAACCTCCATACCAAACAGGATTCTTTCATGATGGCATAATTTAGAAATGTTTTAAAAAAGAAATAACCAACTATAGTTTTGCAATCAAATAAAGAAGACTGGAGAATCCTCAGCCTCAGCAATTACTTCCCCATCTCATAGTACTTGTGGTAGTCTAATTTTAACTATCCAGATATACAGCAACACATAAAACGATGCTCTCTCACTTACAAATCAGAGTTCCAAAATAGGGTTTAATTTATATTTGGAATCCTGGTTTATATGGAAGAGTGCAAACCATTTTATGGTTTGAATGTAATGTGTTAAATAGTGGGTTCAGATGCTGAGTGATTCAACAAGCTCTTTATTTGATCAGAACATCACTGAAAAACCTAGGTGGCAAGCCGCACATATATACACAACTTTCATTCCCAAACCACGCCCCAACTATCTTAACATCCAATGAGAATACGCAGAAAAGGAGCCCTTCATTTGCATCAACTATATACGTTATAACTTATTTACAGCTCAGTGATTGGTTTTTATCATGCCGCCCTGATTGGCTGCTACCAGCAAAACACAACCAATGACAGTGCAGGCTTCAGTATCCTTGTTTGAGCTAGAAGCTTGACCAATACATAACATAATGACGAGGCATGTCTTTCTTCACTGGCCACATTGTGAAGAGAGGATATAACACAAACACCTAAGGATCTCCCAAGTTTTGTTTCTTAAGCAAAAGCCAAGAAACAGCCAAACAATATCTCTGTAAGCAACACGACAAGAAAAATCACAAACTTTAGAAACTGGAAATTGCATTTTTACAACTAGAGACAGCTTCACTCTTGCTACTGATAAGTGGTCCATGTCTCCACAATTTATAACCTTTAATTCTACTGCACATATATGCACAATATCTGTTTTTTAAAAAACAGTTTCTTTAAAAAAAATATTGGTAGCATTGCTATCTCGTCTTTTAATTGTCACAGCTTTAAAACACTGAATTTTCTTAAAGATCTGCACCAAATGTGAAATGAAATAGTCTAATCAGAACAGAGTAGACAATACTGAGGCAGATGGACCCGTAGGGATAATAATAACAACAATAACATCAACAATAACAACATTTGATTTATATAACGCTCTTCAGGACAACTTAACACCCACTCAGATCAGTTTACAAAGTATGTTATTATCCCCACAACAATTACCTTGTGAGGTGGGTGACAGTTCGTGCTGTCACAGTTTTTGCCATTCAGATTTTAATGGTACTGGTTATCTTTGAAAGGCTGTTCACTGTGATTGTTGTTGTGAAAACGTCTATTTGCATCTCTTGATTCAGGCAAGATCTTTAAAATTATAGCTTGAATGCACCGCACCATCAGTTCTGTGCGCTCAAAAGAGCCTTTGGGTTCTTTTTTACTTTTTTCAAATGGAAGATAACCTTTCACCCCGCACACTGTGGTGCCACATGGGCGATCCTTTTTTGAAATTGTGGGAGGGGGTCAAAAGCAGTTTGTAATATGGCATGGAGCCCAAGGAGAAAAAACCAAACATTCCAAGTGGGTTTCCCCAATCTATAAGAATGCTGTATCAATCCCAGCCTGAGTGCATAGTTGCCGTAGACCTACCCACATTATGTATTTAAGTTGCACAGAATCATTACTTGTGTAATTAAAAACCCTTTATTAATAAAACCTGTAATATTTCATTTAAATCCATAGATTAATTTAGGTTTAAAGCAAGGATACGTCTTGTTTCTTCATCACATCCTCTCCATCAATAAACCATTTATTTTTTGTTGTTGTTGCAACTTCCTAACATTTGAGAAATGCTGTGACTCAGCAGTAGAGCACGTGCTTTGGATGAAGATAGTCAAAGGTTTGACCCTTTGCATCGCTTGACAATTGTTAGCAGGTTAAAAGGTACCTGGAAAGTTCCGTCGCTCCCTGAGAATCTGGGAAGCTGCCGCCATCAGAGTAGACAATACTGAGGCAGATGGACCAGTAGGGATAATAATAACAACAATAACATCAACAATAACAACATTTGATTTATATAACGCTCTTCAGGACAACTTAACACCCACTCAGAGCAGTTTACAAAGTATGTTGTTATTATCCCCACAACAATTACCTTGTGAGGTGGGTGGGGCTGAGAGAGCTCTGGAGGAGCTGTGACTGACCCAAGGTCACCCAACTGGCTACAAGTAGAGGAGTGGGGAATCAAACTGCTCCTATGGCATCAGAGGTGGATACACTTAGGGCCAAATTGTTAAATTATTAATTGGTTGCCTGTACTTCCACCTGCAATACTCCATTTTTATTTCTAATTTAAGGTGAAATTCAGAAAGTTGCATGCGGGTTTGTGATATATTGGATTTTGTGTACAGTGGCTGGTACACTGTTTGAGCTTTATAACTTCTTAATTATTATTGTTAATATTCAGGCAAGGAATTAATTTAGTACTTTGTTATTATTTTTCAAAACTCAGAATCATAGGTGAAAAAGAAAAGGCCAAGATTCTGTTAATTCTTTGTCTCTTATTCTATAGAGTTTACCATTATGCTCGAAGCTTCACACCCTTTAGAAAGTGTGTACCTGTGACAGAAAAATATTGTGCTATGTTCCAGACTTTATAGTTTTTATGGTAAACATGTATTCTCCTACTTAAAGGTTACCTCAGTATAGGTCAAGCAGTCCCAGATGCCTTTTTATCCATGCTTCATTTTAGGGACTGAATGCATTAATAGAGCACATCTGATACCAAGTAGATTGAGGACAGCGGCTGGACTACTAGAGGTAGACTAATTAGATTACACATCTGGCTTCTTGCTGTTGGTATGAGACTACGGCCATTTTCACACTGCTTACTGGCCACGGAGCATCGCACCAAGCTCCTGGAACGACAGCGTCTTCCTGGCACGATTTCACGCAAGCATTGCCATTCTCGCGCAAAATCGTGCCAGGAAGACACTGTCATTCCGTGAGCTTGGCGTGATGTTCCGTGGCCAGTAAGCAGTGTGAAAATGGCCTACCTCTGGTGAAAAGCTACCTGGAAGCACCCTGCATGTCTAATAGACATTGTCTATGTATGTCATACAGAGACTTTGTAGTGGTTTATGGGCGTGGCCTAATTACAATGCTCTGCATTTTCATTTTCCATCAGAGTATTTGAGAGAGTCTGTTGCTGTCCTTTCTTTCCACAAGGGCTAAACTATTGCTTCCTTTAAGTCTACAGGTTCCTCTTCCCCAAGTTCTAAAGTGTTGTTTTAAATGTAATTTGGTCCCCCCCCCCCAATAACCATATTGTGTATGCTGTACTTATTATTTTTTAAATTAAAAAAATTAAAGGTATCATTGTATTCGTGTGGTTGAAACATAAATATTCAAACTGCAAAGTCACTTGAAGTTGTGTGGCCCACATGTAGCAAAGAAGTGGCTGGAAGCTGGTTTTTTTCCCTCTTTTCATTTTTTGCAGGGTCAATTTAAGAAGGGAAATTTTGAACTAGAAATTGATTTCACCTCATAATAACCTTTGCTGTTATCGAATCTGTTCCAGTCAAAATGGCAATCCAGAACTAATCTGATTTTCAGCTTGTCAGGTCAGGAAAATTGAGATTTTTTCCCCACATCTGAGCACAACTCCTACACATGCACGTATACCACACAGAGAGAGTTTTTGTTTTTGACCAGTTTTAGATGTGGCTGTGAGAAGAGATGGATGGGGACTGAGGACAGTTTATCTCAGCTGCACTTTTCATGTATACAAAAAAAAAAAATTGGCATCCTTTCTTACCACTCCATTTCTGGGAGAAAAGTGAGGTCAAAATAATTTAAACAAGCAAATTAATTTATCTAGAACTAGCCTCCTTAGGTCCTAATCAATCTTTCATAAGGGAGTCACTTGAATTCAAGGGCATTTTCTCTTAGCATATAAGCCTGATGTAAACGAGTCTTGCTGCTTTTATTTTCCCATAAAGCTCTTACATCTTTAACAGCAGCACAAGCAAAACCCTAGTAAGTTAAATTCCCCACACATACTCACATCACAGCCTGTCTACACGAGAAAAAGGTTTGTAGCAGAGTCTTGCCAGGAAAATGTTGGCAACTCTTGTGACAGCATGACAGGGGGATTTTTTTAAATAGTCCTCTGCTGCCAATTATAAATATCACTACTACCACTTATACAAATATATTCCAGGGCTCCAATCACAGTGATACAAAAGAAATGAGTTTTATTATTTCCAAATAACGTTTAGATGCATACTTCTCAGCTTATATATATATAAAGAACAGTTATGTCAGAGAACCTTATATACCTTAGTACTAATTGTTTACAGAATAAAAGATCAAAAAGGTTAATACAAACATCTCTTCGGAGTTACATTTCCCAGGATACATGGCCCTCGACAAGCTAACAGGACAGTCAGATCTCACTGTAATATAAGTACCTCAAATTCTGGAGCCATATTTTTGTTATGAGTTCAAAACACTTCTGGGAAGAAATTTGTCCAAGGCTAAAATTTTGGTCATGGAATGAAAACAATTAAACATGTTTACAGTTGCCATAACTCATTTACTTGTTCTGAGTTCAAGCCGGCCCTGCAGCCTAATCCCTTAGCAGAGAAGGAATGTCCCACTAATGCAAGCTTTGCCCTTCCCGTGTGAATGTCTTGCTTGAATAATTCTCACATGTGGATTCTAGAAGAGGGGTCAAAAAAGAACCCTTAACACAGCACGAAAGAGCAGGGATGTTCTAACTTTGGTGCAGAATACATATTTGAATGCTGGTATAGGGCCAGGGTGATACAGGTCCAAATCCCTGCTCAACCACAGAGCTCAATGGCTGACCCTTTAGCCTGCCAGTCACTCACTCATAGCCTGACCTACCTCAAAGGATTGTTGTGAGGAAAGCAGAACCATGTTTCAGCTCATTGGATGAAAAAAATTGCACAGTTCGGTCCACATCCAAGTATATTTTCTGTAGATTGGGAGGTGGGCTTTTTCAAAGCACTAACTGAAGTCTTAGAAATAATTCCTGAATACTTCTTTAATTTCGTTTGCCAGAAAATATATTTTCAAGAGAACTTTATAGACTGATTCTACAAACCCCAAAGTACCCCTTCAGCTCAAGGAGCTCTAGCTCAACGCCTTAAGCTGGAGCATCATTTGTGCCTGAGGGAACTGGATGACTGTGGCGTTTGGGCCCAGGATTGGCTGTCCTATCAGCTAGAGAGCCTTCAGGCAGCTTCTTGCGGTCCTACCTCTGTGGACCAACTGCATCACTGGACGGGACAGTGAACCTGAGGGCTGCAAGTTTTCAATGTGGTCCCTGACTCAAGTTTTAAAAGGGGTGCAGGGTGCTGGGTGCTCAAGAGCTCTCGTCCAGCAAAGACCACCCTCCCATGCCATGTGTTCAAGTTTTATTTTTTTTGTTGCAGCTATCCATCTTTTGCTGTATCAGCAAGGGGGCGGGGGTCACTGGTTAACAGGGCCAGGAAGGGATTTTACCCAAGGCTCTTATTGGCTAATAGGGTTTTTGCCTTCCTCATAGCAAAAAGTATATATCGTGCCTGTTGGATGATACTGTTAATTATAGCATCTCCATCACAGCTGGCTGGTGGTGTTTAGGCATTGGCTGGGGAACATAGTACAGGTTGTGCAGGATGGGCTTTCTGTATGACCAGGGCTTTTTTTCAGGGGGAACGCAGTGGAATGGAGTTCTGGAACCTCTTGAAAATGGTCACATGGCTGGTGGCCCCGCCCCCTGAGCTCCAGGCAGAGGGGAGTTGAGATTGCCCTCCACGCCGCTGAGCGGCGCGGAGGACAATCTCAACTCCCCTCTGTCTGGAGCTCAGGGGGCGGGGCCACCAGCCATGTGACCCTTTTCTCCGAGGGCAACCCACTGAGTTCCACCACCTCTTTCCCCAGAAAAAAAACCCTGTGTATGACCCTAAAAGGCAGTCCCCTAAATCAGCTTGGGAGCGGGGTGCACTGCAGCCAACCTCAGGGCTGCCACATTGACCACATCCTCAGGATGAGGAGGATGAATAGGAATAGCAGTTTCTGATGCTCCCATCCTTAATACCAGCCCTCTTTCCTTGGTTACCCCAACAGGCAGATTGGAGAAGGCGCTGACAGCAGTTGGGCTATCAACTGCACCCACTGGCCCCAGCCCACGCTGTGCCATTTATAATAAATTTATTTATTTATAATAAATAAAGCTGTGGCCTGATTCTCCCCAGCACAGGGCATCTATATCATCATCCTCCCCGTCCCCCCACCATGGGCTGGTCCTCACTCCAGGCAGAACTGGTGATTACAAGGATTGCAGCCTCTTCGCTCCTGTCTTGAAGCTACAGGGGCAACAATTCCAGAGGAGTAGCTAGAGGCGTTACTCTGTTGCGGCAAAATTAGATGGAAGCCCAGTAGAATGAGCACGTGAAAGCTTATAAAAGAATAAATTTTGTCCATCTTTACGGTGCTACTCAACTCCAATTTTAATTCCAGCGTAAGTGGATTATGGATTGCTCCCTTGGACATGCACTTCTCTTTCAGCATGTGTTTAAGTCACTTAACAAATTGAACCTGTCCAAAATATTTGCCGATGCTCAAGAAATGCTCTGCAGGTCATTAATCTACTGAAAAGGAGAACAAAGAGCAAGAACTTGGCCTAAGACATCTCATTTAGCATTTTCTCCAGGAGAGAAAACATAATTGCATGTCATACACACAGCTGCTAAAGTTCAACTAATTATACACCCCCCTCTGCTTCCCAACAGGTACTCATTAATTGCATGTTTATATTTCATGAAAGATTGATTTTTAAGTACAGGCTTTTTCCAATAGGAGAAAAACAATGGCGGCCTGGGACCACTTGCAATTATTTGCTGGGGAAAGCCTTCCAGGAGACCGGCCGCTGTCGTGTTCTCCCTTTCTTCATTTTCTTCCGTGTATTTTAGGATGTCAAGCTTTTGCCTCGATTAATGTGGGAAGTTCAAAAGGCACAAAACAGGCTAAACTATAGAAGATTGCACCTTCCTTCTGGCCCTGAATTAAATACACACAGCTTACAAGTAAGCTGTTCAGAAGGTTCCTTGAAGATGTGCCCAACATACGTGTCACATAAGAACATAAGAGCAGCTGCTGCTGCCCAGCAGCAGGCATGCTCCCACTAGGTGCAATGATGTCACTCCCAGAAGTGACATCATCGTGCCGCACCAGGAGGGACAGCAAAAGATGAATGCTGCCCCCCTCTCCCATCAGTAAGGTAAGAGGAGACCTGGCAACCCTCACCAGATGCCCTTCTCTGCTTTTGCCTCCCAGATCTAGTATTCAGATAATTTCTGCCTCTGAGAATGGAGACTCCCTTCAATCACCAAGGCTAGCAGCCACTCGGGGACCTCTCCTCCATGAGTCTAGCTTAACCCCCTTTTAAAGCTATGTCTGCTTGTGGTCATTGCTACCTCCCAGGCAGTACATTCTACAGTTTAATTACTTGTAGAGCAGGGCCGTATAAGGCCCCCAAAATCATTTGGTCTGGCCCTGCCAAGATGTCCAGCTTCCGATGGGCCCAGCAGCTCCAGCGCCAGTGGGGAGATGCCGCGGAGAAAGACAAGTGGTGGCGGCACTGCAGGTGAACGCAGTGGCCCAGGAGACAAGGCTGCTGCACTGGAGGCCCACCAGCCGCCCAGCAAGACTCGCCAGCCTCGCTTGCCACCACGACTGGCCTGGGGGCTACGCGAGCAGCCAACGAGATGAAGAGCCGCAGCAGCACAGCCTGGGCCAGGCGCCAGAGGCAAGGAGAAGTGGCAGTGTGATGGAACTGCAGGTTGATGTGCCAGCCCCCGCAGCAACAGCAGTACTGTGCCACCACGGCAGACGCCCACCCCACCCGGGCTGGGAAGGCCCAGCCCCAGGGCAGGCACACCCCCACATAATTTTGTATGGCCCGCAAATGATGCTATAAATATCCCAATTGGCCCTTGGCAGAAAAAAGGTTCCCCACCCCTGTTGTAGAGTGAAGAAGTATTTCCTTTTGTCTGTCCTGTTTTCCCCAACAATTTAATTGAGTATCCCCAAGTTCTAATATTATGGGAGAGAACGAGAGAAAGCCCCCTCTGCTTATTTGGATTGACTACAGAATCTCCTTGTCCTCAACCTGTTCCATAAACAATGAAAAACAGAGTATATCTTTTAGAATTGTCTCAGGAATGCCAGGCAAAACATTCTCTGCATGGCAGTTTCTCTGCTTTCACACTGCAATGTACAGAGTGTGCACATGGATTCCATTGTTAAGAAGGAACTTTGCAGGCAGCTCGCAAGAACCTCCCAGTAATGATGATCATTCATAGGACAGTGCAGCCATTACAAATATGTAGACTGAACAGTCACAGAGAAGAGCACAGAATGGCACCTGCTGAACATCTGCATTCAACGCATATACAAACTGCATGTGCACAGGCGCTGTACACAGAATTTGGGGCCCTGATTTTTCCAGGCTTCTCAGTTATGTAGTCAAATCATGCCATTTGTATGTACATAGGCTGTTTCTAAACTTATGCTGAACATGCCTGGGATAGGCCCAGTGGGCACTCTTCCACTCCCCTCTATGTGTGTTCAGTCTACCCAACTGCAACATCTGCACAATCTTCAAGAAGACTGTCCATAACTTCTCAGGTTCAAAAGTGCCATCTGTAATCCCAATGATAAACACTATTCACTCTATCTCTTGATGGGCAGAAGTAAAGCTTATAGGCCAAACAGAACCGTGGTAGGTATGTACTGCTATTTAGTTAGTCCTTACAAAATTCTAAGAGCCCCATGGTGCAAAGTGGTAAGTTGCAATGCTGCAGCCCAAGCTCTGCTCACCACCTGAGTTCGATCCCAGCAGAAGCCGCGTTCAGGTAGCTGGCTCAAGGTTGACTCCGTCTTCCATCCTTCCGAGGTCGGTAAAATGAGTACCCAGTTTCCTGGGGGTAAAGTGTAGATGACTGGGGAAGGCAGTGGCAAACCACCCCATATCAAAAAGTCTGCCAAGAAAACGTCATGATGTGATGTCCCCACCCCCCCATGGGTCAGTAATGACTCAGTGCTTGCACAGGGGACCACCTTAACCTTTTACAAAATTCTATCCCAGTTTTTTCAAAGACCAGCTCAAAGCAGCTTGTCTTAATTATAATAATAAAAATAACTCCTCCACACACAGTAGTGATGAAACCTATATTAGATGAATAGTTCAGTGCTAAATATATTTGAGTCCATGCCAGAGTGTCAGAACCAGGGGTGGGGGGGAGCTTGCCATCCAGGATGGCCCCTCAGATGGATCACGCTGCCAGCAGGTCTCAGAATAGGGGAAGAGGGGGTACTGCTATTTAGTACCCCCTCTCTCCCCTCGGCTGGGTAGCAGTTCCCTGAAGATGGGCTTCTCTCACACTCTTTCTCTCTCTCTCTCTCCAGCAGCCACTGTCTGCTTGCCTCCACCAACTTCCTCCCTGGCCTGCTTGCCGGGCGTCCCTTTATAGCAGCTCTCATGGGTTCAGCCCTGCCCCTCCTCTAAGCTCCAACCCATGCCCTCCTCCCCTCCTGAGGTGATGGCTGCCTGCCCCAACCAGGCCTCCAGAGGGAAGCCAGGTTTGCCCACCCCCGCTCCTGTTACCCAATGGGGCTGGCCCTGCAGGGTGGGGCTAGCAGGGCTGCGATGGACACCGAGGGAGCCCCACCTCCCAGTTCCTGCCCTGTCTGCCAGCCTGCCGTGGATATGGTGGCATCTGGGGCCGGATGTGCCTGACTTCTTCCCCCTCGCTGGCCTCTGAAGTGACCTGGGCTCCCTGCCTCCCAAGGGTGAGCCTTCCTCAGCTGGCTCCGTGGTGGGCGGCCTTCCCTGCCCTAGCTCCACCTCCCGGGCACTTTCCCCAGCCTGTGCCTTCACTTCTTGTTGCTGCTGGTCTTGGTTTCTTCTCCAGCCAGCGCCTAGGCCGCAGATGGTGGCTCTGGAATGGGGGGCCCAGTGGAGCCTCCTGCCGCAACCACCGTCATCCTGGCCCCACCACCAGCCCCCGCAGGCTTCTGAGCCTCAGCCCACCTCGCCTCCAACGACCCTGTCGCCACTCCTGCAGCTCTGTTGCTTCTCCTGCCACATCCACTGGTGTGCCTGTTCCAGACGGGCCAGGGGGTCCTCCAAGCAGCCTCAGGACAGGTAAGTCTGTGTGGAGGGGGATGCTGACCCCCAGACAGTCGACTATGCTAAAGGAGTCAGGACTGCTAATGTCTTCTCTATCATGTATTATAATATGCAAACAAGCACACTCAGAAAAAAAGCTGAAGTATTAAAACTTTACAGCATTTCCTAAAATAATAAAAGAGAGGCTCTGGCAAACATCTAGTTGGAAGTTCTACCACACTGGGGTTTCCACAGAAAAGGCCCTGCTTGGTTATATTTGGAACTTTAAAAGACACACATACATGCACAAAATATATGAAGCCCATACTTAGTTTATGCTATAACTGATATTTTTAACAAAGGTTGAACGCTTAGGCAAACAGTGCAATCACAAGTCAAGATGCAGAGGTTTCTGCTGCCTGTAAGAACCTAAAGGTTGTCCTGCTAGATCAGACCATTTAGTTTGCCATGCCATTTCCAGTAATGGTCAATCAATCAGATTAGGGGTGTGCACTGAGAAAACTTTAATTGTAATTTTGGATATGGGATTTGAGGAGGGGCTTGACTGTGTTTTCTGGTTTGGGGTGCAGGTTTCAAATCTGTGTGGGGTTTTTAGTTTCAGATAATGGCACCAAATTTGCATAGAACAGTATCCTCCCTGTAATCTCGAGAACTTCTAAGTTTCAAGCAGAATAGAACAAGGGGGTTGATTTTGCAGAACCCCGAAGCAGATGCCTTTTGGTGCAAGTGCACTTCTCTTGCTTCTGATTTCTCTCAGGGGGAAACGATGGCAGCTGCTGGCCTTTTTAAAAAATTCCACACAGACTCCTCCATGGAAATTCCCTCTCTTAGTCTTGTCTCCAAAGGTGATTGGCTGTGAGCACCCACCTCCTGATCTCTTGCAAGTATCTGATTGGAACAGAGAAATGCCACCACCTGGGAACTGTGGAGAATCCAAGAAAAACAAGATGCCTGGCGGTAAGCATTCAAACACAAAAAACAACATACATTTTTCAGGGTGGAGATTGTAATGGCTAAGGATCCCAGATTTGTGTTACCATTCTAGAAAATCATAGTATCGACCCAAAACAGCAATTTTCATGTATATTTTTGGCTCGGGAATTTAGTAATACATACCCCTAAATCAGATTACTTCAGGAAGCCCAAGTGTAAGGCATGAAAGCCACAGACCTCCCCCACTATTGCCTCCCTGGAAATGGCACTCAATTATCTCTGAATCTGGAGATTCCTTTAGCAAATATAGCTAATAGTCTCTGATAGACAGAGCTCATTTTGAGGGGGAACGCGCTAGAACGCAGTTCCGGCAGTTCCCCAAAGAGGTCACATGTTAGGTGGCCCTGCCCACCTGACTCTCGGCCATTTGGGCCCATTTCGGCCTGGATTGGGGCCAAAATGGCCCGGATCAGTACTCTGACGGGTGGTAGATCACTCTCCCACTCAGCAGTGGCCCGATCCTGACCATTTTAGGTCCCTTTTTGGCCATTTTCAGCCCCTTTTTGCCATTTTGGGCCCAATTTTGGCCCTGAATGGCCAGGATTGGGTCCAAAACAGCCAAGATAGGTGATGTCAGGGGGTGTGGCATATGCAAATCAGTTATGCTAATGACACACTTCTGGTGAGGTCAAGGGGTGTGGCATATGCTAATGAGTTATGCTAATGAGTTCCTCCAGTTCTTTTCCTACAAAATGACTCCTGCTGATAGAGCTATCCTCTTTTAATGTGTCTAGTCCACTGTTCAGCCATTTGGACTGCTTATCTTCCTGCGGCAATGACCCATAAGGTAATCAGACATTGTATTTTTGTGTCCTGGATCTATTGCCCATCGGCTAAATTGGTTGATGCCCTCGCCTCACAAGTTCAATATTATGGTAGATGCAGAAAAAAATTCTCTCTATCCACCACAAGATAGAGGCAGATGTTTAAATTGTTCAAGAATATCAGAGTACCCCAAGCCATTTTGTGAAACGTCTAAGCTTTTTATGCGGTTTTGAAAATTGCCCTTTAATTACCTCCGCTGGAAAACTATCGAAACCCAGTACTATATTAATGGAGCAGCCCACCTATTCCTGAGGGGGGAAGGCAGTGGGGAAAAAATCTTCCACCCTCCCAGCAATCAACTTTCTAGTAGCATAAAATCTCTGGATGACAGCACCTATTTACATACGCTACAAGGACACCCCATTTGGGAAAAGCATCAATATATGTAAAGTAACAAGTATCAAGCATTAATGCCCGTGCCAACAAAATGGGTGGGGGATTGTGACTTTATGCTGTGATGTTTACGGCAGTACAAAACTCACAACAATATCACTTTGCATTAACCACAAAGATGGAAGCTCCAGAGAGCAACAATAACTCGGTTAAGCTGGAGCTGAATTAATTCCACACATTCTGAAGGCCTTTTGTTCTGATGCGGTGGGGAGATCTTTGCTGGGTTCTTGTATTGGGAGGGGGTCACTCAGTTGCACCAAATAAAGCTGTGAAACGGACTGAGAGAAGGAATGCTGCACAGGAGCCACAAGCATGATAGACGGAAATGGAGAAGGCGTTGACAGCACCCACAGTTGGAAGAAATAACTAATGATTTAACAGCAACCGCTACCCCCAGTAAGATGCAATTAAACTAAAAGCAGACTTGCTGGCAGACTCTTTCTCAGATGCTGGAAGCTTGTTTGGAGTGCAGACACCGTGCACACAATTGCAGACATACTTTGACACTGGCATGCCTGACTTGTAAGGAACTCACAGACTTTACTATCCAAAGTAGTAAAACGGAGGAGAGGGGGAGCAGAACTGAAGCTCATAAAATTACTGATGTCTAGAAAATTTTAACAAGAGGCTGTTTCAAAAAGAAACATCATTAAATGTTTAATGCCTTCTTCTGTTTTAAACTTTGCTCCCTTTAGGCTTTTTCCTCTCCAGCTTTCATGAAAACTCTTAGCGGTAGTTAAGAAAAATCAGAAATGTAAGCCTCTGTAATCTTTATGCATATTTGCCATGATTCCATTTTCATGCCGCAAAAGCCGTGGCTTTGTTCAGCCGTTGGATGCATCATTTCTTTAGCTAGGGGCAAATGAATTGCAGAGGTGTTTATGGTAACTCATGGAAAGGCCTAAACTAATAATAAAGGCCTTCCCTGACTCTGATGAAACTGGAATTTTTGCCACAGTGGACTCAGGCAAGGTCTATTACACCGAAAGCTAAACGGAATGACTTGACTATTGATGATGATCAGGGCTTTTTTTCTGGGGAAAGAGGTGGTGGAACTCAGTGGGTTGCCCTCGGAGAAAAGGGTCCCATGGCTGGTGGCCCCGCCCCCTGATCTCCAGACAGAGGGGAGTTTAGATTGCCCTTCGTGCTGCAGAGCGGCGCGGAGGGCAATCTGAACTCCCCTCTGTCTGGAGATCAGGGGGCGGGGCCACCAGCCATGGGACCATTTTCAAGAGGTTCCGGAACTCCGTTCCACTGCGTTCCTGCTGAAAAAAAGCCCTGATGATGATGCAGTGTCTCAGAAATGACATCATGTGTCTCTAGGAATCACCAGAAACTCTATGGTAAAACCCCAAAGTGACATCATACTGTCAGTTTGATGGCTTTTCTTTTCTTCTTCTTTTTTTTTACAATTTCACTCAGGAAACAAGAGGCAGGAGACTCCAGGGGGCTGGAACCCTACAATCTGTGCCATTTCAAGACCAGAAATGCAACCTTTTTCGCTCTTGAAAATAGTGTGCGAGGTAGAGACGAGAACCCTGCAGCCCACCACACTGTCGTCTCCAGAAGCATCAGGATCCTGCAGCATTTTGAAAACTTAAAAAAACAACAACTCTGAAATGGTACCACCTTCTTATGTTGGGCAGGCACCGTACCATCTCGTTTTGGCCCTGAAAATTTCAAGATGACATAATTACCAGGTGTATTTCATCAAAATCCCTCAATTCCAGTGCAATCCTAAACAGCGTTACACCTGTATTCTGCTTAAGATTGTACTGCTGTTCAGCAATATGGAAATTTTACTAACCTATATTGTTGCTGTTGTGGTTATTAACACAATTTATATCCTGCCTCTCTACCCTCATCAGGGCCACCAAGGCAGCAAATCACTTTAAAAACATAAATAATAAAAACATGTCTAATTAAAATCCATTAAAACCAAACAAAAACACATCATTAAAACAAAGCTAAATACACATAAAAACACAGAAACAACCATTAAAACATATTGTTAAGTACGCGTAACTATTAAAGACAGCAAATGATTCCTAGAGAAGAAATGCTTAAAAAGATGAATCCAGAGGAGTTAGCCATGTTAGTCTGCAGTAGCAAAATCAAAGAGTCCAGTAGTACCTTTAAGACTAACCAATTTTATTGTAGCATAAGCTTTCGAGAATCTCGAAAGCTTATGCTACAATAAAATTGGTTAGTCTTAAAGGTGCTACTGGACTCTTTTTAAAAATATGAAGACGCTTCAACATAGAAAGCAAGTACCAGAGAGGATACATGAATACCATGTATTCATCAATACCTTGGGGAAGGTATGAGCTATCACACACTTTTGTGTGACAAAAACGGTGTTCTTTCTCCTGCTCCACAGCAACGTGCCTCCCTTTCCCATCCTGATTTTCTGTTTGAAATGTAGCTAAGGAGAAGTGTTGTAGAGGCAAGTGTGTGTCCCAGTATCTCTTTGTGGTGGTGCTATGAGCTGACATTCCCTTTCTGTTTACTGTGACGGAATGAGCACACAGAGCCAAGCTATGTTGGCTATTTCCATAGCAGAGGTTGTAGTCACTTGATGAATTCCTCTGACATTTGAGACTGATAGATTCAAGACAGTGTGTTGAAATCAAGCACCATTTCAGGACTTCTTGATCTCCAGTTTGAGGAACTGATTTCAGCCTATAAAACACTAAAATGACTTGGGCCTCACCTAATGAAGGCCACAGCTATATGGCACAGCTGGTTCCCAGATAGTTATAAGTGACTACATCCAGATAGATCTTCCATAACCACACAAACCAGTTTTCCAAAGCAAAATTTCACCAAGCTTATGGAGAACCAGTCCTTTCACTTTGTGTAGTGTGTTATGTGCTGTCAAGTCGCTTCTGAATTATGGTGACCCTATGAATTAACAACCTCCAAAACGTCCTATCATTAACAATCCTGCAAACTGGAATCTGGCTTCCTTTATTGAGTCAAGCCATCTCATGTTGGATCTTTCTCTTTTCCTCCTGCCTTCCACTTTTCCTAGCGTTATTGTTTTTTCCAGTGAGTCTTGTCTTCTCATGAAGTGACCAAAGTACAATAGCCTGGTTATAGTCATTTTAGTTTCCAGGGAGGCTTGATTTGATCTAGAACCCATGTATTTGTCTTTTTGGCCATCCGTGGTATCCATAAAACTCTCCTCCAGCACCACATTTCAAATGAATCCATTTTCTTCCTGTCAGCTTTCTTCATTGCCCAACTATCACACTCATACGTAGTAATGAAGAATACTATGAATGATTTTGGTCCCCAGTAAACTTCACTTTATGGAGGGAATTTAAGAGAGTATCCTAAGCCTTTCAATATATTCGCATACATATTCATATATTCTTAAATGCACTTTATGTTCTTCTGGCTGAAAGCTTGAACGCAATGTAAAAGAATGTGATTGTGGGGGATCCCTTTTGTAAAAAAATAAAGACTTTTCCATTAAATCTGTATCATGAAATGTAACAGGCAGGCTTAAAATATTGAACTACTCAGTCTGGATAGGTAAGAGCAAGAGTCCAGAGGCACCTATAAGACTAACAAAAATTGTGATAGGGTATGAGCTTTCGTGAGCCACAGCTCACTTCTTCAGATACCTGAAGGAAAGTAAGTTAAAAAAGCGTATTTCAGCCAAGTGTGAACTGAAAGTGTTTGTGGTATGGGTTATTCTCTAGAAAATTGGGAAAGATGAAAAAACTTATAAACTCACCTTATATATAGGCTATTGGTACCATCACTAATCATTTATGGATGACAGGAGAAGCTGTCTTGTTTCAAAAAGAGGGGTCTTCCCCTAAATGCAAACCTGTGGTAACTTTGGGATGATACACCATGAACTGAAGTATTAGAACCAAATGAAATGGTTATTTCTGGCAACTTTTTTTAAGCTTCCTGTGGTCACCTAGTTTCATAAATACAGAGTATCAGGCTGCGTGGTGCATACTTAGTAAATACTGTAATCATCTCAAGAGATTCGTAATTGTGTCATAAGGAAAACATTTCCAGTCGCTAAGCAAACATATGCAGCTGTCGTATAACAAGTCAAAAAAGTGAGCCATTTAGGTCAGTATTATCCAATATCCACTCTGACTGGCAACATCCCTCTGGCAGAATAAGGTCTTCCCCAGTGTCTGCTGCTCCCGAGATCCTTGAACTGGAGATGTCAGGGAATGAATGTGGGATCTTCTGGACACAAAGCAGGTGCCTGACCCACAGAGCCATCCACAGCCATTTTGTGGTTGTGTGCCTACCAAGCTGTGTCAGGATTCCAAAGGTGACCACTGGCTCAAAAAGGTTAGGAACCTCTGGCTTAGTCATACAGGCTTACCATATGCCATTAGCACAGACAAGGTGTGTCCTAGGGAGCGGCTAGCAGAAGAAATAGTACCAAATGACTCAAGCTAGTGAACACCTGCCACAACAGTTTCCCAATTTGAAAGGAGATTCTTTTCATGGAAAGCAGTCATGAATTAGCAACAGCTATCCACTGAATGTTCTGTGGGAAATTTTGGGCATTTCCCCACGTCTTAAAAATAGAGCCCCTCTCACTGCACACTGGCAGCTTCTTTGCACAATTTCTGTCACTGTTTCCAAAATGGAGGCAGGCCGTTATGATTCCATTTTAGTGGCACATTTATTGTGTCACTGTAGCTTGATTCTGTTTTAATGATTTCTGGTAAGCCATCACAGGCATTTCTAATGGAGAGATCGATATATTAACTAATTTTTTTAAAACCCACATACCTCCTAATTATTTTTAAGTCTAAATGTATTAATGACAAATTTGTAGTCATCTTCTCTTTTACATGATTTTTCTATTGAGATATTTATACCCTGCTTTTCTCCCCCATGGAACACAAAGCAGCTTGCAACATAATTCTCCCCTCCTCTATTTAATCTCCACAACACACCTGTGGATTTTAAATATGTATTTCTTTTTATATGTTTGGTAAGGGCTGGAACAACAATAAATGAACCCTGTGAGATAGCGTATGCTAGGGAAGAGTTACTGCTCCAAGGTTACACCGTGAGTTTCCATGGCATAGTGGAATTTCAAACCTGGGTCTCCTAGATCCTCTGCCAAGGTACCATGTCATATAGCTTATTCCAAACTCCCACCCACATACGGATGCTTAAATCTGCATGTACGTGGTACTTGGGAACAAAACAGATCATTTTGCAAACTTGAGGCACTGCCCCAAGCTTGCAGCAAAATCTGAACCACACAAAAATACATTGGGGGTTTAAACCTCCCCCCCCCCACTACTCAAAGCACAAACATCAAAACAGCAGTTATAGAACCCTCAACTCCCCTCCAGAACACGCCCACAATTAAACTCAACCAATAGCAAACATCCGGTATCCAGAAACCCTATTCGCTAGTTCATTGGTCTGTAGGGGAATCCTGATTGGCCGGCTCAACAACACAGCCAATCAGAATGCAGCTGTACAGAACCTTGCTACGAAAGCTTTTTTGCTTGAAGCTCCCAGTACAGTACAGCAATGGACAGTGCTGCAGTGTGGCAAGGAGAGCCACCGTGCCCAGACACTGCTACACCACGGGGAGCCACGCCAGGAAAAGGCAGGACAGGGGAAGAGTCTTTCACAGGAAGGGAGGGGGGAAAGGGAGAATATGAAAAAGAAGGGGGAATGAGAAGGGTCTTCAAGAGGCAGCTGGGGGGAAGGTCAGGGAGGGAAGGGGTAAAGGGTCAGGTTGTTTGGGAGGAAGGGGGCAAAAGGGTGAGAGTATTTCTAAAAGGGAAGAGCAAGGGACTTGCAAAGGGAGGAAGGTGAAGTGTAAGAGTGTCTGGGAAGGAGGGGTGAGGGGAAGGATGCCAGGGGAAACAAACTTAGTAACAATTCCAGAGGAGTTAGCCGTGTTAGTCTGTAGTAGCAAAATAGTAAAGAGTCCAGTAGCACCTTTAAGACTAACCAACTTTACTGTAGCATAAGCTTTCAAGAACCACCATTCCCTTTGTCAGATGCATGTAGTAACAGTGGTAATAATGGGGAAGGCTAGCTGAGACAACTGTGGGGACAACTTCTTCCCCAATCTATAACATTTTGTTGCACCTCCCCCGGTGGCATCTGATACTAGACAATAGAGATGGGCACGGACCGGCATTTTCCCACGGACCGCCGGTTCGGGGTTTGTGGGCTTCCACGGACCACGAACTTTTAACGGACCAGGCCCGGTTTGCGAACCGGTTCACGGACCGGTTCGGGTCAGAAAAGGCCTGGTTTTCCCACACTTTTTCACTTCAGGCGACTTTCCCCACCAAAGGTTCTCATGGAACGCTCCTCAATTATCACTTTTCCAAAGAGACAAACAACAATTGCCCCTCCCCTATTCTGACTGACCCTTACCCGCCCTTGGGGCAAGGAGGGAGACTTGTGCTCCTGTCCAGGAGAGGTGGCTGCACACAAAACCCACCTACTTGGGGCTGCATCAACAAGAGATGCCCTTCCTGAGGCATCTCCATGATGGGAAATGAATGGATGTACTTGAGTGAAAGCCAACTCCAAAACAGGAGATGATGCAGCAATTCAAAGGCCCCTTGCTGGAATGGATGGCATGCGAGGGAGGGAAAGGATGTCTTC
Source organism: Eublepharis macularius (assembly GCF_028583425.1). Classification (NCBI taxonomy): domain Eukaryota; kingdom Metazoa; phylum Chordata; class Lepidosauria; order Squamata; family Eublepharidae; genus Eublepharis; species Eublepharis macularius. The sequence continues at coordinate 14,094,343 of NC_072793.1, read as the reverse complement.
CACACCTTGAGGGAAGGAACTCATGCTACCCTGTTCAGAAGGAGCCTTTTTGGGCAGTGGACAATGAGTCCCATTTCAGTGATGTGGTGTGTCAGCTTGCTTGCTTTCAAGAAAGCTGACCTGGGCCACTGTCCTCCTTGTCACCGGACTGTGGGGATTGACCCTCAGAGGGGCCCTTGCGCTCGCGGGAGCAGGACAGTCGCCGACGAAACCCACTTCACCGAATGTGGCGGTGTTATCGAAGGAAGGATATGCTGGTTGGGGTTCGAGTGGCTGGCGAGAGGGGAGCAGGGTGGTATTCCCCACCAGGAAGGAAGGTGTCTGCTGGCAGCGGCTGCTGGGCCCAGCAGGCCCAGAGAGGTGGCACCCAGTCACCTCCCCTGAGGGGGCGGGGGGGTCTGGCTGCTTGCTGGTGGCACCCCCCATGTGCCTGGCTGCCGGGCCAAAGGAAAGCGGGGCAGAATGGGCCCGGCAGGCCCAGGGAGGTGGTGCCTAGCTCCCTCCCCTGAGGGGGCGGGGGGTCTGGCCGGGCACATGGGGGCAGACGTGATGGGCCACACCCTGCCTCACCCCACGGTCTGGGTCATGGTGGAATACCATGTGGGAGAGGTGGGTTTCGATGGCAGCCACCCCCTCCCTGAGGGGGCCCCCTTCACTGGCCCTGGTTGGGCTTCGAGTGGCGGGCAAGAGGGGAGCAGGGTGGTATTCCCCACCAGGAAGGAAGGTGTCTGCTGGCAGCGGCTGCTGGGCCCAGCAGGCCCAGAGAGGTGGCACCCAGTCACCTCCCCTGAGGGGGCGGGGGGGTCTGGCTGCTTGCTGGTGGCACCCCCCATGTGCCTGGCTGCCGGGCCAAAGGAAAGCGGGGTGGAATGGGCCCGGCAAGCCTGGGGAGGTGGCACCCAGCTGCCTCCCCTGAGGGGGTGGGGGGTCTGGCCGCTCGCTGGCAGCACCCCCCATGTGCCCGGCTGCCGGGCCAAAGGAGAGCAGGGCAAAATGGGCCTGGCAGGCCCAGGGAGGTGGTGCCTAGCTCCCTCCCCTGAGGGGGCGGGGGGTCTGGCCGGGCACATGGGGGCAGACGTGATGGGCCGCACCCTGCCTCACCCCGCGGTCTGGGTCATGGTGGAATACCTGGGGGCGCTCCACCACATAGAGGTTGTCAAAGTAGCCCACTTACCCCATCCAATGCTACTGGGAAGAGATCCCCTGGAGTTCAACAAGCTACTCAGGGAGGCAGCGGAGGGGGTTGGCAAACCCCCAGTTCTCCAGGCTACTCAGGGAAGCGGCGGAGGGGTCGGCAAACCCACAAGTCACCCCAGTTTTGCAAGTAGAGGAGGCAACCGACCCAGACGAGGGTCCCTCTGTCAGACCAGGGGCAGACCCAGCTGGATCTCCACAGGACGGTCGGTCGCCGATGAAACCCACTTCACCAAACATGATGCAGTCAATCAAGGAAGCTCACCATGTGCCTTAGACTGTTTTGTAAGTATACAAATTCTAATGGAAGTAGTAAAGTTTATAAAGAATAAGAGGAGGTACTTAGAAGGAGCCAAGGACAGGGCTTGTCATCACGAGGAGGATACCAGGGACAAGGCGTGTCGTCAGGAGGAGGATACCAGGGACAGGGCTTGTCGCCAGGAGGAGGATACCAGGGACAGGGCTTGTCGTTAGGAGGAGGATACCAGGGATAGAACTTGTTGTCATAAGGAGGACACCATGGACAGGATGTGTTGTCAGGAGGAGGATACCAGGGGCAGAACTGGTCAAGAGGAGAATACCAGGGACAGGGCTTGTCGTTAGGAGGAGGATACCAGGGATAGGGCTTGTCATCAGGAGGAGGACGCCAGGGACAGGGCTTGTCATCAGGAGGATACCTGGGACAGGATGTGTCGTCAGGTGGAGGATACCAAGGACAGGACATGTCACAAGGAGGAGGATGCCAGGGACATCCATTCAGCTTTGAAAGGAGTGAAGCAGAGAGCCCCCCCCCCAAATCGAGCTGCTGGTCACCAGAGAGTAGGTGTTTAACAGAGGCCAGTAGCAATCTCCCCCTGCACCTCAAAAGCCAGGCAGGAAATGTCCCCCCAAGTCACCCACTATTGAGGGAGTGAAAAAGGCTTAGAAAGAAGTCAAGCAGACAGAGCCCCCCAAAACCTGCTGCCAGTGGTCCTAGGGTGGGTGTTTCACAGAGGCCAGTAGCAATCTCCCCCTGCACCTCAAAAGCCAGGCTGGAAATATCCCCCCAAGTCACCCACTATTGAGGGAGTGAAAAAGGCTTAGAAAGAAGTCAAGCAGACAGAGCCCCCCAAAACCTGCTGCCAGTGGTCCCAGAGAGGAGGTGTTTCACAGAGGCCTGTAGCAGTCTGCCCCCTGCACCTCAAAAGCCAGGCTGGAAATATCCCCCCAAGTCACCCACTATTGAGGGAGTGAAAAAGGCTTAGAAAGAAGTCAAGCAGACAGAGCCCCCCAAAACCTGCTGCCAGTGGTCCCAGAGAGTAGGTGTTTCACAGAGGCAAGTAGCAATCGCCCCCTGCACCTCAATAGCCAGGCTGGAAATATCCCCCCAAGTCACCCACTACTGAGGGAGTGAAAAAGGCTTAGAAAGAAGTCAAGCAGACAGAGCCCCCCAAAACCTGCTGCCAGTGGTCCCAGAGAGGAGGTGTTTCACAGAGGCCAGTAGCAGTCTGCCCCCTGCACCTCAAAAGCCAGGCTGGAAATATCCCCCCAAGTCACCCACTATTGAGGGAGTGAAAAAGGCTTAGAAAGAAGCAGACAGAGCCCCCCAAAACCTGCTGCCAGTGGTCCCAGAGAGGAGGTGTTTCACAGAGGCAAGTAGCAATCGCCCCCTGCACCTCAAAAGCCAGGCTGGAAATATCCCCCCAAGTCACCCACTATTTAGGGAGTGAAAAAGGCTTAGAAAGAAGTCAAGCAGACAGAGCCCCCCAAAACCTGCTGCCAGTGGTTCTAGGGTGGGTGTTTCACAGAGGCCAGTAGCAATCGCCCCCTGCACTTCAAAAGCCAGGCCGGAAATGTCCCCCCAAGTCACCCACTATTGAGGGAGTGAAAAAGGCTTTGAAAGGAGAGAAGCAGACACAGCCCCCCCAAAAAACCTGCTGCCAGTGCTCCCCGAGAGTAGGTGTTTCACAGAGCCTAATAGCAGTCTTCCTCCCCTTGCATCTCATCAGCAGCCAAAAAAAAAAAGTGCGGGAAAGAAGGCAAGAACTGAAGCAGACAACGCCCAAAGCTGCCTTGCACCCACTGTGGATCTATGAGTGGGGTGGTGTCACAGCACAATAGAACCCACCAGCAAACCCAGAAAAAAGGAAGAGATTTGGGGGGGGAGGGGGGATTAAGCCCGAGAAGAACCCAAGGACTCCCAACGCAGAAAAAATCAGCGCGGTAAAAGGATTTTTTTAAAAGTGCTCTGAATAGAAAGGAGGAGAAATGGAGAAAAGAGAAAGCTCTCTTGCAGCTGAAGCCCAAGCCGCGCTCTCTCTCTCACACACACACGCACACAAAAATTCCCCACAGCAAGCAGTTGCTGAGCTTAGAACTAACTCGCGTCCCCGCGCCAGGAGAATGGAGCCGACGCTTTGCGCGCGTTGTCTGTTATACAGAAAGAGTGATCAGTTTGGCTGACAGAGCTGCCAATCAAGGTTGTCTGTTATACAGAAAGGGTGATCTCTGTTTGGCTGACAGAGCTGCCAATCAAGGTTTCCTGAGCTAAGATTGGTGTGTTCCAAACGGGGAAGGTGTTTCCGCCGTTGCCTAGGAAATTGTTTGAGCGGGAATCCTGGCATTAAGGGGTAACGGACACACGGACAGAAAGCCCCAATGTTCGGCGCTTTCGTGAGAAAAACACAAGCCCACGGCCCGCGTGTTCGCGAACCACGAACTGGGTAAGTTCGTGACGAAATTAGGTCCGTAATGCGGTCCGTGCCCATCTCTACTAGACAATATATTTATCCGTTTCTTGGCCTCCTCATCTCCTTCCGGTCATTCTTTTAATCTCTGCTCATAATCTAAATTTTCCATTGCTATAATCACTTTGGATGTCTCAATAGTAACTCTTGTATTACATTTTTAGACACAGGAGTGTCTTGCAAGGACAACTCGGGTGCTGTAAAGGCTTGAGGTATGCCTAAATAGGACAGGATCTTTCCCAGGACAGAAACCATCTTTTGACTCAGGAGCTTGACATTCTTGAAATTGGGGCATATTTTCATTCTCTTTGTAGTAAGAGACTATAAATCACCGCTGCATTTTCTTTGCTGCGTTTTCTCAGTCTCACGGGGAATAGTTCACTACGATTCTGCTTTCTCTCTTCTTCGTGCTTCTTGCTTCCCTTTATTTAAAATCATGTTCACCTCAGCTGACATGCCAGGCTTCCCTTTGCAACACAACAGAAAGCACAATATAATCAAAATGACAAAAGCTGAATCACAGGTATAGTGCTTTTCTACATTGGTCTGCATGATATGACTTTTTTCATTATTTCTACCTCAGCTAGAGAAGATAGATGGAGATGGCCTTGGCTGTGAAGGAAGAAAGTGAGAAAAAGAGAAAAAAAAAATAGAATGCTGTGGTCTTGTTCCATCTGCACTGGCTCCCAGCTCACTTCTGGGCCTAATTCAAGGTTGACCTTTAAAGCCAGCATCCGTAAAAAACCACCTTCTCCCATTTGAACCTACCTGTCCACTCTGGTCATCTTCAGAGGCCCTGCTTCAGGTGCCCCCAACAACTGAGGCTAGGTGAGTGTCAGTCCTAGGGTGTTAGTCCCTGTCAGTAAGATCCCTAAGTCCCTCACAGCAAGTAAACAGGTGCATTGGTTGAAGAAACTTTATTTAGAGATTTATCCAGTTTAGTATTCACTCATAGGGAAAAGTTGGCAGAAGTGATTAGTCAAACAATAGGACTACTGATATAGAGGGACATTCTCCCGCCCCTTTGTATTCAGGCGCAAAAACCTAAAAAGTTAAATGGGAAGCAAGCAGTTTAGTCTAGACAAAGTACAGAGTCATCTCTTCTGTGATGAATCATTCTCTTCTGTGAAAAGATACATTTCAGCACACAGCTGCAGCTTCGACCCAAGGCCGCTCAAAAGTGAAAGCGCATATTTCTTAGAGATAAGCAAGAGGCGGTTTGCTCCTCTAGAAATTAGTATTAGCAATCTAAATACCTTCAGATGAATTATATGAAATATATAAGGTACAGTATGGAACTTAGGCATTATGGCAATATGTACAACACAATGATGGCATGGCTGCTTATATCATTCTCAGTATAAAATGCAACAATGGCATGCATGGTAACACAATAATGGTATATGTCATATGAACACAACAGTGGCATGGATGCTGGCATACATGACAGTGAGTGGCAACTGGAAAGAGTCTTCTCAGTCATGGTATTGAAACTTTAGAATTCTCTCCCTGGAGAGATTCACCTGTCTCCCTCTTTCATTGTCTCTCGTGAATGAAGACTTTTTGTTTTCTTTGGTGGCTCCTCACTAATTCTTATTAGCTTCTGTTTGATTTTTTTAATGTGTTTTTCTATTACTAATTGTTTTAAATATTTTATAAACATTTGAATTTTAAATGCTTTTAATGTTTTTGATGATTGGTGCCCCGGCCTGCATTGGCTGGAAAGGTGGCATATAAGTGTTTTAAACAAACAAACTTGCAGTTCTCTCTGCCTGCCTCTTTCTTTAGTCCTTTCTTTATTCCTTTTTCTTCACCAGCCCCATACCCCTCCCTTGAGCTGGAGGAGAGGAACCTTCTCCAAGCTCTACTAATCATCTCATTTGAGATCAAAAACTATTAGGAGACCAACTTCTAGCAATTATCTCCCATCCAGGAAATATTCTAAGTCATTAAGAAGCATTATCACAGTTTTCTGAATGGCCCTGATTCTCACAGGGTGCCTCTTTAGTCAAAACCATAGTGATAGATCCATTTAGAGTAATCAGACTCCACGCTCAACCCATTATTATTTCTGTTCTTTTCTTTACAAAAAGAAAAACAATAAAGAGGAAAAGATTGTTTTTTTAAAAAAAATTAGAACTCATTGTTCCTTAAACAATAATCTAGCTTGCACTTCTCTGGGGGGGGGGACAAAATTGTATGGCGCAAAAACAACAACAAAAAAACCCTGTGAATTTCGAAGATAAAAAGCATAATATAACTATTGAAGTTAGTCCTATTAATAAAAGAGTTTGGAAGATTTCAACATTTGTTGAAATCTTCATAAGGCAGAAAGTGAACAGAAAAGACAATGTCTTTAAAAATGTGAGTGAAAGATGGATTGCTACAATGGAAGAACAAATCTTGCATTCCTTTCTTGGCTGGCACACACTGAATTCATTAGCCAGCAGCTTTTTCTAAGGTTTATCTGTAATTATTAAAAAATAATTAACAGATAGAACATTTATATGATCTTTGGTTAATTAAGTGAAAATGTAGAAAATAGCAAGAGTCCAGTAGCACCTATAAGACTAACAACATTTGTGGTAGGGTATGAGCTTTCGTGAGCCACAGCCCACTTCTTCAGATACAGATACAGATGAGTCCATCTGTCCATGGACGCGCTGGCCCTGCAAAGTATGTTATTATTACCCCACGACAACAATCACCCTGTGAGGTGGGTGGGGCTGAGAGAGCTCTGAGAGAGCTGTGACTGACCCAAGGTCACCCAGCTGGCTTCAAGCGGAGGAGTGGGGAATCAAACCCAGTTCTCCAGATTAGAGTCCCGCGTTCTTAACCACTACACCAAACTGGCTCTCTCAAACTTTTCCCTCCTTCATGATATCCCTCACAAAGGTCAGGATGTGAGATAGGGAAGCTGAGAGAATGAAGGTCCAGGTTCATCCAGCAAGCTGCCAAAGCAGCGAGGGGATTTGAATCTGGGCATCCCACATCCTAGTTGAACACTAATCACTACACCACCCTAGCTGTTGTCATGAATATTATGTTTAAACCAAGTTATTATGAATGTTTGAGCACCTTATAAGTGCAATATATTATTTATTAGCTGCATATGTCAATTGTGAAATGTTATAGAAGCACTTGCACTTTATTGATTAGATTATTTGCAATCTGTTTCAGGAAGCAACCTAATCTTGTTTTTGTATATGCCACTTTATTATGAATCATTAGCACAAGCCACTTTGAGGTGGTTGTTCCTGGTTGTTATGTAAGCTGCATATTGTTTGTCTACACAGAAATTTGTTTAAACTGACTTTTGATAACTTATGAGTAAACTATAATTTGAGACTATGACTCTCCTTTGATGACTCTTGAGTATACACTTATAACTGAGTTTGTTTCTTGTGTATAGTAAGATATCGCATGTTGTTTGTTTGCCTTGTTACTGGGTCCCTGATACTTTCTTTGTTTGTGGACATACAAAACTGACTTGTGTTTTAGCACAGAAGATTGTAGGATTGCAACTGTAAAGGTCAAATAGACCTACCATGAATTTCAGAGGTTGGCAATGAAAAACAGACCTGCTATACCATTCCAGTAGTAGATAAGAACATAAGAAGAGCCCTGCTGGATCAGACCAGTGGTCCATCTAGTCCAGCATCTTGTTTCACATAGTGGCCTATCAGTTGCCTTGGAGAGCCAACAAACAGGACGTAGAGACCAAGGTCCTCCTCCGATGTTGCCTCCTAGTACCTGGTTATTCACCTTTTGTCTGTCGTGAACCTATTCCCCACTATGATGGACCTCCTTCTCTCCCCCGCTCAATGCAAGTGTTGAGGTAAAACTTGAATGAAAGTGTTGAGGTAAAACTTGCCAGTAACAACAACAACAACAACAACAACAACAACAACAACAACAACAACAACAACAACAACAACAACAACAACAACAACAGCGCTTATATACCACTCTTCTGGACAGATTAGTGCCCCACTCAGAGCAGTGAACAAGTTAGTGTTATTATTATCCCCACAATGCAGTTGGGGAGCTGGGGCTGAGAGGAGTGGCTTACCCAAGGCCACCTACTGGGCTCATGGCAGTAGTGGGATTCAAACCAGTAGAGTGCTAATTTGCAACTGAACTACTTAACCACTGTGCTACAATACTCTTTAAATTTCAGGCAAAACAGTTACCTTTAAGCTTAATTTCTATGTTCTTATTAATGAGAAGTGTTTGTTTCAAAACTTTGGTTTCAGTAACAATGTTTCTTCACAAAGTTCCCTTTTTAAACTCAAGTTTCCAGATGTTAGTTCAACACAGTTTTTCCTTTACAACAGAGCTGGGGTCCTCCTTAGAGCCAAATCCCCTTTTAGAAACTGGGCAGGAATTATTCCTCTTCACCTAAGAAGACATAACCCTATCCACTTGGCTTGAATGGGAGTCTCCACTTACTACCTATGCACTCTGCCAATAACACACACCCAGTTCTATATTGCGCTGGCTTTTATACTGGGAATTATTAACTGTATGTCTTCTTTTAAGACAAGGTTGTTACAGTTAGGGCAAACATTTTCTTTTCCCTCCCTTCAGAGGGGTGCCTGCCTGATCTTCCTTATCAGACTCGTTCACACACTCAATTCCAAACTCCCAACTGAACTCAAAATCCTGTCAGCGCCAACTGTCATCCTGCTGCTGATTCTAACTAGCCAATCAGAGACCAAGAGGAGCAGCCTGTCAATCAAGCTCTCATTCCAGGCAATTATTAACTTTGAGTGCTGCACTATAGAAACCTTTAAATTGCATTCCATCACACCCACCAGCTTCATTGGATGCCCTAGTTTTATGGGAGAGAGAGAAAAATCTCCCTCTATTAACTTTCACCACCTGATCCCTAAATTTATAAACCTCTACTGTGTCCTTGCTTAGCTGTCTTTTTTCTGAATTAAAAGTCCCAAATGCCTTAAGAAGCAATCATAAGTAGAAGTTCTGTTTTGTTCAATGGGACTTACTCCCAGGAAAGGGTTTTTAGGATTGCTGCCTGAGAGAGCAGTAAGGAATAATACAAATAGAGGTAGCTCTTGATCAGTTGGATTTCTTTGTCTGCCAGTACCTGAACCAGTCAGCGCCTATCAGATTGCCCCTCATGTAAGCACATATTGTTCCAGCCAATGTTATCATCCTTTGCGGCATCCTGCTTCACTTGGTTCTCAATTTGTCATTAGCCCTGAAAAAGAATTCAGGTTCTTGCTGGTGGATACGTAAATCAACTTTCTGCAGTCTCCTAACTCCGAGCCTGTAAGACGGAGCAGTTCTGCCAGGCATACGGTCAGTGCCAGGCGGTGCCCCCTGGCCGGGTGAGTATAGTACATGCCCTCTCTACCAGGGACACTCTCCATCTCTCACACATTCCCTGCCACAATGCTTTGGAGATTGCTAAAGGGTGGTCAGCTGGATCATTTTGTGTGTGTGTGTGTGTGTGTATTTTAGCTACGATATTTTGAATGTTTTATGATTTTAAATTGTATAAAGTGTTTAATGTAATTTTAAATGGTATGTTAGGTGTAATCTGCCCTGAGCCTGCCTCAGGTTTATCCAAAGCGGGAAAGTGATCTGGAATAACCCGAACCCGGAAGTGGCAAGCTGCTTCGGTATTTGGGTCTTTAAATCACTTTGGTATGCTCTGTAAAGATTCGGAGCATACCAAAGTGAGAGGAGAAAGCTCTGTTCCACCCCCCACCCCACTTACCTCACTCAGGATGGGAGGGACGCCCAGCTGGGTGGCAGGAGGGTGCGCTGCTGCTGCATCCTCAGCCGTGCTGGCCAATGAGGAGGTGGGGAAGGCTGGAGCCGCTGCCTCTGCCTCCTCCGCAGCCAACTGGGCAGCCCCAGGGCATACTGCCAATGCCTCCACTGCTGCAGCAGCCAGCAAGGAGGAGGGGAAGGCCTGGAGCCAACACTATCACCTCCAAGACCAGCAAGAAGGCCCAGGTAAGTGGGGTGATGGCCTGCTGGCCAGTGGGAAAATAGGGAGACCTGAAGTTTAAAGGGCCCCAAAGCTTCCCAAAGTGACCCGAATCACTTCAAGAAGCATTGATTCAGGTGTTCTGAATCTAGGCCACCATGCTGACCCCGATTCGGAACACTTGAATCTTTACAATTCGGGCAGGATTCAGTTTATTTTCTGAATCTGAAGCCCAAATCACACATCCCTAGTTGGAATCCCCTTTCTGACATGGAAGCTTGCTGGGCAACTTTAGGCCAGTCACACTATCCCAACCTAACCAACTGTGAAGGATGGGGGATTTGGAATTACGTGCAAATAGCATAGTGTGATGTGGAAGTTATTTACTATTGTCACTATCTCCTTTTCTGATTCATTATATTGATATCCAGGAGGAAAACTTCAAAATTTATTTAATGATTCTAGAGACTATCAAATGTATAATGGAGTTAGAGTTCTTATCCCCTTCTATCCTGCCTTGCTTATGTTTTTGAAAAATACTCTATCAGCCCTATATCTAAAGTCAAGAGGTTGTCACAATTTACAAAATAAGTTCATGCCTTCGTAGAGGTTAAAAGACTGAATGTTTTCATCAGAAACTAAGGGTGAAATACCTGTGCTTGGGAACAAAGTGAAAGCTAGCAGAGTTTACATTCAACTAATTAGCTAACAGAGGCAGAATGGAAAAAGAGATTAGATTTCATCCACTGGAGTGTAGTTTTTCCTGGAGAGAATAATGTGCAACCCTTCCCCATGCTGTTAAAGATATCTGGGGATATGTCATTCCCAAATACTTTGGCAATGTGTGAGTGTTTACTGTGATACCGAGAATGCACAGAGCAGTCTCAGGGGCAATTAAGATGACTATTAAATGTGGAGAGAAGGCATGGAGAGACAGCTCGTTGCCAGCCTGTAGCAAGCTGGTTATGTAAAATCCAACATCATGCTCTGAACTTTTCAGAGATCCCAATTTTACAATCAATAGCAATAGCTCAAAAGCTGCAGCCACCATAGGCTGAGCTATCATGGGAATCTATACTCAAAGATCTCAGGAACTTGCCTTATCCTGAGGCAGCCTGTTGGTCCACAGAGGTCACTACTGCCCATTCTGATAGGTGGTAAGCATCTTCGATTGCATGGAAGTGATTGTCTGAACTCAACTTCAAATTTATGACTTTTTACCATGCTGCAAAACAGTTTATATAGCTGTTTTTCTGTCACCACTATACGATCCTCAGTTGATAAGATCCGTTTAGAACTGGATTTTAGAAAATAGAAAATGTGACAGCATTCTCTAGTCCTGGCATATTGTAAACAGGCAGAAATAATACTGATATGTGTGTGCCCATGATATCACATATATGACTCTACTAACTTGGTACAAGTTACTTGGTACAAGGCACTAACGCTTATTTCACAAGGTTTCTTTATACTGCCAACCTAAGTACCAAACTTTGACTTGCTTTGAATCGGAGGCCTGCCCTTCTGGAAGCTATTGCCCCAAGTTAAGATCATCAATTAATGGAAGCCATAACTAATAACATTAAGGTACTCTCATTTAACTGCAGGGGGCTTAATAATATCATCAAACTAAAACATGTTACTTCTAGTATAGTTGAACAGCATCCTAACATTATCTTGCTACAGGAAACTCTCAAGAACAAACTACCTCAAGTACTTAGATCTAATTGGTTTCAACACCATTTCCAGCCCCCTGGGTCCTCCAAGGCCGGAGGAATGGCCGTCTTAATTTCTAAAAATACCATGTTCCAACTCCTAGCAACTAAAGCAGATCCCTCAGGTAGATACATTTGGATTAAAGGTGTAGTCAATGGCCTCAAACTGACAATAGTATCACTGTATGCCCCAATAGCAATCAATTGGATTTCATACAAGATATGCTACTAAATTTATCTGTTTTTTCTGAAGGTGAAATCCTTATTGGAGGGGACCTTATTTATATTGCTGACAACACTCTAGATAGATCATGTACTAACTAGCCTAGGAAAAGAACAAAAAACTCTACCAGTCCATCAAAACTAAATGCATAGTTCCAAAACTTTTCCCTAATAGATATTTGGTGCTACCTACATCAAAAAGAAAGAGATTATACCTATCCCCCCCCTGATAAATTCATACATAAATTGACTATATTCTGGTGTCCCCAAAACTTGACCATCAAATAGTCTCCTCAAACACTGGGCTCAAGGCATGGTCTGACCATGCCTAGGTTGAACATGAATAATTGCAAGACATAATGACCGGACAAGGCTTTCACTGGAAGTTAAACAAATTTCTTTTATGAAACGAATCATTTTCCAGAGACATAGAAAAAGAACTAGAAGAATACTTTAGATTTAACTCCACTGAAGACACATCTCAAATTATAATCTGGGATGCCATGAAAGCGGTTATAAGGGGCAAATTCATCTCGCTTGCAGCATCCTACAAAAGGAAAAAGAACAATACAAATCAGAATTATTGGACAATATTAGAATACTGGAGGAGAAGCATAAACGTTTTGTAGTCCTAAAATATATAAGAAATTGACTAATGAAAGGAAAAAAAATTGGAGGCCCTTGAAGCCCACATAATAATCTGTTATATTTGAAACAGAGATTCTGGCACCAAAGCCCCAAGATGCTTAATCTTTTAGCATGGAAAGTTCGCAAGAAAAAAAACTGCCCACTCAATATGCTCTATTAAGAATCAAAATGGTATACTAACCTCTAACACAAAAGAAATCCTAGAAGTGTTTGCCAAATATTACCAAAATCTTTATTCCTCAGAGAAACCTGATAAGACCTCCATAGCATTGTTTCTTTCTATTAAGAAAATGTCTCTGACCCTAGAGACATTATGGAATAACAGATCTCAAAACAAGAAGTTATAGAAACTATTAAAAAACTAAAATTAAACAAGGCCCCGAGTAGAGATGGCTTCTCAGCCGAATTCTCCAAAAAGTACATCAACATCCGGGCTGAGTCTTTAGCTAACACTTGCAATTCGGCACTACTACATGGCATCATACCACAGACATGGTACAAGTCTAAAATTATCTTGATACCTAAAAAAGGGAAAGACATTTCATACCCCGATTTGTTTAGGCCTCTTTCTCTTGTCAACCAGGATGTGAAAAATTCACAGCTATATTGGCAAACAGGCTAAATAAATTTATCACACAATACATTCATTGTGATCAAACGGGCTTTATGCCTCAAAGAAATATCACAGATAACATCAGGAAAACAGTTAACATCATCAATCACTAGACATAATCTGACAGAGTCTCTCATTCTATCTTTAGACGCTGAAAAAGTCTTCGATAGGTTAGAAACTCAATACCTATTCCAACTACTCGACGTTATGGGCTTCGGCCCCCTTTTTCTCCAAACCATACAATCACTGTATGCACAGCCTAAGGCACAAGTTGCGGTGAATAGTCTTCTATCAGAAGATTTTAGATTGGCTAGGGGCACTCGTCAGGGATGTCCTGTATTCCCCTTGCTTTTTGCTATTTCTATTGAGCCTCTAGCTGAACTGATCAGAAACAATACTGACATACAAGGGGTTCTCATCAGTGACCAAGAATATAAATTTAGCCTGTTCGCAGATGATATGACAATTTATATTACCAATCCTAAAAAGTCGATAGCTGCTTTAGAACTAACTATATAATCTTTTAGTAGAATTTCTGGATTTAATATTAATTTTACAAAATCAGAACTTTCATTCAGTTAAAATGTATACTACAACTATATAAATACAAATATAAAAACAAAGAGCATGGCAGCACGTAAGCATTTTACAGCAACTATGTGAAGGACAAGAGGCAACATTGGGCAGGAGGGCATAAGATTTTAACCCCCTCACCAAAGGGAGGGGCACCGCCTAGCATCAACCATATGCCTGGCAGAACAGCGCCATCTTGCAGGCCCAGCAAAATGCCAACAAGTCCTGCCGGGCCCTGATCTCACAAGACAGAGCGTTCCACCAGGCTGGGGCCAGGGCCGAAAAAGCCCTGGTCCGGGTCGATGCCAGATGGGCCTCCCTAGGGCCAGGGATCTTCAACAGATGTTTATCGCTTGAGCAAAGGGTCCTCTGGGGCTTATATGGGGAGAGGGGGTCCAGAAGATACGACGGTCCCAGTCCACTTAGGGCTTTATAGGTTAATACCAGAACCTTGAACCTGATTCGGTCCTCCACCGGCAACGAATGCAGCTGGCGTAACACTGGTGTTATGTGTTCCCATATTGGTGTTCTGGTGATAACCCGCTCCGCTGCATTCTGCACCAGCTGTAATCGCCGGATCAGGCTCAAGGGAAGCCCAGTGTAGAGTGCGTTACAGTAGTCCAGTCTAGAGGTGACCATTGCTTGGGAAGATAGATAGGGAGCAAGTTGCTTGGCCTGACGAAGATAATAAAAAGAAGACCTGGCAACCGCAGAGACCTGATCCACCATTAATTAAGCAATCCAGATAATTAATTTTCCATTAACCGATAAGCTTTCCTAAGCCTGAAAAGGGTTTGGGTCAGAATGCGTGCAATCCACAATTGTGTACAAGTAGTAAAAAGGGCATTGAGAATTCTCCCAAGAAACTCATTTTTCATTTTTAAAGAAATGTTTCTACTGCTTAGGGCTTGCAATGCCTGCCTAGTGAATCTTAGCAGCAAAAGGGGTGGTTAAGTAAAACATCTCATACTCAGAGTTGGGCTTTCAAAGCTCTTTGCCCCATAAGCTAAAAAGTCCTTAAAGCTGAGCACAAATTCTAGAATTCAGTTTTTCCTGATACAGAATTTGGAATCCCGTGGCACTGTAGTATCGTGTCGTGTCGTGTCGTGTCGTGTCGTGTCGTGTCGTGTCGTGTCGTGTCGTGTCGTGTCGTGTCGTGTCGTGTCGTGTCGTGTCGTGTCGTGTCGTGTCGTATAGGGGTTTTTGTGATGTTACTCACTGGTACTGAACACCAGCAAGTTGATCTTCATTTTCATGCACTAACTCACCCCACTCACCCAGAGAAAGAGAGAGTGGATCCTCAGGAACAGCCAGTGGAAATCTGCAGAGGGAGGGGGAATTGGTGGACATAGGCACAACCTTATGTATGAGTACTGCCCCCCCCCCCCCGTTTTTTACAAAAAAGTACTGATCGTGTCATATCATATATCGTATCATAGAGTACACATAAATCTGGACTGGCTATACTGGATGGTAGTGGGGTGAGTATTCACATTACACCAAGCCAGTCAGCCTATGGAATTCCCAGTACAAATCCCAGCATACGGGTCTCAGACCGTAACCTGAGGAGCCTGTTACTCTTCCTTTCCTCATTCTGTGCATTAATAGAAGCCTAACTCACAACAGGTCTAGTCATCCAGGCTCCTGATATATCTCAACAGCTGTAGATGTGGCCAGCTGTCCATCTTCCCCAGCCCCCAACCTACTCACAGACCTGACATTTGAAAATGCTTAGATACGCCAAGACTTTGAAAGGCTACTCAAATAACTTGCAGTGTTCCTTAGCACAGGCAGACTAATCCCGAGCCAGCAATAACCACTGCATAGGTACTTAGTTGTACGGTTTCCAGCCATGTCTGAAGGCAAGGCATTGAAAGTCCGGGTGACTTTTGCTATTATTTTAGTCGGCATTGCTTTAATGCTTACAGCAGTGGTGACGGATCACTGGGCTGTGCTGAGTCCGAAGGTGGAGAAGTACAATACCACCTGTGAAGCGGCTCATTTTGGGCTATGGCGCCTCTGTACAAAACGGATCTATATACAAGAAGAGGAGCCAGGCAAGGATAAGGGCTGCGGGCCAATCAGCCTGCCAGGAGGTACGTGTCTCTGCTTTCTCCAGTACCAAACTTAAAATGCATTGGAGGGTAAATTACAATATCTAGGCAGACAGCTGAGGGGGTATGTTGGCCAACCTGAATTAATCTCGCCAATTTGATGTTCAAATTAGCCTGATAATACACCTATTCACATTTCCTTGAGGCGCTGTTTTCTGCCTTGGTAATATATCCTTCAAATATTTACTACAACCCTCGCCAACTGTCCTGTACAACAGACACTGACTTCTATAAACCAGTACAGAAAGCAGAGAAGAAACAAGATGAAGGATATTTTTTCCAAATTCATCGCAAACATCATTGTCAGTAGGACTTGGGTTTTAGTTAACACAAATCTTTGATCAGGCAAATAACAATAAAGATTTCACTGGTAATTTTAGAAATAATTGGCATAAATCTCCTCACATATATACTTTTAAGTGTGATAGAGGACACCATGCATGCAAAAAAAATCAGCAGACACACATATGAACAATGAATGAACAAAATATACAGCATCGCCTATTCACGAATCTGATTAGATTACTGTAATATGATTTATGTGGGTCTGCCTGTGAAGACAGTACAGAAGCTTCAGACAATGAGAATTCAGCAGACAGACTGGAAACTCCTCTATGGAGTACAGTACTCCAGTGCTGAAACAATTGAACTGGTTATTTGTTTTTGGGTTCATTTCAGAATGCTGGTTCTTACATTGAAGGTAATAAACAGCTTGGGACCGGGATACTGGAAAGATCATCTTTTTCCATATGTACCTGGCCAATAGTTGAGAACTTTATTGGAGGCCAAGTTCCATATTCACCCATGTCCTGAAATGAGACAGGATGACATCAAAAAGCTGTCTTGTCAGTTGTGGTGCCCCAGATGTGGCACACCCACACCCACACTGCCTAGCACCAAGCAGTTCGATCCTCTGGCACCAGGTGAAGAATTTTTTAAAAATTTGCTCAGGCCTTTCATATTTTGTTTTCTTCTCCTCCTCCTTTCCAATCCTTTTTAAATAATGTATGGTTTGGTTGCTCCTTTCCTGTGTTTGTGGTTTTTTTATGCTTGTCCGTTTTTTAAAAATATATTTTTTATCTGTTGGCTGTGTTTATTTATTCCCCCCCCCTCTCTCTCCTGTTGGTTCTTATTTTAGTACTCCTCTAAAAATTGTTTTTCAGTATTACAGAATTATGATAATGTCTTGTTGTTTTAATTAGCATTTATGATTTTTTGGTCTTAGTTGTTTTGTAATGTTGATTTGGATGTGGCTTTATTTTGAAAACTATCCTGGAGCCATGTCAGTTGAGGGCTGAGGCATAGTTATCTAAAATAAAATGAATGTGTGTGTTGCACAGTCCATAGATTTGTTGTTGCTGCTTCACGTACATCCCTGTCTTTCTTCTCAAGGACTCTTACATTCAGGTAGATCTGTCTGAGGTATCAATACGGGGTGGTATGATTTCTGAACATGACAGCCAAGGAAACATCTCCATAGGCTGTTGACGGAAGTTGGGGCATAATAGAAAACAGCAACAAGGAAAAAATATGGTGGGGAGCCAGTATATTTTGGGATGAAAGAGAATGAACTGGGAAATGGCATTTCCAAGCAGGATTGCATTAACCGATACCTGGGCCCCTAGGCGTTCAGGTATTTCAGGCCCCCTCCAGCACTTCAATCTTTCACCCCACTACAGCTGACAGCCTGAACCTGGTACAGACGGCAGTACATAGCCCTATATTCACTTTGAGGGTCTGCAGAAGAAGTCTATTCACAATTTTAAAAATATTTTTGTGTGAGTTGAACTCTTGAGGAAAGCACATTTTAGGGGGTATAATTGTTCAATACTGTAATATTTTGAAGTGAGTAAAATTTTTATCATTTATTAAAAATATATAATTTATGGATAATTGTTTTAATATAAGAGACAATTTGTTTCACTTCAATGAGGAAGCAGTTAATTATCTTATTAACAGAGATTATGTAAGAGAATAAATTAATTGTAATTTATGTGGGGGGCGTGCCTCAGCAAAAAAACCTGACAGGCCCCTAGTTCCTGTGGGGCCCCTAGCCTAGTCAGTCTTATGAATAATACGGCCCTGTTTCCAAGAAGTGGGCTGGGTGTCTAAATGCAAAAGACTGTTTCCTTGATCTTTTAATAGATGTACGGACAAGGGAATTTGCATCTTGGAAATAAGCAGGACCAGGATAAGTTCTGCAGGCACATGGTGTAGAAACCTTGCTGAAGCCAAACATGTTCAGATCTCCTGGCCTTGAGTTCCATGGTGGAAGAAGGGTGGAGATAAATGTAATTTTAATAAGTGACAACCACCGATATAGGTTATTGCTTAGCCACATGAAAGTCAGCATTTGTGGCTTTTGTCCCTGTTAATATCCCAATCCGCTTCTTGTCTCTTCAGCAGTGGAGCTCAGGGTAGCAAAAGCAATGGGGAATGACATGCACAGAGCTTTTCACTTCCCACCTCCTCATGTGCCTTCTTTGAATCTTAGCCATGGTAACA
This sequence comes from Eublepharis macularius, assembly GCF_028583425.1. Classification (NCBI taxonomy): domain Eukaryota; kingdom Metazoa; phylum Chordata; class Lepidosauria; order Squamata; family Eublepharidae; genus Eublepharis; species Eublepharis macularius. Next base: position 14,076,071 of record NC_072793.1, on the reverse strand, counting down.
GAAGACACTTTTAGTTAAATAACCACACTTACATAGATTAGCTCTTAGAAGTACTTACATTTTTTTATAAAAAATCCTGACTAATTCATGGTTTGTATTACTTTAGGGGGCAGCTATAAACTGTTAGTGTGAAATCATTACATCAGATACAATATAAAGGTCAGAACTATATCACTTTTAAACATTATGGCACTCGTTTTATAAAGTAACCTTAGTACAAGGACCCTAACATAGCAATGTCTGTCCCATTCTTTGGTCAGACAGGACGAGAGACATTCGATCCAGGTTACCAGCAGCTGGGGAAAAAATTCCAACAATTTATCAGATCAACTATCCTCTTAATTACTAGCACCCCCACACCGCAATCCATACCATGAGGTAGCTCTGCCCCTTTCATCTAGTCATGATCAGAAACTGTCACCGCATGAGTCACAATCTTCTCCACCCAGCCCCAGAGGTAAGGGCAGTGATTAGGGCTGCCATCTCTGGGTTGGGAAATTCCTACAAAATTAGGGGTGGGGATTGGGGAGGGTGGAGTTTGAGGAGGAGAGGGACTTCAGCAGGTATAATCCTGTCCGGGGTCAGCAGCCCAGCCCCCGGACTTGCTGACAGACAGCGGCAGGGGGCAGCCGGGAGACAGCAGTTCAACCGCTCTGTCTGGCAAACAGAGCCAGAACCTGCCTACTCCAGGGGGAAGGGGCGAAAGGCCAAAGCCTCAGAAGGCTGGAGGGAGCAGGGAGAAGCCAGCTAGTCCCACCCCCCATGGGGAAGAGAGGGGGCTAAGCAGGCTAGAGGAAAAGGGCCAAGGCAAGGGGAATAGGGATACAGCAACAGCCCAAACAGAGCCCTTACCTTCCAAGGAGGAGAAGCAGCCACTACAGCCCAGAGCCACACCCCGGCCAGAGGGCAGCAGCCTGGCTCAGGAGGTGCTAGGAGCCAAGCCCCTCCAGGTGGAGCTGCCACAGGCATTCTGGGGGAGGAGATGGGTAGCCCCGCCCGGCATCAATGAACAGGCAGCACAGAAGCTGGCCAGGGCAGCTGCTCGCGAGCAAGGCCAGGCAGGCTCAGCAGCACAGAAGCCGGCTGGGGCAGCTCCTTGTGAGCAAGGCCAAGGAGACCTCAGCTGGGGATGGCTCGCATTCAATCCCACCCTGCCAGCAAGGCAAGGAAGCCAAGAAGGGATTAGTGGTAGGAGGGAAACACCTGAGGGAAGGCACAGCTGGGCCAAGTCAGGAGAGGGAACAAGCCTAGAAGGAGGGCGGGGTGGGGAAAGGAAACCCTATATAAGGTGGCTGGGAAGAGCTCTGAGGTGGTGGGTGTGAGTGAGGAGTGATGATGTGGAGTGAGAGCAGTAGGATGCAAGGGTGGAGGCTTGGAGGAGAGTTCTGGAAGGAGGAGAAGAAGGAGGACACAGAGGGTAAGCAGGCCAGGTTGAGCAGGCCAGCGAGTGGACTGAGAGGGAGTCTGGGTGAGGTATACCGCCCCTCCTTCCACAGAGCAGGGTCCTGCAGAGTCCCTGGCCCCCCTGTGACGTCAGGAGCAGACCGCCCAGTGCCACACCCAGCGGCAGCCGCGGCAAGCCCTGACAAATCCAACAGAGACAACCCTCCAAAACAGCTGTTTTCTGCAAGGGAACTCATATCTGTAGTACGGAGATCAGTTGTAATTCTGCTTTCCAGGGCTTTTTTTCTGGGAAAAGAGGTGGTGGAACTCAGTGGGTTGTCCTAGGAGAAAATGGTCACATGGTTGGTGGCTCCACCCCCTGATCTCCAGACAGAGGGGAGTTTCGATTGCCCTCTGTGCTGCTTAGTAGTGTGGAGGGCAATCTAAACTCCCCTCTGTCTGGAGATCAGGGGGTGGGGCCACCAGCCATATGACCATTTTCAAGAGGTTCCAGAACTCCATTCCACTGCATTCCCACTGAAAAAAAGCCCTGCTGCTTTTCACTCAGTAGAAGTTAAAGCACGAGCTGAAGAAACTACTAAAGAAATTGAACATTTAAATTGGAGTCCCTTCTCACATCACAGGGGAATTCAGTCTCTCCAAACTTCTTAAATGTTTAATATCAATATTTAAGGAGACATGTTTGCTTGTGGAACCCTCCACCCTGTCCTCCAGGCTCAAACAATCCTGTTCTCTTGTCCCCTGTTATGGCCTGTTTGACTTATCTTTCCCCTAGAAGTGGACCGCTCTCCTAACTGCTCCACTTCTGTGTCTGTGACTATTGCAACCTATTTGGCTGACATGGAACTACTTGTTGATGGCAGTCTTTTATGTCCTAACCAGCCAAGAATCTTGACAGGAGCTGGACAACTGAAGCACATCTGGATTCTTATTGTCACCAACACTGACTCAGAATCCAAGTCCAATCTTTGATGTCTGGAGGATTTCTGATTCTCAGGTGGCGGCTGGAGATCTCCTGGAATTAGAACTGACCTCCAGGCTATAGAGATTAGTTCCCCTGGAGAAAATAGCTACTTTGGAGGATGGTCTCTACGGCATTATATCCTAATCAGGTCCCTCTCCTCCCCAAATCCCTCTCCAAGCTCCACCCCCAAATTCTCCAGGAATTTCCCAACCTGGAGCTGGCAACCCTATTCACAGTTATCCTTGCTTATAACTGAGAGGAAACTTTGTCTTTTTCTTGGCCTGTATATATAATTCTTCCAGATGGCAACATTGCCTCAAGGCTATCCCACACTACCCCATTGAACTAGCGCAGACAAGGAAACAAAAGCCATCATGGACAGGAAGAAATTCATTAATCTTTTTTTTCCTGTTATCCAAAGGAGATGGTAGCATCTGCTCATTCCATAACAGCATATCTAGAACAAAAGACAGCAGTAAAACTGAATTATTAGAGGTGTGCGCATTCAGGAGGTATCTAAGCCAAACATCTCCTGCTCATTAACCTTGGAATGGTATCTAACCTAAATGAAATTTCCTCTTTGCATCAGAATATACTAAGCCAGATCAGGCCATTTTTCCTGGCTGAGCTGCCATGTCTGTTGCTTTACTTTGCTTTCAATTTGCCATTTCTCAACACTGTCTTTAGGTTTCCATTTCAACAATGGTTATTCAGCAGTGATGCACCTAACAGGCCCAACATCCAATCAGAACATTTATCTTCTGTTCAATCTATGCAGCAGCATCATGTCTGATTGGGTTTCTGTGCAGAATGTTGCCCTCAACTGCATTGTTGGCTTGAGGAAGTTTCTCATTCTGTATAAATATCATCCCGGAATCTGGGAGGTAGCCTGATTGCAGAGCAGGTAAATGCTTGTTTGCGCACTCTGGGAGAAGGTGGTGGTTGTGCGGGGTGATACAGGTGGTATAACAACAGCAGCAGCAGCACTTATATACTGCTCTTCTAGACAGATTAGTGCCTTACTCAGAGCAGTGAACAATACAGCTGGGGAGCTGGGGCTGAGAGGAGTGGCTTACCCAAGGCCACCTGCTTGAGCTCATGGCAGTAGTGGGATTCGAATCAGCAGAGTGCTGATTCACAGCCAAACCACTTAACCACTGTGCTACAGCAACAAATTCATATACTTGCTCCACCCTGAGCCTGTCACTAGATACAAAGGCTTTGCTCATATCCTCTGTAAGGTGGAAAGGCTGCCATGCTTTGAGGAGTGGGAGGTGGGGAGAGACAGAAGCCAAGTGTGTTCATTCTTCCCCTTGCAGCAGGTAGTGTACTTGTTTTACAGAGAGGAGGGTGAGGCTTAAACCCTCCAAAAGTAAAACAAGAAAAAGAAATAAACACACTCAAACATTTGTAAGGAAGATCCCTCCTTGAGTGAGGGCTACAACCTCTTGAGCATTTCTTCTTACGCAGGACCAGATCGAGGGGGGGCAGGGGGGGTAGTCTGCCCCCGGTGCTGCCAGGGAGGGGGCACTGGGAGCAGCTGCCAGGAGCATGCGGGCAGCAGTGCGGGCAGCCTCACAGCCCCTTGCACTGCCTTTCGCTGCCCCGCAGGACAGGGGGCGGCCAGCTTGCCGCACGCCCCCTGTCCTGCAGGGCAGGCAAAAGGCAGTGCAGCCACCCACGCCATTCACCCCTGTCCTGCAGGGCAGGCAAAAGGCAGTGCAGCCACCCGCGCCATTCGCCTGCCCCACACGACAGGGGGCGGCCAGCCGCCCCCTGTCCTGCGGGGCAGGTGAATGGTGCAGGCAGCCTCGTAGGCCCCTGCCCTGCCTTTGGCCTGCCCTGCAGGACAGGGGGTGTGTGGGGCAGGTGAAAACAGGGGGCTGCGAGGCCCCCCCACGCCATTTGCCTGCGGGGAGGCGAATGGCGCGGGCAGCTTCCCAGCCCCACACGCTGCCTCCGCCGCTCTGCCCTGCATGATGACATCACCGAAATGACATCATCATGCGCACCCAACACGCGTGAGGGACTCGGACTAGGGTTGTCCTGGGTGCTGGCAACCCTAGATCCGGCCCTGTTCTTACGTAGTTGGGAGACATAGTTACAGATGGGCATGGTTTTCCTATTGAAAGCAAGTAAACATCACTCCAATAATAAAATAAGATGAACCCAACCCTGTGTAAAATTTCTGAGCACACCCCCAGCTCCTGTATGTGAGTTTAAACTGTCCTAATTAGTCTTCTGAGCTCTGCAGAGGCACAGAGCTCATCCTTCCCAACAGCTCTCATTCATCTACTAACATTATTTCTGAATACTGCAGCCCCATGACATTGTAATATAAAGCAGTGATGTTTTATTAGTAGTATTACACATCACAGAAGAATCTAAACATAAAGCTCTGCATAATTAGGGCATCGAACAGGTTCACACGTAATATTTCAATTATTAGTTACAGGAGAAGGAAAAGATCAGTCCAGAAAAATATCTTTTGCCAAAACTGCAAAAATAACTAGCACAGCAGGCACTGTATAAACACATAAATCAAAGCTGAGGCAACAATGCCTCTGTGATCCAGTAATCTAGCATCTGAAATTCGACCACTCACATTTGGAGATTTCAACACAAACTTGGCCTGGAGTTTTGTGATAGGTGGCAAGAACAGAAGCTGTAATTCTATGAGGTTTTTTTTTCATTACTTTTATGATAATTGCCCTCATTCCTATTCACATTTCACCCTCTGCCTTTTCCACTTTTCATGTGCCTCTTAACTAGCAAAACAAAACTCGTCAGAAGACAAATCGAAAGCTTACAATCTGCTAGCAGATTGTAAAGCTTTCAGCGCTTTAATTTAATTTTGTAAAGCAGTAGATGTCTTCCTAGAACTATAAAAATAATAAAAGTTAATCACTGGGAGTAATAAATTACAGTATCTGCCACTCACAAGAAATGTGAGAATTTCTGAACGTCTCAGATGACAGCAAGTAAAAAAAAAAAAACACCCGGCGCTGTTATTTACATCTCAGTTTAGTAAAATCCTAGGAATGCCCATCAAACCTGCTACAGACATGCCCCCCCCCCAACAGTCTCTGTTATGGTACCATAAATTCTAGTCACAGCGCTCTGACTTAACTTGCTATCTCTATAATTGCCTATTTGTTTACTGTGCACATTTGAAAGGCAGCAAAGGGGCGTGTATATCTCAGCTATGTTCTGTCCATGTTGGCACATGCTGACATCCATCAAAAGAAGCAAATATACTTGGGCTGCACTAGTGATAAATCTATTTTATTAAGACAGCTGGTTATTTATGGGCTTTATTTTTATCCTACAATGTGCAGCAGAGGTAAATCTGTGCATTGCACTCAAAGTAAATAAAAGTAAATAAAAAAGAAAGAAACAAAAATCTAGGATATGAACTTACCATTTTTATTGCAGATTAGCTTGATACCCATGCTTCGCTATGGTATTTAAGGACTTTAAATCCAGTTACTTCCCTTCTTCAACTGTCTGCAGTTTCCTTTACCTGATTTTTCAGGTAAAGGAAATACAGAGTTCCACAGCTGACCAATCAGAGAGAGGGGGGTGCAAGCAGGCAGGAGCCTGCCAGCCACACAGGAAAGCCAGGCCCCACAGGGAAATTGGCAACCCTAGTGAACATTTAGGGGAAGACTGAGAGGTGCCTTTGACCTCAGGACACATTCAATGACTCCCAATAGCAACTGCAGACTGTTTAGAATGTGGAGTGTGAGGCCCTATCAAGCCGCATATGCAAATGCGTTCCAACTGTCTCTGGGGAGGGAATGAGATGTGGAATGTTTTGAGACCCAACCAGCCCGCATACGTCAATGACCTAGAAAGGCTGGCCCAACCAGGGAAGAGTGGCCAAGCTGGCAGTGGGTGGGGGGTGCAAGCAGGCAGCAGCCTGCCAGCCACTCAGGAAAGCTGTATCCCTTTGGGAAAACACATTTTACCCCTTTTTACTCCCTTAGGGGGCGAATTTCTTAACATCCATTCTCAGTGGGTGTTTACATCATGAAAGGAATGTTCTCCTCAAATTTCATGTTTCTAGGCCCAGGGGTTTGGGCTTGGCATTGATGAGTCAGTCAGGAGGACACTTGTCTTTATATAGAGAGATAGATAGATAGATAAGCAAGCTTTCACCCCAAAATTTGTTGGAGGGCTTGTTTTAAATCAGTAGCTCTGTGCTATGGATTCATGGCAATAACCAATACACTGTGTGAAATTCTGGTTGCCACATATCAAAAAGGATATAGCAGAGCTGGAAAATGTGCCGAAGAAGTCTACCGAAATGATTCAGATGCTGCTGTGCCTTTTTTATGAAGTGAGACTGAAAAGTCTGGGAGTTTTCAGTTTAGAAAAAAAGACCATTAAGGGCCAAAGTACACATTGCCTGTGGCATGAGACAGGTTGGGCAAATTATGCCCCCCGGGGGGGGGCAATTCAGCTTGGGAAACTATATGGAATGGGAAGCTTAAGCCCTTCACTCCAGCATTACACTCCTGAGACAAATTAGGCCCTGGTCTATTTGGGAACATTAGTTCCCCAATGTCTGCAAAAAGGACACAATCAACCAGACTCATGTCACAGCTAACGTGCAGTTTAGCCCTCAAGAGGGACAGGATAGATGTTTTTAAAATGATGCTTGTGGTGGAGAGAGTGGTTAGAAAGAGCTTTTTCTCCCTCTCAGAAAATACTAGAACTTGGAGGTACCCAATGAAATGGTCAGGAAATGAGTTCAGAATAGACAAAAGGAAATACTTCTTGATCCAATGAGTAATGTGATCATCAAATTCACTGTTTGTAAATGTAGTGATGACCACTAGCATAGATGGCTTTCAAAGGAGATCCAGCAGTGGCGACTACTAGTCATGGTGACTAAAGGGAACCTCCCCATTCTGTATAACAGTGCCAGGAGGCAATATCAGGGGAAGGCCTCCTCTTCTATGACCTGTTTATTGGTTCTTGAGAGCAGCTGGTTGGCCACTGAGTGAAGCAGAAGGCTGAACCAGATGTACCACTAATCTGATTTAATAGGGCTCTTCTTATGTTCTTAGGTACATGCATAAAACCATATTAACAAGTAAAAGGACCTCTGATAAGAAGAAAATGCTGCAGTTTGTGGAGACTCTTATTAGAAGATAATGCAGGTGGACATATTGAAATTTGTATTTTTGCAATGTAATTTGACCTATTTTTCCCCAAAACTCGAGACTTTCCCTCACTACCATCTTTATAATAATGTACTAATTTATAATAATGTAACTAATAATTGACTCTCTTTGCTGAAAGTTACTATTTCAGAATATGCCTCTTATTCTGAAAGGGAGGACACCAATCATTTATTATTTTCTAGGGGGAAATCTTGACCTGATTAGAGTTTCAGGTGCACCTAATTCCTCACCTCACCTTCCCCACTAACAAAAGAAATGGGTTGTACCACATGTATTTGAGCATTGGAATCCTCCATTTTCATGTAGAATGTTGGACCAAGCAAGCCTGTTGAACAATGAGCATTGGACTTTGCCAAATTTCCTTCTTTCTAGCATTCCTTTTCAGGTCAGGAAAGTTTGATTCCTGAGGAGACAGGACCTCCATGTGAGTTGGGGGGGGGCTGCATTAATGAGGGAGAACAGTGTGAAATGGCAGCTCCATTGGAGGAGGGGCAATTTTGGCCCCTCTTCCTTTTCCAATACACGAAACATACACGGGGAAGAACAAGTCAATCACCCAGAAATTATATATGTACAAATACAAAAATTTTTATCAATGCATTCACATGAGTATAAATGAATTAATGCAAACGAAATTAGTGCTCAGTACACTAATTATTGAAGGGGGCGGTGCCATGTCGGCCTCCCACCTTTGGGGTGGGGAAGGTTCTCCCCACCACTGCACCTTGTTAATTTGTTTTATTATTTGTATATTGATTTTAGTTTTTGTTTTATCAATTTTAACTGTTCACCGCCCAGAGCCCCTGGGGATGGGCGGTATATAAATTGAATAAATAAATAAATAACCAACTTTACTGCAGCATAAGCTTTCGAGAACCACAGCTCCCTTCGTCAGATGCATCTGATGAAGAGAGCTGTGGTTCTCGAAAGCTTACGTTACAATAAAGTTGGTTAGTCTTAAAGGTGCTACTGAACTCTTTACTATTTTGCTACTACAGACTAACACGGCTAACTCCTCTGGATCTAGATGCACTACAGATATGCAGACTGCATAACTTAGAACAAATATTTCTCCCAGTTTCTAACTACTCAAGTCTTCAATCTGGCCCAATGAAGTTATTGCACCCTAATTGTGCATTGTGAAATATGCTGTTAGTCCTACCTGTTATGACTGTATGACATTGTTTCTGTCGAAATAATACACTTTATTTTGTGTACTACAGAATTTGTTTTCTACTTTCAACTCTTATTTTTCTTCCCTCTCAGATGGCAAAAAATTAAGATACATATGCTAGGGTAACATAAGGTACAGGAGTTTGCAACTCTCTCTCAAGCATTGGGTATATTTGCCATTTTGTTTTTTTCTGTGGGGAGGGGATGAGAATAGCAGGCCGGGTGTTCTATGACTTTAACATTTCCAGAAATTGTATATCTCTAACCCTAATATAATTTATGTAATTTGCCAAGTAAGGATTCTGGATACTATTTTGTGGATTTTTTTTCATATTAAGGAATTGGTCTCAAGTCAGCCCTCTGAATGGTAAACCTAGAATAGAAGGGATATCAAGTAGAAAGTGGCTACTAATGCAATTTCTAGTTATTCCTACATGACTTCAGCAACTCAACAATCCATCAGTAAAATTCTAAATACGAGTCTACAGTTTGGACTTCTGCTGTTGAACCCAGAGAGGACAGCTGTGAATTTGGGAAATGCAGATAATAAGTAAACCATCTTTAATTTATTTGAATTTAATTTAATTTATTAGATTTGTATTCCACCCTCCCCACGACAGCAGGCTCAGAGCGGACCACAATTTACACACGAAGTTAAAATTGCATCAGACCATACATTAACACATCCAAAGATTAATATATATATATATATATATATATATATATATATATATATATATATATATATATATATATATATATATATATATAGTCGAAGGCTTTCACGGCCGGAGAACGATGGTTGTTGTGGGTTTTCCGGGCTGTATTGCCGTGGTCTTGGCATTGTAGTTCCTGACGTTTCGCCAGCAGCTGTGGCTGGCATCTTCAGAGGTGTAGCACCAAAAGACAGAGATCTCTCAGTGTCACAGTGTGGAAAAGATGTAGGTCATTTGTATCTACTCAGGAGGGGTGGGGTTGAGCTGAGTCATCCTGTAAGAGTTTCCCAGGGTGTGGAATGCTAATGGCGGGAGGCTTCACTGTATCCCGAGGAGGTTCTTTTGCATATGGATTGGTACTTGATGTGCTAATCTTCTCTGCAGGGCTATTGTCAGGGATAGAATGTTTTGTTAGCCTGGTGTTTTTCAGAACTGGCAACCATGCTCAGTTCATTCTTAAGGTTTCTTCTTTCCTGTTGAAGTTTTGCTTATGCTTGTGAATTTCAATGGCTTCCCTGTGCAGTCTGACAAAGTAGTTGGAAGTGTTGTCCAGTATTTTGGTGTCCTGGAATAAGATACTGTGCCCTGTTTGAGTTAGGCTATGTTCAGCCACTGCTGATTTTTCAGGTTGTCCAAGTCTGCAGTGTCTTTCATGTTCTTTTATTCTTGTCTGGATGCTACGCTTTGTGGTCCCGATGTAAACTTGTCCACAGCTGCAGGGTATACGGTATACTCCTGCAGAGGTTAGGGGGTCTCTACTGTAGAACAGCTCCATCTTACAGGCCCGGTGGAAAGATAACAAGTCCTGCCGGGCCCTGGTCTTATTAGACAGAGCGTTCCACCAGGCTGGGGCCAGGACCGAAAAAGCCCTGGCCTTGGTCAATGCCAGGCAGGCCAGGGACCTTCAACAGATGTTTACTAGTGGGGCGAAGAGTCCTCTGGGGTTCATATGGAGAGAGGCGGTCTTATAATGGCCTGCTGAGTCTGATGGTTAAAGGAAGTAGGTATAATCACCATTTTGCCCCCACGACGATGACATAGGCAATATGGTCACAGTGCGATTTTCGCTTTCCTACTGGTTGATATGCAGGTAATCCTTAATCCTAAAGATGTACTTTAAAATGTAAATTGGCCAACCTAATTTCTGCCACTCTAAGTTTGTACATTTGCATAAAATTGAGTTGAAATGATATTAAAATGTCTACATTGTTTCTAATAAGTTCAGCAATGCTAAGAAAAGATAATGTCCTGATAAGTCATCCTGATTTTTGCAGATGTGGGCGGGCATCCAAATTGCTACTTAGGCTCGTGAAAGAGGATTCCATTATCCTGAGTGGTCCCCCCCCCTTTGAACAGCTGACTTGCACCCCCATCCATGCCAAACTATGCTTGAGACTCCCCTCAGTTTCAAAAGCAGCTGGCTGTACTGCACAAGGAGCTACTTCTTGAGACAACCAAATCCAAAGCCCCCTTTGGTTCACAAAACTAATTACCGACATCCGGATCCTAGACATGTTATTTTCTCTCTTCTGAATGTTTTGCTTTATATTTTCCACATATTTTAGAATTTGTCTCAGTGTGAAAAGGTCAGGTGTAGTTTCATACAAGACTAGGAGAGGAGATGTCTGCCACACTGGCTATGGAAAGATTGCACCTGACAAAAAATACGAAGGGCATTTATGTTCCAACTTAGACGGCTCTTTGCTGTCAAATATATTCAGGAATCAAAACACAGGGTGTGCTTTTGCCGATGGTTAACTGTTAGCCAATTATTAAAAGTCATTTAAAACACATACTTAAATCTTCTGTTTAATTTAATTTAAATTACTGTTATGCCAGTTTTACATAATTTAAGCTTCTGGGCCAAAGAATTACATTGGGGTGGATCTTGAGATCCATGGACACGAAGAGGGAGGACCTTTACGGCATTTGCCTGACCCCTTGAAACGTGGTTCCTGATGCAGTGGGATTCACAGGGACGAATAGTTTTGAGGGTTAGAGGAGTTGTATTAAAGAAGGAGGTCTCCCCATCCTTTTTGTGCAAGAACCAATTGTGCTGATACAAGAGGCAGGAGCAGGGCTTTTTTTCAGCTGGAACATGGTGGAACGGAGTTCCGGAACCTCTTGAAAATGGTCACATGGCTGGTGGCCCCGCCCCTGATCTCCAGACAGAGGGGAGATTGCCCTCCATGCCTAAACTCCCCTCTGTCTGGAGATCAGGGGGCGGGGCCACCAGCCACGTGACCATTTTCTCCAAGGGCAACCCACTGAGTTCCACCACCTCTTTTCCCAGAAAAAAAGCCCTGGACAGGAGAATTATTTCCCACCCACCCCCATCTTCCTTCCTAATGCAGTCACCCAGCATGCATGGTTATTAGTCCCAAGATCCCAGCATCAACTTCCCTGAAGACATAAGAGATGGCTGGGGAGAGGGAAATGTAGGAAGAGTCTGCGACTGTCACCACTTTGATGAATCATAGGATCCAATCCCTCCCCTCCCCCCATATCTCATTCTGAAGCAGGCCCCCAGAGTGCTGATCAAAAATTCACACAATGGGGCTAGACAAGGGAAATGACCCCCAGGTATGCAGAAAAGTCCCACATTAAAATGAGGGGTTAAAATCCTTGCTGATGAAAAAGGACACCCAAGCTCTCGCAAAATCTCGCAAGACCACAATCACTGTTGTGGGATGGCCTAGCAACTGAAAGATGACAGTTGAAAAAAGACATAACAGGACATTTGAGGCGGGGAGGGGGAGTCAGTATGGTCAGAAGGGAGAGGAAGTGACAATCGAAGAGAAGGAAGAGGATGATGTGACAGGGACGGGAAGGGAGAAATTGGGGGTAGTGGGTATTTGAAAGGGAGAGAAAGTGGCAATCTGGGTATGGGGGCAGAAGTGAGAAAAGCAGCAACTGGGGTAGGAAGGGAGGGAAAGTGGTGGTCCGAGTGGGGTGAAGGGAGATATGGAGGGCCAGGCAGGAGTCAATGAATTTCCCATACCTCGCCCACAAGTCTTGTGGGTCCCTCACTTGCTGGTCTAATAATTAATTGTTGTTCTTACATGAACATTTATCAGAGGTACAGACAGGGGCGGCGCCAGGATTTCTGTTGCCTGCGGCTGCCCCTACACACATGCACACAGAGTGCACGCATGCAGGCCCCGGACTGCGTGATGATGTCACTGCGTGTGACGTCATCACGCAGCAAGCCAGCCCCATTGGCAGGCAGGCAGCTGGGATGGAGTGCAGAGGCTGCCCGTGCTCCCAGTCAGGTGCAGCGGGTGGCTGGGGAGGTTCCGCATGCCACCCAGGACACCTGCCATGCCTAGCCCGCGGCTGCTGCACCCGGCCAGGGGCGTGTGTTGGAGGTGGCGGTGGCAGTAGCGTGGGGCAGGAGGGTTGGCAGGCTGCAGCAGCTGTGGGCCAGGCACACCAGCTCTGCAGCGCACGCCCCTGCCCCCAGTGCCCCCTCTGGCACCCCCTCCAGCGCCTCAGCACTCGAGGCAGGGGCCGGCCCTGCCTCAATGCGTGTGCTGGCCCTGGTTACAGAGGGGGAAAGGGGGGCAAACTGTTTCAGTGCCCCACAAGGTCAAAGGCCTCCAATTTATTGGCTCATGTTGCTTATGTTAATAGGAAAACTGGGTTGCACCTGTATGCCCTTAAAACCTTCTAGGCATTGGTTTTCAGAATCAAGTAAGGAAGTCTGTTCCCAGAATTCCTTCCGGATGAGCTGCAGTTCCGCTAGGAGTGCCATCCTCCAGGTAGGGGTTGGAGCTCTCTCAGAATTACAACTGATCTCCAGGCAACAGAGATCTGTTCTTCTAGAGAAAATGAAGGGTGGACTCTATGACATTGTACTCTATTGAGGTCCCTGCTCTCCGCAAACCCCACCTTCTCCAGGCTCTACCCCCAGATCTCCACATATTTTCCCTGCATGAGTTGGCAACCCTAAGTTCAGCAGTGCTTAAGGACTGTAAATTGGGACAATCAATAGTTCTGGCTGACTACGCCCCAACACCCACAACAGACTGTACTACCCTGTAGCTTATTCTCTACAGATAAAATTGTGAAATACTCGCTTGGCATTCTATTAAAATAGGTCTGCCTATCCTACAGTGTTTCAAAGGCAGTTTATGTATATGGCTCTCCTCTCCTTTGTTTTAGTTTCACAACAAGCACATGATATAGGTTTAAGCTAAGAGAAAGAATGACTTCCAACAGAAAGGTTCCAGTCTAATAATTAACAAGATAAGCCACTGTAAGGTCCAAATTTTCTTCTAATGTGTTATTTATATTTTGCAGATAGCCAAAGACTGCTATAGCCATGTGAATTGGAGACTGTAGCAGATATGTTAACGACCAATTAGGACCTAATTGGTCATTAACATGTTGGTTCCTGTTTAGAAAGTGAAAGACATCACACATTATGGAGCAAAGCCTGTGGCATTCTTGAGAAAGACCAAGCCAAGCTCCTTGTTGAATTGCACGGCTACTGCAGTTAGACGGGAACCTTTCTGTTGGAAACGGAAGTCAGAAACGGATGTTATGTATTTATATTGCTATTGGATGTTATGGATTGTAATAGGATTTTGATGGTGGATCATTGTGAATTTAATTGATACTTTGCACTTGCACCTTATATAAACACAGATCCACAATTTAAAAATGTAATTGTCGAAGGCTTTCACGGCCGGAGAACGATGGTTGTTGTGGGTTTTCCGGGCTGTATTGCCGTGGTCTTGGCTTCTTGTTCCGAAGTGTTTCCAATCTCCGGGTCTGTTGGAATGTTTCCTCCCCGTAGAGGTGTTCGATGTATTGTCGAAGGCTTTCACGGCCAGAGAACGATGGTTGTTGTGGGTTTTCCGGGCTGTATTGCCGTGGTCTTGGTCTTGCCAAGACCACGGCAATACAGCCCGGAAAACCCACAACAACCAAAAAATGTAATTCTTTAATTGCTCTTTAAGTGTTGCTGAAGTGAAACTTCTATTCCCTACGAAGCATTTATCACTTGGGAGTTTGAACAAGTACTGCAAGTAGGCAGTGCTTGGCTCAGTGAATCACCAAGCATGGTCTAAACTCAAACGAATCTTCCGCTAACGAAATCATAAAACAAGGCTTTTACATGCTTTTCTGAAATGACAGAAAATAGCTGCAGATGTCCAGATTGGCATTAGCTTGGCCAGCTTGCAAAATATCTGTCAGGCTATGGATGACAGGATATGGTAGACAGGTCCCTGCACCATTGCAACAAGAAGTCCAAGCTCTTGGCTAAATGGTTTTATTCAGAAATCCAATCTTTCCATATATATTTCCATAGAGTTACTCAGAGGCAAGAAAGGCATCTCAGTAGTACATACTTCCTTGGCAGGAATAGAGACTTGAGGAAAGTACAACTCTAAATACCTACTCATTTCCCCCCTCCCAGCTAGACCACAGGTTTGCGCGGGAAAGGTTCTGGGAATGCATGAAAGTAAACTGTAGCATTTCAGACAGTGCAAGGTCACTTCTGTGAGCTTCAAAGAAACAAGATAACACAGCTGAGTTCTCTGGCTGTTAGAGAAACAAAAGTGTTGGTTACAGCATTTGCAAAATGCAAACAAGGTACAGCATTAGCAGTATTAGAGCATTAGCAATGGTTCAACAAGGTACAGTATTAGCAATGGTTCAACACATAGAACAATGTTATGGATGTAGGGGTACAGACATGACAATATCCTACCAGAAAAACAGGAGTTGACATTGGTAATAACCAGGGGTCATTCCGTAGAAAAAGAGCTGGAGGAACTCATTAGCATAACTCATTCGCATAACTCATTAGCATATGCCACGCCTCTTGCCATCACTGGAAGTGTGTCATTAGTCTAACTGATTTGCATATGCCACACTCTCTGACATCACCTATTCTGGCTGTTTTGGACCCAATCCTGGCCATTTAGGGCTGAAATTGGGCCCAAAATGGCAAAAAGGGGCTGAAAATGGCTGGAAAGGGGCCCAAAATGGTCAGAATTGGGCCACTGATGAGCGGGAGAGTGATCCACCACCTGTCAGAGGCCCAATCCAGGCCGTTTCAGCCCCAATCCCAGCTGAAATGGGTTCAAAATGGCTGAGAGTCAGGTGGGTGGGGCCACCTGACGTGACCTCTTTGGGGAACTGCCGGAACTGCCTTCCTGTGCATTTCCCCTCAAAATGAGCCCTGGTAATAACTGCCCTTCACTAATCAGCAAAATGTTGCTTTGGTGCTGATGCAGCTACACTACCAATTACATATGTGAGCGTGTGGTATTCCTTTCTTTGCTATCCGCCATTGCAAAAATTAAACACCAAGGTATGTGTCTTAAAGGACTTATATTAAAAAAATCTTTAACAGGCTCACAAATTTGTTACATGCATCAGGTACAGGGCTGCAGCAATGAAAGAACCTGCTGCCAATGATTAATTTTCTTTGTTCTCTAAAACCATTAATGAAACAAAAACCCTGGTCTGGATGAAATCTGACAATCCTGTCTCAACAATCAAGAGACGGTTTGAACAGGGCCTCACCAAGGCAAAATCACACAAGGTCAGCAAAAACCAATGAAGTGTCCTAAATGATTCAAGCAAAATGTCCTAGTAAAGCATATATTAGAAGAAAAGTCTGTCACAGCAAGGCCTGAAGCCTATTCCAAAGAAGGTCCCTTAAGGCCTATTCTAAAGATGATGTTCAAAGTTAGACTTGCTAATTAAATGCTGGCAGATATTAAACAAAACTGAAGGTAATTGGGGACATTTGAAGATGAGACAAAACTCACTACAACCCGAGATAAGAGCCCGAGATTTGTAGATAGGCTATAATAGATGTTTAGAGAAGGAGAAGAGTTACTGTAGTGCTGTGGTTAGAATATCAATTTAGGGTCTGGAAGACCCTGGTTTAAATCCGCACTCTGCCATGGAAGTTCATAGGGTGACCTAAGGCCAGTCACATGCTCTCTGATCTAACCTACCTCACAAGGTGGTTTTGAGGATAAAATGGAGGAGAGAAAAATGCCAGCACCCTAACACTTAGAAATTAAGCAGGAGAAACTTTCCCTGCAACTCACACCACCATGCCTGGAAAAAATTTGCATGTTAAATTTCTCTCTGCTAGGCTCCTGGTAAAGGCACAGAAGCAGGTAGAATTTTTAAAATGACTGATTTGGAGACTCTGTTATAAGGCAGCAAAGACTGGAATAATATATTTTACCACCATTTCACTCCCACCCGTTCTCTCCATGGTTCCTATTCTCCATCTCTTTCTTTCATGTGCTGTGGTGAGAGCATCTCCACATGTGCCACACAGCAGGTGAGAGAGTCACTGTGGGACATCAGGGCAGTTTTCACACTGCTTATCGGCCACGGAACGTCACACCGAGCTCCCAGAACAACAGCATCTTCCTGGTGTGATTTTGCACGAGAACTACCATTATCGCACGAAATTACACCAGGAAGACGCTGTCGCTCCGGGAGCTCGGCGTAATGTTCTGTGGCCAGTAAGCAGTGTGAAAACGGCCTAGAAGTGAGAGAAAACGAGCTGAACAAATAGCACAAGCACTTTCCGGTCTTCAGAGGAGATTTAGAAGACAGCCCCTGGAGTAAAATGATAGCGATTTTGATCCAAATAACTCTTTCAGCTATACTTGTCTATCAAACCCTTGTTGACAAGGCTCTGTTGTACACGTTCTCCTCAAATGTGCCATCAGCAAAGGTCAGGCAACTTTTGGTGTGAGCCATTATTTTCCAACCTCATTTACCCACTTCTTCAGCAGATTTTTAAAAATTAGTTATTTCTATCGGTTAGGGTTGTCAGCCTCCAGGGGTGGCGGGAGATCTCCCAGAATTACAACTGATCTCCTGGTGACAGAGACCAGTTCCCCTGGAGAAAATGGCTGCTTTGGAGGGGGAGGGGACTCCATTCTGAGGCCACTCCCCTCCCCAAACCCTGCCTTCTCCAGCACCCACCACCAAAATCTCCAGGAATTTCCAAACCTGGATCTGGGAACCCTAACCTCCATCCATAGTTTTTCTTCTTCCTGTCACTGAGGGAATGATCTCAGGTTATTAGTTAGAACACAGCCCTCAATACTCAGGGTGAATAAAGGTAACGGTATTGTACTCTTCATTGTATGATACCATCTTGTGAAAGTGCAGAAAGCTACCAGGATGGATTAGCCTGCTGATCCCCCAGCTCAGCCAAACCTTAAGGTAAATTGCCTTTAAATGCTTAGAACATTACTTGCTAATCTTTACATTGTTGGTAATTAACTAGAATGTATTAAATCTTATTAAAATCTTTTCACCGCTTAATCGACATACCATGTTACTAATCATGCCATTAAAATGGATATTGGAGTACCTAAGCAACATTTTAATGCTTATATACCTTTCCCTGATCAAGAACAATAAACAAACACTTCATTCGTGCAGATATGAAGCTTAATTCCTCAATCCAATGCCAAGCATTTTTTTGGTTTTACAAGAATGCCATCTGTTCTTGATACCTCTTTATTTGTTGAAAATAAGCAGATGTTTAATTTTGTGATAAAATGTAATAATGCTTGATTAATATACAGTGTATGAAGAGGTATAATAGTTGCCTATTACTGTAACATGGCATGCACTAGCCCCGCTAGCCCCACTTCCGCTTGGTGAGTGTTCATCAAAACTTATGGACAGAGCCTAGATGCACACAAATAGCTATGTTGGCATGATCTGTACCTTGCAAAGATTCAGTTAAGTTTTTATACTTGTGGCATTTCCCAGTACACGAAGTGCAAGCAGGGAGTAAAAAATAATCCTGACCCATATACAAGCTTGTGTTTATTTACATGCCATGTCATTTAAAGAGGGCTAGTTAGTTTGACGTGGAAATGAACTTATAAGTTCATTACTTCTATGTTCATGTTTGATACAACACCAAGATAACAAACCAAAAATTTCAGAAGAATAAAGTGACAGCAGCGAGCCCGTTATTTGATGCACATATACCTAATATCTCTTATTTTCCCAATTTAGCATACAGTAAAGAAAAAAAACTGTTCTGCAACTGCTTACATAAACGAGAAAAAAGCTTCATAAATGTCTCTGGACTTTATTGAAAGTCTTTAAAGAACTAAACAAGGTATCTCAGCTTTCTTATCTGTAAAATGAGAACAGTAGCATTCTAATTGGAGGGCTGTACTGAGGACGAATGACTTCTAGGTTATAAAGGACTTTACATATTAAAATGTGTTTTGTTTTTATTATTATTCATTATTACTTTTCACCATGGCTTCTTAAATGCAATATAGTGCTTACTGTTCAGGCAGCATCAATTGTGTTGTTTGCTCCAGGTTTGTGGTCTAAAACAAAAGACAAAAAGTTAGATATGATCAATGTATTTACGGAGGGAAGAGGTCTTGAAAAGTTCATGCCTACCATGTTTCAAAGAGAGAAGGGCCTATAACTTAGGAGCAGAACATTCAGTTCCTCACATCTAGAGTCTCTAAATATGGCAGAGTTGCTGCCAGGCAATTTACAGTGCCATCCTAAATACAGTTCTACTCTTCTAAGTCCATTGAAGTCAGTGGTCTTAGTGTAACTTTGCTAGGGTCACACTGCTAGGCAGGGAGTTATTTGATGGAATGAACCAATGTTTCAGTCTATTAAAATGTGGTCCTTAAAAAAGAAGAAGCTGAGAATAGAATAATAACAAAAATGAAATTATAATAGTTCCAAATATGTATTAAAATAGGACAATGAGCCCCAACCTTTTTGATATGGAGACCCACTAGTAGACATGGGCACGAACGGAACCCCCCCCCCCAAACACCCTGTTCGTCGTTCGGTGCCATCCATAAACAACGAACAACGAACATGGACAAACATGGACTGTTCCCGGACATGTTAATCATTCATTGTTCGTGGGGGCCAGAACCCCCCCCCAACCACCCCCATTTACCCCCCTCCCCTCAAACCCACTTACCTGGTCCTTTAAAGATCCCATTAAACTATCAGCTGGCAGGCAGCAGGGGGGATTCCCCCTGCCACCTGCCAGCTGATAGTTTAAAGGGCCCTTTCCTGCCACGTGCAAGGAGCAGGGCCCTTTAAACATCCCACAAACTGACCTTCCCAATGTCCAATACCCACCAATGTCCAATACCCACCTCAACGTCCTCTGAAGACCCCCCCAAGTTTCAGAGAGATTGCACCCTGGGAAAGGCATGATCCATGGGTCCTTCCCTTTGTTGTCATTTTCTCTTCACAGTAGCAAAAATGGGGCTCTCTGCTGGAAGTACTTTGAAAAGTTAAAGCCAGAAGGAAAGCCAGAAGAAGTTCAGACAGAGTTCAGTCCCTGCTGTTGCCAGGGGAATTGATTGAAAGGCCCCAGACTGTCTGGCTTGCCCAACGGCTGCTGAAGGCAACCAACAAGGCTTTTAACAACCACCTGTGCATTTAGGATGGGGCCCCATGAACAGCTTGCTCACGAACAGCAGATTGGGCTGTTTCTGGTTTTTTTCTGTTCATAATGCTGTTTGTGCCCATGTCTACCCACAAGACCAAATTTACCTATCCAGGGCTGGCCCAAGAGTCTGAGCAAGTGCAGGGGGAGGGGTGCTGGGTTGAGGAGATGCAGAAAATGGTAGATGTCAGCAAAGAGGAGGGTAGCAAATTGCTCAGTGCGATACATCTTCCACAACAGGTAGAAAATAGTGATGCACTGCAGGGGGCTGGACAAGAGAGTGGGCGGCTGAAGGAGCAGTTGCTAGACAGAGCATAGGCTTGCATACACCTCTTTGTGCCAAGCTAGATGTGTATGCTTTTAAAGAGTTGGGTCTGGGTTCGCAATAGTGCAGGAGGAGGTCCCCCCCCCCTTTTTACTGCTCCATGTGCACAGAATACTCCACATGGAGCAGAAAAAACACGGGGAAAAACTCCCTCCTCTGCTATTTTGACAGGGGGAAACAGCTTGAGGGGGGAGAGGAGCCCCACCTCCCCCCATGGAGGCATTCTGCGGCCATTTAGGGTCTCCTGAATTTTTAACAGCTACTCCCCAAAACTGCTGTGTAGCTGCGGGGAACCTGCACATCTAGCTTAGCCCTTTCTCTCCTCCTCTTGCTTTTCTATGCACTGAACAGCTCCCACTTACTCTCCAATCTCCCCCCCACACCTTCCATCAATTATCATAAAGTTACTAGTCACCAGATAGCTCTCCCCCACTCCCCATTATTGTTGCAAAGGGGCAAGGCAAGAATGTGAGAAGCTGGAAATGAAGAAGAGGAGAGAGAGAGAAGGGTGCAAAGGGCAGGAGCAGTCAGTAGAGATGCGTAGCCTGCAACCCACTTTAAGAGGCTTCACAATGCAATTTTTTATCTCAACCCACAGACTGAGAAACAGTGAAATAAGAAATGGCATTGATATGGAGCCCAGCTGTTGGGTTTTTGCAAGTGCCAACCTTTCTATCATGAAAGAGTTAAGTTTCTGTACGATAATGATAGCAAGTTTAGCATAGAGCCAATTAGGTGGTGTAGATAGGGCTATTTTTCAGCGGGAACACGGTGGAACAGAGTTCCAGCACCACTTAAAAATAGTCACATGGTCAGTGGCCCCACCTCTGATCTCCAGACAGAAGGGAGTTTAGATTGCCCTCCACACTACCGAGAGGCGCAGAGGGCAATCTAAACTCCCCTCTGTCTGGAGATCAGGGTGGGACCACCAGCCATGTGACCATTTTCGCAGAGGGTGATATAAACTTTAAAAAACGACCCCCTTGTTCCAGCTGACCCAAAGTGACGTCATTGTGCGGTCTTGAGTTCCACCACTGAGTTCCACTATCTCTTTTCCCAGAAAAAAAGCCCTGGGTGTAGACTCTTCCCACCAAAGAAGGGGAGGTTTTATTCTTAATAAGGTGACCCTAAGACTGACTATTGGCTAATTGATATATTATGGGTAGCCCATGCTATTCAGCATGTACGCAGAGCAGTAGGACAAAGAAAGAGAATAAAGAAATAAGATATCAGTGTATCAGAGTTAGTTAGAATATTGTTATTTTTGTGTTAAATGATAGTATTATATGTTATCTTCATTGGTAGGTAGTTTATAATAGTTTAATTGATGTTTTAGATATTTATGATCTGATAGGTAACTTTTAGCTTTGTTAATGTTCTGTTGGATTAATGACTGTCACGTTTGTTTATCCGAATTTATTATATCTGTATTTTACTGGTTAAATAAATTTTTTTTTAAAGAATGTGGGTTTTTGTTCCATATAACCCTTTTTTCTAATTTTCCTAATGTTGCGTATAACCCTTTTTCCTAATTTTTAGAAGCTAAACACACAAGTGTCTCAGTTGCTTATTCTGCTGTGCTTTATTTTTACTCTGCTAAAATTCAACACCAGCTAATAAGAAGGTACCTATACCCAAAATATATACATTGTCTTTTTTTCTTCTTCTTTAGAACACAACTGTTCATATTTCACACACTTTGCCCCGGGAGAAAGCACAGAAATATTTGAAGTAACAACGCAAAGAGGTAAAAAGAATTTGTAAAATGGAGATCTCTTTGTTGTCATTGCATTGTAGCACATGTCATAACTCAGCCAGTAAATGTTCAGTTCAAAAGATTGCATGTGGCTCCCCACAACACAGGAAGCAGCTAAAATGGCTTAAAGTGGAGGCTTTCAAGGATTATGGTTGAGTGACATTTCTAGGGTAAAACATGGAGATGTGAAGGCATAACTCTGGAAAGGTAGGCTTTTGGGAGCTCTGAGATGGATTCCTCACCACTGGTGGAGTTCACAAGTTTTCCATTACCAGAGGAACATTTTGTACCTGTGACTCAATATATTCCCTCCTTTTCTCAAAAAACTTAACTGAGTGATGGATAATCATGTCTAGTCATTCAGCCATGACTATCATGAATAAAGAGGAGACACGGGCCGTTTCCACACTACTCACCTTCTTCTGGAACAGGGTGCAACGTCATGAAAAAACTGTGGAAGATAGCGTCTTCTCGTGCGAGTTTTGCGCGATGTCATGCAAAACTCGCACGAGAAGACGCTATCTTCCGTGTTTTTTTCGTGACGTTGCGCCCTGTTCCGGAAGAAGGTGAGTAGTGTGGAAATGGCCACTGATTTACTGTTTGTTAAATGAGATCACTTATCATGGACTTAGTTCAACTTGTTGAAATGGGTTGAACTAATTGATGCATGTTGCATCAATAATGGTTTATGGCAAGATGCCCTATTATACCCCTGTTAACTTCAAGCTATTTTACGACAGATTTGTAGCACCTGATTCTGTGAATGCATTAGAGGCACAGAAATGGCTGTATATATAAAGCCTGACATAGATATGTGTGTGCATGCACATGCAAGCACATACATGTGCCCTGCTTTCAGGTAGAAGTTAGTTCCTATATCAAGATACAGGAATCTCATGAGCAAAGAAATTTGAGGTGGGCCAGTAGCAAGCTGCAGTGAAAAGACAATCTAAAATGTTGGTTTTTATATCAAAGCACCCTATTTACCTGAAAAAAAGTCTAGGATTTTCCTCCAGGAATGAGGCGGGGAGGCAGTCATCGGTGATGGCATGATGTCACTTCCAGGAATTCCCCAGAAGTGATGTCATGCCTCTCTAGGAATTTTACTCTGTAGTTTTACCATAGAGTTTCTAGTGATTCCTAGAAAGGTATGATGTCATTTATGAATTTTACCCAGAAGTGATGTCATGCCATTGGCCTGACAGCCATTTTTAAAATAATTTCTTCCATTGCTGCTTGGTGCAGTAGCGGGAAACAAGAGAAAGGGAATCTCCTACCCTAGCAAGGGGACTGGCAACCCTGAGCGTTGTCAAGAAAAATAATGGGTCATATTAAATTTGCATACCAGTTACAGGTATGTACAATAATAGAAAAGTTTTGTATGTAAACTTTTTTAAGGAGGTGATGTCTTCCCTTCAGGTAAATATAAATCTTCCCTTGAAACCTTCTAGAGAGTTTTGTTGTTCATAGTTTTGGGTTTATCACAACTCTGTCTCTGTGGAACTCTTGTAGTCACAGCACACTACAACCTACATTTTCAAGGAATCAGAGGATGGATAAATGGGACCAACAGGTACTGAAGTGTCTTTCCAGCTTAGTTCTATTAGAATTATGCAAAAAGTTCCTATGCAAGGAGATGGACACTTTCCTAGCCAAATTCTCATCTTTCTGTTACTTGTGATCTTCAGCACCTACCCCAAAAATAGTTTCCAGTTTGCACGAAAGAATCTTTAAGAAATATCCTGATATGGTGACAGTTAATCCATTTCAAACAGCCAAGAAGAAACAGAAGTGTCAATTGCTCTATAAAGCTTGATATAGCAATCATAAAAACAGTTGACTTGCTGACTCAGAGGGACTCGTTCTGAGTATGTGATTATCTAATGTCAGGGGTTAGGGAGAATTCGCAGAGGAGAAATCAGCGGGCAGAGAATACAAGTTGGGTACAGGGAACTGGGAAACCCAGACTCAGCTCATTAAAAAGCATGCAGTTCGGCCCATAGAAAGTCAGAAAATAGAATAGATCCAGAGGAGTTAGCCATGATAGTCTGTAGTAGCAAAATAGAAAAGCGTCCAGTAGCACCTTAAAGACTAACCAACTTTACTGTAGCATAAGCTTTCGAGAATCACAGTTCTCTTCGTCAGATGCATCTGACGAAGAGAACTGTGATTCTCGAAAGCTTATGCTACAGTAAAGTTGGTTAGTCTTTAAGGTGCTACTGGACTCTTTTCTAGAAAATAGAATGTTTCTCTTCCCTCTCTCAAAACAGAGGACACACATTGGCCATTTTCACGTCTTACCAGCCGCGCAAAATCGCGCAAAACTCCTGGAACGATGGGAACGCCACAAACTGGAGTCATGATGGGCAATCGCGCCAGGAGGACACCATTGTTCCAGGAGTTTTGCACGATTATACACGGCCAGTAAGACATGTGAAAACAGACATTTTAACACTTCCGTATTGGCCACAAAGCTGAGGCAGACCAATTACTAGGAAAATATGTACTGGGATGTTTGTAGATTTCTCCCTTTAAGTGGGAAACACAAGGAGAGCAATCCTAAACAGGTCTACTCAGAATCCTACTGAAGTTGATTCAATGGGGCTATTCCCAGGAATGCATTCTTAGGATTGCACTGCAAATGTACTTCCATGCTACCTAGAAAGCTGAAACTTGGTCCATGTGTAATCTAACACCTGGTTGATTAAAACATTTGAAAACATCTGTCAAAAATCAGTACATAAAGTTTACCTCAAAATAGAGGCTACCATTGTAGACAGTCAGTAAGTCAGTCAGCAACCTTTTATTGGCATTCAATAATAGCCCATTGTAGACAGAAAAAGCCAGGTCATGCATAGGGCAGAGTGTTGAACTGTAGATGTTCCACTGGCTCTTCATACACTTGAATTAATTTTGACAGAACTCCAGTGGCAGCCAGGAATGTGTATCTGTACCTGCAGGATGCAAAGTCTATTTACTTATATGGAGAAAGAGCAATGGAGAAACCTAGATTTACATGAAACTGAAGGCGAATCAAGTCCCTTGCTTTGCCCAAAAACATTTTAAGAGGTCTGTTGTCTCTGAGAACTCTGGGACAATAATTCACACATTTCCATTTAAATAATTGACCATATCTAAGTTGGCCCCTTGAAATCCTGATGGTTTACTACGAGCTAGTCTTTCATTCTGAAACAGGAAACGTTCATGTTCACCTGCCCCTCCATTTTCCCTGCATCCTGCTGAAGAGAGAGCTGCATGCTCACCATTCAGTAGCAACCGCATCTTGCTAGAGCAGAGGCACCCCAACAATACATACTGCATGGATAAAAGAGTAGATCTTGGAGCTCTGTTACATTTGTTAGCCATTTGTACATTCTTAGATTATTTTATATTAGATGACTTTTCAGATCAGATGGATGAATTTATCTCCTTATCTAGGGAATCGTCAGGGAGTATTTCAAAAAGAAAAGGAAAAAATCACAAACCACCTAAAAAACTTCCAGGCGGCTTCTATCTGTTTCAGGTCCAGTTTCGATATGACAATATTTAGAACAATGGAACATAGAAAGCAGAGGTCCAATATTAATTGTAAAGTGGGTGTGGGAGAATGGAGTAAGAAACATCCTCCCATTAGCTGCTTGCCTTCCTACAACCCCTTTCCCTAAGCACTTCTCTCCCAGCCAAAGTTACTAACAGGGATGGGCACGAACCGGGAAAAAACCGAACCGTGTGGTTTGTGGTTCGTCAAATTTCACGAACCATGAACTTTCATGAACTTTCATGAACCTGCCCCAGTTCACGGACCAGTTTGTTTGGTTCGTGAAAACATCACATCCAGGTCAGAAAATCGTCACTTCCAGGCCAGCAGAAGGTCACTTCCGGGCCAGCAGAAGGTCACTTCGGGGTTAGCAGAAGGTCTGCAGGAAGTCCATCCCCTGTTGCCTAGGAAACTGATTGATTGGCACCAGTCTGTCTGCAGTGACAAACCAAAAAATGAACCAAACGAACCAGCCTAAAAGTTCGTGGTGGTTCATCAGAAATGGGATCTGACGAACCGTGGTTCATGAACCATGAACCGGCCTGATTCATGCTTAATTTTGGTTCATATTTCAGTTCGTGCCCATCTCTACTTACAGTATTAGAGCTTCAGTTCACTATTTGTGAAGGATATAAATATATATATATAGTACTGGAATAGATACATTTAGTAAATAAATGAAACTTAGCTTCGCCAGCTGCAGATTTTGATAGGTTCTTCAATGCAGGGTGTTCATGGACCACTCCAGTACATTCCTAGGAAAAAAATGTCCTGTCTCTTTAATAGAGGCTTAATGTGTGCAAACTGGCATCATAATCTTTTCATGGTATGCCAGTAAATGACACCTCATTAAGCCTTAAAGAGACAGGGCAGCTTTTCTCTGGGTAATTGGCAACCCTACTCCCCTCCTATTCAATTGCAGACAGTTTTATCACCCCCACCCATCTATGCCTATACACACACTGCACAGCTACCATCCTCTCAATTTCATCTCCCTTCTTCCCCTTCATAGCAGCTACGCTGTCAGGAGCAGAATGTGCCATTCTTACTTTTCTTTTTAGCCTCGTTGCTGCTCCCCCTTCCGGGTCATGGCAGCTCATCCCAAAAGTCCATGGGATGTTGCAACAATTTCTGGGCTGATTGGAAGAGGTGCTTAGATAAGGCCCTGGTCCTGGAAGAGAAGCTATGGGGAATAAGCCATGCGTGAGGGAGGGTTCAGTCTCCCTCTCCTACTTGCCTGCTTTTGCTGTCGAAATCGAACCCCTTTTTACATGATTGGGGTCATGGAACTGCAGCCACCACATCTAGTTTGGCCCTTAAGAACAAACTAAAAAATAGAGAGGAAATGGGGATGTGAAACTGTAAGACAATTTAAGCGAAAATATGCAAATATAAGCATCCTTAAATTGGAGTCAATTAGCAGAAAATAACTTTAAAAGATTTCTCCTAGAAGAATAAACGGGAAAGGCTGGGGAGGGGGGAGGGGTCGGCATTGCAACACTGTCCAAAAAACACGGATATCAAATATCAGCCAGTGTAATGTTCATGCATGACTATTAAATATATTGGCCAATTAATGCAATATGCAAACGAAATTCTAAATTATTCAGCTAGCATACTCCCCCCTCCTCATTCAGACACCAAGTACCACGCACGTGGTTTAGCTCACCGGGCAGAGCACCTAGTTATTCCCATGGCTTCAAGCAAATGGATTTTCATGGAGCTGTCAGCATTTTTGCTGAAGGGCAGGAAAAGTGTATAAACTCCCCCTGCTTTCCACGAGCCTCTCTGACTATTTTTGAAAGCTTTTGGCTTCTAATATATCCAAGAGAAGAGCACTCTCTCCTTCATTATTCCTTCGCAGCACATACAGTAGACGAGGAAGTCTCCCAAACGAGCAGAAATATCCTAGGCAGAGTTACATCAGTTCTAAGAGAGCCAGTTTGGTGTAGTGGTTAAGACCGCAGGACTCTAATCTGGAGAGCCAGGTTTGATTCCCTACTCCTCCACTTGAAGCCAACAGGGTGACCTTGGGTCAGTCACAGCTCTCTCAGAGCTCTCTCAGCCCCACCCACCTCACAGGGTGTTTTGTTGTGGGGATAATAACAACATACTTTGTAAACTGCTCTGAGTGGGCATTAAGTTGTCCTGAAGGGCGGTATATAAATTGAATGTTGTTGTTATTATGTTATTATTGAAGTCAAGGTGCTTAGAAGGGCGGGACTCTGCTTAGGATCTCAGTGTAAGAGGATCAAATGGATCAAATCTAAAACCCAAACTCTTAAATCTCTGTCCCAGCCTTTGTATGTGGCTGACTCAGGGCCAGGAAGATACCATTTCCACTCAGTTGCAAAACAGCAGGACATAGGTTTGCAGAAAAGAATGTATAATTGCCTTTTTAAAATTTCTTTAACATCCAATAGATAATAAGGATCAAAGTTCTGTGGCAGAATGCATTTCAGTGAACGTTACAATTTCTCTCCTTCCTTATAAAGGAATAAAGCCAGTGGCTCTCCTATCATTATAGTAGTTAGTTAATCCAATAAATTGATTATGCAGTATGAGATGTAGAATGTTTTTCAGCCCTACTGAACATACTGCCAATCGTTTTCACTGGGTGCGCTAAAAGCCAAGGAGGAAAGAAACCTCTTCTTTATTTTATGGGCCTCTTGTCAATTATAATTGTAAAAACTTTCATAATTATGTACATACATATGTGCCATCAAGTTGCAACTGACTTATGGCAACCTGTGACTTACTGGCTTTCAAGGTCAGCAAAAAGCAAGAAGCCGTCAGCTATCTTATGCAAAGCCATCCCGGATGGTTCCCCATCCAAGTACCAGCCTGCTTAGATTCTGAGAGCTGACAGATTGGGCTACATTGTGCCACTTTCCCTCCCTCATAATTGTGTAAGAGAGGGTATTTCAGCCGAGGTGCCTTTCCTCATTTCTCCTGGGCCAGGCTGCACTTGCCAAAACGCTTTTATTAAACAGTAAAAAGTCCAGTAGCACCTTTAAGACTAACCAACTTTATTGTAGTATAAGCTTTCAAGAACCACAGCTCTCTTCGTCAGATGCATCGTCAGCTTTCGAGAACCACAGCTCTCTTCGTCAGATGCAGAGAGCTATGGTAGTAGTAGCAGTATTCTTTATTACAGCACTTAGCCAGTACATTTACCATAAAAATTTAAGTGCACATTTTACAACCATTTAAAACATGAAGCATATGAATATATACAGTTTGAAGAGAGAGCTATGGTTCTCGAAAGCTTGTGCTATAATAAAGTTGGTTAGACTTAAAGGTGCTACTGGACTCTTTACTATTTTGTGACTACAGACTAACACAGCTAAGTCCTCTGGATCTGTTATTAAAGATTCAGGTACCTTCCTTTTTCTCTTTAGGTTAGCCTGGAAGGATCCCACTATATAGTCTACCTCATCTGCACTTTTCAATATTTCTTCCTATAGCCATATACCAGACTTTGTGATTATGTGTGTGCATGTATCTACCAATGGAGGACACACTACTTACTGCTCAAGATGAACCCGTTTTTATTTAGGACTGTTTTTAAGTAACTTTGTTATTATGTTTGGTGATCCTAAACTGTGTTTTTAAACTTTGTTTTATTCATTTTGCAATTGCTATTTTATCTATATTGTAAGCCACATCCCTGCAATGTAGAAAGACAGCCAATGCATGTTTAAATAAATAAATAAATAAAACCCTTCTGATATTAAAAGCGCTACAGTACTCCTCGGTTTTGCTGTAACAGGGCAACGGCACAATTCTAAGCACAGCTACACCTTCTGCTGTCCATTGAAGTCAATGGGTTTAGAAGGGTGTTGGTGTTCCTAGAATCACACTGTGAAAGTGCAATCCTATTCATACCAACCAGGGTGTAAGCCCCATTGAATATAGTGGGATTTACTTCTGAGTCAATTTGCGTACAGCCTTATTGTAGAGAAGACTTTGTCCATGGATTTTGTTGTTACTTGTTGTGAATCTTGATTTATGCAGTACAAGCTGAGACTTTATAGAGGTTTTTTCCTACCTGAATAGAAAAGAGTCCAGAAGCACTTTTAAGACTAACCAACTTTACTGTAGCATAAGCTTTCGAGAATCACAGATGCATCTGACAAAGAGAGCTGTGATTCTCGAAAGCTTATGCTACAGTAAAGTTGGTTAGTCTTAAAGGTGCTACTGGACTATTTTCTATTTTGCTACTGTAGACCAACGTGGCTAACTCCTCTGGATCTCTTTCCTACCTGAAATTGCTTTCAAAAGATGGTGTCTTGATATCCTGCTTCCTCCCTTTTCCTCTTATATATTTATCTCAGAGCAACTGTCATGGTAGAGTAGAGTAAGGCAGAACAATTGGTTACAAACTGGATTTAATTTTGGCCCTAGGAACCCCCCCTCTCTCTCTAACAGGTATGAACAATCCAGGTCTGAGATAATGTCTTATTTGAACTTCAGATCACTTAAATCTTTTAAATCCATGATTGATATATTAGTTTTGGCTCCTCCAAGCAAGTTCTGAATAGACTGCCAAGGGCAGAGATGCACATAGATACTTCTGCTTCTAACCTGAGGCATCATTTTTTCAAAAAGGGCCTTTGGTTGCCCATAATACATTCTTTTAAATGTATATTTTGTCACAACCAGGGCTCATTTCGAGGGGGAACGCACAGGAATGCAGTTCTGGCACATGTCAGGTGGCCCCGCCCACCTGAATCTCGGCCATTTTGGGCTCATTTCAGCCAGGATTGGGGTTGAAACAGCCCGGATCAGGCCTCTGACAGGTGGTGGATCACTCTCCCGCTCAGCAGCGGCCCAATCCTGACCATTTTGGGTCCCTTTTTGTCCATTTTCAGCCCCTTTTAGCCATTTGGGGCCCAATTTCGGCCCTGAATGGCCAGGATTGGGTCCAAAACAGCCAGGATAGGTGATGTCAGGGTGTGTGGCATATGCAAATCAGTCATGCTAATGAACCACTTCTGGTGATGGCAAGGGGCATGGCATATGCAAATGAGTTATGCTAATGAATTATGCTAAAGAGTTCCTCCAGCTCTTTTTCTACGAAATGACCCCTGGTCACAACAGAAAACAGTTAATGATCTGATTCATTTTGGTATAATGCAACATTGAGATGTCTGAAAGGGTTGTATTTTTTTAGACTCACTTCCCCTCTCCTCTTCTGTTTTGTCTTGCCAGAGTACAGCATTTCTGCAGCTGCCATTGCCATTTTCAGTGTTGGTTTTTCCATCATTGGAACAGTTTGTGTCCTCTTATCCTTCAGGAAAAAGATGGATTATCTCCTGAAGCCAGCGTCTATGTTTTACACCTTTTCAGGTAGAACGTTGCATGAAGGACATTGATTCAAGTACATGGTGGGGTGAGGCCATGGCTCAGATGTGAAGCATCGGCTTTGTATGAAGAAGGTCTGAGGTTCAATCCTTGAAATCTCCTGAAGAAGGGAACTCTGATTCTTGATGGCTTACACTCTGAAAATCTTAGTCTCTAAGGTGTTGGTCTCTAAGGTGGACTCAGATCTTGCTGTTCTACTGCTGACCAGGGCTTTTTTTCAGCCGGAACGCAGTGGAATGGAGTTCTGGAACCTCTTGAAAATGATCACATGGCTGGTGGCCCCGCCCCCTGATCTCCAGGCAGAGGGCAATCTAAACTCCCCTCTGTCTGGAGATCAGGGGGCGGGGCCACCAGCCATGTGACCATTTTCCCCGAGGGCAATTTAAACTTTAAAAAACTCCCCCCTTGTTCCAGCTGACTCAAAGTGATGTCATTGTGCGGTCCTGAGTTCCACCACTGAGTTCCACCACCTCTTTTCCCAGAAAAAAATGCCTGGTAAGAGAGAAAGAATGCATACTTCATTCCAGTTTGAAAATTGTTGGGATACTCTTTGCAAGGTTCTATATCCTAATTCTTTTCAGATTGTGCTTTAGTTGTTCCTTCTGGCCTCTTGAAGTTACTGGTCTGGAAGATCTTGTTAAAAAAAATATGTATTATACAACTAAATAAGACATATCTAGCAGCTCGGAGCAACAGTTTAGTCTCACAGCTACTCTGTGGTTCAGGTCAGACAGAGAGGGAATGGGAGCAATCTTATTCAGAAATAAAACTCATGGAGTTGAGTATGACTTACTCTTGGGTAAGTGCGCGCACAAACAATGTGTAATCCAAACAATGATATTCCTCATTACGAGGTGTGGATATGAACGTTGGACAGTGAAGAATGCTGACAGGAAGAAAATTGATTCATTTGAAATGTGGTGCTGGAGGAGAGTTTTGAGGATACCATGGGTAGCGAAAAAGACAAATAAGTGGGTACTAGATCATATCAACCCTGAATTCTCCCTAGAAGCTAAAATGACCAAACTAAGGCTATCATACTTTGGTCACATCATGAGAAGACAAGATTCTACAGAAAAGCCAATAACGCTAGGAAAAGTGGAAGGCAGTAGGAAAAGAGGAAGACCTAAAACGAGATGGCTGGCCTCAATGAAGGAAGCCACATCTTCCAGATTGCAGGATCTGAGCAAGTCTGTTAATGATAGGATGTTTTGGAAAGAAGGTAGAGAGAGTCGATTACATCTTAAACCAATCAGGATTTGGGCAAAAAGCTGCTGTGCTCACAGCTCGATTTTCTTTCTTTTTCTGTTCTCAGGACTATGCATTATCATCTCCGTGGAAGTCATGAGGCAGTCTGTCAAAAGGATGATTGACAGTGACGACACTGTCTGGATTGAGTATTACTACTCCTGGTCTTTTGCCTGTGCTTGTGCTTCCTTTGTCCTGCTCTTCATTTTTGGGATTGGACTTCTGTTTATCTCATTGCCTCGCATGCCCAGGAACCCCTGGGAGACCTGTATGGATGCTGAGCCAGAGCATTAAGTGACTCCATCTCAGGTTACTTCTTAAGAAGCATCAAACCCCCCTCCCCAAAAAAGAAGGTCAACTATATATAGATATTCTAACAGATCTCCAGAAGGCAATGTAAGATGACAGAAGAATCTTTGGGTAACATCTGCTTATAGATTCAAAGGGGAGTTTCATAAAATGTATTACTTAACAAATAAAAAGGGAAGTGTTAAGATTTTGGCAACATATACATGTACGTAATTGTATTTGCATATGGCTTGTAATCCCGCCTCCCAGCCCATGTATTTGAGGAAGTTATTGTGTTGATCCAGTTGAATGGAAATAAGAGGAAAAAGTCCAATGCCTACCGGGGAGTAGAAAGCAACAGGGAAGCTAAGCCATATTCTTGCCATGATGTGAAACCATTTTCTCGAGCTGCATCCGTGCTAGAAGACTTAATTCATAAAACCATTGTAAATAATCTTACAACCAACTTGCAGAATGCGTGACACCATTTTATTAGTATTTTTAAAAATTGGACAGTATTAGGATGCCAAAGTATTCATAAAAACATCACGAACTTCTACCCAAGTAACTCCAACTTTGGGGGGGGGGGGCGGGTTATAGGTCTTGCGTCATTCATTCATGCAAATTGGTGAAATCAAGATTGTGGGAATGGTGGCAATGGAGAAATGATGTTCAACCAATAAAACAGCATTCATAGGGTTGGAGGGCTATAATGGCTTTTCAAACTAGAGCTCCTACTAGAGAGATCTGGATCATAATGCACAGCAAACAGAGCAGGAAGCCTGTGCCATCACGACAAAGATGCCGGTGGGACAGGGAATATATACGTAGGCTTCAACAGGGGTCATTTCGTAGAAAAAGAGCTGGAGGAACTCATTAGCAGAACTCATTAGCATATGCCACGCCCCTTGCCACCACCGGAAGTGTGTCACTAGCATAACTGATTTGCATGTGCCACACCCCCTGACATCATCTATTTGGGCTGAAATTGGGCCCAAAATGGCAAAAAGGGGCTGAAAATGGCCGAAAAGGGGCCCAAAATGTTCAAGATGGGGCGGTGGTGATCCACCATCCGTCAGAGGCCCGATCCAGGCCATTTTGGCCCCAATCCAGGCTGAAATGGGCCCAAAATGTCCAAGAGTCATGTGGGCGGGGCCACCTGACATGTTTTTTTTAAAAAAAAATATTGTACTGATGTATGCCTTATATTGCCTCCACGTACAATCTATACTTCATGTACATATACATATAGAATAAATTTGACAATCCATACATCCGATACAAACTTGTTTTCCCCCTTTTCTCCCCACCCCCCCAGGAGGAACAACCATAAGAATCATCTGCTTTATATCTTTAACCATGAGCACACTCTTGGGAATTTCTTTAATATAATTTGGTTGGTCTCTCCTCCTCTTACCCATCTTATATATCTAGACCATTTCTTCCTTATCATTAACGTTTTATTTTCCCATGTCTTATCCTGTTTTCGTATCGATAAAATGTCTGATTGGATCCATTCATATAAATACCAATTCCATCTTTCCAAAGTCCATTTAGAGGCATCTTTCCATCCACACGCTATTACAGCATGGGCAGCTATAATTGTGGCTTTTAACAAGGGCTGTCTGTTTTCCTGTACTTTATTATTCCCCCAGATGCCCGTAAATAGGGGGCACCTGACATGTGACCTCTTTGGGGAACTGCCGGAACTGCGTTCCCACGCGTTCCCCCTCAAAATGAGCCCTGGGCTTCAAAGAAAAAAGCTGTGCAGCAAAAATCAGAGATGGACCCTTTCATACATTCAAAGATTTTTCAGGCATACCAGTTGCACCAGCACATTTAGTCAAAGAGTATAAAGATTTTGGTCCTGATACACAGGCAGAAAGGCATAAACATCATCTTCAGCAATCTAGATAAAAAGGCAAGGATAAGCCGAGAAGACCAGGAGAAAGAGGCAGAGAGACAAGAGAAAGCTGGTACAGGAAATGTGAGCTAGGAAGTAAAAAAGAGTGGGAAACAAAGAATGGAAAACATAACAGATTCCTGAAGTGCAAAGAAAAGGCTGCAGGCAAGAAGAAAAATATATATAGGGAATAAGGGTGAACAGTAACAACAACAACAACATTCAATTTATATACCACCCTTCAGGACAACTTAATGCCCACTCAGAGTAGTTTACAAAGTATGTCATTATTATCCCCACAACAAAACACCTTGTGAGGTGGGTGGGGCTGAGAGAGCTCCAGAGAGCTGTGACTAGCCCAAGGTCACCCAGCTGGCTTCAAGTGGAGGAGTGGGGAATCAAACCCGGCTCTCCAGATTAGAGTCCCATGCACTTAACCATTACACCAAACTGGCTCCAGTAGCCAATCATGCTGAGGGTGCATGGGGCTGAGCAAAGATCTATTAAAGCTATTATGGCCTATGAATCACACATTCTCCAGTCACTTGCTTTGCCAACTCCGGGTTTAGAAATTCCTGGATATTTAGGGTGAGGGTGGAGCATGGGGGTGGGGGATGGGGAAGAGAGGAACGTCAACAGGGTATAATACCATAGTCAACCCTCCAAAACAGCCGTTTTCTCCAGGGGAACTCATATCTGTAGTATGGAGATCAGTTGTAATTAGACATGGGCACGACATGGAAAGAAACAGAAATGAGAGCTTCGTATTTTGTCGCAATCCACAAATCGCGAATTATGAAATTTCATGAAATTGACATATTTGCCAAAACGATTTGTTTCGTGATTTGTCAGAACCTGGGGCATTTCAATTGTCCCTTCATACCCAGAGATGCCAAACTCGCAGGGAGACTTCAGCAGGCTCTCCTCCACCCACCCTCCCAGTTTGCAATACGTTCCTAACTGTGTTAGGAAATGTTCAGGAAATGGAGAGAAGGATAGACCTCTAAAGAGGAATATATGAGGGTTCCTAGGTACTGCAGATCGGCCATCAGAGAAGCCAAAGCTCAGTATGAGCTGGGTCTGGCCAGGGGGGCTCACTACAATAAGAAAAACTTCTACAGATATGTGAGAAAAAAACGCAAGATAAAAGAGGCAATCGGCGGCTGTTGGGATTGGAAGGAGAAACTCTGATGGAGGACAGAGAAAAAGCAGACAGGCTTAATGACTTTTTTGCCTCTTTTTTCTCCCTGAAGAACTCGAGCCCATCTAGAGATGGTAGTAGATATGACAGGACACCTGGGGGGCTAGTTGACATTGACAGAGAGGTTGTGGAGAGGCACCTGGCTGCACTGGACAAATATAAATCCCCTGGGCCAGATGGTGTGCACCCAAGAGTGCTCAAAAAACTTTCTAGAGAACTTGCAGAGCCTCTGTCCGTCATCTTCAAGGCCTCCTGGAGGACTGGGGATGTGCCACAAGATTGGAGAAGAGTGAATGTTATCCCAATCTTTAAGAAAGGGAAGAAGGATGACCCGGGAAACTACAAGTCGATTAGTCTGACTTCTGTTGCTGAGAACATCAGTCTGTAAGCATCTGAAGGACTACTTAGTGAGCCGGAGAAGTCAACATGGTTTTGTCCCCAACAGATCTTGTCAGACCAATCTGGTTTCCTTCTTTGATCGAGTGACGAGCTTACTGGATCGTGGGAACTCTGTCGATGTAATTTACCTGGATTTCAGTAGAGCTTTTGATAAGGTTCGCCATGACATTCTAATGGGTAAACTGGAAGACTGCGGACTGGATTATAGTACAGTTCGGTGGATAGGGAACTGGTTAGAGGACCACACCCAAAGTGTGGTGGTCAATGGTGTTTCATTAGATTGGAGGGAGATGTCCAGTGGGGTGCCGCAGGGCTTGGTTTTGGGCCTGGAACTTTTCAATATTTTTATCAATGATCTGGATGAAAGAGTGGAAGGGCTGCTCATTAAATTTGCTGATGGGAGGAGTGGCAAACACCCAAGAAGATAGAGTTAAAATTCAACAAGACCTAAATACTCTGGAGAAGTGGGTGGTTGTGAACAGGATGCAATTCAACATAGATAAGTGCACAGTATTACACTTGGGTCACAAAAATGTGAAGCACAAATACAGGATGGGGGATACACTTCTGGGTACTAGTGTATGCGAAAGAGATCTTGGAGTAATACTGGACTGTAAACTAAATATGAGCAGTCAGTGTGATGCGGTGGCAAGAAAGGCAAACTCAGTCTTGGGTTGTATCAAAAGGGCCATTGCATCGAAATCGCAGGTGGTCATAGTCCCTCTCGATACTGCCTTGGTCAGGCTGCACCTGGAGTACTGTGTGCAGTTCTGGAGGGTTCACTTCAAAAAGGAAGTGGACAAAATCGAGAGGGTGCAGAGGAGAGCGACGAGAATGATCAGGAGTCTGGAGGAGATTGAGGGGGGACATGATTGCTCTCTTTAAATATTTGAAAAGCTGTCATTTGGAGGAGGGCAAGGAGCTGTTCCAGTTGGCAGCAGAGGATAGGATTCGAAGCAACGGGCTAAAATTACATGCAGAAAGATACCGGCTGGTTATTAGGAAAAACTTTTTCACTGTCAGAGTAGTTCAAAGGTGGAATCAGCTGCCTAGGGAGGTGGTGAGCTCCCCTTCCCTGGCAGTTTTCAAGAAGGGGCTGGATGAATATTTGTCAGGGATGCTTTTGGCTCATTCTGCATTGGGCAGGGGGTTGGTCTAGAAGGCCTGTATGGCCCCTTCCATCTCTGTGATTCTATGATTCTGATTATGTTAGTCTGTATTCACCATATGTGGCGGCAGGAAATGGATGGACGGATGGATGTCTCCCTCTCTTGGGGGGAGGTTACTCTAAGACCCACTCTTACGGGGGGACTTCTCTCCCACCCACGGGCTTCGGGGGTGGCCCTCAGCACCCTCTTGGGCCCACGCGGTGCACACCACATGTGGGTTTTATAAGCCACTCTTGGGGAGGGCCACCAACAAAACCCACCAGCCGGACATGGCAGCACTGAATGTACAGAGGTTGGGGGGATGGTACTCTGATGGAATGGATGGACTGACTCTTTCCCGCTGCCTGTCCGCAGAACCCACAATACAGACATGGCAGCACCTATGGATACCGTCCCACATTTATTGGGTGGAGCTGTTGCTGGGATTTGGTGCCAGTGCCCACCCAGCGCCTTCACCTGGGCAGGATCAGGCACACAGCAGGAGGCAGTTCCCTTCTTCCATTTACCCAGCCAGGACAAGAAGTGGAGCAGGTGGAAATGCCCGCCTCCTTCAACCTACTGGAATAAAGCACTGAGCAGGCAGCAATGCCCACCCCAACTTCACCCTGTTGGAATCAGGAGCCAAGCAGGCAGCAATCTCTGCCCCCCTTCAACCTGCCGGAATCAGGAGCAGAGAAGGTGGCAATGCTCGCAGTCCCTTCACCCAGTTGGGATCAGGAGTGGAGCACGTAGCAAAGCCCACCGTCCACCTTCACCTGTCGGGATCAGGTGAGGAGCAGAAAGTAGTGTTCACTCCTCTCTTCACCCAGCAAGGAACAGGTGGTAATGCCCACTCCCCTTCACTCAGCTGGGATCAGGCTTGGAGCAGGCAGCAATGCCTGTCCCCCTTCACCTAGCCATAATCAGGCACAGAGCAGAAGGCAATGCCCATTTTCCCTTCACCCGGCTGGGATCAGGAGTGGAGCAGGTGGCAATGCCTGCCCCCCTTTACCCAGCCTGTATCAGACATGCAGTAAGTAGCAAAGCCCACCACCCCTTCATGTTGCTGAGATCAGGTGTGGAGCAGGTGGCAATGCCCACCCCACTCCTTCACTGGCCAGGATCAGTGACAGAGGAGGAGGGAATGCCTGCCTGCCCGCTCTCCCCTTTCTAGAGCCCGTTGTATTTTTTCCCACAACGGGCTTTGTTTCTAGTTATACATATATTATTCAAAGGTCCCAAATATACATGGGCATTAATACAAATATGACTCAAATTTCATGACGAATTGGGCCGATTTGGGATTTGGAAAAATGCAATTCGTGGAGCCACATTTTTCAAGAAATCCACAACTTTTTTTGCTGATTTGTATGATTCGTGATTGATTCGTAATGCCAGACAGGCTAGCACCAATCTATTGATTCCCTAGGCAATGGAGGCCAGGAAAGTTTGCAGACCTTTCGTTGCCATCTTAGCCCTCAAACCCCTGATAGGCAGCTCTCCCTGTCAACTGGAGACTTCCCATTCTGCCCTATACAGCAAGGGGCAGGGGGATTAATCCCCTAGGTAACTGAGAGGATGGGCCTTCTGTAACCATGGGAACACCAATCTCACCCCTCAAAACCCTGTTTGGCAGGTCTGCCTGCCAACCAGAGAGCTCTTGTTCTGCTCTATGTGAGCATTTCTTATATAAGGTACAGCTCTCTGCCTCATGCTTTCAGTTCCAGTAGATAGAGGGAGAGGGTGGAGCTGTTGCTGGGATTTGGAGTGAGAAAGAGTGGAGTTGGGAGCTTTTGGCTGGATTTGCTGCTGCTTCAAAAGAGACTGAAAAGCCTTTCTTATTTTCCTCACTTGTCCTTGCTGGGAAGGTCTTTGGGTGAAGATGCCTTGTTTCCTCCACCTCACTCTAGTCTCAGGCCTTTGCCTGGCTCTGGGGCCTAGCCTGACTGCAGCCTCCCTTTTTTCTTTGTTTGCTTCTTCTTAATTCTTTCTCTGCTCTTTTGAGGTCTCACACTCTGACTGTTTCCTTTGGTTTTATTTTGTCCACCTGTTCCGCCTGGGCAGGTGTCTGTGTGGTGGTTTTGAGGCCCTCCTCCCAAGCCTAGTCTCAGGGCCACTGCCTGGCTCTGGGGCCCAGCTTACTGAGTTCCTTGCCTGAGGGCCTCACTCTTCTGTTTGCTCTCCATTGGGACTTTCCTGGGGGTGCCGGATTTGGGGGGTCTATAACATGAAGATCCGTATTGTGATCTTTGTGAAACTTGGAGGGTGGCTGGAGGAGAGCCTTCTGAACATTCCCTGCAAGTATGGCATCTCTGAGTATGAAGAGGGCCATTCTAGGGCTCCAGGATAAACCATGAACCGAATGAACCGATTCGTGAAACAGGCAAGTTCATGAAAATTCATATTTCGCGTTTCATCAAATGGGCTGAACCACGAATCTTGAAGTTTGTTTTTTTTCCAGTTCGTACCAATTCCTAGTCCCAAACCCTTATGGTAATTATAAGGTAAGAAGGTTTTGCACATAACAAGTAATGTAGGAGAATGGAAAAAGATGAACACATTGTCTTCTGCACTAAAACACAGATGGGGGCTGAATTCCCACCAACAGCATGGAATGCAGCTAAAGACGTGTATTGTAAACCCAATGTGTGTCCAGGAACAGACTGGAAGACAGACCCAATTAGATGCTGCTGTAGCCACATAGGGCTGATGAGAGGGGGGCGGGGTGGATTACAAAATTCTACCTGACGAGCATGTTTTGGTAGCCTGAAGAGTCACACCATCTCCTCTTCAGCATGATATTTGTAATCTCCTGTCTTCTGCAACAGCTAGAATCCTTCTCTAGGAATCCATAATTGCTCATGTTTGCTTGACTTAAAATAATTGCAAACCGCTATCCTACAAGAAAGCACTTGCTAGTTTTTTAAGCCAGTGGAATTAATGTTCAGAGGAGTTAGCCATGTTAGTCTGTAGTAACAAAATAGAAAAGAGTCCAGTAGCACCTTTAAGACTAACCAACTTTACTATAGCATAAGCTTTCGAGAATCACAGTTCTCTTCGTCAGATGCATCTGACGAAGAGAACTGTGATTCTCGAAAGCTTATGCTACAGTAAAGCTGGTTAGTCTTAAAGGTGCTACTGGACTCCTTTCTATTTTGGAATTAATGTAGATCCCTAGAGAGACTTCCTTCCTCCTATTTCATTAAAAATTGATAATATCCTTCCCTGCCTTGTGTATGTGTGTATCCCTGTCTGTCTCTTTCTTCTTTAAATCTTTTTTCAAGGGGAACCCTGGTACTCCTGGCAGCTTTATATCTGCATTTGATTTGCACATAAAAACTAACCCTGCAACACACATAGGGAACTAAACAACTATATTAAGAGAATAACAAAAACATTTAGAAATGTAATTGTTTGAACAAAGCGAGCTTTCTGGTTTAACTTGCTATTCACCAAATTGGCAATTGTGTGTCACAATGTCCATCACTGAGCCCCATTTTTTTGTTCAATGGTTCATGTTACCTCTGCAAAGTGCATGTTACTGCTTCAAAGAATGATGAAGATTTTGCCGTTTTCTGTTAGATACCTTCAAAGACCGCCTCATATAGAAGAATCAGATAAAGCTGACCATTGCAATTTGTGAAGCTGATTTTCCTCACAGATACTTAAACCCTTTAGAATTAAAGTTTAATTGTTGCTGCATCGAATCATACAAGGCTGACAATTTATCCTGAATTTATTGAGAGGAAGAAAAGCCTCTTCCTAAAAGGTACTTCAATAAGATGCTATATGTAGAACCCATTTTACAATGCTTTCCTGAACGCCCCTGTTATTCTCCTGCTGACTAATTGTATTTATCAGAGTTTCTGCTATAACCAAATCTGTGGAGTTATTCGTCTTCTGTTTCTCTGCCCACAAAGCTTAAATTATATCTCTTATTTTCTTCATGAACGTAGTTTCCAAACTTTTCTTGTCAGTTCTTATTCTCCGTCTGTGCCCTGTTTTGCATTTCCACAAACTCTAAAGTGGCTCCAAAATGAGGCAGAGCCCTAAAACCTCTCTTATGTTACATGATGCTCACAATGTTCTCTGCTAGACGTGATAAAAAAGGAGACACACCTCTCATTTTGAATTTGAAGGTAAGTTAGTGGACAGAGAGGGAGGAAGGGGGGAACAGCAAAAAAGCTAGTCTTCTAAGATCTCTGACATAGTACTGGAAGGCAATTGATACTGTGGAAGCAGCCAATAAGGGTTTTTTTTGTGGGGGGGGGGGCCTTCAAGAAAGTGGCAGCCATGAGTAGTAACTCACTAGTTACAAAAACTGGAGAAAACACTCATGAGGCATTGAACTAAAAACAGCAGAGTTGCAAAAATTATGGTAAAAGAGTTACAGTGTAATCCTCAACAGAATTATACCCTTCTAAGTGAAGTAAATGGACTCAGAAGGCTATAACTCTTCTTTGGTTGCATGGTTAGCATCTATAGGTGGTGATAAGAGTAGAAGGCAGGGCCTTTTGGTTCCGTTTGTCTCTCATACGTCTATCTAGTAGAAATTCTTCTATTAAAATACCCCAACCATCAATTTATGGTAGAAAAATGGAAGTATGGTTGGTAATAGACTCAACATACAGCTGCTCACTAAAACTCCATATGGGACTTTTCTTCCATGAGTGAGAAATTAAATGGAAGTCTTGAATCAATTTACTAGATTATAGGCCTCTATAGGACAGCAACTGTTGGCATTTGACTGACAATCCTATCCATGGCCTATTTGATATCTTGAAGACAGACATCTTTGCATTCCCAGCATGCTCAGGGGACGGGAAACCATCTATAATTAACACATTAGCTGAAAATGGATGCAGCCAGCAACTCCCTGCTAGGGGATTGGATTAAAAGCAATGGGGCACATTGTGACCGATTAGTTTTCTTTAAGCAACAGTAAATTCAGGGAAATTAAAAACCAGACAAGAGGAAAAGAAATCCTAACAGCCCTGTAGTGAACATCCTGAATGTTATGCACTCATATTGTGTGTTGCACAATCCCTGTGCTTTTTTCACCAATAAACGTCAATATCTATTTGTTGTATTACCGATGCAATTATTTTTCATGCTTATTCTTACCAGCTTGATTTTACATACCTGTACAGCAAGTATAGTGCAGTGGTTAGTGTCACACTAGAATCAGGGAGACCCAGGTTTGGATTCCCACTCTAACATGGCAGCTTGCTGGGTGACCTTGGGCCAGTCGCCCTCCCTCAGCCTAACCTACCTCACAGGGTTGTTGTGAGGATAAACTGGAGGAGAGGAGAACGATGAAGGTTGCTTTGGGTCCCCATTGAGGATAAAGGAAGAATATACATGAATTAAATAATAAACAAAAAATAAAATATGTGGCCTTGCAAATACTTTGATGGTCTTTGTTTATTACATTATTTCCTTGCACAAACATTTTATTATGGCACAAAAATTGTCAGGCAACAAAAAAGAGGCGCCTTCAGTGCG
The DNA here is from genome assembly GCF_028583425.1 of Eublepharis macularius. Taxonomy (NCBI): domain Eukaryota; kingdom Metazoa; phylum Chordata; class Lepidosauria; order Squamata; family Eublepharidae; genus Eublepharis; species Eublepharis macularius. The sequence continues at coordinate 14,033,491 of NC_072793.1, read as the reverse complement.
AACAAATAAGAATGGTGGAAACCACAATAGAAGGCTGAGTACCGGCAACAATAAACACGGATAGCAATAAACAATTACATATGCATATACAAACAGTATATTCAGTCAAAAGTCGTGATTATACAGTAAAAGGAAGTCAAATAAACAAGGTGAGTATGCACTCAGAGTCCAATAAACAAGTTAAATACACATTCATTGTGAGCAATTAACATAAACAAAAGTTGAATGATGGACCAAAGCGCTGTGTTTTCTGTAAGCGCAACAGGACTGAAAACAACTGTGTACCAGCAAATTCAAAAAAGGGCAATGCCCAAATCAACAGAAAAGTTTTTTAGTTGAGAGATCCAAAAGAATGGTGCCCAGAAAACATGAAATAAGTCACCCCGTCCGACATTCAGGGCCAGCAAGTCAAAGGTCCATGGTAGCAATAAGTCAAAGGTCCATGGTAGCAATCAAGTGCACCTGATGTACACGCCCAAAGTATTTAAGGGTGCCGCCTAATAAGCCATTTAAAGGGACATGCCAAATAATCAGAAATCCCATATGAGTATATCATAAGTAACAGGAAAGGTCCATTTCGTTATTAAGACACCTGGGTTTTAATGATGAAAGGGTGTGGATCCAATGGACCTCCTGTTGTAACAGTATCCTTCGTAAATTGTTGACAGGGACATCTTGGCCAGAAAATAAAACAGTAAATACAAAATCGTCCTCCCTATGATGACAATGAGTGAAGTGTTCAACTAAAGGAGCCTCAAGAATGCCCGTGCGTATACGGGACATATGCTCCGTATACTATGGACCTTTGACTTGTTGGTGCTACTGTAAATATCTTTACTGGTGAGTGTATTTTACTCTGACTTCACATAAATGCAGCATTTGTGTTCACACATTAATGCAGTATGTTCTCATAAGCATTGTGAAATTAATCCGTCCCTGAGGAAGACTGTTGGAAACACCAGGAACCTGCTGGCCCCGAATGTCGGGCGGGGTGACTTATTTCTTGTCTTCTGGGCACCATTCTTTTGGATCTCTGGACTGAAAAACTTTTCTGTTGATTTGGGCATTGCCCCTTTTTGAATTTGCTGGTACACAGTTGTTTTCAGTCCTGTTGTGCTTACAGAAACACAACGCTTTGGTCCATCATTCAACTTTTGTTTATGTTAATTGCTCACAATGAATGTGTATTGAACTTTATTGGACTCTGAGTGCATACTTGCCTTGTTTATTTGACCTCCTTTTACTGTATAATCGTGACTTTTGACTGAATATATATATATATATTTTTCCAATTTATATACCGCCCATCCCCAGGGGCTGTTTGTATATACTTTTGACTGAATATATTGTTTGCATATGCATATGTAATTGTTTATTGCTATCAGTGTTTAGTATTGCCGGTACACAAAAATTGTCAGGGGCTGGGCTAATCCAAAAGCAACAGTAGTGCAATACCTCAGATTAAAGCACGTCAGGGATGAACTGTAAATGGACATCCTGCTACTATTTAAACTTTACATTGCTACTCTGTAGGGGGACCCAATTTGGATCTTGGTTAGAGCACTAGGAGTACGGGATTTATCTCTTCCTCCACACCATTGTTGCTCTCTGAATCACACAAACCCTTATTCATCCATCCATCCATCCATCCATTCAATTTATAGCCCATCCTCCCTGCAAACAGGCTCAGGGCGGGTTACAGTAAAATGCTCAAAAGCATCAGAAACATATAAATACAATTAAAAACCAAAGAACACCATAAATACATATAACAGCATTTTGGATGGCGGGCCCCCTCGTTTCCCCAATCATAATGTAAACAAAGCAGAAACAGAAGGGGTGGGGTGGGGCCACAATTTATAATAATCTGGTGACTGTGCTTATAGGGAGGTAGATGACCATGTTGCCCCCCTGGCGGGAGACCAGTAGGGAGGCTCCTAAAATGATCAAGGACTGGCCTCAACCGTACGCCTGGCAGAACATCTCTGTCTTACAGGCTCACCGAAAGGATATAAGATCTTGGCGGGCCTGGGTGTCCTCCAACAGAGAGTTCCACCAGGTTGGGGCCAGGACTGAAAGTGCCCCGGCCCTGGTCGAGGCCAGCCGAGCCTCCCTGGGACTGGGGACCATCAGTAGGTTCTTATTTGTCCATCTTAATGCTCTCCGGGTTACATACAGGGAGAGACACCCCCGCAAGTATGCTGGTCCCAGTCCATTTAGGGCTTTAAAGGTTAAAACCAAAACCCTGAACCTAGTCCGGAATTTGATGGGGAGCCAGTGCAGCTGCTGCAGGATGAGAGTAACATGTGCCCTGTATGGTGTACCCATCAGGACACATGCAGCAGCGTTCTGGACCCACTGTAATTTCCGGGTTAGACCCAAGGGAAGCTCTGCATAAAGCGAGTTACAGTAGTCTATTCTGGAGGTGACCGTTACATAGATTACTGTAGTTAGGTCACGGGGTCGATAGATAGGATGCAAGCTGCCTGGCCCATCAAAGATAGAAAAATGCAGACTGGGCAGTTGCCATGACCTGGCCCTCCATCAATAAGGAGGAATCCAGTATCACTCCAAGACTCTGGACCAATGAGACAGGCACTCATGGTGCCCCATCAAAGGTCGGGAGCTGGATCCCCAAATCTGGCAACCCTCGGTCCAAGTACAGGACCTTCATCTTTACTGAGTTCAACTTCAGCGGGCTCTGCTTTACCCATCCATCTGTGTGATGTTTGCTCTGCAGAAGAAAAAAATACAGATACCAAATGCACCCAACCGGGCAAACAGCAGCATGGGGGGAGGATTCACTTTGTGAAAATTGCACAGAGGAAAGTGTTAATACACACACATACACAAATACACTCACTGTGCAGCCTCAATCAGAACCAGAGGTTTATGTCACAACATTTTTTTTAAAGCAGGAGATCCATTCACAAACCTCACTGATATATCTAGTAAAAGAAGATCTTATATCCTTTCCATCAAGATCTTATACCCTTTCGTAAGACAGAGATGTTCTGCCCGGCGTACGGTTGTTAAAGGTGTTGAATTAACAGGTGTTAAATTAACAGAGCAAAGCTAGGAAGATTGTCCTATTGCCACCCATTCCTACCCTGTGGCTCCAAGCACCATCCTCAGAAGTGGACTTTCTTAGTGCCATCTTCATTGTGGCATTGCCCTCAGTGCCAGTGTCTGCCTAGTTTCATCTTGCCCTAACCAAGCAACACTGGTCACTGCAGAGCCAGCAGATTGTCACATGTACCAGACTGATCTATACACAGAACAAAATACACATGCAAACGAGACATACCATCCTCTAGCTTCAGGTCCTTTAACTGGCAAATAACCAACAGGCTAATGGCCACTTCAACAACGACAACATTCAATTTATATACCGCCCTTCAGGACAACTTAACACCCCTCAGAGCGGTTTACAAACTATGTCATGATTATCCCCACAACAAAACACCCTGTGAGGTGGGTGGGGCTGAGAGAGCTCTGAGAGAGCTGTGACTGACCCAAGGTCACCCAGCTGGCTTCAAGTGGAGGAGTGGGGAATCAAACCTGGCTCTCCAGATTAGAGTCCTGCCGCTCTTAACCACTACACCAAACTGGCTCTCTGGAGGCTACAGGACACGAGCTGTAAGATGTGCCTTCAGATGTTCACTAGATATATACCAATGTCAGTTTGGTGTGTACTCACTGCTGTGATAGGCTTTGAAAATGAATCATTCTTTAAAAAAACACAAAAAACACAAAAAATCATTCTTTAAAAAAACACAAAGATAGATCCTAAACCGTGTCTAAGAATGCAAAGCACATTAGTATTACAATATATGTAAAATTGGTTTCCGGTCAAATGAAGTCCCGTTAGTTGACAGAGCTACCTTAAATGAGCTCATTACTTTTAAGCGAATCTTAATCTCCCTTCCAGCCAATATGCTAAAAAAAAACCCTCAAGCTTTTCTCCAAAAACCTTTCGCTTTTGAATCAAACCATTGCTTGACGCCACAAGTGGACTTTCCTTGTCATTTAAGCCAGTTTGGCTTTGTATACAGGGCCAGTTCTCAAAGTGTTCATCCATCTTGCTGCCAGGTTGGCAGTATGGGAGAACTCTCTGGGCACAGCCTATGTTTATCATTGTCTCCTGAACCCACAAAGCGATAAACCCCTGGGGATCAGCTTGCTCCCTGTGGAACCTGCCATGTGCAACCTACACCTCCCCTCCTTTCCCTTTTATTTGTAGAAACATCCCCTCTAAGGTGCTTTCTGGCCGTTTCTCTGGACTCCCTTATTCTGAACGAGTTTGTGACTGTGGACAAGGAAAGTTAGAGACCTTGGATCATATAATAGTTTTTTGCCCTAATTGGAGTAAGGAAAGAGAGATTTATTATTCCTATTATGTTAAAAGAAAAGCTTCCCTTCCTTCCTTGGGCAATCTCAGTGTTATTGTCTGATAACTTTCCTGACAATCAAACCTCTGCTATAGTGGCTTCCTTTTTAGCCACGGTGATAAAGAGACAAGATTTTCATGAGTTTAGATAGTTCAAAGTGATAATGACGAGTTATGTCTATGTGAATTGGGTATGTTCAAGTGTACAGTACAGTTCATATTTTGTTGGTGTTTGCATGGCTTATGGCTTCGGCCGGAAAAGCAATAAACATATTATTATTATTATTATTATTATTATTATTATTATTATTATTATTATTATTATTTGTAGAAACACAAACATGTTTAAAAGTAATCGTATCTGGGTGATGATAGTTTTGATTTTTTGCATTCAGGCCACTACGTGTTGTGGTTCAGTAAAGTTTCAGACAACCGCGGACATAATGCATCGGTAAATTTCAATATTATTTATTAAAAAGGTAATTTATTATAAATACATTTTAAATGCAGCAGTAAAATACATTTTGTGTTACCATTAATCTTTAAAAATAAAGAAAGTGCACCGAGACAATCATTACACTTGAAGATAAGATACCGTAAGACCCCAGTCCTCAATGCAGTTTACAAAGAATCACAATAAAATTGTTGAACCAATTTTTAAAGCACCTTCTGGATTAGCAATCTGACCACCAGCAGACTGTAAAAGCCTTTTGAATTCTGAAAGGTTTAGACCATTCTTGGTGTTTTGCAACTCTTCTGAACTTTATTCAGGGGGTTCTGCTAATATATATATAAAAGGCCATGTTCAAAAGTAAGCCATGATGGGTATCATTTGAAACACCCTAACCCTAGTTAAGAGTGTTTTCTTCTCTTTTCTCGCAAAAGAGATTTTCAATTTGAGACCCCCCCCCCAATTTGCAACTTTATTAATAGATTCAAGGTGAAGTTAACCATAATACCATATTTATATGCTATTCAAAGAGGTGATGATCCTTAAGTATACACAGCTGTTTGTTGTGACCACGAACAAGAACTGCAAAAATCAAGGCCTGTGCCACAAGAAGCGGGCTTTCAATTTCTAGGGTACAGCTATAGCTGGTGTGCATGACAGCAATGTGGCTGCAGCAGCAAATGAAGGGGGAAGAGCGAGTAGAAGTAGCTCATAGAACTGGTTCTCCAAGGTTTGTTGAGAGGGAAAGAGGTAAGGAAGTATTGCAGAGGGCATTTGGATAGCATGAATGCTGCAATGGAAGAGATGGGGGCTCCAGAAGTCATGTGCTGGGGAGGACATGAGAAGCCTTACAAAAGGGGCACAGAAGACCAAAGTCGTTGCCCTGTTGGAAAAATCTGGCACGAATCATATGGTGATTCTGGAAGAAAGGTTAATCTAGTTAGTTATGCTGGTTCAGCATAAATGATACTTGCAACTCCACACATGTGGTGATGTCTAGACTAAAAGAACCCTGGGTTTGGGACCATCTGTATGCATGGTATACAGCCTAATCCAGAAACTGGTGCACAAAAACTCCAGCCTAGATGCTTTTTCTCTGTTTACTTGTACTTCCTGCTGCTCAAAGTTTAGCATTAAGCTGCCAATAAGAAAAGCTGCCATCTGGCTAATTAAGCCCAGGGGCATGCATCTTGAAAGAACTGCTTCAGACTCTTTGTGAGAGATATGTGTCAGAATCTGCATCCAACTTGAATGACAGGATGGAGATATGCCCTCCCAATACTTCATCCAATTTTGTGCCCAGATCTTAAAAGAGTGTAGGACAAGCTCAGACGCGGATGGGCTCTTTATGAGGGTAGGTAGGACTGCCAATGAACTCACAACCTCATTTCTACTATTTGGGACTTATACATGCCACTGCTGCTATGGTGGTGGTGGTGGTGGTGGTGGTGGTGATGATGATGATGATGATATAACAACAACTACTACTACTATAAAGCTAGACATAACAGGATCGCAAAGCTGATTCATTGGTCATTGTGTAAAAAGTATAACTTGCCAGTATCAAAGAATTCATGGGAACATCAGGTGGAAAAGGTGCTAGAAAATGAACGAGACAAGATCTTGTGGGATTTCAGAATTCAAACTGATCAGCACCTTGAACATAATACATCAGACATAACAGTCGTGGAAAATCAAAAAGTCCGGATAAATATTGCAATTCCTGGGGATGCCAGAGTCGAAGAAAAAGAACAAGAATAAATGATTAAATATAGAGATCTGGAAATAGAAACCACCCAACTATGGAAGGAGAATGCAACAGTAGTCCCCATTGTCATCGGGGTGCTGGGAACTATTTCGAAAAACTTTGAAATTCGTATGGAAAAACTGCAGCTTTCTGACATTGCACCTACAGAACTGCAAAAGACGGTGCTACTTGGAATAGCATACATATTACGCTGCTATCTGATTGATACTAAGGTCTCCGGTGGAAACTTGTATCAGCTTAGCAAGGCCAATCAATAATAAAATGTGACCTCTGCTTATTGTTGGATTGTGTTTTGGATAATTTGAATGATGATGATGATGATGATGATGATAGAATTAGAATAGAAACCACCCAACTATGGATGAAGAATACAAAAGTAGTCCCCATTAGGGATGTGCGCTTCAGGATTCAGGTTCGCTTTTAAAATCCAGATTGGGCCTGATTCCAAAATACTGAAGCGGAACAATTCGAAGCAATTCGGGTCGCTTCGGGTCAACCGGGAGCACCTTGCTGTTTTGCAAATTTTTGCAAAAGCTTCCTGTGCTTTACCCCTCCCATGCTCTAATATCTTCCCAGCGACAGAAGTCAGACTGAACAGCCTGCAGTTTCCTGGGTCATCCTTTTTCCTTTTCTTAGGGATAACAGTCGCTCCCTCTCCAATCGTGTGGCACATCCCCAGTCCTCCAGGAGGCCTTCAAGATGATGGTCAGAGGCTCTGCAAGTTCTCCAGAAAGTTCTTCAAGCACTCTTGGGTGCACACCATTCAGCACAGGGGATTTGTGCAGCCAGTGCAGCCAGATGCTGCTCCAAAACCTCTCTGTCAAGGTCAACTAGCCCCTGTCAAGTCTACTACCATCTCTAGATGGGCTCAAGTTCTTTAGGGAGAAAACAGAGGACAAAAAGTCATTAAACTTATCTGCTTTTTCTCTCTCCTCCATCAGTTTCTCCTTCCACTCCCAACAGCGGTCCAATTGTGGGGTAATAATAACACTTTGTAAACCGCTCTGAGTGGGCATTAAGTTGTCCTGAAGGGCGGTATATAAATCGAATGTTATTATTATTATTAATTGCCTCTTTTACCTTGCCTTTGCTTCTCACATATCTGTAGAAGTTTTTCTTATTTTAGTGAGCCCGCTTGGCCAGACCCAGCTCATACTGAGCTTTGGCTTCTCTGATGGCTGATCTGCAGTACCTAGGAACCCTCATATATTCCTCTTCAGAGGTCTGTCCTTCTCTCCATTTCCTGAACATTTCCTTTTTCTCCCTTAGCTTATTCTGGAGCTCTCTGTTCATCCACACTGGTTTCTCGGAGCCCTTACCATGTTTCCATCTTGCTGGAATAGTGAGGGCCTGAGCTTGCAAAAGCAGATGTTTGAGAAGAGCCCACCCTTCACTTGCTCCTTTTCCTTCCAGCACACTCCCCCACGGAATGACTCCCATAAAGCCTCTGAGTTCATCAAAGTGGGCCCTACGAAAATCTAACTAACGAGTCTGGCTACGAACTTCCTTAGCCCCCCACAGCAACTGGAATTCGAGGACATGGTCACTTCCCCCTAAGGTCCCCACTACCTTCACCTCACCTACCAATTCTTCCCTGTTCGTTAATATTAAGTCTAGTATGGCCAAGCCCCTTGTCGCTTCCTCCACCATTTGAAAAAGGAAGTTATTGGCCAGGCAGGTCAGGAAGTTGCATGAGTCTTGTCACTTTGCTGAGCTTGTCTCCCAGCACACATCGGGGAAGTTGAAGTCACCCATAATTATAAGGTTCTGATGTCTGGATACTCTACCTATCTGTTCAAGGAGGGCAGCATCCATTTCCTCTCCCTGGTCAGGTGGTCTGTAACAGACTCCAACAACAATACCCTTTGTCCTTCCTCCCCTTATTTTCACCAATATACTTTCCACTGGGCTGTCAACCACATTCTCCAGAACTTGCTGACATTCAAGCCCTCTCCTCACATACAATGCCACTCTACCTCCTCTTCTACCCTTCCGGTTTTTCTTCAACAACTCGTACCCATCCACTACCACATTCCAGTCATGGGAATCATCCCACCAAGTCTCAGTAACTCCTACTATATTGTAGCCCTCTGTTTGCAAGAGAAGCTCAAGCTCTTCCTTCTTATTACCCATACTTCGAGCATTGGTATAAAGGCACTTGTAACCTTGTACCTTTGTTTGATCTGTCCTACCCAGGTGGGCCCCCACTGTTATCACTTCTTCAGTGAAATCCCCATGTTGATCGTCCCCTTCCCCTTGCAGCATCAGTTTAGAACTCTCCTAATGAAACTCTCCAGATTCTTTCCAAACAATTTTTCTCTGACCTTGAGAGGTGAAGTCTGTCATGTGCTAGAAGGCCTTCTCTGAGAAAACTTTTCCCATGGTCCAAGAACCCAATGCTCTCCTGCTGGCTCCACCACCTCAGCAATGATTCACCTCGAGTATGGTCTGGTCCCTTTGCCTTCCTCTTCCTTTGACAGGAAGGATGGAAGAGAATACCACCTGTGCCCCCACTGTCTTCAACTGCCTTCCATGAGCTTCATAGTTTTCTTTAATTCTTGAGATGGTATTCACAGCCGTGTTATTCGTTCCCACATGAACCAGCACAAACGGGTACTGATCAGTCGGTCTGATCAGTTTCAGCAGTCAGTCTGTAATGTTCTGAATTCTGGCTCCCGGCAAGCAACACATCTCTCGGAGTAGGGGATCTGGCCTGGGTACATGAGCAGAGTCCCCGATGACCACCACCTTCCGTTTTCTTCCACTTCCATGTGGCCCCATGCCCTCTTCATTCCCTCCTCCAGGTCTTTGTCGTTCTTCTTCCACTCTCATCTCCGTCACCATCTCAAGCACCTCAAAACGATTCTTGAGCTCTAGTAGACCAGAGCGTCACCTTAGTCCATGTCTTCCAGTTCGTATTGCAGAACTGAGAGGAGGCTCAGAACGGAGATTGAATCTTCCTTCTTCTCTTAGACTTATTCCTTCGTGCTTGTGCAGAGCCCCCAGGCTCTTGTCAATGAAATCCTCCCTTCCTTGATTTCCTGAAGGGTGGTGATCTTCTCTTCCAGGCTTTGAATCTTCTCCTCCAAAAGCCTGACCAGCTTACACTTCTGATAAGTGACATTTGTCTTTTCTTCCGGAAGGAAAACAAACATGGCACACTCCTTGCAGGTGACTGGAAAGGTGCCTTCTGTTGACATCATCGCCTTCCAAGTATATTCCAAAAGTACTCTTCTAGCTGCAGGTCCGTTTCCTTCTCAGAGTCCAGATGGCTGTGATGTGCCTCTGGTGAAGAGGAACCTAATTCAATTCAAGGCTTACTCAGTAGAGGGTGGGGCCAGCAGTTAGCCCCAGGCAAAACAGACACTCTCCAATTAGTAACAATCCCCCTCTGCAATCAGCTCCAACTCAGGCAAAAAAGACAAGCAGAAACACTTACTCCAACTGGCACAACTTTACAGCAGGCTCTACACACTCACAGAGCCCCGAACACTGTCTTCCCGCACAGTAACTTCAGCAAATTCCCCCAGAAGTTAAGGAAGGCAACAGAAAAAGACTCATCACTCTAGCAGCTCCCTTTCCTGCCTCTTCTCAGAGCCTCTTCCCAGGTCATGATTTCCTTGGCTTCTCTGTTCAATTTCCTGTATCTGCTCCCTCCTTGCCTGTTTATGTAGGATTTCGCCGTCACATTGTCGGTCTGTACTAGAACATGTTAGTTCAACAGATTGTCTTGGAAACTCCATAATCCTTTCTTGATGGCCCTCAGCTCTAACAGGTTTATGCTGTTTTCTTTTTCTTCTTCTGACCATGTCCCTTGAGCCATCTTGCCCTGTGAGTGTGCCCCCCGTCCTGACAGGCTCATATCTGTCATCATCACCAACCACCTTGGATCTCCGAGTGGTGTACCCTCAACAAACTTGTTTGGATCCGTCCACCAGCTCAGTTCTCAGAGTCTGACTAGCGACTCTGGTATCCTCACGCCTTTCTTTCATTTGTTTAATATGACCCTCTGAAATGGCTGTAGGAAACTATGTAGTGGGCGGGTGTGAAATCTGGACCATTGTAGAATGTCTTGGGAAGACACCATCATTCCCTGGAGCTTGGTCAACTGCATCACCTGCACTGTTTTCTCCTCTTGCACTGATCATATCATGGAGACAATCTTCTGTTGTCTTTCCCTTGAAATGAAGGCTTTGTCCCTGACTGTATCTATTATTACCCCCAGGTGAAGGATTCTCTGTGTCGGGGTATGGCTGCTCTTTTCCTTGTTGATCACAAATCCATGACTCTCTAAGCATTCCGTGGTCTGTTTTACCATGTCCACACCAGCTGACAGCAATGGGGTTGTGATGAGGATGTCGTTGAGGTACGAGAACAGGGCTATCCCTTGAAGCTGAAGGTATGCAATTAGAATGACTAGTACCTTTGTGAACACTCTTGGCGATGATTTTAGCCCGAAGGGTAGGGCTTTGTACTGGTAGTGTTCCCCATCGTATGCAAAGCGGAGATACTTCCTGTGTGACACTGATTGGAATGTGAATATAGGCTTCTGAGAGATCTATGGAGGCTAGGAAGTCTCCTTTTTGAATGGCTTCCGTGGTGGACCTCAGGGTCTCCATCTTCAATTTGCGTGACTTGATGAATTGATTTAGCCATTTCAGGTCCAAGATCGCTCTGACATCCCCATTTTCAATTCTGCTCTGAGTCATGCTAGCAAATTTGTTTTGGCATCTTGGCCTGAGAGGTCTAGCTCATTACTCTCCTCCTGACCTGCCTCACTGGTTCCTGGGACAGAGTGGCTAGAAGCTGGTGATCTTGGCAAGTCTATATTGCTGCTGAGTCCTTCAGCTGAGCTAGTCCCTTCCAGGGCTACCTTAGTCATCATTCCCACCAATTTGGGTTCCCTGCCTAAATTGGAAGAGGGGGAGGGGGAGAAGAGAAAAACAAGAGCAGGGCCATTTTAAAACTAGAGCACCAAAGACATGTGGGCTAGGGCCTCCCTACGGGCTTCTTGGCCCTACTCGCAAGTAAATGAGAGCCTCGCCTTCCCCCTCTACCCCATCAGGGGTACTTATCGGGACTACGAGGGCTCTCTTCAGTTCCCTGGCATGCTCTGAGGGAAAAGTACAGCCGTGTCCCTCGCAGCTTTTCTCTGCGTGCCATGTTTCTTCCTTGCTGCCGCCAGTGCTCACCTGGGATCAGCTGCCATTCATGCTGCTGTGCTCTGGGGCCTCTGCAGAAGCCGGGCCCTAAGGCAAAGGGAATCGTCAGCTCTCCTGCCCACCTCTCCTATCCTTTTCAGCCAGATGGAGCAGAGAGGGGAAGGGGGGGGGTTGGAGGGACAAACCCCAAAAATGTTTTTTAATTTTCTCGACTTTGTGTAGGGCCTTTGGGATCATTGTTGTCCCTGAGTGAAGTGACTCAACTACCTGCCTTGAGCAGGGCCGGAAAAAACTGGCAGGCCAGCAAAAATCCCCTCCCCGAAGGGATCGTTTTGATTCGACCAACCCTGCAAGAGAGGAGGAGCCGCTTCCCATCAGTCAGGACTGACCCACTCCCAAGACCACAGCAGAATGTTAGTTTATTTTGTGTCCTTAGTTGGTAGAGAAGTGAGGGTTTATTACATTACATGCTGGGGGAAACTGCCCAGAATGTGCAACAAAAAAGAATTGTCTACTGGAATTCATCTGGACAGTGACATTCCAAAGAGGAGGGCATATGTATAGGTAGGCATTCTTTAAAAAAGACTACAAACAGTTTGATAGGAATATCAAAGGACACATGTGGTTCGTATAGCTGTGTAACTAAGCGTGAACAAAAATGTAACTTGTGAAGCAGCTCTGCATCATAGTACTTATGGGTGCTACCAAAATGTATGTGTTTAGTCAAGTAGGTAGGACACACAGTGCCAAAGAAACAGCCATATACTTATGCGGGGGAAGCAACAACATGAAAAGGATCTTCAATCTTATACAGCAAGAGAAGCATTATTCCCTCAGATGAGATGAGCTATTGACATGGGTGGGACATAGAGGACATTTAGAATTCATCATATCTTCAGCATTCAAACCATCCTTATATATATCCTTATATATATATCCTCTCTAATTAATCTGAAGATACGTTTCAATAGGAACTTTCTGTTATCTTGATCTTTGGACAGACAAGCTACTCTACTAAAGGCAGTTAACATGACCTTACACACACTATCACAAATACTCACAAATTTGTATTTCAAATTACTTTTGGGTTATTCTTAACTAGGATTTATGTAGTAAAAAATGTTTGGCCGGTGTGTCTAAAAACCAGGTATTTTTAAATGTAGCCTACCTAGTTCAAATCCATTTGGTAAATGCTGAAAGAGACAAGGTCGTAACTGATCAAAAATCAGATGCTGATCACGTTATCAAGCTAGATCACTCCCTACTCAATGAATGAAGATAGTTTGTGGAATTCTGGTATAATCCCTGACAAATATTTATCCAGCCTCTTCTTCAAAATGGGTATAATGGGTGAATGGAGATTCTGGCACAAAAATTCAGTCCGGCTGAAGCCTAGTGCTATGCATAATATGAGACAGAGGCAAGAACCACAGACAAGAATATTGAACATTTGCCCTGAAATGGCATAGACAAATGGTGAAACAGGTAGATAGGATTATTTGGGCCCCACAACCATCAAATATGTAATGAAACATGGGATCTTGAAAGCACAGATTTCTTCAGCAAGAATGTTTTAGACAAGTATAGAGTTGAAAGCTGCTGAAGGCTATTCAACGTGGTATGTTTTGTTTTGGCTTTGTAAAATATTTAACTTCAAATTTCTTAAAAACTGGGATCACTTCTCACTATGCTGTAGCTTAATGGTTAAGTGGTTGGGCTGTAAGTCAGTACATTCCCGATTCAACTCCCACGACTGCCCTGAGCTCAGCAGGTGGCCATGGCTAAGCCACTCCTCTCAGCCCCAGCTGTATTGTGAAGATAACACTGACTTTGTTCATTGCTCTGAACTGGGCATTAATCTGTCAAGAAGAGCAGTATATAAGCACGCTGTTATTATTATTGTTATTACTATTATTATTATATTAGCTCCCTTGAATAAAAATGTCTGAGAATACATTTTTAATAAGAAAGCAAGATTAAATGTGTTTCTGAGTAGGGAAACACATCAATCCATATTGTTAAGCTGTGTATCGGCTTCCCGCACCCACGTCCAAGACTGAACAACCACATATAAGTAACGGATCCTGGGAAGGCACTCACTCCACTTCTTACAATACAGGCAGAGGCGTTTCCATCTTTGTAAGTGTGCATGCATTTAGGAGACAATGTGAGATGGGCCTTTTTCTAAAATATGAAATATTACTTCTTGTAGTGAGCATTTATAAAGAAACTATCAATCAGAGGTAGATTGCAGCTTGGGATTCTCATTCAGTTGCAAAAAGAGGACAGTAGCATGTGATGAAAGAAAGGGAGGTCAGGCTAACTGTACAGTATACTTGGCAGGATTATAATGCTGGAGACTAGATTTGATGAACCAAAGGAAGATGATTAATAACTGAACAGTAAAATGGCTGTTGGGCAAGGAAGAAGTAGAAGGAAAAAATCAGTGACTTAGAACTGAATGTATCTATCACTATAATAATCTAAGGTTGCAATTAGAGATGGGCATGAACAGAAAAAAAAACCCGAACATGATGTTCGTTGCCATCCACAAACAGAGACTCACGAACAACCACAAACATGGCCCTGTTCACGAACATGTTCATGGTTGGCTGTTTGTGGGGGCCAGCAGGCTCTCCTCCAGCCATCATCCAAGTCAAGATCCCTACTGCACCACTCCCAGAAACCTTACCTGAGCAGGCAGCAGGAAAGGTACCAATAATAAATAATAGCTTGGCCCAGAGCCTGGCAGCAGCCCTGGAACTTGAAGGGGTAGATCTCTAACCCACTACACACAAAGAAAATTCAAGCTCCAATGCACTCTCTCTATCAAAATACCAACAGTAACTGTCTCTCCACTGTCTGCAAAGTCAGAGCTGGGAGCCCCCCCTCCCCCCTGCTCTTTGCTCCCTTGTTGTAACAAATTTGGAGCTCCACACTTGAAAGGACGACCTGCCTATCAAGCTAAATTGGGCTTAGATTGGGGTTTCCAGGGCAACAACAGGAGTTCATACAGAGTTCAGACAATCCCTGCCTAAGTTGCCAAGGGATTGCAGGTGCCAGACTGTCTGGCTTGACGAACAGCAACGAACGAGGCTTGCAACGACCACCTGTTCATTTAGAATGGGGCCTCACGAACAGCTTGTTCGTGAACAGCAGATTGGGATGTTCATGGCTTTTTTTTGGTTTGTATTGCTGTTCATGCCCATCTCTAGTTGCAATGTTAAATCAATGTTACATCAGGAATCACCCAATATTCTATGTTCATGCCACAATAAGCCAAATTGTTCAAAGTTCGATTATTTTGAATTTGCAAGACCCTTCCACCAAAGATAAATATTAATTCTACTTAGTATACTACATATAATATCAACCAGCATCGTTTCAAAGTCAAACAAAACCAATAATTTACATTCAATATTGAGATAAGCTTGTGTCTCATTATTTTCTAGTTACATTGATATATCTAAAGTTTTTTTCCTTGCCAGTAATACAAGATATGTTCCTGTAGATGCTTGCTCCCACAACATTAGTATTTGTTTGTTCTTGAAATTAAATAGTAGTAGAAATTTCCATTTTGGTGGAGGTGGGGGGCAGAGAGAATGATGAGAATTATGCAAACTGCCCATAAATAATACCCAGATTTAAATACATTACAGCCTTGCTTGCAAGTAGGGTTCCCATTCCCCCACCCAGGGTGGGGGATCCCCAATCCCACCCTTTCCTGCCTGTGCCCACTTACTTGGCTGGTGGGGGGGCGCTCCCTGGGGCACCCTCTCCCTGGATGGCATGGCACGCCCCCAGGCTGGAGACGTACTCCTGAGCTGCGAAAGCAGGCCGCAGTGGCAGCTAGAGCAGGCGGTGGCGAGACCAGGCTGCTCTTGCTGCCACTGAGACCCACTCTCGCCACCACCATGGCCCCTTTGTGCCAAACGAGAGCAGGCTGTGGCAGTGGCGGAGCGAGCTGTGGCCAAGGTGAGAGCAGCCCATGCTGGCAAGGACAAGGGCCCCCTTTGACACCCACATGATGTCACTCCCAGTAGTGACATCATCATGTGAGCCAGGAGCATGTGTGCACTGTGAGCATATGCGAAGAAGAAAGTCGGGTAAGTGCCGGCTCTCAATCCCCCGCCTGAAGAGTCCTGGGACCTGGGCATCTCCCAGTGAGGGACTTCAGGTCCGACAACCCTACTTGTAAGTGGTAAAATTTAGGACCATAAACATTCTTGTTTTATGGTATATGTAACTGACTAGCACCCACTGATAATGGAATGACAATAAAAACATGTCACTGGTGTATTTTTTCTTAATTAAGACTGAAATAGAGATGGGAAAAATTCCATCATGATTGAATTAATGAGAATTCCATGATTCTCCTTGAAGAATTTCTTCAGTTTTGGTACAACTGACTTCTAGCAGTTTGAACATACCACAGCACCAGGGCTTCTTTGAGATCCTGTATGAAAGGGGAACAAAGCAAGTTGATATGAAGTTTCCTTCCACTGTTAATTTTTTTTTCTAACATGGCTATAACCCTGAGATGTCTGGAGAAAACATTATTAAAATATCAATAATGGTCCATCATCATCCTATGTACTAATAGCCAAGTGGCCTTGATCTGAGGATACTTAAATCCAGATAGTGGTGCCACAAATGGACAAGATATATCTTTCTAAAATCCTGAAAATACCCAAGATTTGCAGAAAAATCTAAAATACATATTAAAATGTTTTAAAACCCTTTAAAATGATAAAAGAAGTGCCTGCAGTTTTAAGAAACTGATGCCCTCAGTTTCTTAAAACTACAGGCAACCACAACAGTAAAAAGTAGGGCTGTTTTGGCCTTTGAGGAGGAATCACAGGGGTCAGGCCTGGCAGCAACCACCGGACAACTTGCTACTACATGACTTGTATGACTCACCCAGGCAGCCACCCCAGGAAAGCCCGTGTAGTGTAGTAGTTTCAGACTAGGACTGCAAATCCCCATTCTCACAATCAGAGGTCGACTGGCCATTAAGAGCAGCCTATCAGTGGGGTGATGGCTTCCCCCCAACCTGGCAGGCCAGTCCTGTGTCAGAAGAGCTGAACCCAGCCCGGCACAAAGTGGGGGTGGTGGTGTCCCGTCTGCCTAAGCTGAAGCACTGGAGGTGGTGCCTGGCCCTCCAAAGGTGAGGGAGGTGGCAGCACTTGACTTGGCTCATCTGAGTTCTGTGCAAGGTGAGGAAGGTGGCTTTTGACCCACCCGTGCCCTGTGAGGCGAGGAAAGAGGTACTTGGCCAGTTGTTTAGACAGGCTGCTCCTTCCTTCCTGCCTTCCTCTCATTGGGAGAGTGGAGCAGGGTCAGGCAGATAGCTTTCTCCTATTGCTCTGCCTTCTTTTCGGAAGCAGGCTGTGCTGGGGGAGCGGCCCTTTTCCAGAGTTTTTCACTCCCAGTTCAACCCTGCTCATAGGATTGTTGTGATAGAGAAGAATGATGTAAACTGCTTTAGGTTCCCATTGTGGAGAAGGGTGTGGTCTACATGAAGTAAATAAGTAATGAATATAGCTGAGGGGGACAGATAAAAGTTAGGTTGGTTGGTGGATGGGAAAAAGGGAAGGAAGCAGAGCATCTAAGGATATGGGAATTTGCAGGTTCCCCACTGTGCAACTGGGCCCAGCCTAACAACCAGCACCATGCAACTGGGCTATAGTTTTCCTGGGTAGGGGGCGGGGGCTGCCAGGGGTAGGAAAGGAAGGAAACTGAAGACAAGGGGGAAGCTAAAGGTAGATTGGCTGGTGGATGGGAAGGAGAAAAGGGGGTGGGAAAAGGAGGAAGGCTATTGGCACTTTCAAGGAAGAAGTCTTATTACATTCCCATAATCTGTTTAACTCCACAACAATTCTGTTGAAGACCGATGTAGAGCAAATGCACTGAAGACTGCAATTTCTTTTTCATTTTATTGCAAGTCTGCATTAGTTGCTGGAGTATCAATAGCCTATTCCTCAATCTAACAATTACACACATTGAAAAGTGTATGATAGATGTAGCTTACCAATACGATAAAAACAAAGCAGACAAATGATTAACACAATAACAAATGAAAAAAAAAATAAGAAAGGTGTTTTAATGTTTTTAGAAAGTTGCTGATGCCATGAATATACCAGTGTATGACAGTTTAAATATGATGCAGCCAGACATGAACATCTGTTCTTCAACTAATTCACAGATATAAGTAAGTGAACAAGCAAGTTTTTTTTAGTTTAATATTTCAAACATGGTGAACAGAATCATAAGACTCTATATAAACGTGTGATTTTTGAAACCCCCTGAAGTTACAAGCTTGGATTCAACCGAGTGTTTTCACAACTTTCTTGCCTCCCAGGAGCAACATTTTGGTGGGCATTTTGAGCTGTACTGGGGTGGGGGGCAAATAAGTCATGCTGGATCCAAGTCACAGAGCCAATATGAACAAGAGCATTTAAGCTCTAATTGACCTGCTGTTGTAGCTTTGTGTCTGTTACCAGGAACTCTTCATTGACTTTAATAAGTTTCCACAAAAGTGGATCAAGGTTGTATTCTTGCAATCAGCTATGCATGGGTAATTCTCATTGTCTTCAATAGTATTTATGCAACAGTGACTAGGGGCAGGAGTGCACATCAGCTCTTCAGGAGGTACGAATCAGAAATAGCTTCACATTTCAGTGGGGTTAGGCTGGTTTCCACCTACTAAAGATGCAATTCTTATCAATCTGACTTCTTCAGGCCATGTCCATTGTACTCAGTAAGTCCAAACTACTAATGATTGCAATCAGAGCTTTGTTTAAGGTGCAGAGAACACGACCTTTTGACATTTGGATATTCCTGATCTGAGGCTGTGCGTTCAGCATGCTAAACAGAATTGAGCAGGGACTTCCTCCCTTATTCGACAATATACTTCTCCCTTATCATTTGCATGGTTCTAAAATATTAAGAAATAAAATCACATAGGAGGCTTTATTCTATATTTCTGGACCGTGAACCCAGTAACCTTGCAAATATTGCAGTGCATTAAATTAGTATGTAGATCTTTTACAGAAAGACCTTTGAGTGACTTATTTGGTCAATATGAAAAGTGACAGTGACTTTAGTCAAGCGGAGATTTTCACCATGACAGTTTTGCAAATCCAACAAGAATGAGTGGATTGTAACTAGAGCAGATATCAGACTGAATAGAGCAACAAGTACAGTAGCTCAACAAAAGGCTGAAGACTGACCCTAATGTTTTTCAAATTGTGAGAAGCTCCGCCATCTTGAAGAAAAACAAATACCAAAACCTATACTACTTTTGAAGATATTACTCGTGTGTTTTATAACGGGAAATTAAAATAAATAAACTGTTAGAAATCAATTATGTCCCAGATCGAAGAGATCTTTTCAAGTGTAAAGGAGGACAAGTGCCTCTGTAGAAGCTATAAAAGATACATCCTTTACTTCAAAAGTATGAACAGTGTACAAGACCACAACCTGAAAGGTAAACATTACCCTATAATGTTTTTCCCCCAAATTTTGTTACATATTGCTGTATAATTCTTTATAGATTTACTTTCAATATATAGTGGTAAAATACCAAGTTTGTGGAAAACCGTAGCAGAACATACAAAGATAAAAACAGCCATGTAGATCACATCTGCTCCCACTCTTCTGTTCCACAACAACTCAACTCCCCCAACATTTTGGATGAATTTGGATACAGCTTTGACAAACATAAAAATCTTCTTTAATGATGTTCCTCAAAGAAAACAGTTAGCAAAATATTTGAATATCTGTGTATAATGTCACATTTAACGTAAACATCAAATAATGTACCAAAAGTTTTACCTGGGGGAGAAAGAACTTAAAGCGGCACAATTCATTATACCACTAGATAAGCCAGAGGGGAGAAACCAGATTACAAGCATTTAAACATGCATAGTTGGGAGGGGGCCCCAAATATTTTGCTAAATTCACTCAATTGTTTGTTTTAAATAGTTAATTAAACTACAAAGCACCCAACATAGAGAAAAAGAATTGATTTTTGATTTCATGATTTCTTTTTTTAAAAAGCTATCAAATTAATCATTCCAAGCTAAAATTAACAACTTGTCCAAAAATAAAATGTGTACTTTTTTTCTTTTTATATTAACCACTGTTTTTTTTCTTTTTTTTCCTTTTTGAAATTCTGAAATATTCAAAAACAGTGGCATGTGGGGCAGCAAAGAAAGTTTTTTTATCCTACACTTGCAGAATACTATAACCACATCATACAGGTTCTAAAACTATTAAAGTCTTAGATTGCAGCATCCCTTCACAGAAAGCTGATCAAACTGAAAGTAAATAAAAGATGCTGCACCTTTATTTATTTTTTAAAAAAATTAAACAATTTAAGCAGACATAAACATACATTTGTACATTAACTGGCCATTTCTGGTACAGAAATCCAGCATTGTATGCTAAATGTTACTGAATAAATGTAAATGCTACTTACAATTTCTTTAAATACAATTTAGACAAAACTTTTTTTTAAAATTGTTTTTATATATTTTATGTTGCACAGTAACCTTTCCGCTGCTAGCTTTAATGCAACACATATATAATGTTACATGAATTTTAAAAAAAAGAAAAAAAAAGAAAAAAACGTATTTTTCTTTTAGGAAAAAGTTTCAAACCTGACCCACATCAAAAAAATGCAAGATAATGGAATATAATTTAAAAAGGTTAGCTTCAAGTCTAGCAGCAAAGCAATTAAACCAAGATAATCATTACTAATATAAACAAAGAGAAATGGTGGAAACTGCAGGGGGGAAGCCCCAACTACCTTATAATCTACTGACACAAATAGAAATTAAAATTTCTCTACAAAAATATTCTGATTATTTAAAATAGGAGTAAAAGCCATTGCTACCTGATGAACTACCTAGACTAAGTTCCTGAAACAAAGACAAAGGATCACTATTCTTTTTTGCCTGCTCAGGAGGTGGCTTGGGCTTTGGTGGAGCCCTCAGAGCACTTGCGTAGGACATGGCAGGCTTGTTTACACCAGCGCTCTGCTGGCTGCTGCTGTTGGATTCAGCGATCTGCTTGTTGGGCATGAGGGGAGGGAACTGGCCGAGATGTTGGAGCATGTTGTAATTAAAAGAATTGGACAACTGGATGTTTTCGACTTTCATCTGTTCCTCCGGGGGCTTGACAGACTTCGATGGAACTGGAAATAGAGAGCAAAGGAAGCCATTTTAACACCAGTGACTTTTGCAAAGAAGATATCGCTGATAAAAGCAGAGAAAGGATTCTACCAGGTTCCCTTTCCCTCCAAGTCATGAGAGAAACAGCTCATTAGAATACTGTGGAATTAGCTGTGTATTTTCAAAAACATATGGCACTCAAACTCCTCAGAACGCAACGGCTGAAAAAAAGAAGAAGCCTTGATGCTACCTGAAAATATTTTGTATGTTGTTGTGAGGCATTAAAAAATAAACTTTTGACGCAGATTGAAAAGATTTTGAAAAAGGCAAGTAGTTCTTCTGCAAAAGTAATGATAGCGCGATTGAGCATCAGCGGTGGGAATGATAATCTTTTTTTAGAAGTTTGTATTGCAGTTTTCAAACTGAATACTCCATCTAATTGACTCATTGGTTTGTGTCAGAATACATGAATTTCAGCCTTAGGTCCAAATCCTTCTTCCCTCACGCTTTTGTTTTAAATGGTGGCTTAACATATGACCGTTTGCACAAAATGAGTGAAGGAAGCAGCTGTTGTTTCAAAAAGAAAGAAAAAAGCATAACTGCAGGTACTTCGTTGCAGTAGTTTTATTTTTTGTGCCTTCAAGCTATCTCAAATGTAAGCTAAATATTTAAGTTTTAGTTTTTCAAAGCCAATTGCTTGGTGAATCCGGTGATTCAAGTAGGAAACTTGCAAAATCTAGACGTAGTCTATAAAATAATCTAGTCTATTTTAATAACACTAATTTTATCCTTTAGTTTTAAGATGTAAGAGTTCAGTATCTGAATGTGTCACATTATGAAATCTTAAGAAATTTCAATTTTGGCCCCTCTGCCTACCAAGAAGCACACATGAAAAGATGTAGAGGGGAAATACCTGAAAACAAATGGAAAGCAAGCAGGCAGCTGAGAGTTACAGTTAGCCAAAGGAAGTCTTCAGACTCCATATGATCTATTATGTTTGTCATAAGAACTTGGTAAAGAAAAGGGAAACCTGCTTTTCTACAAAGCATGATACAACTTGTAAGATTATTTCACGTTTCCTTTAAACATCAGCTCTGGAAAAAGTGTGCAAAATATGAAAGAACAGTGGCTGAGTACATGCCTCTTTTGTTCCTGCTGCACAGGAGATGCATTAGGAATGAAAAATTTATTTATATTAATATTCATGTTAGAAAAGGAAAGCAGCCCTTAAACCACTGTCTCTTCTGCTTTATGTTTCTTCTTGATACTGAAACTAGTCATTTGGCTCTGCTCAATGTACATGATATACCTTCGATTTCCTGCTAATCTTTGCACTTGGTATGCTCCTTTTATTCTCAGTAGTTATACATGAGTGATAAAATTTTATGCTCAGCTAGTTTAAAAGTGCGGTGTTTTTTAAAATGCTGGAGCAAGTATAATGCAATCCAATTGCCTAATGCCTATAGTTTTGGTTTAGATTAAGCATGATGGTGTTCTAACACGACGGTGGAACTCTCTGGTAAAAAAAATGGACATTAGAATTCAAAAATAGCACAATCAGAAGTAAATCATGACTTCTGGCACATTTTATAAGTAGAAGAGTCATTAAATTTGAACTAGAGGTTTAAGCAACCAGCACAGACAGAAGCAGGAGCATCTACAATCAGGGCTTTTTTTCAGTGGGAACGCAGTGGAACGGACTTCCGGAACCTCTTCAAAATGGTCACATGGCTGGTGGCCCTGCCCCCTGATCTCCAGACAGAGGGGAGTTGAGATTGCCCTCAGCGCCACCTCCCACCCATGCAGCCCATAAACTTCAGCTCCCAGTGAGTTCTGGGTCCACGGCTTAGGCTGGCATTGCTAGTGCGGTCTCCACAGCTGACAATTCAGATATGTTTCATAACATATGGAAGGGCCAAAACTGAGTAACCCATGAAGACCCATGAGGAGACCAAGATTTTACTACGGAAATTTCTACAAGCAGGGACAAAATAACTTCAGGGAGGAAGGCTCTACCCCTCCTGCACAGTCATCAGGTAAGCAAGAGGCCTCTTTACAGGATTTTACACCACTCTGAATGGATTTCAAACCATATACTACACTCTTTACTTGAGTGTGGAAATGGGTAGTTAAAGCTTTTCATAGAAAGGAGTTAAACAATACAGCCTGGTAAATATCATCTCATTACAATTCTATTAAAGAGACAGGATAACCCTACTGAAATTCAGCCTCCAGGGTTCCAGAGACTCCAAGAAACAGTAATGGGCTAAATGTGGGGCTCTGCAATGGGAAGAAGGAATTGGTAAAAATCCTCTTCCCTACCCCAGAGACAGAAATAGCCTTCCAATGACAGAAAACAGCTATTATACTAGCTGTTGAATATTATATCACCAGCTTCATTTTACCTAATAAAAACACACATTTAAAAGTGTATTAGTAAGTAAACCAAAATACGAACCAAAATACGAACCAAAATATGAACCAAAATTCATGATGAACAAGGCCGAATCCTATTTCTGATGAACCGCCACAAACTTTAGGCTGGTTCATTTGGTTCGTCACTGCAGACAGCCTGGTGCCTATCAATCAGTTTTCTAGGCAACAGGGGATGGACTTCCTGCAGACCTTTTGCCGACCCAGAAGTGACCTTCTGCTGACCCAGAAGTGATGATCTTCTGACCTGGATGTGACGTTTTCACGAACCAAACAAACCGGTTTGCGAACTGGGGCAGGTTTGTGAAAGTTCATGGTTCGTGAAATTTGACGAATCACAAACCACATGGTTTGTTGTTTTTCTGGTTCATGCCCATCTTTATTAGTAAGTGGAGAGTTATCTTGTGAAAGAATTACATAACATGCAGTTTTTGAAATATGCATTGGTACAAAAGACAAAACTCCAAATGTTAAGCTATGGAGGAAGAGAGGGAAGGAAATGCAACTCTTCAATGAAGTGGACTGATTGTAAAGAAGAGGGGAAAGCTTACCTAACAGTTCTCTCGGCTGGGCTGTTCTATTGGATCCATTACATGGAATGTTCTGATATGGGGTTGATGAGGTGGAGTTTACCCACAATTCAGGGGATGAATAATGGAAAGAGGATGGGTTACTATGGTCCTGAAGCTCTTTACACTGTCCAAGACTTTCTTGAGGAGTGTTTAAATCTTCAGAACAAGCCTGGGCTGAACTAGATGAAATTCTTCTTTGGTACAATGGCCTGCCTGGTCCTCTTGGTTCATACTGCAGGAAAGAGAAAACAAAGAGAATATATAAAGCACTTATACACATTTGGTGGCACTGCCCACTGTCAACATTTACATTCAGAAATCACTTTCATTAGGAACATTTACTTTTTTACTGATTTTTTTTCCTAGCCGGCATTTTCTTTTTATTTTCCTTACACTGGGAAGTGTCACCATAGGAAGAACAGAAGAAAACACCATTCAAAGGAGTTACCTTTAAAGGTTTGTGGCCATCACATTAAAACATTTGTTCAAAGACTAGATTTAGCCCCAGGTTCTTCTCCAACAACCTTCTTTCACAACATTACATTGCAATGCCTCTGCTTTCTCCTAAAAACCACCTCTGGACTACTCATTTATCAACCTGTCTTTCAACCATTATTGTTTTTACCAAGGTAATTTTCCTTCTATTACCTCAGCAAGTTTTGTTTTATTCAAATTGGTTTTGGTTTTGTTCATCCACGCTAGGGGAGGGGAGAGTCTAAGTAGCACAAAGCACACGATCTACCTATTATTTTGCTTTGCAAGATATTTTTCATTTCAACATTGAGGCTGCTTCTATTTCTCAGTGGTATAGAAGGTAAAAACAAGGAAGATAAAGGAAGCCAAAGGAATCTAGAAAGTCTCAAAAGATAAAACAGTAAGCATCGATTCAAAAACCACTGTGAACTAGGATCATAAAGAGTACCATTTTAAAGCTGTATATTCAACTCTGGAACATGACTGTTTGTTTGATTAATATATGTTAATGATTAACAGTTCAAAATTCAATTAATAAAAGCAGTGACTAATAAAACTATCATTTTCCAGGTTACTATGTCACTTAAAAGATAAGCAGCTGCAAAAACATTTTATTTGTTGCTTTAAACGGTAAAAAGCACAAAAGGAGATGAAAATGTTATAGTTCAAGTATGTCAGCCCAAATTATTTGGATAATGTAAGGCATAAATTCATGAAATGTCTCAGAAAAATTACCTAAATACATTTTATTATTTATTTTATAAAATTTAAATTCCACTATCCTGCCTTCATAAGAATCACCAAGGCAGCCAACATATTAAAACATAAATAATAAAATCACATATTAAACAACATCAAAAATAACATCATTAAAAATTAAAACTAGCACTAAAATACATATGAAAACATAAAAACAATTAAAACATTGTGCAGGAAGATGGTATCACTGAAGGAACACCAAGTGTAGTTTTCACGCACTGACAGCAAATTGCACGGAACAGGATAGATGAGTGTCCCTGAGAAAAGAGTTCCAAAGTTTTGGTTCCACGACAAAGAAAGCCCTCTCTTAGGTAGCCACCCACCTAATCTCAGAAGATGGGGGAATCTGAAGCAGGGTCTCCGACGATAACCGTAGTGGTCTGATAGGTTCATAAGAAAGTAGGTGGCCCTTGCAGGTACATTGGTACAACCATAGAGAGCTTTTAAAGGTCAGCACCAGCACCTTGAATTGTGCCCAGAAACAGATTGGGAGCCACTGGGCCAAGGCTGGAGTAATACGGTTCCATTCCCATCAACATCCTATCTGCAGTATTGAGCACCAAAACTGAAGTTTCCAAACACTTCTCAACCGTAGCCCCATGGAGAGAGCACTGTGGTAATCTAATCTAAATATAACCAGGGCATGCTCCACAGTGGCCAGATATTTTCTGCCCAGGAGAGACCACAGCTGGCTAACCAGTCAAAACTGGTAAAAGGCACTCCTGGCCACAGCTGTCACCTGCTTATTCAGCAATAGACCTAGGTTCAAGAGCACTCCCCAACTATAAACCTGTTTAAAAAAAAGTAAGATCACATTCTGGTTTTCACAGCTGTTAAAACAAAATTACCATATCATTTTGCATCCTTGGCTTTGTTTTTCAGGTTTGCTGTTCTGGCTCTCTTGCATGAAAAATGTACAGAATAAAGCTGTTTAAATTGGTACAGTGTGGTGTAGGAACAAGACTTTGCTTGCGAAAATTCCATCGATACCCTAACCCATCTACTACTTCAAGATTCTTTTGCCTAGGGAATTAATGGGAACTGTCCTTTTTTTTCATTCCCTACATTTCATAAATCACTGTCCCTATTTTTGCCTTTAAGAATATCTTGTGAAAAAGTTGTTAGCATGATGGGAAGCACTGCAGTTTTTCTGCACTCACCTTCCTTCTTGGGTCTCTGGAAGTTAAAATTAGTGGTGTGCAGGCCAGAAAGATTCAGAACTGTTCCTGAAGCAGGAAAAAGAGTCAGAAATAAGCGATTTCCAAAACGGCAAGCAGCTTTGGAAATCACTTATCGACCCACTTCCGTATGCTCCGTGAAGATTCGAAGCACACCGAAACTCCCTCCCTGCTTATTTCACCCAATGGGAGGAGGAGAAAGGGGTTCCCTCATCCCCCTCCCATCCGGTGAAATAAGCAGGGCAGGTGCTTCCCGCACTTCAGCTGAAGTTTAAAGCACCAATTTAGGGCTTCCCCCAGCTTCAGCTGGGAGGAGGGGAAATCCCCTGACTCGCAGCTGAAATTTACAGCCTATTTCAGGGCTTCACTGGCTTCAGCTGGGAGGGGGGATCTCCCCTCCCAGCTGAAGTTTAAAGCCCCTTTCAGGAGCTTTAAATTCAAATCCCAAGGATAGCTCCAGCTGATCAGCAGAGGAGGGACCTCCCCACTGATCAGCTGAAGCCAGCTGCAGGGTTTGAAAGCACCCTGAAGCTTTCCAAAGTGACCCAGATTGCTTCGGGAAGCTTTGATTTGGCATTTCTGAATTTCAGGGCCAGCATGCTGGGCCTGATTTGGAAATCCCATATCTTTACTAATCGGGTCCGATTTGGATATTTATCCAGAACCGGAAACCCGAATTGCACACCCTTGGTTAAAATACTGAGTGGCATTGGGTGTATCTTGTCGTTAGTGCAAAGGCACATAAAGGTACATGCATGAACACCAAAGTGCTGTGCATCTGCTGAGGCAAGTTCTGCATGGCTGATAGCATATTGAAAGGCAATTTTTTCTTAATGTATTTAGCTTTCACTTTCTTGACATTTAAACCTAGGGTGCACAGACCAACAGTAAGTGTGGTATAGTGGTGAACTGGGTTCAGGCCGAACCATGTTCAAAGCAGTGTATCCATTTCATAAAATGCAGTAACAATATAAACCTAATGGACAAAGAGGCATGTATCCACAATTCTTCTAACAAAATATTTTTTCTGTCTGCAATTCCCTCTTCCCATTGCAGACCCCTACTTTACCAATTATACAGTTCCTAAGGGTCAGCTGGCTATCAGAAATAAAATTTCAGAGAGCTCAGGGGGTTGCAGCAGGAGAAGGAAATCCCAGTTCACAAAGTTGGTGGATGGCTCCATAAAACGCCAGAGTGTTCACTTTACCAAGCCTATGTAATGGATTTGTGACAGAGGTGAGATCTGAATGGGAGACCTCCTAGATCATTACTAATTCTCTTAGCTGCTATGCTACAGCAAATTAATCTATTGAGGGTCCTCACTTGCATTGTAGCCTTAGATTTTCTTAATGATTTATACAGATAACTCAAGTTAATCAACAGTTGATATCCACCTAAGTTTGTTGGGTCAGCCTCTTATTTATTGGATTTATATCCCACCCTCCTTGTGAGTGGGCTCAGGGTGGGTCAGAACATCCTAAAAACACAATTTCAATACACACACACACACACACACACACACACACACAATAAATACAGTAAATTACCATTTAAAATTATAAAACAATAAAATATCAATACATATCATTCTACGTCGGCACAACAGATCTCATTTGACAGTGGAGCAGAACAAAACAGGCAAGGGGCCAGCAGGATAGTTCACCAGCTCCTCAGCCACTCTTATAGGTCTGGTGGAACATCTCCCTTTTACATGCCCAGCAGAACTGTAGTAAGTCCCACAGGGCCGGGGTCTCAAGTTGGAGAGTGTTTCTCCAGGCTGGAGCCAGAGCAGAAAATATATTATATATATTAACTTGAAAGTGGGTACTAACAAATAGTAGCCTTTCCCAAGATCCCAGTGACATATGAGCCAGATTTAGTGCTCATTAAACAGGGGGAAGAGCCTATAATATTTAACAACAGTGAGAAGCACATTATCTATCTCAAATAGCGAGGCACAGGATGGAGGGGCAGGGGGACAAGCAGCTTTTGTTTGGTGTTTTGCTACTGGTTAGAATGAAATATGGGGAGAATCTATACTGCACACAGGGATTTAACATTTTGTGATATTTTCATATTTTGATAAGCTATTCACAATTAAAGAATGATCAAAGAACTGGGCTTTTTTGAGTGCAAAACCATTTAGGATTATTGAAGTATTTAATTTTATAAGCTCTTCTTAACATGATATGCGAAAACTGTTTAAACCTACATTCCATCAACAGTAAAGGGAAAGAGAGGAGAAGCTGGATGTAGACATCAAATGGAGAAAAATGAAATAGATGAGAGAATAAAGAAATAAAAAATGCACATTAGAATTTTAGTAAAAACTTTTAAAAAGCTTCCAATTCTAAATGAAACAAAAAGTATAATATTCAAATCACTTCTTCCTAAGAGGTTCCATGAAGGAAATCATTCTATGCTGAGTTTTACATCAGATGCTTTGGAAGTGATGCACACGTTTATATTTCCCTGAAACTGTAGGCAACTATATAAAACAACAGCTTTATATAAAACAACAGCTTTATAAACAAGTGGTAGTTACATTTTCGAGAGAGCCCTTAAGAATATGGACACACATTTAAAATTATTCTCATAGTATGCTCAACCATGAACTTCAAATTAGAAGAAC
This sequence comes from Eublepharis macularius, assembly GCF_028583425.1. Taxonomy (NCBI): domain Eukaryota; kingdom Metazoa; phylum Chordata; class Lepidosauria; order Squamata; family Eublepharidae; genus Eublepharis; species Eublepharis macularius. Next base: position 14,004,496 of record NC_072793.1, on the reverse strand, counting down.
AGCATAAGATAATTTTAAAAATGTGTTAGTTGATATACTTCAGTCATTTGAAAACAGGATGACCTGATTTCATGGGAATCTCATGAACTGTGGCTTACACAGTTATGTAAAAGCTGTAAATCTAGAAGTAAAAACCTACAGTTGCCCAAGAGCGTTACACTTAAAACTTGCAATGAGCAAATGTGAACATCTTTTTAAAAAATCTGTACATTATTCACATTGAATAAGTTTAAATATGGCCAGGGCTTTTTTTCAGCGGGAACGCGGTGGAATGGAGTTCCGGAACCTCTTGAAAATGGTCACATGGCTGGTGGCCCCGCCCCCTGATCTCCAGGCATAGGGGAGTTTAGATTGCCCTCTGCGCCCCCAGCGGCGCAGAGGGCAATCTAAACTCCCCTCTGCCTGGAGATCAGGGGGCGGGGCCACCAGCCATGTGACCATTTTCTTCGAGGGCAACCCATTGAGTTCCACCACCTCTTTTCCCAGAAAAAAAGCCCTGAATATGACTAAAAGCCTTCAGCAGCATAAAAATCCAGACGCCACCAAACAAATCTGGCCACTACATAGTCACCCCAACCACGGGTACTGCCACGATGTAACTCTAGGGTGGCTGCAAAAGGAGGGTGTGGCAGTCAGAAGAAGGGACAGAGAGCTGGCCCCTAATCAAAGGCCTGGTGGAACAGCTCCATCTTGCAGGCCCTGCAGAACTGTAAAAGGTCCTGCAGAGCCCGGATCTCCATTGAGAGAGCGTTCCACCAGGAGATTCGGTTTCGTTTTCCCGGCCATGTCGGATGCTCCTCTCCGCAGGTCCGGGAGGAAGCGGCCGAGCAGCCTGACCGGGTGGTTGACCTGCGAGGGTTAACCCCCAGGACTCCCAGGTAGGGGGTCAGGGTCCGGAGCGCTGCGGGAAGAGCCCCTGAAGTCGATCCAGGGGGTAAATAGCCTGTCTGCTCCTATGGAGGCCGGCAGACTTGCGCAGCACATCGCGTGCTGCCGGGCCATGGAGAACGGCAACATGCAGATTTAAGGTGAAAACCTGTAAGTAAGCGGATCCCTTCTGTTACTTTAAGCGTATGCGAAGGATTGGTGGGAGTTGAAGCTTAAGAAGGTTCGGATATCTTCCCCTTCACTGAGTTTTGGAACTTAGTTGGCGGACTCCCCCCCCCCAAGATGGCGACGAAAAAGCAGAGCCCTGCTGTGGGCAAATCGGTTTCGGCTGCATTGCAGGGGAAGGGAGAGACTCTTGAAGAGGTGGTTAAACGGTCGGTCGTTGAAGCTATGAAGCCCTTTGTTGATAGGCTAAATGAAATCGGACAAAGGGTTGGTTCAGTTGAAAATGAAGTGAAAACCACTAAAGATGTAGCGCTCGAGGCAGAGAAATCTACTAGTGAAAATGCAACACTCATGAGAGATACAAACAAAGAAGTAAAGCTTTTGGAGAATCAACTGATAGGACTACAAGTGGATCGTGCTCAGATGGTATTGTGTTTACAGAATGTGAAGGAGGAAAGTGAAAATTTAAAGGATCTGGTGTTGGAACTTTTGGCGTCATTCGCAAAGGCAACTAAAGAAGAGTTAAAAAGCGATATTCTGGAAGTCCGTTGGACATCTTCAAAATATGTAATGAAGCGTCAGCTGCCTCGCGAGATTATTATTGACTTTTCATCTAAGAAGACTCGGGACACCATTTTATATAATTCGACTAACATGGACTTGGACTTTCTTGGCAACAAGGTTAAGATATTGAAGGACGTTCCATTTCTAGCTCGGAAAAGAAGATTCAAATACAAAAGGTTTGCAGCTCTTCTGAGAAAGCGTGATATAAAATACAAATGGTTATTTCTGGAAGGTATCTGGTTTAGATATAAAGACCAAGCCTACAAGATAATATCGGAAGTACAGCTGAGGGATATTGTGCTTAATCATCGAGTTCGAGCAAGAAGAAGATCCAGAATCTGAAGGGGGGAGTGGAGAGGAGGGAGTGAGTGCAGCTATTGTAGCTGTTCAAAGAGAACTGAGACCGAGACGCAAGGGGGGGGGGAAGAAGACCTGATCCTGACTGTAGTTCGTATCTTATAAGATCTACCAATCTAATAGCATATTAGAAAGTTTAACTTTAAATAATTGTATTATGAAGGGAATTCAATACTTGTAGTTGTAGTTTGTGTTCTTATGTTGGTTTTTCCCTCTCCCCTTCTTTCTTTTTTCCTTTTTCTGTTTGTAGTTTTGTAGTTTTGATGTTAGTAATTAAAATTAAAAAATTAATAATAAAAAAAGAGAGCGTTCCACCAGGCCGAGACCAGGGCCCTAGTTGAGGCCAGCCAAATGTCCCTCGGTTCGGGGACCACCAGAAGCTGTTTATCCGCAGAGCTCAAGGCCCTGCGGAAAGTTAAAAAAATCAGATTCAGATTTGTTTTATTGTATATGGCCATTGGCCTTCACAATATCAAAACACTCTCGAATGTCAGTATAATACATAATCAAGATGATCAGGTAATCAAACACTTCAAAACCACATAAAATGCCCTACTAAAAAACCTTTAAAATTAATAAAACCTTCTAAAAGCAATCACAGCGAATCAATGGCTGATTCCTTAGCTCTGATCTTCCTAGCAGCTAAAGCAAAAAGCGCCAATCTTAGTGATATAAAAGAATCCTTGTCGGAGAGCATCGTAACAATCTTATCAGAGACAGACAAGGGATGTAGAGCAAGCAAGATCTTAGCCAGGAATTTATTCCTAGGTTCTGTGTATAAAGGGCAAGCCAGGATATAATGAGGGAGGTCCTCCACTGAATGACCACATATACAGAAGCGTTGGTCAACTGTCATCTTTTTATATCGACCCACTAGCAGCTCCGTAGGCATTGTTTGAAAGTGCAATGTAAGATTATACGCAGTTATGTTGGTTAAGTAGGCGGCCTTACAATGATCGTTTTTAATCATATTAAACCAAGGGGCAAACCTTGATGGTCAAAAAAACAGGCTTTGTATTTACTTAAAAATGAGCCTTCCTTGCTATTTTTGTGAAAAATTTCTAATGACAGCATCAAAATTAATTGTTCTGGCAATGTTTGATTCAATACTCAGCCCGGCCAAATCCACAAGACGTTCTTGAGACATTGTAGACCTTAAAAAATTCTTAATCATTTTAAGTTTGCTAAATAATCTCTCTGCAGAAGCTACTGTTGCTGGAATTGTTAAAAGAATTTGTAAGCTGACACAAACATTTGGAAGCGGGTCACCAAATCTGTATTCTGTTAATATGTTCAACAGATCCAGTTGTTTTTGTGCTTTTCCAAAATGTAGCAACTAGACGAGAGGCTCTTAAGGAGAGAGCAAAATAGATACAGAAAGTAAAACACGAGCTCTACAAGTAAGCAATTCTTGCCAACGTTATCTCAATATAATGTAAACTGTGAACAATAGTACAGCATTTCGATATATACAAAAACAATGATGTAGAATTCCAATGTATAATCTAACACATAAACCAATATACTCAATTCAACGTGGTTCTAGTCTGTTTTACATGAACCAATAGTTCTGGTCTAAACACAGATTTAAATCTGAGTTTATATATAGGGGTAGGAAAACGCCTCCACTTCATGGACAATATGCCCGTCAGAGAATGAAAGCAATGCGTCTGAATTCAAATACTGTGATGGTTCTTTCCCTGTGCTCCTGAGGAAGCTGAGACAAATGTGTGTCCACACGAGACAAACATTCAAGCTGGCCATTTGTAGGGCCAAGGGGACTTAATATATTCTTGTGACGCAGAGAAAGCTGGAGGAACACTATTATCTGTCACCCAGTACCTTTGGAATTTACAAACTAAATTTACAAATTTACAAACTATGATGGGACCATATTTATCTCTGAGGCGTAGAGAAAGCTGGAAGATACTGTAATTTGCTACCCAGCACCTTAGGGAATTATCTACCCAGTTACTATAGAAAACAGACCAGAACTATCGGTTCATGTAAAACAGACTAGAACCACATTGAATTGAGTATATTGGTTTATGTGTTAGATTACACATTGGAATTCTACATCATTGTTTTTGTATATATCGAAATGCTGTACTGTTCACTGTTTACATTATATTGAGATAACACTGGCAAGAATTGCTTACTTGGAGTTTTACTTGGTGTTACTTGGTTACCTGGTGTTTTACTTTCTTTTCCAAAATTTGTCAAAAAATCCTCATCATTAAGGTCATCAGGATATTATTTTGATAAAAATAAAGCTTTTTCTTTCAAGTCACTTTCAGACATGGTGAGGTATTTCCACAAGAAATTGAGCTTTTCAGCCAACTGCTTCACGGCATTGAATCTTACGGTTAATCCTGCTATAACACTGTCTACCAGAACATAAAACACAGACTTTCTGAAGCAGGCTTCTTCTGGTGAATCATCTGTGTCATTCATTTCCTGCAAGTCTTTTGGGAATGCTTTAGGCAATGACATGTGACCATTGGTAACACACTTTTCTATTTCTTTTTGAGAAGGAAACTCAGTTGTGATGCAACCAATGTCAAGGCCTACAGTATTCTTATTTTCTTAACTCACTTCCACCTGAGCCTGAAATTCTGTTTCTTTCCGTTCATTTTTGTCATTTTCTGCATGTGCTCCATTATCAAAATCCAGTACATTATTACCCAAACCAACTGCTCCTTGTTTGGGAATGAGGTTTTCAAGCGTTTTTTCTTGTTCTAATTCAATAGGTAGGTTGAATGAGAATTTTTTTGACGGTGCCCTTAATCCAACTTGAAAGAGATTTTTTGTCCCCTTTTTTCATGTTCCTCTTGTTCTTTCTTTTCGTTTTGTTTCCCAGCTCCTGATTTGTGAGAATAAATTTTCAATGGATAATTTATAATTTCTTCTTTAATATCTAAAAAGGGAAAATTTAATTCCGAATCAGCTCCAGAGTATTCAGGTCTTGTTGAATTTTAACTCTATCTTCTTGGGTGTTTGCCACTCCTCCCAACTTGGTATCATCAGCAAATTTAATGAGTAGCCTGCTTACCCCTTCATCCAGATCATTGATAAAAATATTGAAAAGTACCAGGCCCAAAGCCAAGCCCTGTGGCACTGACTGGACACCTCGCTCCAATGTGATGAAACGCCACTGACCACCATGCTTTGGGTGCGGTCCTCTAACCAGTTCCCTATCCACCGAACTGTTCTATAGTCCAGTCTGCAGTCTTCCAGTGTACCCGTTAGAATGTCATGGGGGAACCTTATCAAAAGCTTTACTTAAATCCAGGTAAATCACGTCAACAGAGTCCCCATGATCCAAAAAGCTCGTCACTCGATCAAAGAAGGAAACCAGGTTGCTCAGAGAAGATCTGTTGGGGACAAAACCACGTTGACTTCCCCGGATCACTAAGCGGTCCTTCAGATGCTTACAGATTGATCCCTTTAAAATCTGCTCTAATATCTTCCCAGCAACAGAAGTCAGACTCTGGCTTGTAGTTTCCTGGGTCATCCTTCTTCCCTTTATTAAAGATTGGGATAAAATTTGCTCGTCTCCAATCTTGTGGCACATCCCCAGTCCTCCAGGAGGCCTTGAAGATGATGGACAGAGGCTCTGCAAGTTCTCTAGAAAGTTCTTTGAGCACTCTTGGGTGCACACCATCTGGCCCAGGGGATTTGTATTCGTCCAGTGCAGCCAGGTGCCTCTCCACAACCTCTCTGTCAATATCAACTAGCTCCCCAGGTGTCCTGTCATGTCTACTGCCATCTCTAGATGGGCTCATATTTTTCAAGGAGAAAATAGAGGCATTCATCTTTAATGTTGAACCAACAACTGAACAGCACAACAGAAATAGCAATTGCCTCCTGCTAGCTCTACTCCCCTTCTGTCTTTTCCTCTTCTCAATGGTGGCGGCAGCTGGTGCAACGTCAGGTACCATTTTAGTTTGCTACAGTAACCCCAAATGCTCCCTGAAGTCCGGTTTTTTTTGCAATGTAGATATTGCTGTTAACCCCACCCCTTGCTTTCTTTTTTAACAGACTAGGTTTTTATGCAAAGATGGGTTGCAGAACACTAAATGGTAGCTGTGGCTGCTGTGTCATTAATAATAAAATAAACACATGTGGTTGAATCAAAAGAACTATGTACAGAGGAAAATAGCTGTTCATGCTGTTTTGTAGGCATCTGGTTAAATACAAACTGAAACATTAAAAGAGTTCAATAACAGATCGCCTCTATAGCAGTCCTCATACTACAACTGCAAATAATGGTCCAAGCTCTTGAACATCTTTGGATTTTATTTAACTTTTCTGGCATTATGTACAAAAGCTTATGAGCAAAAGAAGACACCTTCCACGCGCAGAAGGAAACCTCTAGATATAGAGAATAAGAATACAATTGGTTGCTCAAAAATACTCTCTCACAAATGTCCCTTCTCTTCTGGACTGGTCATTATCACCCAACCTTGAAATCCTCTCGATTTTTCTTCCCTTTTCTTGTAGTTAGCTCTGTGCTGTGTGTTTTGTGTGCAATAGGTCTTTATTATTTTATAAATAAAAACTCTTTTAGTTGAACATCTGCTTGTTTTCATTAACAGTTCTCTAAAGGAACGATCCCCAAATACACAGGTAGAGAATCTTGCTGAGTTACTCCCTCTTGCTGCTTCTCCTTTTATGCTAATTCTGCCAAGTCACAAGGAGACCATCTATTTAGGTAATCGTCCTGAACTACCCAAACAAAAAAGCTTTCAGGCTTCCAGGATATGGTAAATTTGACCTTGGGAGAGCTTTCAGGTGATTTGAGTTTCCTTAATACCAAGGTTACCAAGGATACCTCTCAGCTTACCCTGGATGTTCAAAGCTAATGCAGGGGACATCAAAGGGGTACACTGATACAGATCCATGTAGAAGTGCCCTTTTGTTTTTGCAATAAGAGATCCACTGTGAAGTCTCTTATCCTGATAGCACTGAAGTAAAAACTGCTTTTCTAATTACTATAGCCCTCCTTCTTCCTCTCCCAGAGACTCAAGTCCAAAATTAGCATTATAAAAAGAAATAAAATAATCATATGCAGGAAGGTGGTTTCTGCCTCCCCAAAATAATCACCACATCATTTAATAGTCACTTTTCAAAGATTAAAGGGATAGCGGATGCTATAAAACCAGCAACAGTGGAGCCAACACAGGACATTGTCCAAAGTCACCCCTACAAGGAGGCCACCTAGTTTTTTCCAGTTAGCATATACCATTACTGCAAATCAGTATGTTTATTATATAATTAATGCATAGCTGTTCACCCAAACAAACATAATCCAAACATAATGTATAAATATTACAACCGACATACCTCTTCTAAGCTATGCAGCGAAGAAGCAGAAACTGCTCGAGAAGTGAGGGGGTGAAATGGTTCCTGACCAACTGTGTGCTGATGATTCTGTATTTGTATAAAAGGGTTCTGTTGTGATCTATGAGGCAGTGGAGGTATACCATAAAGAAAGCCTTGCCCCATTAGATGACTCTGGTGGAGATTAGCATAGGTCCATGATCCATCGGGCTGCAGGTATTTCAAGGAAGGTGGGGTTATGTGTTCAGATGGCATCGCGAAAGGGGGATTGTACGTCTGAGGCAAATGCTGCTGAAACGCTGGGTTGTGGGATATTTCTATGTCTCTGTTCTCAGAGAAGTTGGGAAAGTGGCCGCTATGATTTGAGTTGCATGAGGGAGAGGGGAGCGCTGGTGGGCTTCTGGGCTGCACCTGTCTGTATTGCAAAAGTCTTGACTGAGGTGGTGGCATCTCAACTAGGTCCCTGCTTTCATTTTGATCACGGTGTGATAGTTCTCGGAGCAAGTCCTGGAACCTGTGTTAGTAAGAGAGATTGTCCAGGTGAGAAGGAGAAAAACCATAGTGGTAAAATTTCATCCCATTCAAAACAATCAGTAATAACTCCCAGACAGCTGAGCTGGAGAAGTTTACATACTAATCCAGGAGTATGTACACACTCTGTTCAGGCAGACCAGATATATTTTGGACTTCTCAGTATTGGTTTCTTTGAATTGCTTTCTAAACTTCCACAAGGCTGCTGATAAACAGCTGGGGGTATAGCTGGTGAAAAAATCCCTAAAATAGAAACTTAAGAATCTCCCCTTCTACCAGGGCTTACATGGCAGTACCCCTGAATGTGCCCTTTTCACTTAAGTGCTGTCATTCTTTTCTTTTTACTGAAACAACAACATATTTTAAGCACACACACAAGATTATTTAGCAACTATTAAGTGTTAAATGGTTCATCATAGTATAAAATATACTTTGCTTTATTTTATTCATACCAATAGACATAATAATGCAGTAATCTTAACATATGGCATCTCAACACCATACTTCAACACCATACATTTCTAATTGTGTTACGTTTGGGCCCTTTTGCAAAGTGGTAAGTCTAACTAATACATATAATTCCCTAACCTTCTCCAATCATCCATTTTCTTGGGGATTTGAAAAAGTCAACATTGCTAGGGTAATCCAGATGTACAATTCTTCCTTGCAACCTCTGTCCTCACAAGAGCAGGTATTTCTTTGAAAGCTCTAGCATGTGAAAATCATACTAGCTCAAACACACTCATTCATGTCATTTTAAAAGCTGTAACGGTGTTCATTTCCGAGCTGTAATTTCACATCTTTCACTTGATTTTCACGTAAAGCATAACTCAGAGAAACCAAAATTTCACCTCTTGTGTTTTTAAATGTTTTGGTGGATTAGGGCATAGATCAATCATTCCATTGTATAAGAAAAAGGGAAAATTTTGGGAAAATACTTCTCTTTAAACTAAAATATAACAATTATTTTCCCTTTGTTTCTCTTCTTATGCTTCCTACTGCTGAAGCCCAGTTAAAATGCAAATCTCCTCTGGACTGTCAACCCATCTGCTTCATGTTTGTTCTTACCTGTACTAAGCCCTGGGATAAAGAGGTTATTAATAAAAATAAATTACAATGGAGATCTATAATTCTAATTTGCTGTCAAATCAAGTTGATAATCCATCATTTTCTCCACATAGCTTTCATTGCATGCAATATTTAAAAGATGTAAAATGCCATTATCCAGGAAGGTGCAATTAACTGAAATTCTGAGCTATCTCAGCAATATATCTCATCCAGTCTGATGTAGTGGTTAAGAGCAGTAGTTAAGAGCAGTGGGACTCTAATCTGGAGAACTGGGTTTAATTCCCCACTCCTCCACTTGAAGCCAGCTGGGTGACCTTGGGTCAGCCATAGCTCTTCCCGAGCTCTCTCAGCCCCACCCACCTCACAGGGTGATTGTTGTTGTGGGGATAATAATAACACACTTTGGAAACCGCTCTGAGTGGGTTTGAAGTTGTCCTGAAGGGTGGTACATAAATCAAATGTTGTTATATATTGCTTCCACTGTAAGCACACTCTGAAGTGTTACAACTGCAGAACCAAACAATACAGAAAATTCCAATTATTCATAAGATCATTTACGTTGCTAGGATAGAAAAAGATGGGCTGATGACATATGGACATCGCCAAAAATCCCCATCATTAATCTGCTTTTGTTTGTTTCTTCAGATGAATCAGAAAATGTATCTATGGCCCGTCAGGTTCTTGATGGCAACATCAATGAAGGAAGAGGCCCCAAAAGACCTCTAGAAAGGGTCATGCTTTCCCAGATCTTTTGGGAATCCATTTTATACGACTTCCATTCATGCTGGGCATCTGAAACAGCCCCACAAATAAAACTCCCCTAACCAGGATTTCAGAAATCTTTATACTGTCCCTTGTGTCTAGCAATGTGGCCTTCTGAACTCTTTTATCTATATGATTTTACAGTGAAAGTGGCATGGATCCTATTTGTACATACTGGCACTTGGAGAATTCAGTCAAAAAGTACCTTGAATACGTTGCCTCATTTTCATCTTCTACACTGTTGGCAAGTTTCCAGTTTGCCCTAATTGGATGTTGATGTAATCCAATTGGCTGCTGAGAAAGGTGGGATAAATGAGGATGGTGATGGTGAGAATAAGGAATATTGCCTTGGCTGAGATAGGCATTCTGCTCGTTCCACTGTTGTAGCCTTACTTGCTGCTGCCTTAAGGTTTCCAAAGCCAAATTCCCATGAATACGATCTGTAAAAGATTTGGGCGAGGGAGTTAATCCAGCTTCCGTATTTGTGGTATTTGTACTAGAAATCAGTAGTTCATAATATACAATAACTCCCTAAACATTAAACTCTTACATTGTTAAATGTAGACCCTGTCATACCTATCTTGGATGCCGCAGAACCACTTAGATCACTGAAAAGCTATATTCTTGATGCTTACTTGTAAACAATTTGAAAGGTAGCATTACTAATATGCACTACATATGGCAAATAGAAGCCACTATATATTTTATGGTATAGTCTTGATACAGGCTATTCTTTTAGGAGAGCTTGCATGCTGAAAGCAACGTACTAGATGGACTGTTATGTTATCATCTACCTCTATAGCTCTATGAATAATGCTAAGAGACTATATAAAGGAGAATCAGCAACCATTTGCCACAGCAGTGACCTACTCCTCATGGCTTTGCATCAGTGTGGCCAGCATACTAGAAATACAGCGTCATGAATTTCAGAAACTACATTACTCAAAGGAGATACTTAATACTGTAAAAATTCAGTGTCTTGAAATTCACAACTTTACAAACATCTGAGATGTTTATTTTATTTAAGCACACTTTTCTCTCGAAAATAATTCCCATGATACTTATCTGTGGAGTGCGTAGCAATCACACCTACCTAATGGTTCCCCTATAGGCATTCCCGGAGGGTTCTCTTCAATGAAGTGGTTTAAATGGGGTGGTATCACTGGGTTGTGCTGTGCAATGGGTCTCAGGGGGTTTGTGACTTCTTGTAACAGGGATTGGGGGTGCTGTTCTGACATGACAGCATCTAAGCCAGGGGAATGAGGTCTGTGTGGAACCGGATTTTTAAAAAGTGGGTGGTTGGGGCCTGCTTGGTAGGAAGGAGAAAGCTGAGATGGTGGCGGCTGTGACTGCTGATTTAAATGATTATGCTGTTGCACTATTGGACTTTGCTGTGGATGATGCATTTGATTTTGCTGTTCAGGCAAATGATTTTGCTGTTGACTTAACAGAGTTGGCTGCTGCTGCTGCTGTATAGGGTAAGGCTGCCTCGGAATCTGGGACAGGTGTTGGAAATGGCGATTAGGAACAGCATACTGAGCATGGGGAGGTGTGAGATGAAGATTCGGCTGCCTGGGGTTAAGATTATCTTTGCGGTGAAACTTAGAATTAGGATAAGCAGCATTGGAGCGCGACTCCGGGCTTCTATTCTGGGCACTTGCTTCCAAGTCAACCTAGAGAAAATCACACAAATTACTTGAGTTAAAAATCAGTTAACAAAACAAAGTGAACAAAATCCCTGTAAGCTATGAATGTACCAAACAAACTGCTTTAACACTGAAGCAAGCTTGTGATCATGAAAGAAGGTGGGAAGAATAAGGTCTTAACAGGAGAAAAAGTACAGTATGCCTCCAATGCATCCTTCCTTTTATTTATGTAACTGAAAGCACATTCCTTTGATGCTTCTACTTGAATTGTTTATGTAATTTCATGCTATTTTTGTGAATCTGGACTTTTTTCTACCGAAAAAGAGATGTTTCCATAGTTATTTTAGTGGACATGTTGCAAAGTTCACAGGCAATTACCTCCTTATATATCTCCTTTTTAAATGTCATGTCCAGAGCTTCTCAGCACTAAAATCTTTTATAGAGAAAACTATTATGGCAGCAATGAATTACTAACTGTTTTCTTATTATCATATTATTTAATTAAATAAAGTTGATTAAAAACAACGATCAGGTAGGAGGCATGTTACTTTTACTTCTAGACAAAGACATCCACTATTTAATGAAATGCCATTCTTTATTTGCAAGGCTTAGACAACTTGCTTTGGAATATTTGACTTTGGTGACTCATTCCTTGTTCCTAACAGTGAATTT